>NC_080751.1:3125000-3750000 GCF_020826845.1 Diceros bicornis minor | reverse complement strand
CCTTTGTTTTTTTCTATGAATTTCATGATAGCTTGTCGAGTTGCAGGAAAACTTTATCTGGATTTTGACTGGAATTGCACTGAATTTACGGATTTACTTGGGAAGAATCACCATCTTTAGGTTATCAGGTATTCTCTTCATGAACATGGATGGTCTCTTCCATTTATTCATGTCTTCTTTAATGTCTTTTCATGATATGTTGTAAATTTCTCCATAAAGATCTTGGACATGTTTTGTTTTATTTATTCCTAAGTACTTCAGGATTTTTTTGGTGGTATTATGAATTTTTTAAATTACATTTTCTATTGGTTATTAATGGCATTCTGGAATGTTATTGATTTTCCACGTTGATCTCAGAATCACTTATCTTGCTGTAATCAAAAGCATTTGGAGTCTTAAATGCATTACATTAAGTGAAGGAAGCCAAACTCAAGAGTCAGCATGCTGTATGATTCCATTTATATGCTATTCTGAAAAAGGAAATTTTAAAGAGACAACAAACAGACCAGTCGTTGTCAGGGCCAAGGGTGGTGGGAGGGGATGACTACAAAAGAGAGTGAAGGAATTGTAGGAAATGATGGAACTGTCCCAAATCTTAACTGTAGGGGTGGTTACACAATTGTATGCATTTATCAAAACTCAGAATTCAAACTCACAATTAAAAAACATCACACTAAAAAGAGTGAATTTTACTAATTTTATTTCAATAAACCTGATCTTATAAAAAAAGCATTTGGAGGAATTCACACTCATAAATGTGAGTGTGAGTGTGAGAGAGTGTGTGTGTGTGTGTGTGTGTATATCCAAAAATAGATAAAGCTGGATAAACCTGGGCATCAGCCTCTAAGCTCTGAGACAACTTCCTGACGTCAGAGGGTCCATGCGCAACAAAACAAGGATTCCAAAAAACCATAACGCACCTGCAGGGCCTGTTAACACGGGAGCCCCAAAAGGACTCTCTCAGGCACCCCACGGGCCTGGCTTCCAACTGTAGCCGAGCAAGCCTGACCTGCACCACATGCTGCAGGGAAAAGCCTTACTCACAGGGGCTACCCCGAGGCTGAGCCGGGCAGAGGTGCTCAGGCTGGGAGCACAGCTCAGGTTCCCAGGGCACAGCAAACCACCTAGGCGTGGTTGCCATGGATCCCAAGCCTTGGGCCTCTGCTCCTGCTTCCCCACCATGACCTTCTAAAAGGCTAGAGGGATAAAATATGAAAACAGCAGAACTGGCCCACTGTGCAATTTGGCTCCTTTTCTATATTCTGATGATCTATAAGCTACTCTTTACTTATTGAGTGCTCATTATGCCCAGGAACTGTGCAAAGTTCTTTACAGGCATTATCACTTTTAATCTTCACATAATCCTATGAGACAGGCATTATTGTTTCCCTTGTAAGATGAGGAAACTGGGGTTTAGTGAAATTAAATAATTAAGTTGCACAATTAGGGGAGGAGGCCAGACTCGACTCCACTAACATTTGGTTCTTGAGCTGCTTTTGGCATTCCAACAAATATGCAATAATTTTAAATATGGAAAAACTCTAAAACATGACAGATGTGGTAAAAGTCTCCTTGAATATATTCTCCAGATATACTCTTTCCTGAGTATATCTGATTCCACCGCCCACGATGCACTGCCTTCCTGACTTGACTATAGTGCGCGGCTCAGAGCCTGCAGGTGATCCCCGAACGAATGAATGAATGAATGAGGACTAGGAGAGAGGGAGGGAGAAGGTTGCCTGCTTCCTTGCGTAACAGAACTCCACTCTGGCCCCAAATTATATATTTAGACACCAGGTGACAGCATAATTACAGGGTTCCAAGCACATCAACTGTTGGCACAAACGAGGTTCTCTCTCAACCCAAGCTGATCGCAGCAGAACAGAAACAAGCCACATCCTCTTTTCTCACCTTGGCGCGTGATTCTACTGACCTCTCTCTGTAGAGGCTTTCTTTTCCCAGTGTGTTTCAGAGATAACCTACTCCTCCCTGCAGATTTGGGACAACCAACACATACAAAACTCTTCCTGGGGTAACCCCCTCACAAACACCTCACTGGCTTATTTGCTCTTTGATCCACACCACAGCCCCCTGAGGTAACTGGGGTTACTTTCCCAGTTAACAAATGGAAACACCGAGGCTCAGAGTGGTGCAGGGATCTGCCAGAGGCCCTTCCCCTATCCACCAAGATTCAAGCTCAGCCCTCCTGCCTCCAAGTCCACGACCATTCCCCAGCCCACACCACCCCTAGCACAGAGAAGGGGTTTACTGCCTATTTAAGAGCCGTGGGCAACATGTGCAGCAAAAATCCCAATTTAAGTTGAATTACAGAAATACTCCCAAACCCAACTTAGAAAAGCGCAAAACAAAACAAGTATTCTGCAAATTTTTAATTCATGCTGTTAAGCTTTAAACTCTGCAATCCAACCCACTCAAATCCTGCTCATCTGAATATTTTTTTTTTCACTGTAAATTGTAGAGATTTCTATTCTTAAGAAATCCAGAGGCTGGGCTTTGGCATCAGACCCGAGTTTGAATCCAGCTCCATCACTGACTAGCTGTGGGATTGCGGATGCATTTCTTTTTTTTTTTTTTTTTTAAAGATTTGTTTATTTATTTTCCCCTCAAAGCCCCAGTAGATAGTTGTATGTCATAGCTGCACATTCTTCTAGTTGCTGTATGTGGGACGCGGCCTCAGCATGGCCGGAGAAGCGGTGCGTCGGTGCGCGCCCGGGATCCGAACCCCGGGCCGCCAGCAGCGGAGCGCACGCACTTAACCGCTAAGCCACGGGGCCGGCCCTGCGGATGCATTTCTTAACTACTCTGAACCGGTTTCCTTGAGTGTAGAGACTGGAAACACCTACTTTCACCAGCCACTATACAGGTTAAACAAGGCGACTGTAGGTAAAGATTCAATATCCCAGAGACACCACAGATGAATGACAAATATTAGTTCCCTTCCCTTCTACAGAAATATTAACTTCAAATCCCAAGTCTTTTAACCACAAAATAGTTTTCATTCAATCACTAACTATTTGTTGGGCATATACTGTGTGCCCTGGGTCCTCTGGTAGGGAAGGCAGCCAGTAAACAGATAATTATACAAATAACTGATAATAACAACCATTGTGTTGGGTCCTGCTGAGTGTATTTTGAAGGAGAAAACAGATTCCTTTACAATGACAGCCCCATGGCCTCCCATCTCCCAGCCCACGCCTCCTCCCAGGGTCTGAGAGCTAGAGACCCGACCCTCAGCCAGAGGGTCCCCTGGTAAACGGTAACGGTTTTCTCCTCCTGGTGGACTTCTTCTAAAGCCCCCTATAAGGAATATATTTGATGAGAAGAAAGGACTGACGGGCCTTCCTCTCTGCCCATGAAAGAGGGGCTGGGGCAATTAGTGTGGGGGCTCTGTGAGCTAGACTTGATACCCTACAGGAGGGTGGTAACTGTAGGGGATCTGTGGGGTTTTCTGGGCACTTGTCTGCTCAGCTCATGCCCCTCTCAGCTCCCCCAGGTGCTGGTGTCGTCCTGCCCAGCCAGCTTGGAGGTCTGCACAATGCGCATGTGCCCTTCTGGGGGAGGGTATCAAAGGGCCCTAGAGAAGGTGAGGGGAATAGGACAGACCTTTACCGATGCCCACCAGGCGCTGTACCAGGCACTGACCCCCATAGCAGTCAGATGCAGTTGTGACTATTATCCCCTTTTTACACAAGAGGGACTGGGACTTAAGGAGGTTACATTCATTCATTCATTCATTCAACAGATATTTATTCAGTACCTACTCTGTGCCAAAATTTGAGTCCAATTCAAGGTCATAGAGCTGCTAAGTGGGTGAGCTGCATTCAAACAGTCTGCCTGGCTTCAAACTCCTTGCTCTTTCCAATCCAATGTGATACCTCAAGCAAGTCAGAGACTCCATCCTCAGGGCAATCACAAAGTGCTGGGGTGCCAGGTGTATCAGAGCAAGACAGTTAGTAGGGCATAGCTGTGAGTACTAAGCCTATGATAATGGGCCCAGTGCCTCCTCCATTAGACTGTGAGCTCTCTCAGGGCAGGGACCGGGCCTTCCCCATCTCAGCATCTCCAGTACTGGCACAGAGTGGGTGGTACACGCAACAGCATGGATGAAATACAAATGCATCGTGCTAAGTGAAAGAAAAGGGCACAGGCTGCATGACTCCATTCTTATGACATTCTGAAAAAGACAGAACTGAAGAGATAGAAAACAGATGAGTTGCCAGAGGCTGGGGGCGGGGGGATAAGCTGACTACAAAAGGACATGGGGAAATTTTTGGATGTGATAGAACTGTTCCATATTTATACTGTGGTCATGGTTACATGACTGTATGCATTTTTCTTTTTTTTTTTTTAATTTTATTTATTTATTTATTTTTCCCCCAAAGCCCCAGTAGCTAGTTGTATGTCATAGCTGCACATCCTTCTAGTTGCTGTATGTGGGACACGGCCTCAGCATGGCCGGACAAGTGGTGCGTCGGTGCGCGCCCAGGATCCGAACCCCGGCCACCAGTAGCAGAGCGCACGCACTTAACCGCTAAGCCACGGGGCCAGCCCTGTATGCCTTTTTCAAAGCTAATAGAAGTACATAATAAGAAGGGTGACTTTCACCCTATGCAAATTATATTCTAATTTTTAAAATGGGAAAAAAGAGAGAAAAAAAGAATGAATACAAGCAGAAATAGATTGACAGTGAAGCTAATGAAGTTTAAGCTTCAGGGCACCTCAAATGCATGCGCCTTGGGAGGGGTCCTAGCAATGTGTTCATCAATTTGTTATGAACGTTTCTGAAAAATCTCCTCCTCTCCATTGTAAAAGCTTCAGGCCCCATGAAACCTAGATCCATCCCTGAACACAAGTACAAGAAAAGATCAAGAAAGGAAGAATGGTGGGCTCCCAAGGGGTTGGACTCAAGTGGGACCCTAGAGAAAGACATGACCTGGTTCTAGCAGAGAGAGGTAGGGAAGACAATCCATGGAGAGGAGCCAGCATGGAAGAAAGTGCAGAGGTTTTCCAAGGTTTCCAACAACCACGCGAGACCGGGAATTTGGTGGTCTTACACTATTCACCACCCCAAGCACATGTGTCATGCCGTGATCTTCTCAGCCACACAAAGCTATTCTAGGCAGGTAGGAAAGCTGTGACCTAATGGGACATGAAAATTCTAGATGCTGGTAAGCTGGTGTAACAAATATTTATCATTCTTCTGGCTCCCTGCATAGCAATGCCCCACCACCACCTTGTGTAGGGGAGTTTTCACTTTGTGTATCTGAAGCTGAAAATGGTTGATGCTCACTTTCTTTTCCAGCTTCCCTTGCAGCAGGGACATGGACCTGTGGCAGACACACCTGCCCAGTTATGAACCCAGGTCTTTCTTATCCTCTTACTCAGCTATACTGAGGCTGTATCCCTCATGCTTACAATCCCATGATACCATGTGAACAAAAACTGCCAAATGAGGCTGCTCTTGTATGTTGTTACTCACTTCCCGATGGTTAAAATCAGCCAATTTAACAGAGTAGAATGTAGCTGAGATTTAACAATGGTTCTGTCTCAAAGAGATATTTGCACACCCACGTTCATAGCAACGTTATTCACAAAAGCCAAGAGATGGAAACAACTCAAGTGTCCATTGACAGATGAATGGCTAAACAAACAAAATATATATATATATATAATGGAATATTATTCAGCATTAAAAAGGAAGGAAACCCTAACACATGGATGAACCTGGAAGACATTATGCTAAGTGAAATAACCCAGTCACGAAAAGACAAATATTGTATGATTCCACTTATATGAGTGGACTACCCTACGTAAGTCTACTATTATCTAGATACTGCTCTAGATAATGGGTATAGAGTTTCAAATTTTAATTTTGCAAGATGAAAAAATTCTGGAGATTGGTTGCACAACAATGTGAATACACTTAACAGTACTGAACCGTACACTTAAATGTGGTTAAGATGGTAAATTTTGTGTTTTTTTTACCACAATTAAAATAAATATACGTTTATGAAGAAAAAAATCTTTACATGAATATTTGTTTAAAACTGTTCATCCTTGAAAATTTTATAAAAAGAGAATTTACTTAGTATAGGCCATTAGTTCACTTAATCCATAAAAGGTTATCCTAACAAATTTAGAAGAAAACAGAATATATAATCTTTCAAGTCACATCTGTTCTGTTTCATGGTACCATGCTATTTATTTATTTTACCGAAATTTTCAAACAAAATTTACCAATTTTAGCAGGCACTGTAAACTCATCTCAATTCATTATAGAGGATATAATGACATAAGTGAAAATTAACAAGCAACGCAAATACGTATTTTTTTAAAGGGTTCTGGTTGTAGAGAAAAAACAAACGCTGTATATTATGTCCTATCCAGACGTTACACTACTAAATATGTTCCTGCTATTGATAATTTATATATTTATTTTTTCTACCTTGATTTGCTCTGAGGAAAGGATCTCAGGTGGCTTGGTTATAAGTAATCACGTGGCTCATAAGAAATTGTCACAGTTCCAGGCCACCGGGCTTGTCAACAGAAAGGCTCAGGGAAGCTAACAACACCGTTGTCATCTCACCTGAAGGCAGCGAGGAGCAAGGGGAAGGCAAACCATGTCCAGACCTGACTCACCTGCTCACGGAAGGACCAAGATTGTCTGAAACAGGGGTGTTTGGCTCATGCCCAGAATGCCTCCTTGATTAGACCACAAAAGCCCGAGACAAGAAAGCAAGCTGGAAAGCAGCCAGCTTTCCTTCAGTGAGCGAAATTTAAACTCTGGGAGAATCTCCAGCACGTGTCTTAATTATGAGGAAGTTATGTTAACTGTGAAGGACAGTTAGGGAACACACCTAGCTGATGGCTGCTAAAGAAGTTCTCCTGGGGCCGGCCCGTGGCTTAGCGGTTAAGTGCGCGCGCTCCGCTGCTGGCGGCCCGGGTTCGGATCCCGGGCGCACATCGACGCACCGCGTCTCCGGCCATGCTGGGGCCGCATCCCACATACAGCAACTAGAAGGATGTGCAACTATGACATACAACTATCTACAGGGGCTTTGGGGAAAAAAAGAAAAGGAGGAGGATTGGCAATAGATGTCAGCTCAGAGCCGGTCTTCCTCGGCAAAAAGAAGAGGATTGGCATGGATGTTAGCTCAGGGCTGATCTTCCTCACAAAAAAAAAAAAAAAAAAAAAAGAAGTTCTCCTGAAGCTTGCTCCAGAGCTGGCCAGCCTGGGGACGCATGGAGCAGTGCAGCAGCACCCTCGCAGAGAACACCTGCCCTGCAGATGACGTAAGGAAGATCCCCACTTCCCCAGGAGAACACCAGCCAGCGTAGACCTCTCGGCTGTGCTGGCTGCACAACTCCGGGGGCCCTGGCCACCAAGAGCAAATGGGCTCTGAGTGAGTGAGGAAGGTGAGGCCCTGGTTTGGTTAATAACTGTTTATTTTTGATGCTTGGAGAGGTAATCCTTGGTACTGCTCTAAAAGGTGTGGTGGAATACTGCTTAATAGTTAGGAAGTTGAAATATCAACAGTTTGCTTTGTTTAGAAAATAAAGATATTCCTCTCAACAAGCACAGAATGAGAACTACTCTTTAACAACTGTGTCATTTGCTTTTGCAGATCTGAAGAGAATGGATAAAACTAGGTCACTAAGGAGAGAAAAATTCCAGGACAGAATAACAGAAAGAATTGGCTTTGAAGGATGGAGATATAAGAAATTTTGTTTGCTTCAGAATGAAACAATATGTTTCTTTCCATTTGTGAGCTCCAAATGGCCATGATCACGTGGTGGGCATAAGGGAATGTCCTAGTGAAGGATGTCCTATTATCCAGGAACCAACACCAAGAAGGAAAGCTTCACACTTTGAAAAAAATGTTAACCTCACATAATAACCAGTGCTGATTACTGAATGCTCGCAGTGCGCTGGGCATGGCTTTAAGTACTTCACATGGATTTGCACGTACAAAAACTCTACGAAGTAGGCATGATTATAGTCTCCATTTCACAGACGGGAAATGAGGATCAGAGAAGTTAAATAATTGGGCTAAGGTTACACAGTGGGTCCATGGCTGGGCTGGAACTAGAATGTGAGATTTCAAAGCCTGGGTGCTAAACCACCGTTGTCCCATTTTTCTGATCACACAAAATCAGTAAAGTATTTTGATTACACATTATTTGTATTGCCATGAATCCTCAGCTTTGCCGAGGAAATCTTCTTAAGTCATCATGGGGATTGGTTCATTTAAAATGAGATCTAACACATAAGCCCACTGACCAAGGCTCATGCAAACTGTAACATGCTTTGGTTCTGCTGCAAACAAATGAAAGAGTGAGGGACCATGTCGATCCCACCATGTTGTGGACCACCCCTTCTCCCTTAGGATCGCCCACAGAGACTGTGTGCCACATGCCCGTCTGACATGCAGATGGGTCTACAAACAACCCCCTTGATCTCCTTCCATACTCACAACACCCAGCGGCTTTCCCTGTCCACAGAGCTGGTCAGCACCTGTGAATGGGGGATGTGGCCTGGCTGTAAGGTCGCTTGAACCCTAGGCTGTGCACAGAAGGAGGGACAACCTCCGAGGCCTTGGAGCTTAGGGACCTCAGCGCTGGTCTGTACCCCCCACTCATCAGATGAGGGTCTTTGGACAAGTGTCCAGGAGCCTAGCTTGTTTTATCTCCTCTGCACAATGGGGCATCCCCACACGTGTTGGTGGGAGGGTCAAATGGGATGATATACAAGAAAGTACTGTGAAAACGGAAATGCTGCACAGATCTGAAAAAGTATTTTCCCAATGGGGGAGGCTCTGAGCACAGGACCATGGATGGTGGTGTCCCACCACCAGGATATAGGAGCCATGGTGGGAGTTACTTGACCAGTCCTGGGGTAGGGCTGGGTCAAGCCCTTGTGCCTATAAGACCCAGGAATGCCCCGTGGCTGGGAGACCAAGGACAGCCACTGCCTGCCTCGCAGATTCTCCCTGGGGGTTGGGGTGGGGAAGAGAACAGCGACATTTCAATGTGGACGTTTTTTTGAGGTGTGGGGAAGGGTGCCACTGTCTCAGCGCAATCATAAAAGTATCCTGATTCATTGCTTCATTCTGGGTGTGCGACATCAGGAAAAATGCCTCTTCCCAGAAGGTTCTGAGGGGTCTCAGAGGATACCTGAGGTCCAGCCTAGGTCCCTCCCAAAATAAAGAGAGCAAATGACTGATAAGTTCACACCACTCCCTTTCTTTATGTGCATTTGACCCAAGAAGGCTTTACTATAAATAGTATAATTTGGCCAAAACTTCAGCACCTATAGGATCTTACCTTCCACCCCCACCCCGACTGGTCTATCTAAATGCCTGGGCTGCGGCATCTCTGGAGATACCCCTGGGGGTATAACTAAAGTAACTGGTGTCTCTGACATTTTAGTGTAGGGTAGTTCTAAAGGTCCTCTGCCATGGCAGCAGGTAGAGAAAGCAACTTGTTTTTTAGGGTTGGTTTGTTGGTTGGTTTGGGGAGCGGTGGAATTCAAGCAACAGGAGGGGTTTGGAGCACAGAGCGCTGGGTGAAGGTGCCTAACCTTGGGGAAGAGCCATATCAGCCAGGATGATATCTCTGGGTCCCTGTGCACAGAAGGGGGGACATGGCATAAGGGAAGGGCTCCCAACTATGGGTCAGGAACCCTGGTTCTAGGCTCGACTCTGATCTCAACTGGCGGGGTGATCTTTGGCCATCACATCCAACCCCTGGACTTCAGTCTCCTCATTCTTTCCTTCAGAAAACACTGACCTACTGACCTGGTACATGTTGTACTGACCTGGTATAGTAGGTGTCCAGCACTGTTCTATTGCTGGAGAGCCAGGAGTGAACAGATGGGGAGAGCACCCTGTTGAGTTCTGGGGCATCCCGCTCCTCCAGCTCAGGCATTCTTTCATCCCATGACCACAGTGTGACCCAGGTCCAGCCCTGGCCTCTGCTTGGCTGCTTGCACTGTGTGGACACAGCTGAGCATGAAATGCCCCTCCCACCCCACCCCCACCCCCACACTCTGCATCCTGAGATAGTGTGAGGAAACACCCAAACAGGGTGATAGGCAAAGCAAGCAAAACTGCTACAAGACCATCAGGACAGTCACCCCCATCCATGGCTTATTCCTGGAAATCGCAGCAGGAGGTAGAATGGTCAAATGGGGATCATTTATTTATTTATTTTTTGGCTGTATCCCTTTGTCACCAGCAGATGGGAATCATGGGTCAGCAAGGCAGAGTGCTGACAGAGCTTTCCTTTGGATGGGTGGCAAACAAAGAATGGATGGAGTGGGGTGGAAAACAGGAAAACATGGTGTGTTTTAGTCTCTGTGGACATGCAGATGAGTAAGCAATGAAGCCAAGGTGGGGTGATGAGAACTGACACTATTCTTGATGGAGCAATTCCACTGCTCAGAAAACTTCCACGGCTCCCTCCTGCCCACAGGAAAACATCCAAACTGCTTACCTTGGCATTGGGGGCCTCCACCATCTAGCCGCAGCCCACCCCACCAGCTTCACGTACCCTCCACTAATTCCTGTGCACACCTCATGCATTTCTGCCTCTGTGCTCTGCCATCATTCTCTTTGTCTCTTTCCCCATCTCTGTTTGCCAAAATCCTATGCATGCTTCTAATGCATTGGACTAGAAGCCTTGGCACTACTGACATTTAGGAACAGAGAACTCTTTGTTGAGGGGGCGGGCTGTCTTGAGAATTGCAGGATGATCAGCAGCATCCCTGGGCTCTCCCCACTAGGTGCCAGCAGCATTCCCTCCATCCCAGGTGTGACTCCAGACACTGCCAAATGTCCCCTGGGGGCAAAATAGCCCCTGGTTGAGAACCACTGCTCTACACCCAGATCCACTGCCACTCTGTTCATGGGAAACCCTTCCCTGAGCTTCTTAGAGGGAGAGTTATATTCCAAATACTTTGTAATAGTCTATTAGCATTTAACTCAGCCTCCTTTTAGCTTGCTTTATGTGTGGTTACATCACCCCCATCCCATTAGGCCACAAGTTCCTTCAGGGCAAGAACCACAGTTCTGTTCATCATATATAAGCCTCAGTACCATCCAGAGTAGACACTCAATACGTACTGGCCTAGGGAAACTCAAACATTGGGTTTAACTTGCTTACTGTTAACATAACTTGTTTATGTTTATTGTAGAAAAAAATTCAAATACAGAAAAGAATAAAACAAAAATCAAAATCACCCACAACCCCACCACCAGGCAATGAGGTAGTTAAAATACTGGTATACTGGATATGTCCCTCCAACACTGGTATACCAATAAAATACTTGTATATGTCCCTCCAGTCTTATTCTATGGATGGAGAGTCCAGGGGAAGTATCTGCACCAGAAGCAGCAGCTCGGAGCCAGACTGTCACGGCCACAAGGGCCTCTGAAGGCCATCTGGTCCACCCTAGCAGATGCTTGGATCCCCTTTAGGATGCTACGCCTAACGCTGTTTGAGGCCCTACATGTACAGGAACTCACTAACACCTAAAGTAGTCTGGTCCACCTTGGACCACTCCAAGGAGCTCTTTCTTTTACTGACCTGAAATCTGTTACCCGGGAGCCTCAATTCCTTGGCCTGGTCCAAATTCTACCTCTTTAGCCAAATTGGTCTACTCACTCTATTTCCCCTCGACACGGTGTCGACCTAACCCTCTTTCCTCCCCCCTGAGAACTTCCCTCTCAATCACAGGGTGGGCCCCAGCAGCAAGGTTCATACTACACGACTTCCTCCCTGACCCTGAACAGTCAGGTTCTATCTCCCAGGGGTTGGCATTGGGGCTGAGAAACTTGAGTTAATAGTTCCTGCTGGATACTTGGACCAAAGAGATATAAACTCAGAAATGGGGCTGCCACTGTGGATACCTATGTTTGGCCCTATATACATGAAAAGTAGAAGTCTGGAGAGAGAGAGAGTCAGGGAGAACAACACACATGCACACACACACGCACACACATGCACAGAAAATAAAGCAGATGTGCCTAGAGATGCAGAGAAGTAAGACCAGGGTCTAGGGGGAGGGAGAGGAAGTGAGAACAGCACGATTCTCAACAGATTCTCAGCCCTGGTTCTAGAACCCCACGGAGTACAGCTGCAACTCCCTGCCTCTTTACAATGAAGAATTCCTCTTTTGCCTCATGCTAAGTCCAGGTGGTTTTATCTATTCTGGTTCATGCAGCAAAAACAAAAAAGGGAAGAGGGCTTGACTGAGACACAGCCCCTCAGATCTCTGACAACTGATGCCCGAAAGCTCAGGGCCCCTTAGCCTTCTCCTCTCCAACCTGAACTCACGTCCAGTGGGGCTGACCGAGGCCTCTCCGATGGTAGGTCATGCATCTATATGTGCATAAAGCCCTTCACACCTCAGTACCCCCAACAAACCGAACTTATGATGGTACCAAAAGGTGAGGATCTAATTCCTGAGCTGAGAGAGCCAGAAATCCAGTCGAGCAGTACCCAGGAGTGAATCACGTGGCCACCAAGAGAGTATGTTTGTGTAAGAATTCACATCACCCCAACTAAACGCAAGCACCCACAGTGAGGGTCTAAGGCCAGAGAAACTGGGAGCCACTCAACTTCTCCATCTGCATTCCCTTTGAAGCTGGCGCGTCTCACAGCAGATCCCGCCCCAGCAGAAACCACCACAGGATCTGCTAGGGGCGCACAGCCCACCTTCCCCAGGAGCAGATGATGGCAGCTGGCTCACGATGCCCTTTCTTCCAGCTCCTGCCAGAGCCAGGAGGAAAACCACCCCTGAATACTGAGAAGGGCGGGGGCTCTGGAGCAGACACAGACTCTCATCTCATTTCTACCACTTATTGCCTTTGTGACTTTGATTCAGTTATTCAACTTCTCTAAGTTTCAGTTTCCCCACCTAAAACATAAGAACAACAGGGGCTGGCCCCATCGTGGTTAAGCCTGGTGTGCTCTGCTTCCGCAGCTCCGGTCCACGGGTTCGGATCCCAGGTGTGGACCTATACCACTCATCAAGCCATGCTGTGGTGGAAACCCACATAAAAATAGAGGGGAAACTGGCACAGATGTTTGCTCAGGGCTAATCTTCCTCAAGCAAAAAAAAGAGCAAGATTGGCAGTAGATGTCAGTTCAGAGCAAATCTTCCTCACCAAAAAAAATTAAAAAAAAAATAAGAACAATAGTTCCCATTTGAAGGATTAAATGAAACAAGAGAGTTTTAATATTCACCAGGTATCAGTTTTCCATCTCCCATTTTGTTCATATTAAATGTCTTAATTAATTTTTTCAATTCACTAAGTGACAATATAATGTGAATTTTAAAACATAATTTATGAGATCATTCTCACTACATACAATCAGCTGGAAAATAAAAACTTGATTAGGGCTCATTTTATTTTATTTTCTAAGTGTCCTCTAAACAGCACCAACTCCAGAAGTATGTCAGCAAAAATTAGCAATACCAACAGACTATACTTAACACTTCAACAGATGTACATGTCCAAGAGGCTGCCAGTTCAGTTTCCAGGCAGGTCCGATTTCCTATCAGGCAAATGACTGACCTCCTGGAACCCACATTTGCTCCTGGGCTTAACTGGCCAGGAGGCCCATGCAGATGAATGCACAGTAGTGACCTCTCCACACTGTGACCGCAGCAAATGCTTCACCCACACTCCGTTTTCCTTTAATTCCCAGTAGGCTTTATAAAGCCAGGTGTGCTTCCCGAAGCTTGAGTTCCTCATTAGTGGACCTGTGGCTAGTGGAGTGCTCCCTGGAGTCCCGTGCCCAAAGCTCCATAAGCGGCTTCTTTCCCTCCCTGCTTCAGAAATCTGCACAATCTCTCCAGGAGGCTCCTGAGTCCCGGAGTCCTGCCTGGAAAAGGGTGGCTGTGCTGATAGCGCTGGCCCTTGTCACTGAAGGCAAAGCAACAGGCTCCTAACACAGGAAAAGCTGCTGCTTCCTCATTAGGAGGCCACCAGTGCTTCAATTTTTGCCTCCATCTTCTTTAAGACTTTACAAACCCAACTG
Organism: Diceros bicornis minor; assembly: GCF_020826845.1. Taxonomy (NCBI): domain Eukaryota; kingdom Metazoa; phylum Chordata; class Mammalia; order Perissodactyla; family Rhinocerotidae; genus Diceros; species Diceros bicornis. The sequence goes on along the minus strand of NC_080751.1, from coordinate 3,735,933 downwards.
TCAAAAACTGTGGATGGGAGTAGAGATTGACACAGTCTTTCTGAGAGGCAAGTTGCCATTATTGCTTAAATCTTAACAGTATTGCTACCCTCTGACTTAGTATTTGTACTCTTGGGAGTCCATCCAAAAGAAATCATCAGAGACAAAGATTAAGGCACAAATTCGTTCCATGGCTTTTTTATGATATCAAAAAATTGAAAATAATATTAATGTCCAATAATAAAAAAAGGAATTGACTATATGATTTAAAGAGACAACTAAAATCCTGTTTAGAAATCTTTTGGACACAAGAAAATATTAATATGTTGAGGTTAATGGAAAAGCATGACACAGTAACTTCAACCACATAAAATTTTTGTGTTCAAAAAGTCTTAAAGATCCCTCCAGAATGCATCTCTGGGTAATGGAATTATGAGTGGTTTTTATTTTCTTCTTTATCCTTTCTTTTCCTCCCTCATCCTATTACCCACAGTAGCATTCGATCCTTTATCCATCACTGTCATGATATAAAGATGAGTGGGACAGTCCCAGACATCACCAGGTTCAAGTCCAGCTGGACAGCACTCAAGGAGACCATTATACCCACAATTCCACTCTGTGAGCCAAAGCTGGGCTTCTAAATCAGCAACATCTCCAGGAAGGGGATGCTCCAGCAGATCTTGAAAGATGAGCAGGGGGTTGGTAGATTGGGGAGGAAATTGAGGGCAGGGAGACATTCCAGGAAGGGAGAACAGCATGAGCAAACCCCAGACACAGGAGAGAGCATTGTAGGTTTGGGGCTACAAGTAGCTCAATGCAGCTGGGGCCAGGCTACCTGGGCATAGGCTGAGGGGAGCTATCACTCCCCAGAGCACATTCTGCCAGTGTCCATCCAAAGGCTGTGGGGACAAGGAAAAACAAAAGAGGAAAGTGGCAAGCCTGGTGACTGAAAATAGGAAGCAGGAAGAACTCTACCTCCTAGTACCGTGCTTGGCACATAGTAGGTGTGCACTAAATATGAATGAATGAATGAATGGCTCAGGGGCAGAGAGAAGCAGATTACAACCAAGACTGTGAAGGGAACCAGTGGGTTGAAGTTCCCCCCCTTAAGGAAGGTGGGTAAAGATCCATTCACACATATGCCCTGTGGTTTCTAAGGACTTATAAGTATTCCAATACAACAAAGGAACAATTCCTGTAAAACCGTTAGCAACCAAGCCCTAGATTTCACAGCAAAGAAAGATGAGTGTATCCAGATTCACCACAGCACTAACTAGATGAAAGATGAGTCTACTCTGGCTCAGAGGAAGGACACAGAAGCCACTGCAATACCCTTCTCTCCTCCCCTCGTCCCTCCAAGCCAAGAACCTGTCCTTCAGGCTTGGATACCCAAACTCTGTTGTTTCATTTATAATTACAGACTCCCAGGGTGGCGGAGTGACTTTAAAGCCTACCTACCCACCCCCAAAAAGAAAAAAAGCAATGCATCAATGTCCTCTGCACCAGCAAGCTCCTCCCCAACAACAAGGGTTTCTAATAATTGGTGGACACAAACCCACAATGGGGCCCTCCGGTCCTCCCTCTGGATGCAGACACATCATTGCTGGAGTGCTTTGTTAAGAAGTTCATTATGAAAGAAAACAAAAACCACTTTTTCCCCACAGATCACACTAATGAAGATGAAAACAGTGAACTCTGGAACAGACACTGTGTGGCACAGCAATGCTGCCCAGTCCCCTCTTGTAAAGGTCACCCACACCCACCCCCACCCCCAGGGTGTGTACCAAGGACCCTGCCTCCAGCCAGAGCTGATTCCACCAACTTTGGGCCCAAGCTGGGCCTCTCAGATTTTTTCCCCCAGGAATTTAGAATCAGGGCTGAGGGGTCTGCAGGCTACTTAAAATGAAGACTGGTTTAGCAGCTGTGGGGTGGCTACATCTGGTCAAATGTTCATCAAAGCAGAAATGGATGTCTGCAGAGACAGAAAGAAGAATGGAACACAGAGAAGTAGAGATAATATTTCATGCTAAGACAGAGAGACAGACAGACATGCTATATGAGAGCAGAGCTGAGATTTTTTCTTTTAGCTCATCATTGTTACCTAAAACAGGCACAGAGTTAGCAGTTGAACAGATACTGGTTCAATGAATTAAAAGAGAGAGAGATAGAGAGAGAAGCTGTCTGGTTTCTCACCACTGCTCAGCTCCTGGTTTTAGGCCTTGGTGAGGTCCAGGTGGACTCCCTACCCTCATAGTCTAGGAGCTGCCCCAGCATCCTTCCTATAAATGTCTTCTCTTGCTTAAGCTGATCTGAAGCAGATTTCTGTTACTTGCAACCAAAGGAGTCACACTGAGACACCCTCAAGATTGCCTGGCAATGTGCCCACTTCCTCCCTCAGAGCACCTCTGACACTCTTGTGGGCACCTATCGGGCAGGCCCCAGTGTCCACATCAGCCCAGCTGTTCTCCTCCCTGGGCTCCAGCCCCCTAACTCCAACAGCCTGCTGGATACTTCTTCTTGGATCATACACCCCACCATTCAACCGACTCCCCTCTGGCAGTGCCTCTCAAACTTCAGGGTGGATCAGCATTCCCTTGTGGGCTTGTTAAAGCACAGATTGCTGGGTCCATGCCCAGAGCATCTGATTCAGTATGTCTGAGATGGGACCTGGGAGTCTGCATTTCTAACAAGTTCCCAGGTGGTGCTGCGGCTGCTGGCCCAGGGACCACACTCCATCCTCAGTACCACCCTCTGCCACTTGCTCGGATTTATCTCCTCTTTCTCTCCCTTGGCGCCAACATCTAGCAGGATCCAAGCTTTGGACTCTTCCTCTGTAGCAAATTTTCTACTCAGCCCTTTCTTATTCTTCTCACAACACTGGCCCCCTTCATTTCATGCCTGGGGGACTGCAAGAACCTTCTAACCAGTTTTCTTTCCCTTTGCTCTGACCAAAAGTGGTCCACCTTGCACATCACGGCCAGATTCACCTGCCTGGGGCACAGTTCTCCTCAGGCCACTCTCCCACGCATAGCCTCTGGCTACTACGAATAAAGCTGCTATGAACGTTTGAGGAAAGTCTTTATGTGGACATATGTTTTCATTTCTCTTGGGTAAGTACTTACGAGTGGAGTTCCTGTGACAGATGATAAGTATATGTTTAACTTAATAAGAAACTGCCAAAGTGTTTTCTAAAGTGGCTGTACCATTTTGCATTCCCTCCCTGCTCATAACCTCTCAGTGACTCCATTAGAGTATTAACTATTTTCCAGAATCCTAGGCTTGCCTTTCCAGGATCCTGCAATCTGGCCCATACCTGCCAATCCAGCCAAACCCAACATACCACATGAGTTCTAATTCGGTCTTTACTATGTTCACCCTGTGTCCTTGTTCCCTCTAAATCAAGTCCTACCTCTTCTGTGACTTTTCCCACCCACCTTAGTCTAAAAACGCAAAGGCCTCTCTTTACAAAACACACAAAAACAGGTGAGTAAAAACAATCTAGTTCCACATTTTCCCATCTTTTGTTTGAAAAAGTGTGATTGTAATAAAATATTCCCAGTTTGCTTAAATTGTTACCTACTCTTTATCCATAAAAAAAGGATAACTGACGGATTTGTATGTAAAACTATCTACAGTATCACATTGGCAACATTCTTCCATATACTGGGGACAAACAGTTACTGTAACTTTACCAAATGAAAGAACAAAATGCATTTCCCTCCCCCCTGGTAAGTGTCATTTGATCTACAAAGAACACTAATAGGAACAGCTATTTATTCTTACACATGTTACTTATTCAGGGCCTAGGGCAGAGACATACAGTGATATTCTAATAGGGCCCCTCGCACTGCTGGTTAGCAGGGGGTAAACCGGCACTCCCTTTGTGAAAAGTGATTCGATGACATGTATCAAAAGTCCCTCAAAGAGTCACACCTGTTTATCCTTCATTCTACTTTATGGAATCCAGCATAAGAAAAACATCTGAAAGATGAAGGCAAAGACTGTACCATTACCTACCATCACACACAAAAAAATCAGAAACAAATGTCTCACAAATAGAAGCATGGCTCTCACATTTCATATATTTATTTATTGCTCATTTATGCCAAAAAGGATTCAATATACACTTAATTGTGCCCAATTTTTGATTGTGTTGTGTATACAGTCATTACAAATAACGTTTACAAAATGTTTGAAACAGCACAAAGCTGTTGATATTATCATATTTAGGGAAAAAGTGGAATACAAAATTGTTAATATGTATAATTACAACTTTATATTTTTACAAATTAAGTTCACAAGTAGAAAACTACTAGAAAGATTCTCCACAATGTTACTGGCAGTTGTGGTGGGATGGTGGAAAGAGTAATAACTTTTCCTTTCTATTTTTACATATATTCCAATCAATGATGAGCTCGTTTTTAAAATATATCTTAAAATAAATATAGAAAACAAACAGGGCATGGGTGTCAGGCGTTCCCTATCATATAGCTCAGAGAAAAATCACCTGTTCTTGATATAAGTGTGTATCAGATGACAAGAACAAAAGGAAGACAAATGCAAAGAACACACAAAGGATTCGGAAGACCTTTGTTGTCAGCCAGTACACGCTGCTCAGAATCTCTTAAATACAAGATTCAAAGGCACAAATGCAAGTGGTGACAGCCCCAATACTTAATTTGACAGGATTACAGAAAAAAGAGGCAAACACATGTGATGTTGGAAAGGCACTTTCAAATATGACAGAACGCAGATTGTGTTTTAAAAGGTTGGCGGTAAAGGAGTAACAGCATTTATCCTTATGGTTTCAGAACCTCCCTGGGTCTGTGTAACAAGTTCACTGTGACAGCCTGGAATGGTAGAGAACTGGTCTGAAGACCTGAATTGCAGCCTGAACTCTGTCACTCACTAGTGGAGCCCTGGGCTAGTCAGCCTCTCTGCTCTTGTTTTCCTCATCTGTAAAGTGGGAGGGTCTTGGTAGCGGTTCTTTTGGTGTAAGTAACAGAAGCTGACTCAAGCTGGCGTAAGCAATAAAGGGAATTTGTGGGGAGGACACTGGGGTAGTGCAAGCACTCAGCAGCTGGGCCTTGTAAGTGTGTGGAACCAGGGACTGAAGAGTCCTGGGAAAGCAATGCAGCATTTCTGCCACCTTGGCGTTCTCTGAACATCTTTGTCATTCTTCCTTCTCTGCTGGCCCACCTTCCACATGCTCTTCGTGGCAGAACACAGCCTCCACTCCTCCTAGTTCTTACTCTTTACAGCTCCTGCCTCATGAATACCTGGCGTCTTAGCTCAGGCTACCATAAGAAAATACTACAGACTGGGTGGCTTAAACAACAGAAATTTATTCTCCCATAGTTCTGGAGGCTGAAAGTCCAAGATCAGGGTGCTGCCATGGCCAGGTTCTACTAAGGACTTACAGATGGCTGCCTTCTCTTTGTGTCCTCACATGACAGAGAAAGAGAGAGAGAAAGAGAGAAAGCTCTCTGGTGTCTCTTCTTATAAGGGCACTAATCCCATCATGGGGGCTCCACCCTCATGACCTCATCTGAACCTAATTACCTCCCAAAGGCCTCACCTCCAAATACCATCACATTGGGGGTTAGGGCTTCAACACATGAATTTGGGGGGAACACAATTCAGTCCATAGCTACCAGCTACCTCTGAATCTCACTTCTTTGTTGCCAGGAGAGAGCAAATATAATTGGTTCAGTCCGAGTCAGGTGTCCACCTCTGATACAATCAGCCATAGCCAAGTGGAGAGGGGGGTCATGCAGCACAAACATGGCTCCCAGGAGCCTCTTCTGATCTCCAGGCCTATCTTTACCCTGCCACCTGAATGAACAGCCATAGGGCAGCAGGTCAAGAAGTATTCATTTCCTTCTTGTCAAAACTAAATGCTCATTGAGGTAAAGGTCATGCCTGTCTTACTCAACACCACCTCCCCATGGCCCATCACAGAACCAGGCACACAGATGTTCAATGACTCTGTTGTTGCTTTTTGGATAAATGAGGCTGGACTTGCTGAGCGAAGGATAAAGAATTTGTGCTCCAAGGATACATACAGACATATCATCACCTTCTAGGAGCCAGAGTATGCTTTCCACCTTAACAGTCAAGAAGATTTCTCTTCAAGTCAACTTTTCTTCTTTTTATTCTTTCTCAGACAAAGAAAATTGTCATCTACCATTCCTTAGAAACCCCTCTATATGTATGTTGAGCAATAACAATGTACAAAGTGTATTGAGGAGGCTGTCTGCCTTCAAGGGACTGAGACCTGAGCCCAAGTGGTAAGCCATCAACATTGGTGAAGTTAAAAAAGTAAATTTATGAGTTAACAAATAAAAAAAAAACAAGTGAGATGTCTTGAGGACAACTCGATATTGCCCAATGATTGGTGCTAGCTAGCAGTATGTGCTTTGAGGTTGCAGGGCAAAGAATCCACTTTAGTCTAGAATGGTCCAGAAGAAAAAGTAGGCATTACAAACAGGTAGGATATAGCTTGCGGGGGGTGTGGGGGGGTGTTCAGGAGAGGGGTAGCAATGACTCAAGTCAAAGCATGGAAAGCTCATGACATATGTAGGGATGGTCGTGGAGAACAGTGAAAAATAAGGTCATTTAGAACTGCACTGTGGACAACCTGGAACATCAATGCCAAATTCTAGATTGGATTATTAAAATGACTGAGAGCACTAGAAAGGAAAGAGACAGGGACCTGGAACCTGCAGAGGTTCTCTAACGATGAACTGTCACTCCGGGGAGCCTTGTTTCCTCTTACAACAGGGAGGCCAGCAGGGGACTATGGGTTTTTCAAGGTAATGGGCACTGCATTAGCTTCCTAAGGCTGCTGTAATAAAGTATCACAAACTTGATGGCTTAAAACAACAGAAATTTATTGTCCCATAGTTCTGGAGGCTAGAGGTCTGAAATCAAGGCTTCAACAGGACCACACTCCCTCCAAAGGCTCTAAGGGAGAATCCTTCCTTGCCTTTTCCCAGTTAGTGGTTGCCAGCAATCCTTGGTGTTTCTTGGCCTCTAGAGGCAGCACTCCAAAATGCCTCAATTGTCACATGGTATTCTCCCTGCATGTCTCAGTCTGTGTCCAAATTTCCTTCTTCTTATAAGGACATCAGTCACTGGATTAGAGCCAACCCTAACCCAGTTTGAACTCATCCTAACTTGATTATATTTGCAAAGACTCTATTCCCAAATAAAGTCACATTCTGAGGTCCCAGGAGGACATAAATTCGGGGGGGGACACTATTCACCCCAGTGCAGACACTGAGTAACTCTTACCCTCATGGGCTACAAGTTAAAGGCCATATAAGAAAGTGTTCCACTATCATGCACTGGAAGTGGCTCAAAGCACAGCTGTTACAGATGTCACCAAAAGAGTCCTTGCACCAGGACAAGCTGGGACGAGATGACTTCCAAAATTCCCTCCGATTCTACATGTGTGGTTCAAGCTTCTTTCAATGATTTCTGTTCTACTGATTCACCAATTTACTCCTCTCTTTCCATTCCCACTGCCAAGACTCTGGTTCGACGCTTGTTGCTTCAAACTTGACATCGATACACTGCTTTCACATCGCTCTTCCTTATAAAAACCTTCACTGGCTCACCCCTGCCTAAAAGCAAAGTTCTGTATTTTGACTTCAAATCTACCTTTCCCACTTGAACTCCCAAGATGTCACTACACTAATTCTCAACCCAAGCCAGTTTGGTCCTTCCAACACAACTGGTACATTCTCACCCCTACACCTAACCTCATACCACCTAGAATGTGCCTCCCTCCCCACAGAAGAGAATCCAAACTGCATTTGGAAGACCATTTACTCCCCTTTCATGCAGCCTCTTGGGACGAGCCAGTCCAGCCCACAGTACTTCGGAATTTCCATGAGTCTTACTGTTTGCAGAAGCACCGGACCCTGACTCTCACTGCCTTCCACTACTAACAATCCTTCCACGGAGACCGGGGATGCAGCAACACTCAGGCAAAGACAAAGCAAAGGCTGTGAAACCAGACAAATCTGATGGCTCTCACATTTAAGAGCTGGGCAAATTCCCTAACTTTTCTAAACTTCAGTGGCTCATCTGTAAAACGGAAATACACTACCTACCTCACAGGACTATTATTGGGATTCAGTGAAACAATGTTTGCAAACTGCCAGTGCAACATTTGATACAGAGTATAGATCTGTGTCAATAAAAGTACTTATTTGTAATACGTTAAAATGGACCTAAGTTTCGCCTTTAGGTTGGGGGAATGAGGCACAGATTTGTGTCCCTCCCACACCTAGCAGCACACTGTCAAAGACTACTCAGAGCGACAGATAGGTGCAGGTAGGACCCCAGGGAGCATTTAGCTAACCCCGGCCCACACACACTTCATTTTATGAATGGGGAGATTGGGACCCAGGCAGGACAAGTGACTCACCCAAGGTCACAGAACTGTTAAGTGGCAGAGCCATGATTGAAACGGGCCATATCTATTTACCTACATCACATGTTGAAACCAGTTTGAGCCTTGGTTACCTCATTGGCAAAACAGGGACACTAAAGCCCGCCTCCCCAGGTTGCTCTGGAAATACTGCATCAGGCTGGTGATGGAAACCGCCAGGCGTAAGATGAGAAATGGTAACCACGAGCAGCCTGCAGCAGCCCCCCCCGGGGGCTGAGCAGACCGGGGAGCACGTGCCCCATGGGCAGCCACTCCTCAGCTCTGCTGATGCTGCCCAGCTGCAATCATCCTGGGGGGCCAGATCGCTGATTCTTCAAGAGAAGACAGAAACTGGATTTCAGTGTCATATCTCTTAATTTTAAGTGTTGGTAACTGGTTTAAATCTTAAAAACCACAAGGCAAACAAGCACCTGCAGGCTGGTCTAAGCCTAGGAGTGACCATGTTTGTGACCTGGATCCAAGAATAGAAGTGAAAGCAGTTTGCAAACTGCCGTAGCATACTGGTGTAAAGGAAGGACTGACCCACAGTGACTGGTACGGTCCATCTACCCAGGAACTGTCTCCAAATTCTTATCCCGAGATCAGAGCTCCCATCCTGAGTGACATCACCCAGCCCCACAGCTCCTTGCCTGGTGCCAGGCATGCTGCAACCACAGCCGACCTCATCTTGCCGCCAGCCTGCTAGCCCAGTGGCGGCAGCTCGGCTGCCTGGCTGCCTAGGTATCCATGTCAGCAGCGGAATTTGCCCATGCCCTGCAGGGAAACCACCTCCCCACCCAGCACCTCATTAAGCTGGATGAGCTGCCTCCAGGGAAGTGCTGAGCCTCAGTCATGGCCCAGAAGATACTTCAGGGCAGGGCTGGCCTGGGATAACCTCAGAATTTGGATGTCAACCTCTTCTGAGATGAGGCAGGCCCAGGTGGGGTGAGCAGGTGGGCGGGGCCGAGCCCACCAGGACAGCAACCCCAGCAACTGGGCTAAACTGTTACAAAGGAAGATGGACAAGAGCTTCTTAAATTGATTCTCTTGGGTTTAAGTGGGCAGAACCACACTAACAACTCACCAGCCACTCCTGCACTCCTCACCTGCTCTTGTCTCCCTCAGTGTGTGTTGGGGTGGTGGGGAGGCAGTTCCTGAGGGTCCTGCCTTTTTCCTCCTTGATCTCTTGTCCTCAACAGCTCCTCACCGTGAACCTGATAGCATCTCGACACTTAAAGACTTTTCTGATGAGACCGATGGTGATATTAATGAATATGATTTTTGGATATGGTATAATAAAATGTGTCAAACATTTAGAAGATCTGCATCTAACTTGGTGAAGCAATGCATGATGTTACAAATTATGTATGGATAAAAGACCTATTCAAAGTGTGAGAGAGATCAACCTTTATTCATAAGGTTTCAGATTCCTCATTGCAATTAACCTTGACATGAAAGAGACTTGCAAAACTCTACAATGCTCTCTTCTCACCATTTTTTTTTTGTTCTGGAAAATATAGTTATTTTTAGTAAAAATATGTTATTTATTTTAACATATAATGGATTTTTATTGTTACCTTAATTAACACATACATATTTCAAAATGCCTCCATTTCAATATTTAATATGGCAAATATAGAAAGATGTAAGCCACAGAGACAAAAGCTTTTTGGGATCCTCAATTTTTTAAGAGTGTAAGGGCCAGCCCCATGGCTTAGTGGTTAAGCGCACGCGCTCCGCTACTGGCGGCCCAGGTGCGGATCCCTGGCGCGCACCGACACACCACTTCTCCGGCCATGCTGAGGCTGCGTCCCACATACAGCAACTAGAAGGATGTGCAACTATGACATACAACTATCTACCGGGGCTTTGGGGGAAAAAAAAAAGGAGGAGGATTGGCAATAGATGTTAGCTCAGAGCTGGTCTTCCTCAGCAAAAAGAGGAGGATTAGCATGGATGTTAGCTCAGGGCTGATCTTCCTCACAAAAAACAAACAAAAAAAAAGAGTGTAAAGGGGTCCTGAAACCAACAAGTTTGAGAACCACTGCTGTAGGAGAATAATCTTGTCCTTGAGTGACATGCTAAAGTACTAGGGGTGAAGGGGCATGAAGTCTGCAACCCACTTTCAGATGGTTAAGCAAGAGGGGAAAGTGTGTATTTGTATAGAGAGAGATGGAGTGGGCGTGCCAAGGTAAGAATAATATAGGTGTTCATTACATTGTAATGAACTTCAGATTATAAGGCTTGCCAGGGTGTCAGCTACAGGAGCCCAAGTCTAGGGCAGTGCTTTTGAAACTTCAGTCTGCATCAGAAATGCTAGAGAGCTTATTAATACACAGATTCCTGGGACCCCCTCAGGTATTCTCATTCAGTAGGTCTGGGGAGCCTGAAAACGTACAGTTCTAATAAATCACCAGGTGAGGTGATGCTGTGGGTCTTCAGACTACATTTTAAGTAACACTGCCCTAGGGCATCCCTCTACAGAGCTTGGATCCTGTTATGGATTGAATTGTGTCCCTCAAGAAGATATACTGAAGGGCAAACCCTTGGTACCTGTGAATGTGACCTTACTAGAATACGGTCTTTGCAGATGTAATCAAGTTAAGATGAGGTCATTAGGCTGGGCCCTAATACGATATGACTAGCGTCCTTATAAGAAGGAGAAAAGAGACACAGACACCAGGAGAAAGCCGTGTGACAACAGAGGCAGAGATTGGAGTGATGCATCTACAAGCCAAGGAAGGCCAAGGATCGCTGACAACCACCAGAAGCTAAGAGAAAGGCATGGACAGATTCTCCCGTAGGGCCTTACAGAGAGAGTATGACCCTGCAAAGGCACTCAATTCGGACAGCTATAGCCAAAGGTGTCATACAGGGGGTTTTTTATCTCCCTATCTGTTTAATCTATACACAGAACATATCATACGAAAAACTATGCTAGACTCAGACAAAGAAGGACTGAAAATCAGTGGAAGAAATATCAACAACCTAAGATATGCAGATGACACCATCTTACTGGCCGAAAGCAGCAATGACTTGAAACGACTTCTATGAAAGTGAAAGAAGAAAGTGGCAAAGCAGGACTGCATTCGAACACCAAGAAGACAAAAATTATGATACAGAAGAACTATACAGCTTTAACGCAGACAATGAAAACACTGAAATTGTTAAAGATTTTGTTTACCTTGGTTCATTCATCAATTTAAATGGAGACTGCAGCCAAGAAATCAAGAGAAGACTGAGACTCAGAAGGGCAGCAATGAAAGAATTAGGAAAGATCATCAAGTGTAAGGAAGTGTCATTAGAGACGAAGGCCAAAATTACCCACACCCTTGTGTTCCGGATTACTAGGTACGGGTGTGAACACTGGAGAGTGAAGGAGGCTGACAGGAAACAAATCTGATTCATTTGAAATATGGGGTTGGAGGAGAGCTCTCCAGATGCCCTGGACTGCCAGAAAGGCAAACAAGTGGATCCTGGAGCAAATTAAGCCTGAGCTATCGCTGGAGGCAAAAATGATAAAACTGAGGCTGTCCTACTTTGAGCACATCATGAGAAGACAAGAGTCTTGGGAAAAGACAATAACACCAAGAAAAGTAGAAGGCAGCAGGAAAAAAAGAACACCAAATATGAGATGGATTGACTCCATAAAGGCAGCCATATGCATGAGTTTACAGAAGCTGAGTAGGGCTGTTGAGGACAGGACACTGTGGACATCACTCATTCATAAAGTCACCAGGAGTCAGAGCCAACTTGATGGCACATAACACACAGCTTCCAGAACCGTAAGAGAATACATTTCTGTTGTTTTAAGCCACCCAGTTTGTGGTACTTGGTTACAGCAGCCCTAGGAAACTAATACAGACCCCAAAGAAATACACCATCAGTAAAAGGGTGAACTAGAGATAAGCCTACTACCATGCCCAAAGGTACAGAAAAGGAATATGCCCATTCTTTAGCCATGGCAGCGGGTAGAGAGAAAACAATTATTTCCCCTGGGAAACTGTAACCACTAGCCTGCCCTCACACAAGTAAGCAGCCCAAATTTACAGTACCCGAGTGGTCAAATAAAAAAATCTCAAGAATTTACTTTCTAGTGGTCTAATGTTGGTAGTGTCCCAGACCACCTAGCAGAAGCATATGTAAATCTCCAGAGGGATCTGCCTTCAACCAGGTCTCAAAGAATTCCTACAGGTAAAGTCTCAAAGAATACAAGCTCACAGCAAAATAAATAAATAAGTAGGGGCCAGCCCTGGTGGCATAGTGGTTAAGTTTGGTGTGCTCCACTTCAGCAGCCTGGGTTTGCTTCCCGGGGCCAGACCTACACCACTCGTCGGCAGCCATGCTCTCATGGCAACCCACATGCAAAATAGAGCAAGAAGGGCACAGATGTTAGCTCAAGGCCAATCTTCCTCAGCAAATAAATAAATAAATAAATAAATACTTTTAAAATTGGAAAACATACAATGTACCTTGATTGAGAGCCAAGAGAAGCAAGAGATAGTTGATTCAGACCTTCAAAAAGAGTTTAGATGCTAGAATTATCAGACTCAGAATATAAAATAAATGTTTAATATGTTTAAAGGAATAAAAGTGAATTTAAAATACGAGGGAGGAACAGAGACCTTAAAATATGACCAAACAATTTGAAACAGAACTAAATAGAACTTCTAAAATAATGTAAAAGTCAATGAATACATTCAGCAGCTGATTAGATATGGCTGAGGAGACAGACATGAAGAATATTATTCATAATGCAGCAGAGACAGGAAAAAGAATCCGAAATAAGAAATGAAGAGATATGGAAGACAGAGTAAGAACATCTAAGATATGTCTAATGAGAGTGCTGGCACGAGAGGGAAGAAGGAATGGGGTGCAGAAGCAATGTTGTTAACTGTCAATAAATTTGAAAAATTACTAAAATGAAGTTCTAACCTAATATTGACTCAAGAAAATACAGAAAATCTATAACAATTAAAGAAATCGAATAAGTAGTTTAAAATCTTCCCACAGAAAAAGCACCTGGCCTTGATGATTTTACTGGCAAGTTCACCTATTTTATATGCAAGAAGGAAACCCAATCTTACACAGACTATTCCAGAGTATATTAGCCCCAACTTAGTTCATGAGTCTAGCATAATCTTGATAGCAAAACCAAACAAGGACAATACAGCCAATATCCATCATAAACACAGCTCAAAAAAAAACAAAAAAACCTAAATATTAACAAATTGACTCTAGGATTGTTCTAACAACAACCAAAAAGAAAAACAACTTTATGACCAAATTGGGTTTATCCAGGAAGGCAAAGTTGGTTAACGGTAAAACTAATTAATACAATTTGCCACTTAAAAGATTAAAGGCAAAAAAAATATATTATCATCTCAATAGAAGCATTAGATAAAATACAATACCATTCATTATAAAAACTCTTAGCAAAGTCAGAAGAGAAGAAAATGTAGAATGATAAAGGATATTTCTGAAAACCCTACAACCAGCACAATACTTTATGGGAAAATGTCGAAGCATTCTTTTTTAAATTAGAAACAAGCCAGGAATGTCTGCCTTCACCACTTTTAGTCATCTTGCACTAGAGATCTTAACCAGGACAATAAAACCAGGAAGCAAAAAAAAAGGAATAATTACTGGAAAGACACAACACTGCTATTCTCAGACGACATGATTATTTATTTGGAAAGCCCAAAAGAATCTACAGTTTAGTAAGGATGTATTCTTCTAACAAACAGTTGGAAGATGAAAATTTTAATAAGATACTAGATACACTGGCATCAACAAATATCAAGTACCTGGGAATAAATCTAACAAGTGATGCACAAGACATTCACAGCAAAAATTATAAACTTTTATTGAAAATCATTAAAGAAGACCTAAATAAATATAGATAGGTACCATGTTTATGGTTTGGAACGCTCAATATCTTAAGAACATCAATTTTCTATTGTCTCATACATTCAATGTTATTCTAAACAAACTCCTAACAGATTTTTGAGTGAGTGAGTGTGTGTGTGTGTGTATGTGTGTGTGTGTGTGTGTGTGTTGTACACAACACATAATTCTAAGATAATTCTAAATATGTATATGGAAGAGAAGAGTGCTAAGGCACTTTGGAAGGTGGGGGGACCTGCCATGTCAGATATCAAGAATGTTCATAAAGCTATAGTAATTAAGACAGTGGTACTGGTGCAGGGCCAAACTGCTCAATGAAACAAAATAAAGAGCCCAGAAACAGACTCAAACATCTATAGAAACTTAATTTATGATGCGGTTGGGCATTGCAGATCTAAAGAGAAAAGACAACCTTTATAATAAATAGTGCACAATTGGTCTTTTCTTTCCCTCTCTCTCTCTCTTTCATGAGGACTAGTCCTGAGCTAACATCCGATGCCAATCCTCCTCTGTTTTGCTGAGGAAGATTGGCCATGGGCTAACATCCACGCTCATCTTCCTCTACTTTATAATGGGACGCCCCCACAGCATGGCTTAACAAGCAGTGCGTCGGTGTGCGCCTAGGATCAGCATCTGCGAACCCCGGGCCACGGAAGCGGAGCGCACACACTTAACCACTGCACCACCGGGCCGGCCCCTGGTTTTTCTTATGGTAAAAAAAATTCTGGAGTCCTACTTCATATCATATACAAAAAAAAAATCTCAAGATGGATTAAGAAATCAAATGTGAATGGCAAAACTATAAAACTGCTAGGAGCAATATAGGAGAATATCTTCATGATTTCAGGTTGGTAAGGTTTTCCTAGGACACAAAAAGTATACACTATAAATGAAAAAATTGATAAACCCATTGCATTAATATTAAGAACTTCTGTTCATCAAAATACATCATAAAAAATGAAAAAATAAACCACTGACTGGGAGAAGACATTTGTAAGACATAAGTGACAGAGGATTAGCATCCAGAATATTTTAAAAACTCCTGCAAATCAGTAAGATAAGGACAAGAGAAAAACTGGCAAGATTCGAACAAGCTCTTCACAGAAGGGAGAACATGAATGGGCAATAAACATATGAAAAGATGCTCAATCTTATTAGTATTCAGAGAAATGCAAATTAAAACCATAATGAGATTCCATTTTATACCCACCAGACTGGCAAAAATTCTAAAGTGTGACAATATCAAGTGATGGTAAAGATATGGCTCAACTGAAATTGTGTATTTTGCTGAAGGGAAAACCACTTTGGGAAACAATTTGTGAAGAACAAAATGTGGAAGGGACTTGCCAGGCCAGATATCAAGAATTTTCGGGCCGGCCCCGTGGCTTAGCGGTTAAGTGCATGCGCTCCGCTGCTGGCGGCCTGGGTTTGGATCCCCGGGCGCGCACTGACGCACCGCCTCTCCGGCCATGCTGAGGCCGCATCCCACATGCAGCAACTAGAAGGCTGTGCAACCATGACATACAACTATCTACTGGGGCTTTGGGGGGAAAAATAAATAAATAAAAATTAAAAAAAAAAAAAGAATTTTCATAAAGTTATAGTAATTAAGACAATGTGGTCCTGGTGCAGGGTCAGACAAACTGATTAATGGAACAGAATAAAGAGCCCAGAAACAGACCCATACATCTATGGAAACAATTTATGTTACTTGGTCAAGTGAAAGATGCATATACCCTATGCCTCAGCCATTCCATCCCTAAAGAAATTTGTGCACAGGTTCACCACACCTATAAGAATGTTCATTGCAGAATTCTTCTCAAGAGCAAAAGAGAAAAACAAAAATCTAGAAAGAACCCAAATGTCCCTAAACAGTGGTATATTGATACAATGAAGGTGTATCAATTCTATTCTTCAAAGTGGGTGGTGAGTAAAGGAGTATTTATTGTTTTGTTATCCATTATATCCTAACCATTTCTCAATAATTTTTACAAATCAAAGGGAGTCCAAAAATGGAGACAAAATAAGATGTCAGAACACCAAAGTGTCCTCCTTTCTGTAGGCTGTTCTTAAATGAACTCCCCTCAGCTTGGTGGCAGCCAGGCCAGCAGTTATGGGTTTGGTGACTGAATAATGGCCCCCAAAGATATCCAAGTCCTAACCCCTGGAACCTATGCATGTTACACTATATGGCAAAAGAGACTGCAGATGTGATTACGGATTTTGAGAAGGAGAGATTATCCTGGATTATTCAAGTGGACACTAAATATAACCACAAGTGTCCTAAGAGGGAGGTAGAGAAAGATATACAGACAGAAGAGAAGGCAATGTGACTACAGAAGTGGAGACTGCAGTAACGCAGCCACAAGCCAAGGAATGCCAAGAGCACAAGACGCTGGAAGAAGCAAGGGATGGACTCACCTCTGGAGCACCCAGAAGGAAACAGTCATGCCAACACCATGATTTTAGTCCTGAAAGACTCATTTCAGACTTAATGCCTCCAGACTGTAAAAGACTAAATTTTTGTTGTTGTAAGCCACAGTTTGTGGTCATCTGTTACAGCAGCAATCTGTTATAGTAGACTAATACAGTGGGTAAGGATGCTCAACCTCACTCATCTCCTTGTCCCAGATTGTTTTCACTCAGCACACCCTCTCCTCTGCCTTCTCTCTCAACATTGAATGTCACATTGTCTCCCAGGCAGAGAGATACAACAGTGGTTTAATCCCTTCATATATCAGATGCACCACTTCCCCTGCTCAAAGGGCTCCTCCCTACAATTTCCAAGCAAAGCCAGAAAAGTCTTTCACATATACCCACAAAATATCCACCCAATGGAAAGAGTACTGGCAGGCAGGAGGGACATCTGAATTCAAATCCAAGTTTCCCACTGACTGGCTATGTGACCTCATAAACTTCTCAAAGATGGAACTCATTCATCTTTATATCCCTGGTTTCTGGTATAGTGCTTGGCACAAAGCAAAGAGTCAATAAATGGGCAGTGAATCAATCAACCAATGAATCAATCAATCAATCTTGAACAAGGATGGAAGGACTACCCACTGGAAAAGAAAATCTTTCCAATAACTCTTACCTCTCTTCCTCCACAACTATAAGGGAAAAGATTAAAATCATAGAGTTTTAGAGTTGGAAGGTCTTAGGGTTGGAAGCCTGGAGCTCATTGCCTCACATTAGCACCAATTACTAGATATCTTTTCCTTCTATCAAGCCAAAAATTTGTCTTCTAGTCACCCACTGGTCCTAGTCTAACTCTCTAACCACATAAAACAAACCTCCTTTCTTCCACATCAAAACACTTTCAGAAACTGGACACCTGGCCTCAAGTCTTGGCCGAGCCAATCAGGCTACCGACCTTGATGAATGACCCCTCCAGTCCCATCATCCTTATCTGTCAAACAATAGCCTGAGATCACTAAGATCCCTTCTAGCTCCAAGATGCAGTGTAGAAAACATCACCCCCTTGGTGTTCAATCCCTCATCATTCTAAACTATCCGTTGGGTTTTAAATTTCAATACTTTATTTTCTACTTTTCCTGTGGGCCCAGTCCTCTCCTCGTTCCACCCCAGTATCTGCTGCTTTTTTATATTTTCAACTCTTTACTTATTTTTTCACTTTAGAAAGACTTATTCTAAGGTCTCTAAGTAATATTTATTTTATATAAATAATAACTAATATTTATTTACCTATTTACTTACTTATTTGTTTGTTTATTTCTGGAGGGCTAATCCTGCTGCTTGTAGTGGCTGTTAACTCCTGCTTAGGGAGGTTGTTGCCTCACGTGTTTTGTAATTTTGGAGTGTGAATTCAAATAATTCTGTATAAGGAGTATTGAGAGCTCTTAGAGACTGGATTAATTTCTGCCAGATGCCCCAAGAGTAACACTGGCCCAGGACCAATTTTTATGTTAAGCTCTCAGCTGGGGGTACTGAGACCATGCAGGGTGTGTTAATCTAAACTCCAAATCCATATGAGGACAGGTCCATGGATGGTTTCAAATTCCCAAGGGAGATTTTCCCCCTACACGAACCCAGAGCACGACAGATAAGCTCCACTGTCATCTCCCTGTCCTGGTGGGTCCATCCTTCCACTCAGGACTAGACTGAAGAATAGCCCTTCAAGTCTCAGCTTTACACAAATGTCCAGCTCTGACTTATTACTTTCACAGACTCAAGGTCCCTCTTTTCTCTATGGAGATATTAAAATCAAGCTGGGCCAACCCTCAAGTTGGTATATTAAAGATGGCTACAAATTATTTGCCACCCTTCCTATTGAGAGATGGAGTCTAATCCCCCCTCTTCAAATCTAAGATGGCCTTAGTGACTTACTTGGCCAACAGAATGCACCAGAAGTGTCATTCTGGGACTTCTGAGACCAGGTCACAAAGAGTCTTGCAGTTTCTACTAATGCTTCTTGGACACTCACTCTTGGAGCCCCGAGCCATCGCATAAGAAACTTGACTATCCTGAGGCCGGCATGCTGGAGAAGGCATGTGGAAAGACCACAGGGAGGCCTCGGAACACATGAAAAGAAAGATGCCCAGGCTGCCACTGCCATTCGCATCCCCCAGTTCAGACACAGATATCACGAAGCAGAGGTAAGTATTGCGTCCGGTGTTCTGCCTAATTCCTGGCCCGCAGAGCCAGGGGAGATGATAACAAAACAGCTGTGGTTTTAAGCTAAATTTCACGGTGGTCTGTTATATACCTGCTACAGTACTAGCTTACACCCTTGCAAAATGTTTCCCTCTCTGTCTTGTCTCCTGGGAAATTCCCTCTCTTACTTAAAAGCTCAGCTATGCTTTGAAGGAGATCGATGTTATATTTTATCCAAAATTTTTTATTCAGTTTTATTACTGGAGGGGTTTCAAACTATTTAGTTTTCCATATTGCCAGAAACAGAAATCAAATCCTTCATTTTACATATGAGAAAACTGACCGCTTAGAGAGGTTAAGTTACCTGCCACAGTCACAAATCAAGGTTCTACAAACCTAGGTTTTAAAAAGGATCTTCTAACCCCAAAGGGAACACTAAGTAATCATGCATATATTTTTTAAACACCTACTATGAGCTTAGAACTGCCCTAGGCACTGGTAAAACAGCTGTGAACACGATAAAAGTCTCAAAAGTCATGGAGATCAAATCCTAGTGGAGAGAGACCATAAAAAAGTAAACAAATGAATTAAAAGCCTAGTTTCAGGGAGCGATAAGGGGATAGACCGGTGTGGGGGGTGTATTTTGGTAAAAGGGGTCAGAAGAGGAGACATGTGAGCAGAGACCTAAATGGAGAGAGGGAGAAGGTCATGGACGACCTAGGGGAGGGTGTCCAGGCAGAGGTAACAGCAAGTGCAAAGGACCTTGGATGGGACAAGCTTGCCACCTTCCAGGAACAGTGAGGAGGCTGGAGCTGAGTGGGCACAGGGAGAGCAGTACAAGGTGAGGTCGGGGCAGTGGGCAGGGGCCAGGCCTTGCTGAGTCTTGTGGAGAATGGTAAGGAGTCAATTTTATTCCTAGGGTGATAGGAGGTCTTTAGACAGTTTTTAAACAGCAGGGGAAAGATATGACCTATCTTACATCTTAAACAGATCATTGGAGGGACTGGACTAGAAGCAGGGAAAACAATTAGGAGGGTTTTGAAATGATCTGGGAGAGCAATCATTTTGAGTTGGAACAGGGTGGTGGCAGTGGAGGTGGGAGTCAGTTGGATGGGAGAGTATTTTGAAGGTAGAGCCGAGAGGACTCGCTGATAAGACTGGATTCCACAGCTCATGGCGCCTGGCCTGAAGCATTTACAGATCCCGCTGGATCCTGCAACTTCCTCAGGAGGGACACATGGGAACCAGTGGTTCTCAGCCTCACGTGGTCATGAGAAGAAGTCCTTGCGTGTCCCTGTAAATCCACCGTGAGTGCCCGGCATCAGCTGTGTTTCACCACGCCTCTTTCTCCAGGTGGGTCGTATCCCACTCACCTCTGAGTAGCATGAGCCACTCAGCTCCATATACTGTCTGACAAGCATTGCCTTGGCAGTCTAAACCCCAGTTGTGGCAAAACTACATTTTACACAGATCACAATTAAGCAGCCCATCTGCGAAAGGTTTGTAGCTGGGCGCTGGGTTGGTAGACTCCAATTATGCCATTCAGAACTCATAAAAAGTCAGAGTTGGGACCTGTCAGACAGGAAAGGATGAACCACAGTCTAGCACAAATGGATGATTTGGGATTAAATCCTGGTTTACAGCCAAAAACAGGCACCTTAGGCAAGTCCATTTCTTTTCATTTCACAGGGGAGATGATGGTACCCTGTCTCCTGACTCAGTGCTTCTCAAGCTTTGTGGGGGTCTTGTTAAAATGCAGATTCACCAGGTCATGGGTGGGGCCCGGGATTCTGCATTCCTAACTAGCTCCTGGTGATACCAAGGCTGCTGATGCACAGACCACTCTTTAAGTAGTGAGATCCTGACGCATTCATGATCCAACTCATTGGGTATCTACTACACATAAAGAGCCATGAGGGAGACTAAGAAACAGACGTGGTCCTTAAGGGGAGGGAAATGTACAAACCACCACATCACAAGGTACAAAGTAACAGTGCCACTCTGGGGACCCAGAGGACAGAAATATTTCTTCAGTTAGGAGACCCAAGGGAGGTTTCATGGAGGAAAGTAGATCGGGACAAACATGGAGAGTGTAATGAAAATCACAGGGCACCTTCAAGGGCTTTAGCCACGGAACAGCGTCGGTTCTCTACAATTGCTAATTTCTCCTCAAAATTAAGACCTCCTTTTAAACTCACAAACAGAATAAAGAAAAGGGATCAAAAGGGGAGTGAGAGATTTTTCTAATATAAGGAGGTACAGGAGTGTGTTAAGATTCTCCCAGTTGCAAGAGGGAAAAAAAATTCCATCTTACACCAACTTTAGCAAAAAAGGACATTTAGAGGTTTGCAAAGCAGGTTAGGATTCATCCACTCAACATATATGGTGGTCATTGGGGCTGGCCACAGATGTTCAGTAGGATTATACTTCTCCACCTACAGGCTTGGCCATGTGATTTTCTTCGGACAATGAAATGTGAGTGACACGTCACTTCTGGTTAGAGGTACTTAAGAGACAGTGCCTGATTCTCCATCTTTCTTTCCCTGCCACAGCGAATCCTGGTGCCTTATGTGCAACGACAGCCCCTAAGACAAAGGGGACTGAGTCAGCCTGGACCTCTGGTGATTACAATGAGCAGAGCGCCTCTGCCAACTCACGGTGAATAGGCAGCATAAAGCAAGAAATAAACCTCTGTTGTCTTCAGCCACTGGGATTTGGGAGTTGTTACTGCAGCACAGCGCAGTCCATCCTCACCACTTCAATAAATATTTAATTAACACAGGAACTATTCAAAGCTTTCATTCTAGGATACAGACCAGCTCAAGGAGAAGCAGTGGGAACTGGTGCCCGAGTAACTAGAATCAAGACTCTTGTGCCAGCTTGCTTCTCTCTCTGCCCATGTCTCATCTCTGTTTATCTCTGCTTTGCCATATTCGCCCTTTTGCCAATAGACCTTCTCCATGTGCCAGGGGGTTTAGCCACCAGTACACTCACCTTCATATCTTTCCAGCTCTGGGCCCCATAGGCAAGGCTCTCCTCTCCCAGCTTCAAATCAAGAAACCCTGGGGAAAGATCTGGTGGCTCAGTTTGGGTCACACACTCATCTCTGGACCAATTTTTGTGCCCAGGGAAAGGTGTAGCTAGGCTTGGGTCACATGGCCACTCCTTTGGCTAAGGATGGGGTATGGCACCAGAAGGGAATGGGAAACTCATTTTGAAGCCCAAGGTAACATCCACAGACCCCTATAAGGAAGTAGATAAGGTGTGAAAGCATAAGTCACAAGAGAAGGAAAAGGCAGAATTTAACTGAGCTGTGACTGGTGAAAGGCAAAGAAAAAAGGGAAAATGTGGTATATGTGTGATGGTCCTGAGAGGAAAGAGGCAGACTAGAGAGCCACTAGGCTGGACAGCTCCCTATGCTGGCAACAAGAAGACACTTTTGGCCAACATTTTTCAGGTGACTGACAAGGCCTGGAGCAGGGCAGGATATCAGGAGCGGACGTCAACTCAGGTAAAGGATGCTGCTCTCTGTTTACTAATTTAGGGAAGCACGTAAAACTCTGACAGTGGGACAGGCCTTTCTGATCAGGAATGGGCTAAGTCTGGTAGAGTAAATACTGAACCAACGTGTGTGCCCCCATTACCATCCTCGCTGCACGAATCACTGAGGGGACTTTCTCCACTGAGCCCAACTCAGCTTCAAACTCTCCTCAAGACAGTGTCCCAAGGCAGCCTCCTATCAATCATAAGAGATGCAACTCATTTGCCATCCCTGGTCTAGGTACGCACGCCATGCTTGAAGCCCATACCAGACTGTCTGTCAAGATTCCTTCAGATACCCCTCCTGTATGCCAAATATTTGGTCCTTTATCTATATTTCCTTTTTCTCTATAATCCCAAGAAAGCCCCCGGGTGTGACTAAAAAAATGCAAAGGGAAAACAATGTGCTTCTGTGTGAAGACAGATAAGATTTGAAAGTTACCAGAACAAACAATATGTATATAACTATTCATCTTCCAATCCATCAAGGCCTTCCCAAGGCAGAGAAGTGAGAAGAAAATATCCTCATAGCCCATATGCAACCCTCCTTAGCTCTTGTCGGTTCTCAGAAAAATTCCCACAGACACCAAAAATCCTGGTAACTGATTGGGCATGTGTGTGGCTCACCCTTGGCAGTGAAATTCCAAAGGTGCCATATGCAGTGACTACTGCACAGCCAAGTCTTCTCCTTCCCCCAGCTCTTGAAGCCCCCTTGGAAAACATACACACACAACACACCTACACAATACAAAATGGCAGCCTCCCTAGGTGTCCACTGAGGGCCTGACTTCCCTTTCTCTCGTTCTTCCCAGCGCTCTTCCTCCCCTCAAATAATACACTCTCCAAAGAAGATGGCTCACTTCAGAAGGAAGGGGAGGACTGAGTCAGTAATAACCAGGTGAGACCCTCACTTGTCAGCTCACCTTCAAATAAGACACAGTGGGGAGAAGTGCACAAAAGCTCCTTCCCAGCAGGCAGGCAGGATTAATCAACAAAAACAGGGCAGCAGAACAGCAGTGAAATCTAAGCTGGTATTTTTCACTTCCTTGAGGAGACTTCTCTTGTTTATAAATAAACATGGTCTCTTGAGTCAGCTGGGGGAGGTGGGGGCAAGGAAGGGGCCTAGGGCAGCACTGGCTCTCGGAACTGTTAAGACCTCCAGTGTGAGCCTGGCCAACACCCCTGTCTCAGAGACCAGGAGTGGGGCTCCAGGGGGAGTTGCTCTGAGGGCTCTGATGGTGGGTGAGACCAGCACCGGGACTAGAACCCAAGTTTGCTGACTTCCAGCCCAACATCTTTCCTCTCACAACTCAACTGCAATATTTACCCAGCTCCTACCCTGTACCACGCCACAGTGCCAGCAAATAAATCCTCAACCAACCTGAACCCTCCATTAACGGGATCATTTTTCTGCATTCCACTTTTTAAAAGCAGGCTCCAAAGAAAAGCAAGCTATGTTTAAGAATTTATGGTCTTTTCTTTTTTTTCCATTTGTTTTGCAACTGTTGGGGAACATCTTGAGGACAACTCACATTCCTTAAAGTCTCCTCTACTTGAACATCCCTGACACAGGGCACACAGACTTCAGGCTCCAAATCACAGTCCTAGGACGTAGTCGGACCTTCAGCCATCAAACTAAGACTCTGTTTTCAACATCAGACTGTACTTTCTAAAAACTAACATTTTTAGAAGATGTGCAATGTGGAAAAAAAGGGTTTTTTTTTCCTTGCATAGCTATCAGTTATTTAGAAAATTTGTTGAATTAGGACTCTCTTTTTCCCCATGCAGTGAATTGGAGTTTTGGTACTAACCCCAAGAGTGGTGAGAAGCTCTGGATCCATTTAGCCAACATTCTGGGCCTCGGCCAAAATTCTGTCCAGAGAAAATGAGGCAATACCTGCTCCTTGGAATAAATGCCTCAAGAGACTACATTCCCCTCAAGAAGCCACAGAGCAACCTGTGTGTGCCCCCTCCAGGGCACATGAACATACTCCCCCCATTCTGAAATTCATTCGTGCCTAGGCCTTGAGTTGTTCGTAAAGACATAGTATTTTAAAGGAGGCAAGCAGGCCAGTCCTAAATGACCTCCCATGTTCCATGTAAATATCAACCAGGCCCTAACAAGGCCAACCTTGCTACTGCACGAAGTATCTCCTCCTTAATTCTTCCTAGGCTGAGCCAAGGGAGTTAGAAGGAAGACAGCTGGCAAGACAGCAGCATCTCAAGTTGGCCCTCACTCCACCAGCTTTGCCCTGTGGGTCCAAGCCTGTCCTGATGCCCACTAACCTCCATCCCCAGGGGATAACACTGGCTGGCTCCCCCGCTTATCCCAGTGCCTCTGATCTCCTTCAACACAACCCACCTTTACTGAGCGCACTCAGGTGCCAGGTACTGCAAAAAGAGCCTTGAGAGGGCACGAGAGGTTGGAGAGGGAAATAAGCCACAACCACTGCCCTAAAAACGCTCAGAGCTGATGGCGACACAGACATCTATAATCACTGGCTGGTTGTCTCTAGACGCCATTGGCTTGTCTTGAGGCCTCTGGCTGGAAGGAAGACACTCTCTCTCCATCCTCAGAACACAGTGATAGGTCTTCCTTAAATCTCCTTTAATGTGACGCTTACAAAACCATGAAAAGATTGCTTATAGGAAATGGGACTTGTGGACAAAATTGTAGGACACCATATCAGAGGTCTTGGGAGCTTGAAAGAGATTCATTTAGGACAACTGTCAAGGACAGGCAGAGGTGGAAAGGGCATTGGACCAAAAATCCAGAGCCTGTTTTCTTCACCAGCTCATCTCGTGTCCTTGGGCAAGGCACACACCCTTTGCAGTTTTACAGATGAGGGGACTGCTGGATCAGTGGTTTTCATTAGCAGTAAAACCCATATATTTTCCAAATATATAGAACCCCAATATATAAAACAAACAAAAGGGGAGTTGCTCATGTTGAATCAGGGCTGGGGAGCCCAGAGCCCAACCAGTTAGGCTGGGCGGCCCTCAGGGAAGGCAGTTCGAAAACTGCAGGAGTAGATAAAGTCTGAGGGCCCCTTCTAGAGCTCTTACACCCTCTCTTAAGTACCTCGGAGGACAAAAGGAGGAAATCATCATTGATTTGATGCACTCCATGCTGCTTGGCAATTTACGGCAAGAGGCAGAACTGGGACTTGAACCAAGCGCTTTCTAACTCCAAATGTGGTATTCTTACTCTTTGCTAAGAGGTTTGTGGGAATTTGGGCTGAACTGATAATTTCCCTGAATGGTAAATACATGTGCATAAATGCATTGGGAAAAACATCTTGAAGAATATGCCTCTCAAAACTATCATTTGCTATCTCTGTGTGTTAATAATGTGGATGATTTTCAGTCTATTTATCCATATTTTCTAATTTTCCTATAATGAACAAGGTATTATTTACATGAAACAGGTAGTGCTTATTAGAGTGGTTTTAATAATTCACAACTGACACTTCTATGTTGGGTTTCTATAGAGAATTAGGGATTGGAGGGATAGGCGGTATCTTTGACCTTTTGGAGTTGACAGTGGGAATAACAACTCCATATTCCACAAACTCTCCCTTGGGGCAGAGGGTCCCCAGCTGACCTGAGGGGTAGTTCTTATGGTCATTTAAGTTCTCTGAAGCCCCACTTCTGGGGAGTATGGTTGTTTTAGAAAGTAACAGCAAGTCCCTGAGGCCCCTCCCAAATATATGCCTCTCCTCTCCAACCCCCTCAGCTGCCTTGTATATAAGGGAGAGGGTGCTAATAAAATTACTGATGGTCACATGGACCCCAGACCAGAAGCCCTCACTACCCAGTGCTCCTGCCCCAGCCCAGGAGGATCTATACAGAGTGAGCCCTCCAGCCAGGTCAATTAAACTCTCCGGCCCCACCCTGAGGCCCCCCAGAAGCCACTTGCGAATGTGAAAATCAGAGCAATACTTCAGGGGAGAAAATACCACCCTGAAGGCTTCAGTCAGGCCTGGGGTGGGGCAAGGCGTGCCAGCTGCTTCCCTGCATTATCATACCAGCTCTGCCCGCAGAAGTCTTCTAAAATATTTAACATGCCACCCTGAGGTACAGCACAAACCCCCAGCAGTCTGCATGGAATGAACTTGGGGGCTGAGAGGCACATACACTGGCTTTGGGAGGAAAGCCCAGAATGGTGGGCAGGATACAATGCCGAGAACGACTTCAGAAGGCTGCCTCTGACTGCTTCTTTGGAAATCAGTAAAGGATAGGAGATGGGAGATGTTTCAAAACGTGGGGCGTGATGGTGCACAATCAACCAGAGTCCAGAACTCCTCTTTCTCAGACAAAGAAAAAACCTGAGGTGCACCATTGGTCTGGTCCCCAGACCAATTTCAGCCCCGGCTCCCCTGAGCAGGTGGCAAACCTGTCCTGACTCTGGCAAGAAAGGTTAGTGAAGAAGAGGAACTGGGACAGCCACGCCTATCTCCAAAGGCAAATAAATCCACGAGGGAAGGAGCTCTTCAAGGTCTTAGCTCTGGGGCTTAACGGAGAAAAACGCCCCCCACGCCCACCCGCAATGACTTCACACAGGCCTCACCCGAGATGACTCTGCGCTCTCCAGCAAGGCCTGGGAGGGGTCATCACCACCATCCGGGTGGCTGTCTGTCACTTGGAAATTTCTCGTGAATTCCTGGAGATGCCTGCCCCTATCTCTCCCTCAAACGCCCGCCAAAGGAATCAGACATGTGGACGCGAGGCGTCTACCCCAAGATTCATATATGTCCTCCTAGGTCCTTCACTTGCCTTTGCCGCTGTCAATTTGAAAAACCCAAAAAGGAGTATTTATTCAACTCCATGAGGAGCCCCGCCTCCATCTGGCCACCCTTCTCCGCGCTGACCCCTCCAGGCAGCGCCCCAGGCTCGCTGGGCTCGGTCTGTCATTTTCACCCGACAAAAGCGTGGCGGCGCGGGCGACCCCAGCCAGCGTTTCTCCCAAGGGAGAGAGACGCGCGTCCTCGCGGCGCGCCCATTCGGGGCCTCCGCAAATCCCACCCCCGGGGGAACAAAGCGGCCCGGGCGCGGCGAGACGCAGCGCCCCCGGAGCCCCGATGCGCCCGGGACCGGCCCCGCAGGGCAGCGGCCGCCGCGTCCTGTGCCGCCCGCTCGCCGGCGTCCGCGGCAGCTACCGTACCTGCTAAATTTAGCGGCCGCGGGGTATTAATAGCCGGAGAGAACGGGGCCGGGTGCTGCAGGGGCGGCGCGCAGCCGGGGGCCGGGGGCGGAGAAGCAGGGGGAGGAAGGCAAGCAGGGAAGAAGGCCACTTACACCACCAGCCGGGAGATGATCCATGACACCATGGCGGGCGGGCGGGCGCGGCCCGGGCGCGCTGCTGAGCTGCGGGCGGCTGCGGCGCTCCAGGCACGTCCGTCCGCGCACGGCCGCCGCCGCCAGACTGAGCGCGCCCGCTGCCCTGCCCGGCGCTCGAGCGTCGGCGCAGCCGCGGCACGTTCCGGCGGCGGCGGCGGCCCCAGCCCCCCGGGGCTCGGCGGGCCCGCGGCGATTGGGCGGCGAGTCGGTCGGGCACCAGCGGGACCCGCCCCGCCCGGGTGGCCCCGGCCCAAGGCTCAATTGGGGTGGTTCCTCCGCGCGCCCTGATGCCCGGGCGGCACAGATGGAACCCAGAGGAGGCCCAATTGGCAGAGCAGAAACCCGGGTGCCGCCCCACCCTCAGTGTTATGGTGGGGAAACTGAGGCCTGGACCTGGACCTTGGGAACCTGTCTGGACCTGTTCTGATTGGGATACAGTCATCCCTGACTCGGATAATGCGCTACCCTCAGAAGGGACTTACCTGTGTCCAGACCTGACCCCTCCAATCTGTCCCCCACACGGCATTATCTGCATAAGAAACAAACCTGGGCGCTTGTCTCCCCTAGTTCAGATTCTAAAGAGTCCCTACGTGATCTGGTCCCTGCCTCCCAACTCACTGCCACCACCATTCCCCAAATATCCCTCTAGCTCTTTCACCTCAGGCATTTTGGACTTACAGATGTGCTGTTCCCTCTCCCCTGTTCATACACTCCATGCCTCACCTCCTTCTTCAAGACTCAGATAAAGGTTATTTCCTAAGGAAGGCCTTTCCTAGGGGGCCACTCCAGCATTTCTGTGTAGAAGTGGCTCAGGGATACAATCTTGCCAGGAGGAAGCTAGAAGCTGCTGCTGCCTACCACCAGTGCCCTGCTGAGCCATGTTGGAGCCTTAGGCAAAGGCTAAGGCTTTTCATATGCATGTATGGATACATATGGATGTATCCGATACACATTTTTGTGTATTTTTTAAATATTGCATTAAATATTGTTTATCTTGATTACTGCATTTTATAGCACTCCCTTAAATTTTCCCACTGAGGCCAGTGCCTCACTCTTCTCACCCTAGTCCTGGTCCTTATCATGTAAGTCCTGGCATGTTATTTTGTTGCTTGGAAAACCTTTGTCCCCTGCTCCTTGGCTCTGCTATTGCTGCCTTCCTCGCCCCCCTCCGTGGTGCTCTCTCAGAGCACTACACCCCTTTGCTGGTGCTCATGTCATATATAATTAAGTGTCAGATGTGAGAGGCACAGGAGACAGCTAGCTTGAAGCCGTATTTAAAGAAACCCTGCCCAAGAGGGCTTCCTAGCAGAGACAAGAATTCAGACCTCGGCAGAAAGGGGCTTACATGTACCAGTAGAATGAGACTGTGTGTGTGTGTGTGTGTGTGTGTGAGAGAGAGAGAGAGAGAGAGAGAGAGAGCGAAAGAGAGAGAGAGAGAGAAGCAGAAGAAACACCTTGCCCACAATAAGGGGACTGCAGATGAGACATCCTCTATGATAAGGGGTCTCCAAAGAACCTATAAAATACCTGTAATATAGTTTTTTTTTAAATTTTATTTATTTATTTTTCCCCCCAAAGCCCCAGTAGATAGTTGTATGTCATTGCTGCACATCCTTCTGGTTGCTGTATGTGGGACCCGGCCTCAGGATGGCCAGAGAAGTGGTGCGTCGGTGCGCGACCGGGATCCGAACCCCGGGCGGCCAGCAGCGGAGCACGCACACTTAACCACTAAGCCACCGGGCCGGCCCTATAATATAGTTTTGTTTTGTTTTGTTTTAATGCTGTCTTGACCCAGTTTTGAGGTCCTGGCTAGAGGTTGGTCAGTTCCCCTTCTTAGGCAGCAGTTAAGTCCACACCTCCAACCACTCCTTTATCAGGCTCTCACACATCAGACAACTATACACCTGCCTTAATTACCCCAGAGCAAGGTACCCAGACAACCAGGGACAGCTCCTCTGCCCTAGAGCCCACTGAAATTATTCAAATTAGCAATCCTAAACCTGCTTGTCCTGCCTTGCCTTTTCCTTCCACAGAAGGAAACCTCAGTTCCCCTGTCTCCCTCTGAACTTGTAGGCCACCCCAGTGTTGACCCTGAGTGACCCTGCATGGCATGCCGTGTTCTGTCCAGGGAACGGTGGGTGTAACAAAATTACGACTTTCTGGTTTCTCACTCTTGATCTATGTCTAGCCTCACCACACCTTACCCAAGGTAATATGGTCAAAACAATACCCCCACTTGGAATATCCACTAGAAAAATCAGGACAGTATCTGGCAAATAGGACCTTCCTGAGATCTCTCCTCCCTTCCATCCATGCCCCTCCTGCCACTCCCTGGAGAGGTCAGAAATTTCTGTTGGCGATCTTGTGGGTGGAGGGGGGTGGAATATTGTGGTTCAGAGATCCTTTTGGTGGGAAGATAGAGGAGAAGCAGAACACATGCTGTTTTCCTCTTGGAGCATGCCCTCTATTCCTGTAAATGGAATTCTCAGGTTTGACTACTCCACAGACCTGGATATTTTAATTAAAGAAATGAGACTATTGATGGGATTAAATGTCTGGAGGTCTTTCTATTACCTGAAGAGGACCAGAAAACTAGTGGGACCAACCCCAGATTTCACTCAAGGGTTGGGAAAAAACGTGTTTGACAAAGCAAGCTTCAACGGGTAGATGAAGGGAGAGAAGAAAGTTGCTTTTTTACTTCATTCAATCTCTTTCAGTGTAATTGTTACATTATGTATCACATCTCTCCATCCTAGACCCCTCCAGCATGTCCTTGACTCTGGAAAACAAGAGGCTAGGGAATGGACACAGCCTCCTAGACAATCGGACTCTTACAGCCCTATCAGCTGGTCCACTTGAAGTCCTTTTTCACAAGAACTGCTGTTATGGCCGATGCTTATTATCTGTGTTTGCCCCGCACCCTTCCCCTTTCTTCTGGGAAGACCTCTCCATTTTGTATTGGGGAATGATTCTGCCCACGCTCCAATCTTCTAAGTGTTATTTTCTCACAGGTCCTTGCTACCTTCATTGGTTCATGGGTAATTACTGGACATATGCTGGGCCCAAGTTCTCCCCTCGGATTTTGAAAATTAAAAATAGGAAAAAGAGACTTCCACTTCCATCCATTTATATGAAATTCTAGACAAGAGAAAACCTTTTGCTCTACAAATTCTAGGTGCTTCTGCCTCCCTGAACTCTATCCGAGTGACAGAAAGTATCTCAGAGGTTCCCAGGTGCCAGGAATGGGAAAGGAAATTGACTCTAAAAGAGCCAGAGGGAATTTTTGGGTAGTGGAAAAATTCTATATCCTGATTGTGGTGGTAATTACCAACCACAGGCATTTGTCAAAACTCACCAAACTTTACACTTAAAATTAGTGAATTTTATTGTATCTAAATTATATCTCAGTAAAGCTAATTTTAAAAATTAGAAAAAAAATTTTTCATGTGCCATGTGAAGCTCAGTAGTTTTGGGTAATCATGTTTTTTATTGGTCTTTTTTCCTATTGATTGATTTAAAAATTTTGTATATTAAGAAAATAAGCCTGTCAATCCACATTGAAAATTTTTTTTCCCAGTTTCTCACTTTTTTATTTAGACATTGTTCATGGTAATTTTTTTCTTTTCAGAGTGTTTAAAACTTTATATGGTCATATTTATGTATTTTTTGTGGCTTCTGAGGTTTGTATTTTGCTTAGATAGGTTAATTTTACATTAAAATTACATATTAAAGGCGCCAGGCCCTATGGCATAGCGGTTAAGTGCGTGCACTCCGCTGCTGACGGCCCAGGTTCAGATCCTGGGCGCGCACTGATGCACTGCTTGTCCAGCCATGCTGTGGCGGCGTCCTACGTAAAGTGGAGGAAGATAGGCACGGATGTTAGCTCAGGGCTGGTCTTCCTCAGCAAAAAGAGGAGGATTGGCATGGATGTTAGCTCAGGGCTGACCTTCCTCACACACACACAAAAAAATTACATATTAAAAAATTTTAATTAAAAAATTTAAAAAAACTCCTCATGTTTTCTGGTTTTAATTTCATACCTTTTATTTTACAGTGTACCTGGAATTTATTTTAGTGTATGGGTTAGCTGGTTGTCCTAATACTATTTATTGAACAATCTACCATTTCTCCCTTAATTTGAAAGGTCATTGCTATCATATACTGTATTTTTTATTATGTAAGAGTCTATTTCTGGACTCTATTCTGTTCTGTCCATTCACTCATGAGTTACTACTAAACAGTTTTAATTACAATAGCTTTTTGTAATATGTTTTACTATTAGGCAGGGATAGTCCTTCCACTTCTTTTCAGAATTTTTCTTGTTATTCTTGCCATTTATACTTTCATAAGACTTTAGGGTCATATTATCTCATTTCAAAAACTTCCAGTTATTTTTAATTAGAAGGAGATAAAATTTGTCAATTAATTCAGTGAGAATTGCCATCATTACAATATTTAGTCTTCCTATCCAAAAGCAAGAATTTCTTTCCATTTATTCAAATTTTCTTTTATTGTCCTTAATGGCATTTAAATTTTTTCTTTAAGTAGATCTTGCACATTTCTTTACATTGCCATTTTAACTAATGCATTATATTCCATTGTGTAAATATATCATAATTCATTTAATTAATCTCCTATCATTGGACATATAGATGGTTTCTAATTTTTACTGATTAAAAATAACCTAGCAGGGCCAGCCTGGTGGCACAAGCGGTTAAGTGCACGCGCTCCGCTGCGGCGGCCCGGGGTTCGCTGGTTCGGATCACCGGCGTGTACCGACGCACCACTTGTCAAGCCATGCTGTGGCGGCGTCACATATAAAGTGGAGGAAGATGGGCATGGATGTTAGCCCAAGGCCAGTCTTCCTCAGCAAAAAGAAGAGGATTGGCAGATGTTAGCTCAGGGCTGATCTTCCTTACACACACACACACAAAATAACCTAGCAATGAACACATTGCTACATATTTTAATATGCCCATGATGATTTTGTTAGGATAAATTCCCAGAAATTGAATTTTATGGCTTTTGATGCATAATGCTAAATTACATTCCAAAAAAGTTTGTTCCAGTTTTTGAAAATTTTATGGCTTAAATATGGTATAGTAAAGTCTCATTATACAATCAATAACATACTCGAATTAAATTTTATGTGTGTGTGAGAGAAAGACTGAGAAATTGTGCAGGGGATTCTGCCTGTCATTCCACTTCATGAGTTCATGAGAGGGTGCCCTATCGTGATGACATGGGAGATGTGGCTCTGCTGTTTCCTCAGTAGATCTCAGTTCCTATGGGACTCTTGTATGTGAGCATGACCATCTGGTATGTGATTCTAATGTTCATACATCCATGTTTTTCATACAACATGATGCTAAGCACTTCCAATGCTTCAACTGGAAATGAACACAAGTATAAAGTGATCTGATACTTGAGGAAAAGCTCCTTGTGTTAGACCATTATAGACCATATAAGTAATTTTTTACCATATACAATTTTTTGCTTTAAACTTTGATATCGATATGGAAACTTAACATAAGGTACAGATACACCAGAAGTGGTTTACCATGAAGCCAAAACTTCATTTTTAGGACCTCTCATTTTTCTCTTTTAAGGCTCTGAGCAGGACCCTAGTAATATAGTCATATGATTATATGTGCAAAAGTAAAATATTTTAATTAAAATCTGTTAAGGCAGCTGTTTTTCCCACTCTAACTCTCAAGCATACTTCTTTTTGTGCAGAGTATTATCCAAGTGGCCAAAGGCATTTTGGGGAGCTGGCTAAGGTGAAATTGAGTCGGGAATACATTTTATTAGGGTTTGGAGAGATATATTTACAGGGTTGCAGTCATTTCCATGTCTAGTTAAGTTATGGCTACTCTCCAGTAGAGAAATGGCTTCCAAAAACACTCCTACTGCCCACTGTGCCCAGCTTCGTGACACAAAGGTGCAGAGCTAAAGATTGTATCATGGGGTGAATGTGTCCTGCAGGCTTGGCCCTGGAAATGTTTGGATAGTGGAAGAGAACAAGTTTTGAAATGTACAGAGCCAAAATCTGGTCTATGACTATTTTTCCAATCATCAGGTATATAAAACTGTAAGAGGAGGATTCAGTTCTTACTGAACTGCCTAGTCAAAACAGTTCTCTTCTTTCAGGAATATACTCAGTAATACAATGTATACAATTATAAATATACTATATCTATTTTTTACTTTTGTGATGGGCATGATGAGAAATAGATGTATCACAATTCCTGTATTTATACAGTTTTTGAAAATTTTATGGCTTAAATATGGTATAGTACAAACCTATAGCAGTACAAACCTATAGCAGTATTACAAAGAGGGAGTAAATCTGTGTGAAGTTACATATTTTATGAATTCCAACTGTAAATAAAAAACATTTCAATCAACCATGCTAGGATAAATACTAAATTATATTTCTATCCTCTCCATAGAAAATGCTAATACAAAATTGTTGTTAAATGAGGAAATGATGAAAGAATATGCAACCAGAAAAGATACAGAAAAAAAATTATAAGGGAGTATTAGACAATTAATAAAAATACTATGTTATTTTTACTGGCTTTAGTGACATTTATGATTCTTTTCAGCTTTTTAAAATTTGTAATTTGTTGTGATTTATTTTTCCATTCTAAAAAATATTCACATTCATACTTAATTTTGCATTCATAGTTTTGAGGGAACCAGCTCCCAAATTCTTTTATGTTTCAGGCCTCAGAAGGCTGTATATGCCCCTGCATATTTTATTGTACCGTATTTAATTCATATTCCCCACTGTGGTCAGTGAGATTGAATTTCGTCTGTTAATTAGCCATTTCTGTTTCTTCTTTTGAGAATTGCCTTTTCTTATTCTTCACCATTTTTCTCTTGGAGTGTTTTTGCTATGTTCTTATTGGTTTGCAAGAGTTCTTTGTATAAGGATACAAACCTCTTGTCTGTTATGTATGTTAGAATTTTTCCACTCTTGTTTTGCTGTTTAAATTTGCCTATGGTATTTTTGACATACAGGATTTTAAAAATATATATTCATTTATGTTTTATCCTAATACAGCAACTAATCTTTATCCCTAATGGAGAAAGTTTACATTTATTCCTGTTCTATTTTGTCTTTGTCGTTTGTGGCAAGTGTTCCAGTCCTATCAAATTATGATTAATCTTGTTATCAGTGGTATTAAGTATTATAGCCAGTGTATCTATGAGATTGCTTTCAGCTGCAAGTAGAACACCCAACCAAACAATAGTTCATTTTTCTCACGTAACAAGAAATACACGAGAGATTGTGGGTATAACAGCTCAGTGATATCTGGGCCTTGCGTCAGCCTCTCTGTAATACACTTGGCCTTTCTCGCATGGCTAGGAGAGGGCTGCAGCAGCATCAGATAAGAGGTCCTCACACAACCATGTGCAAAGGCAGGAAGGAAGGTGCAGGGGACTCGCACATTTTTAATAAGGAGGAAATACTTCCCAGAAGCACGCCCCCCAACACCACCCCACAGACTTCATCTTATATTTCAGAGGCCAGAGCAGGGTCAAATGGTCACCCCAACCAATCCCTGGCAAAGGGGAAGGAATGTACTCTGACTGGCTTGACCCATTTATGATTTTTTTTCGCAGGGGCTGGGTCATCTTCCCTGAGCGTGTTGCTGTCTGATACTGAACAAAATTGGGGGTAGGATAGTCAGAAGGAATGGTGAGTGGCAGTTCCATGGGCAACCAGCAGTGTCTTATCTACAAGATTCGTAATATCACTGTATTAGTTTGCTTCAGCCTCCATAACAAATTATCACAAACTAAGTGGCTTACTACAACAAAAATGTACTCTGTCACAGTTCTAGAGGCTGGAAGTCTGAAACCAAGGTGTTCGCAAGGCCACGCACCTTCTGAAGGCTCCAGGGAAGAATCCTTCCCTGCCTCTTCCTAGGTGGTTGCTGCAGTCCTTGGTGTTCCTTGGCTTGTAAGGCATCACTCCAATTTCTGCCTCTGTCTTCATGTGGCCATCTTCTCTTTGTGTCTATCTGTGTGTCTTCATGTGGCCTTCTTATAAGGACACCAGTCATTGAATTTAAGGCCCACCCTAATCCAATATGACCTCATCTTAACTAATTATTTCTGCAAAGACCCTGTTTTCTTTTTTTAAATTTTATTTATTTATTTATTTTCCCCCCAAAGCCCCAGTAGATAGTTGTATGTCATAGCTGCACATCTTTCTAGTTGCTGTATGTGGCACGCTGCCTCAGCATGGCCCGAGAAGTGGTGCGTTGGTGCGCGCCCCGGATCTGAACCCGGGCCCCCAGCAGCTGAGCGCGCGCACTTAACAGCTAAGCCACGGGGCCAGCCCAAGACCCTGTTTTCAAATCAGGTCACATTCATAGGAACTGAGGGTTAGGACTTCAAGATATCTTTTGGCGGAACACAATTCAATCCTCAGCAATCACCGTCTACGCCTATGTCCAAATCTCTGACGTAACGCTGAGAGAACAGAACCCAGGACAGACCCTCCACACACACTTCCAGCGGCCTCAGCTGTAATAGTCAGGTGTCCTATTCCACATTATGGCAGTCTTGATAACTTATATTCTAAAAACTCTCTGTTTTCCCGAAAGAATCTCTGTTAGTGCCAGTCTCCCAGCCTCCAGCCTTTCCTAGAGCCCACTCTAGAGCATTTGACTTACCTATGTGTCACATGGCTTAGCTCCTGTCAGCTTACTCATCCAATGGCAATTCTGAAACTTCCTTCAAATAACCCCACCCTATCTACCAATTCTCTCCTCCAAGCTCAGATAAACCATTAGGTCAAAGTAGCTTCTTTGGGGGCTACTGACAGCTTTAGGAGGAAGAAAGGAAGGAGGGAGGTTAGGAGGAAAAGGAAGAAGGGAGAGGAAGGAAATATAAACGGTCTGGGTGAGCATAACAAAAAAAAAAAAAGAAAAAAAAGGAAAGGAAAATAGAGAAAGGAATGGAAGAAAGATATAATAAAAATAGAGTGGTGCCAAAATTGGGACTGAGAAAGACAGGCTTCAAACAATGGTCTCAGCTACTCATTGGGTTCCCAGCTATATCTAGAAAAACCCACACCAAGGCATTAAGCACAGGGGCAATCTCAGGAGTCTGGTGGGGAAAGGAAAGGAGAAACAAACTTAAGCTTGAGCTCTAGACCTGGTTGAGACATCTCTGAAGTCCACCTGGCCTGTTTGACCCACATCTCATCTTCCCAGTATCCTGATTGAGCATATAAAGAGCTCAATCACCTCCTACTGAGTGTGCCCTCAATACTCTCATAGCCAACACTAGCCTTTGTCCCCAGGCTATACCAGGGCATCTCCGGACCCACCTGAGCCCAGGAGACCGTGGCAACTTCAGCACCATCTTCCATAGGACCCCCTTGGTTCTGAGCTCAGAGAATGAGGCAGCAGCAACAACAAAACAGTTGCTCGCAGATCAACCTTGTGAATGTGGGCAGCAAGTTCCTCTCAGCACTTTGGAACTAAGTGAGCAGGCAATTTGGAGCCTCTGAGTAGTGGGTTGGAAAGTGGGAATATTTCTGGGCATCCAATAGATGGCGCTTTCTATACCACCCCAAACACGCTGTGGGACTTGCTCTCATTCTGTTAATGGACTCCTGCTGAAATGACTGAGTAGAACAGAGGTCCATGTAAGGTGTAGATCATAGGGTCACTAACTCCATTCACACTGTCCAGAGGTTGTGTCCAGAAGCTCTGGACACCAGGAAGATAACTATGGTATGAATTGAGAAATGGTCAACATTTCCTTAATACTCAGCCTGATATTTTAAGCCAGGGTCAGTGGTCTCTGCCTCAGGATACCCATGGATTTTGGTCATGTCCTACTGAGGTACACAACACATAGAGTGGCTGCTTAACTCATGGGGAAATATCCAGATATGGGAAGGTAGGGTCCAAGAGGTCAAGTCTGGGCTGTTGACACCTCCTCTCTGGCCATAGTTGATTGTTCCAGAGGTGTGTACCTGACTCAAGACAGGCCAATCAGAACACTTCCTTGAGATTTTTCGAGCTGGAATAAGGGAAATGTAATAATCCTGCTCTGATGAAGGATGCATCAGAAGCTGTTGCCCTCATTTTCCACTTTGTGTAGAAGAAGATCACCAGGATTAGGAGGAATTTAAGCTGACATACAAAAACAAGAGAAAGGAAGAAAGTTGTCAGCAGCATTTAAACCTAGACAGAACAGACACATGACCAGAATGCCATGTAAAGTAAATGTATAGGTATAGTAAATAGGTATTTGAACTTATCTCCCTGATTCTCCAGATCATGAACTTCCCACTTCACCAGTAGTTCCTGGTTCCAGCTCGGGGTCCAGCCTCATCCCTGCCCTTCCTGTGTTGTGTAAGTATCTTTACCACACATCCCTCTCTGGGCATAGGGTGGGCTTCTGGCACTTGCAGCAAGAGTCCTGAGAAATAAATGTATTGCCCAACTATAGAGCTCTGGGCCCCTGACCAGCCCACCTCCTGAGGGACCTCAGTGAGGAATGGCCCAGCTGTCACTGCTAACTCATCATACCTGTATCACGGCTATTGAATGTCTCAGGTTGTCTCAATCCCCTGGCCACAGGCAAGGCCAGTGTAGACCCTACTGCCAGCCAAGTGAGTCAATACACATGCTGCAACCTGCTGAAGGCAGAGGGACAAGTAAGGGCAAAGTCCTTGAAGACAAACATATAGTTAAAACTCAGAAAGGCAAAGCCCAACACCAAGTCCAAAGGGCAGCCTGGGAGCCCAGGAACGGGAGGCAGAGCTGGGGTCCTGGAAAGCTGACATGGGAATAGATGAGCCAAGGCAGAAGGCAGGTCCCTGGCCTCTCTTCACGCGGTGTTGGGCATCCGCAGCTCCTTCACCTGCGAGATGACAAGGTGCGGTCTGCTGGCTTAAAGGTTCAGAATGAGAGTCCACGAGCACAGGAGAATGCAGGGAGTCAGATATCAGCTCAGTACTTTACTAGTTTGGGGTGAATTTCTTGGCCTTTATGAGACTCATTTTTTTCGTCTATAAAATGGAGATAATGATACATAACTTTTGTTGCTGTTGCTACGAAGATTAAATGCAATAACCTTGATGTGGTGGTTCTGAAAAATGGCTGCAAATACTTTGACATGCCGCCCATCAAGAGGTGGGGTCTATGTCCCACCCTGTTGAATCTGGGGGAGGATGTGACTAACTTGACCAATATTTTTCAGAATAAGAGACCCAGATGACTTCCAATGCCAGGTCTTAAAAGTCCATGTAGTTTCTGCCTTATCTACTATTCATTCTTGGAGCACTGAGCCACTAGGCTCATAAAAGAAGTGTGACTACCGTGAGGCCAACATGCTATGACGAAGTCCAAGTCACGTGGAGAGACCACGTGGTGCTCCAGGTGACAGTCCCAGCTGATCCCAGCCTTCAAGTCATCCCAGCCCAGTCACCAGACATGTGAGCAGAGAGGCCTCCAGATGATTCTAGCCCCTAGTCATTAGAGTCATCCCCACCTTTTGAGTCTTCCCAGCTGAGTTTCCATATATACTGGAGCAGAGATAAGCCCATCCCACTGTGCCCTGTCCAAATTCCTGACCCACAGAATACAGAAGTATAATAAAATGGTAGTTGTATTAGGGACTAAGTTTTGGGGTAGTTTGTTACACAGCAATAGACTGATGACCAGAATGCCATGTAAAGGTCCAGGTATAGTAAATAGGTATTTGAGCTTATTTCTCTGATTCTCTAGACCATGAACTTCCCACTTCACCCGTAGTTCCTGGGAACCAGCACCAGGCAATGATAGCATTTTCAGTGAGAAATATCAGGATAATGTAATGAATTTTTCATGAAGCTAATGTATTACATTTAAAAACCATCTCTCATCCTGAGATTGTCTTTTCTACCTTTAGGGTTATCAATATGCCCTTTCTTTTATGACATAATGGTGATAGCAATTAGTGATTATTGTTTTATTAATGTCTTTCTTGTCAAAGTAAAAAACTACCAAACTTACGTCATTCCTTTCAGTTACTTTTTTTTTAAACTTCACTGATGTTTGAAATGTGAAAGTCCAGGAGCCACTGCTCTGTACTATTCCTTGAGTATCATAGAATCAGAGGTGGATACCTTGGAAACTTGACACTGTTGTAGAGTGTTGAGTTTTCTTTGGTTGTTCCCTACTCCCTTATAGGACTAGCATATGTGTTCATTTATAATTTATACCCCACCTGTTTCCAAAAAGGATTCAAGGCAGCAGGATAGTGTTTCCCCTGGCACACCCCAGATTCTTGTAACAGTTACTGAGTCAGACGGGGCCCTTCCCCAGGCGCTGACAGGATTCAAACAGCAGAAGGGAGTAGGTGAAGGATGACATTACGCTATCTGTTGAAGGCAGAGCTGCCACGTTGCCCTTTGGCAGGGCTCAGTAGGGAAAGGCAGTGATTGAGATCAGGGGCCCTTGGCCCTCATCCTGGCCCAGACCCCAACTGTAGGCTGGCAGCTGCAGCTTCTGTTTCCTGGTGCGTGGCTCTTCAGACACCTATCTTTAGGCTGTAAAGCTTTATCTTATGCAGCACCCCTTCTCTTCAGGTGACTGGCTGCTCTTTCCAGCCCTCTTCATAAAGGACCACCCATATGGAGCCCAAGAACCTCTTGGGAGTCTAGTGCCGCAGAGAGGTTCCGAGTTTGACCTCTGGAGTCAGAGTGCCTGGATTGAACCCTGGCTCTGCCACTTACTAGGTATGTTCGTGACCTGGGGCAAAATACTTAACTTTTCTGTGCCTCTGTTTCCCCATAGGTAAAATGGGGATAATGATAATAGTACATACTTCAAAAGGTTGTTGTGAGAAGTTAATAAAGCACTTAAAACAGTGCCTGGGAAAGGCAATTTAAAACCACGATGAGAAGCCCCACCCATGAGAATGTCTAAAATTAAAAAGACTGACAGTACCAAGCGCTGGCAAGCATGAGGAATAAGTGGAACTGTTATACATTGCTGATGGGAATGTAGAATGATATAACTACCTTGGAAAACAGGTTGGTAGTTTCTTATGAATGAAAAATGCACACAAAATTTATAAATATGAAAAACTGCATAAGTCTTTACAAAAAAAATGTATATTTACCACATGGCCCAACAACTCTGCTACTGGTATTTACCTAAGAGAAATAAAAATATATGATCACACAAAGACTTGTACATGAATGTTCATAGTAGGATTATTTGTAGCAGCTAAAAAATTAAACAACCCAAATGGCCATCAACAGATGAATGGATAAACAAAATGTGGCATATCCATAAAATGGAGTACTACGCAGCAATAAAAAGGAATGAACTAATGAACTACTGCTACACGCAACAGCATGCATGAATCTCAAAAAAACTTTATGCTGAGCAAAAAAAAAAACAACCAGTTACAAAAGAGTGCATACTCTGATTCATTTATAGGAAGGATAATTCTAGGAAAGACAAATCTAATCTAGAGTGACAGGAAGTAGATTGTATTTGTATAGGGTGGAGGGAAAAGATTGACTAGGAAGGGACACATGGGAATTTCTGGGGATAATGGAAATGTTCTATATCTTGACTGTGGTGGAGACTGCATAGTAAATACATTTTTAAAAACTCAGCAAACTGTACAACTAATGTATGAATATTATTATATGGAAATTATACCTCAATAAAGTTGATTTTTTAAAAGATCTCCCTATTTGTATATAATATAATGCTCTGGCTGAAACTTTATTTATTTATTTATTTATTTTTTAATATTTTATTTATTTATTTATTTTTTTGTGAGGAGGATCAGCCCTGAGCTCACATCCGTGCTAATCCTCCTCTTTTTGCTGAGCAAGACCGGCTCTGAGCTGACATCTATTGCCAATCCTCCTCCTTTTTTTTTTCTTCCCCAAAGCCCCAGTAGATAGTTGTATGTCATAGCTGCACATCCTCCTAGTTGCTGTATGTGGGACGCGGCCTCAGGTTGGCCGGAGAAGCGGTGCGTCGGTGTGCGCCTGGGATCCGAACCCAGGCCACCGGTAGCGGAGTGCGCGCACTTAACTGCTAAGCCACCGGGCCGGCCCTGAAACTTGATTTAAAAAACATCTTTGGAATTCTGAAGGGAAGACACAAATGTGGGATGGAGGAGTCAACTACTATTTAATATTTGCAAGAAGCTGTCTGTCTCTAGAGCTCTATTCTGGAATGGAAACCACAAGTGGACAGGGCTCCTGGTTGGCTTTGCTCCATAATGGATCCCAAGCATCCGTCAATTAGTACCTGACACTTGGTTGGAACTCATTTAACATGTATTGAATGCATGAACCTTTGGGGCACACTGTTTCTTTGTCTTGATAAAAACGACCAGGATAGGCTCTTACATTTCCTAAAGGTAAAGCAAGTGCGCATTCTTTGTTCTTGGTGAAGATGCAGGCATTACTGTTATATGGATCCAGGCTTTGAGAGCCCTGGTTGAGAATGTGAAATTGTGTGTTCTTGTACCCTGTAGCTATGGGAAGTATCCAGTCTTCTCTCTGTCTCTCTGTATATCTTTTATTTTAAGGCATGTGTGTGAGTAAATGTTATTTGGCTGTGAATGAAACTAGAAGACACTCTCCTTGAGAGGTTGCCTCTTGCTGTGGTGATGGGGGTGGAGTTTTGGTTTGGTTTTGTATGGGGGGGTGTGGCTTGTGGGATCCAAGGAGTGGATGGGACAAGAGGAAGGGCTCGATTTAATGAGACTGTGTGGGACTCTAAACACAAACTGGGCTGCTTTGGGACCCAGGTGAAGATGTGTGGTGTTGGGGAGGGAAGAAAGGGGATCCTTTTTTCTTGTTTTTTTTCTAATATATTTTATTTTATTTTTTTTTGTGAAGAAGATCAGCCCTGAGCTAACATCTGCCGATCCTCCTCTTTTTGTTGAGGAAGACTGGCCCTGGGCTAACATCCGGAAAGGACATCCTTGACCTCTTCAGACAGAACCCAGATCTGCTTTGTGGATGAATGAGCCAAGAGCCAGGGAAGAAGCTCTTTTGGTATGATGCTCATGATCTCCAAGGGCATCATTGGCAGTGGCCATGGTGACACTCCCTAAGGTCTTTGGAACAGGGAAGGAAGGACATGGCAGATGCTATATGGGAACTTAGTGGTCAGAGAGGTTTGTGGGCACATGTGAGGTGCTCCTTTGGGGACCCCAGAGATAATGAAGGAGACACCTTATGTGGATAGGAGGATCTGAGAATCAATAATCAAAGCAGTGGAGGGCTTGAGTGCTTGTTTATTGAACATTAAAGTTAATGAGAATCCAATAATTTATGCTGCATATTATTTATGGATACACACATATAGAGTAAAAACAGAAATGAAAAATACTAAATTTGAGATCCTGGTTACTTCTGGGCAGAGGATGGAGGGAGATGTAGTCAGGTAGAAGCATACAAGGTGTATCAGTTAGAGAAGTAAAACCTCAAGAAGATACCTATCCATTTCTGTCTATCTATCTGTCTATCTACCTACCTACCTACACTTCTATCTCTATATGTTCTTTGTTACAGGATTTGACCTTGTGCAATTGTGGGGGCTGCTTAAATAGTCTCTGAGAGGCTGTTTCTTCTCTGATGCTGTAGCTGGAATTCTACAGGGCAGGCAGTTAGGAAGTGGGGAAGAATGAGAACAAGATGGAAACCACAGCGTGAACTGAAACCCACAAGGATGGACAGGAAGCTGTGTCGGTCACTCACCCCCTCCAACCTTGAGGAAGAGTGTCCAGGGGGAGAAGCTGGCATCCTTTGTCATGGACCTAAGCACACATATGGCTCAGCAGTGAGAGAAACTGAAGAAAGAAGCAGGGCAAGGTGGAGCATTGCAGGCCTAGATGTTGCTCCAGCCAACAAGGTGACCAGAGAAGCAACAATGTGCAATAAAAACAACTTCCCCGACCTTCCATTGTGAAAAACAATATGGCTGCTGCTTCAGCTCTATCCTCCATATCTCAGAAAAAGTCTCTTGTGGCCCACCTTAAGAAGAAACTTGCAGGGAAGGGGATTCTGGGAAATGTAGTTTAGCCCAGACAAGATGACACATTACAAAGCCAATTTGAATTTGTGGTTTCATGTCTTAAAGCTGGCAGGTAGGTACTTCATTTTTCATTATGTTATTCTCTATATATTTTTGTATGTCTGAAATGTTTGATAATAGTTAACAATGTTGGTTACACCTGTCCCTGAGCTCTATGGCCTGTACTCATGTTGAATCATAGATGTGGCAACTGAGACTCAAGGTCACCCAGCCAGCAAGGGGCAGCAATGGGACCCAGGACAGCCTTCCATGCTCTTTCCTCTAGACCAGGCTACCTTCAACAAACATGAGTTATAGGGGACCTAAAGAGGCGGCTGCTACAACATACTCTTTTTCACTTAATTTTCTTGTTTATCTTCTGTCTCATTACTAAAATGTAAGCTCCATGAAAACAAGGATTTTCGTTCATTTTGTTCACTGCTGTAGCCTCAGAACCTAGAACAGTGACAGGCATACAGCAGGTGCTCAATAAGCATTTGTTGAATGAATGAATAAATGTTCTAAGAGGAATCAGAAATGGATATTCCTCACATCACAAAAGAGCTTTGGATACACTCTTGTTTAACCTAACAAGACATCCCTGGATGTCTGAAGTGGGACGCCCTCCACACACTCCCTCCAGCCTAAGGCTTCTAAATATCAGCAATGTTCCAGAATCATCATGGTCATCATATAGCATTGAGTTACAGTCCGTTTCCATAAAAGAAAAACAAATCTTAAGGAATTCAAAAGCTTCGTTGAGAAGGGCCCTCCACCTGAACACTGAGTCAGCAGGACTGAGTTATGTGCCTGAATGGTGCGATTCCAGTGGTGTTCGACTACTGAGCATGGAGATACAGCCTTATTATCTCCCACCAGGATGCCTAAGGTAGCCTCCTACTGTTTTATGGATCCAGATGTATCAATTAAGAGAGGCTATCTTGTGCCACAGTAACAAAAACCCCCAAACTCTCCATGGCTTTTCCACAAAGTTACTTCTCACTTGTCACT
Source organism: Diceros bicornis minor (assembly GCF_020826845.1). NCBI lineage: Eukaryota > Metazoa > Chordata > Mammalia > Perissodactyla > Rhinocerotidae > Diceros > Diceros bicornis. The sequence goes on along the minus strand of NC_080751.1, from coordinate 3,691,032 downwards.
ATATGACAATTACAGGCTGGCTGGGGGCTCTACTCCATGTCTCTTCACTCTGGGACTGAGGCTGACAGAAAAGGCACCACTGAAATGTTGCTCAGGAAGGAGAACTCTGGAGAGTCTCATACTGGCGATTAAATTCTCTAGCCCAAAAATGACATCAGCCCACTGAGCTCATGTCTCATGGACCAGACCTATTCACATGGCTGCACCTTACCACAGAGGAGCTAAGAAATACAATCCTATCATAGGACCCAAGGCAAGAAGCTAGAAATAACTATCACTATCATATCAGGACCCCCCACTTGCTATAACCTACTCCATTTCCTCCTGCCTGATAATGCCCATACTTCTACTATTCTCCTCTTATCTGTTAGAAGGCAAAACTGACCTATCTAGTGTCCCATTCCCTCAGCATCCTGCATTCTACTCTCCATGGTGACATCTGGCTAAATTGATCAGCTAATTCAGATTGTGTTAATAAATGCTAATATCTCACATATTAGGTTGTTATGGACTGAACTGTGTTCCCCCATAATTAGTATGTTGAAGCCCCAACCCCCAACGTGATGGTATTTGGAGATGGGGCCTTTGGGAGATAACTAGGTTTAAATGAGGTCATGAGAGTGAGGTCTTCACATGGGATTTGTAAGAAGAGACACCAGAGGGCTCTCTCTCTCTCTCCACCGTGCGAGGACACAACAAGAAGGTGGTCGGTGCAAACCAGGAAGAGAATCCTCACCAGGAACTGAATCAGCCAGCACCCCAATCTTGGACTTCCCAGCCTCCAAAACTGTGAGAAATAAATTCCTGTCTTTTAAGCACCCAGTTGATGGTATTTTTGTTATAGCAGTCCAAGCTTCAAGGTCTTCAAGGTAGGAGCCCTGCATTTAAAGAAGGGCTATCTGGAGACAAAAACTTCAACTCAGTCATGGAAGGAAGCTCTTTGGGGATAACTGCTCAGAGTCTATGGGTCCTCTGAGGCCCCTGAACTCATTTCACACAAGTTTAGCTACTAACACACATGGCAAGACACATGCTGGAGAAGCAATGTGGATTAAGCCGAGTGGACTGTCCTGGAAATCAGAATTTTCAGAGTTCTGCCTCCACAACAAATGAGCTGTTGACCTTGGAACAAATTACAACGTGTCTGAGCTTCAGGTTTTATTTCCCACCTGCAAAGTAGGGAAATGACCTTTGCCCTGCTTACCTCATGAGGTTGTTGTGAGGCTCAAGGGATGCTCTGTAAAGTCCTAAAACAATTCCTTTTACTCCCAAGTTTATTCACTCCTGGAGTGGAAAGGAAAACAGGATCACACGTGGACATAAAGATATGCAAAGGGCCAACTGTTCCCATCAAAGGCTTTCTGACCGCTGGGGACCCCTGGAGGTTAAGGGATATTCACCAACAGCCAGCTATAGGCGTGGCAAGCCCCTAGTGCCAGTTCTCTGACAGGAACCCTGATGCCCACACCCACGGCCCAGACCCCCAAACCCCCACAGCTCAGACAACCACTCAAGAGAGCTTTATTTTCCTTCATAATTTGTTACCTTTTAGTATATTACATACAGTCCATCTTCATTATTTGTAGATTCTGTATTTGCGAATCATCTACTTGCTAAAATTTACTTGTAACCCCCAAATCAATACACGCAGCGCTTTCATCGTCATTTGTGGACATGTACAGAGTGGTGAAAAATTGAGTTGCCCTGAGCACACATTCCCAACTGAGGTCAAAGAAGGCAACGCGTTGGGGCCGGCCTGGTGGCTTAGCGGTTAAGTGCGCGCACTCTGCTACTGGCGGCCTGGGTTCCGATCCCGGGCATGCACCGACGCACCGCTTCTCTGGCCATGCTGAGGCCGCGTCTCACATACAGCAACTAGAAGGATGTGCAACTATGATATACAGCTATTTACTGGGGCTTGGGGGAAAAAAAAAAAAAGGAGGATTGATAATAGATGTTAGCTCAGAGCCAGTCTTCCTCAGCAAAAAGAGGAGGATTAGCACAGATGTTAGCTCAGGGCTGATTTTCCTCACAAAAGAAAAAGAAAAAGAAGGCAATGCTTTGCCTTTTTGTTTTAGTTCTTGTACTGTAGACAAGTATGCTTTCTGTGGCCTATAAATAGTGCCATTTTATTTGTTTAGGTTTTGTGCTTTTTGTTGGTGATTTCACTGTTTAAAATGGCCCCCAAGTGCAGTACTGCGGTGCTGTCTAGTGTTCCTAAGGACAAGAGGCTGTGATGTGCCTGATGGAGAAGATATGTGTCTTAGATGAGCTTCATTCGGGCATGAGTTCTAGTTCTGTTGGCTGTGTGGGTTCCATGTCCATGAATCAGCAGTGTATATTAAACAAGGTGTCTTTCAACAGAAACACACATAAAACAAGGTTATGTATTGATGGGTTGATGAAAAGTTGTGACGAGAGGTTCACAGGAACCTAACCCTGTATTTTTTTTTTTTTTTTTTTGTGAGGAGATCAGCCCTGAGCTAACATCCGCCAATCTTCCTCTTTTTTTGCTGAGGAAGACGGCCCTGGGCTAACATCTGTGCCCTGTATTTTTTTTTTTTTTTTTTTGTGAGGAGATCAGCCCTGAGCTAACATCCGCCAATCTTCCTCTTTTTTTGCTGAGGAAGACGGCCCTGGGCTAACATCTGTGCCTATCTTCCTCCACTTTATATGGGACACCGCCACAGCATGGCTTACCAAGCAGTGCGTCGGTGCGCGCCCGGGATCCGAACCAGTGAACCCCGGGCCGCCACAGCGGAGCGCGCGCACTTAACCGCTTGCGCCACCGGGCCGGCCCCCCTAACCCTGTATTTTTCCTAGGAGCAGCAGTTCAGTATTTACCAATTCAGTGTTTGTGGCGACTTTATAAAACTACCACGAATAAAGAAAATTGACTGTACCTTGTTAATTTATTTGCTGTCTGTCTCCCTCTTAGAATGTAAGCTCACAAGGACAGAGATTTTTGTCCTTTTTTATTCAATCTGTTGTGTTCATTGCTGCATCTCTGGTACCTAGAACAGTGCCTAATACAGAGCAAGCACTCAATGAATTCTCGTGGAATGAGTGAGTGGGAAGGGGAGGAGTAGGGCTTGAGTCCACAGCACACGCATTCCTGTAGTGGATTTTGTTATTGCTTCCCCCATCACTGGCTTTCTCCCCACACCACAGAGCATAACAGAGTCCACCAAGTACTTATCCTGGCGGTGCTCAGTGTCAGGAAGACCCTTCCTCATCTCCCTGGCCTTCACACAAAGATCCTGTCTGGAGCAAACCTAATCACTCTCTAATTTGTTTCTCCTGAAGTTTTGTTCACACCTAACAGGGAATGCTGAAATGGCTTGTGTTGATGACACATCTTTCAATCCCAGTAGACTGGGAGATCCGAGAGAGCATAGCCTGGCTTATTCATTGATGGTTTCCGGCTCCTTGGCTCATGGCCCTGTGGTAGGCATATGGCAGTTGTTACATATAAGTTTGTTGTATGATGAATTAATGAATGAATGCAAAACACCAGACAAACTCCCAGGCTACTTCACTAGAGCTGGATTTTTCTACCCAAATCAACCCCATTTAGCCGTGTCTCACTCTGCCTCTCTTATGTGTGTCTGCACGGAGGTGGTGGCCACAGAGAGGGCTGAAGACAGATGGCCCCAGCAGCTTCAGACTTACATCCCCACAGGTTGGCAGCCCCAGAAGAAAGAGAACATCTATTCCTGCAGGTATATATATTAAACCCAGAGAAGAGGCTGATCAGTCTTCTCTCCCCACCCCCAGCCTCTATCCAACCTCTTTAGCTTCCTGACATCTTTCAAGTGTGTCTACAGTCTCGTTGGTGAGCATCTAAGAAGTTCATTTATTACTCCACAAACCTGGTGCTGTAGACTGAATGTTTGTGTCCCCCGCCCCCAATAAATTTGTATGTTGAAACCAATCCCCAGTGTGATGGTACTTGGAAGTGGGGTCTTTGGGAGGTGATTAGGCCATGAGGGTGGAGCCCACATGAATAGGATTTGTGCCCTTACACAAGAGATCTCAGAGAGATCCCCCAACCCTTCTGCCATGTGAGGACACAGCAAAAAGACGGCCAACTATGAACCAGGAAGCAGATCCTCACCAGACTTGGAATCTGCCGGCATCTTGATCTCAGACTTCCCAGCCTCCAGAAATGTGAGAAATAAATGTTTGTTTTTTAAGACACCCAGTCTATAGTGTTTTGTTATAGAGGCCCTAACGGACTAAGACAGCTGGGCTGGACAAAGGCTGAGTAGAGCCCACTGCAGACCCCTCCTTTCCCAAGGCTCCAGGATCCCCTGAGTGAGCTGATTAGATTTCAGGGTAATGTTCCACTGAGAAAGGTGAAGGAAGGTCATCCTTCCCTGCAATGCCATTGTTCCAGGAGACCTTGCTGACGAGTCCGGAAAACAAGCAACTCTCACTCCAGAAGTGAGAACTGTGCGGATTGTACAGGGGAGACTTTTCAGACCGAAAGAAATCTGGTTCATCCCCTGCCCTCAGGAAACATAACATTTAGGCTATCCAGCAAAGAAGAGTCTACCTCAGTAGAAATAATAGTAATAACTGTAGCTTTTGGAACCTCAGTTTCTTATTCACAAAATGGATCCACAGGGTTGTTTACAGGATAAAATAAAATTAAATAAAGTAAAACATACGAAGCAGGTAACAACCTAGGACAGATACAAAGGAAGCACTCTCTAAATTTCAGCTGCTTCTCTGCCATCACCAGCCTCTATCCCTGTGCATTGGAGAATGAAAATCCATAAATGACAGCTTAAATGAGTACACACACACACACACACACACACACATTTATTCCGGATATTTATGTTCTTTTCATTCAATGACCAGGTACTATTATTTTAACAAAATAACCTTTTGCTCCTATATTTAATTGATGTGGTTTACAATGGTTACTTCAAATATGAGATCAACATTAATAATTTGAGCCAGCTGGGTGTCTGAAACTCAAAGTTCTGCCTTCTACGGTTAGCTTCATTTGCAGTTTGCTGTCTCTGATCGGTAGACTGGAGAGATCTTTTTCCAGTAATTTTAATTCAGAATTAATAAAGCCTTTTCTTCTTCTCTCCAGGCAGAAGCAGGTTCTGTGGAAGCTGGTGAATTACCACCATAAACTCTAATTAATCCACCCAGAGTCCTGTTGTTGTGATGAGCACCGACAAGCCATGGCACTGGAGGGCGATGCTTGCGGGACACTTGGATTTGGAGGTGGGAAGCATTTAAACTCAGAGCCAGAGCCACAAGAAAAGGCCCAGAAAAGGCTGCTTTGTCTGTTCTCACTGTTAAGCTCATTAAAGTGGATTACCATCAGGACAACCAACCCCCAAATGACAAACTCTGTTGTGCTGCCCTTTAGAAGTCTGTTGTGGGGAGGAGCCTGCATTTCCCCATGGAAACTGTGCTGCCCAGTAGCAGTTGCGTCCCAAACAGCAGGCCTTCTGATTAACCCACAAAGCTGCCCAGTGTTCCAGCCTGAATTCTGGAACCTGGGAGCAGGGAGCCTGTGGGGTGGGAGGGAGATGGTCCTGGTGCATTGCTTCTCTTTTCTAGGGTATAGGTTGCTGCCCTGGACCTGCGGGTGTTAACCTGGGACACGCACACCCTTTGTTGACCCCAGAAAGTTTGTGTAAACGTTGGTTTATATGTGTATCCATGCATTGTTCCAGGGAGTGGATCCAAACCTTTCACATGACTCTCAGAGGTGTCACTGACAACTCCGCCTATTCCCCACCCCCAAAAGGTTAGAGACCCTTGTCCTAGTCCATGTTCTGAAATAAGCCAGGTGTGTGTCTGGTTCCCTCTCACCTTCTGTTCTGCTTCTATCTCCCCCTCCTGACGACTCTCCTCATGGCAGCACATCCCACCACACACAGACCCCTGCTTACCTCCCTATCAGGAGGTGGGGGTCCTGAGGTCAAAGACTCTCTCAGCCACCTGGGAGTCTCCTCTAGAGCCATTTCCGGGGACCTGTTCTTGCTTCTTTATACTTAGGACCATTTCAAAAGATGCAGATCTCTTTCTTCCTCTACCTGTGATCAGCATCATAATGTTAAAATGCAAATTCCCCAGCTCCTCCCAGTCAAACTGTCCAGGGGTGGCAGAGCTGACATATCCCCCAAGCACAGTAGGCACAGTACCAAGGGCCCCTGATATTTTAGGGGCCCATGAGAAGGTTTAAATTCTTTAAAAAAGAGAAGAAATAAATGAACATAATTTAGCCTGGATTATGTTCTTTCTACCAACACAGTGGTACAATATAATTTTTACTATTTTTTACGGAGGAGGGTAGACATGCCCAGGGCCCACAACAGTCAAAAGATGGCCTTAAGAGCCAGCGCTGATGGCCTAGTGGTTAAAGTTCAGCGCTCACTGCTTCGGCAGCCTGGGTTTGCTTCCAGGTCACAGAACCACACCACCCACCTGTCAGTTGCCATGATGTGGAGGTGGCTCACATAGAAGAACTAGAAGGACTTACAACTAGGATATGCAATCAAGTACTGGGGCTTTGGGGAGGAAAAATTTAAAAAGAGGCAGATTGGCAACAGATGTTAGATCAGGGTGAATCTTTCCCTGTAAAAAAAAAAACAAGAAAACAAAAAAACTGACCTCTCTCTTATGAAAAAAAAAAAAAGATAGCCTTGAAGGGTAGTGCCTGAAATCTGCATTCTAACCAGCCCTGCCAAGTGATTCTGATGCACCATGGTTTTGCCACCCTAGTTCAGGTGGCAGTGGTTTTGGGGAATGGAATGGGCTTGAGGGGGGTGAGGTGTTAGAGGATCATCTGGGCAGACAGATACAACCAGACTGTGTATCATTTTAGGGTGTGGCACAGTTATTCTACAACATTCCAGGATGGGGGTGGGGTGGGGGGAGCGTATGGCAAAGCCAGGCCTGCTGGGCCTGGACGCTGGCCACCCCCTCCTCTCTGCCCCAAACCCTCCCCATGGCCCAGCCTCAAAGCTTAGTTTTTGGTTTCCCTACCCCTGGAAAGTGTGGGGGCGGGGGGGCGGGTGGCGGAGGAAGCTCAGCCACAGCCTCTGCGGCAACTTGGCCACAGTTAATCTTCCTCCTGGTTAATCAGGAGTCTGCTCTGTCACACTCCTGCCAGCGCCTGGTTGGTGGGGAACTGGGTTAGTTTGAAGGACTGCCCACAGACCATGTCTACTCATGTTGTTTCTTCTTCCTGGATTGGCCATTCTCTCCTCAGGAGAGCCTCTGCGACCTTCAGATCAGAGCAGTGCTCCTGTCCCTCGGACACCCTCCGAGCTCTGGAAGCCTCCTGCATTGTCTGCTCCTCACTGATGATTATGTATTTGTGATATTGACGAGCTCCCTGGGATGGGGACAATATGCATTCCAAACAGCCCCACTGGCTCCCCGGTGCCTGCACATAGTAGGTGCCCAATGTGTTGAATGAAGTACTCACTATGTGCTAAGGGCAGGGTAACTTTTTTTTCATGCCCCCAAATTGGGACAGCAGTGTGACAAATATATACATGTTGTGTTGGATAATGGGTGGAATATTTGAAATGGGGATTGTCTCAGAAAACACAAGAGGCAGAGAGGCCTTAGTTATAAACCTCAAACATTCAGGCAGCATCTCAAAAACCCAGTTTTTTGACATCTTTCAAGCCAAGACAGCCTTCTTTACATTTTATCCAAATCCTGCACCTGAATGAATTTAAACAGGTTCCCTCTAGATCTGTCTTTAGTGAACTTTATCCTTAAATACTATCCAGCATTTTCCTGAAGATCATTGGGCGGCCTTACTGCCAGCACTGTGAGATTTGTGCAGAAACATCTGAAGTGAAGGCCAAATTTGTCACATTATACTGTTTTTTTTCCATTTCATCCCTAATACCACTCTCCCCTCCCTCAGTAAATGATAGAATTAGATCAATTCAAACATGATGTTCTAGCCCAGCAAAGATGCCCCAATTAATAGAGAGTCTGTCTGTGTTTCTTTGAATCGAAGTGCAGTCTCAGCTTTGCAGATCATGTATCTTTCTGTCTGTGAGGACCCAGGACCACACCCTAGGAACAGCAGCAAGCCCACTGGTGGGATGGGGAAGTGAGGGAGTGTAGTGGGATGAATAATGTCCCCAGAATTCATATCTACCTGGGACCTCTGAATGTGACCTTATTTGGAAAGAAGGCCTGTAGCTATAAGCAGTTAAGATGAGGTCATACTGGATTAGGCTGGGCCCTAACTCCAATGACTGCTGTCCTTAGAAGAAGAGGAGAGGACACACAGAGACACACAGGGGAGAAGGCCACGTGATGATGGACACAGGGACTGGAGTGATGTGTCTACAAGCCAAGGACCGCCGGCCACCACCAGAAGCTGGAAGGGAAGCATGGGACAGATTCTCCTTCAGAGTCTCCAGAAGGAACCAACCTGCCAACACCTTGATTTCAGACTTCTGGCCTCCAGAACTGTGAGAGAATACATTTATGGTGTTTCAAGCCGCCCAGTTTGTGGTAATTTGTTATGGCAGCTCTAGGAAACTAATAGAGGCGGCTGCCTTCAGAATCCCCAGGGAGCTGCCTTTTTTTCCCCACTTTCTCTGTGGTCTGGGCTCTTCCTGCATCACCTGCAGGGCCCAGGATGGGAATCATATGAGCAAAGCATCCAGGGCCGTGAGTTTGTGACAGCCAGCCACAGGGCAGCCCTCTGAAAACAGCCCTGTGCAAAGCCCAGGCTTGGGCCTGGGGCCAGGATGCACTGCACATCTCAGTTGCCCCCTCTCTATAGGAGAGATAATAATATGGCCCTGGTGTGCAGGTAATATTAGTGAATGAGCAGAATTTTGCTAAAGCTAGGCAAGGCTGGGTGCTGGGGAGACAACAAGGAGGCAAAACCATTTGGAGGTTATGATCCAGTTCTTATTAATAATGTAATGGTAAAAACTATCATTTATTGAGCACTTAGCATGCCAGGCACTGTGCTGAGCACTTTATGAGCATTGTCTCATTTTAGCCTCACATCAGGCCTTTTGACGTAAATAATGTGCCCAAGGGCAAAAAGCTAGCAAGACACAGCAAAGGGCAGATAAGACACGGGCCCATAAAAGGAAAGAAAGGAAGAAACAACAGAGCTGAAGATAGCATGTGCTGAGGATACTATTTAGCAAGAGAAGTGACACACAGAAAAATCTGTAGAAACATCTGTAAAATAGAGACAAAAATAGTTCCAACCTCATAAGGTTGTTTTGAAGCCCAAATGAGCTCATGTTTCAAAGGATTTTTTTCTGAACTGTCTAGCATAGAGTAAGCTCTCAGTAAATATTAGGTATTTTAATTATTATTAAAATGGGTGGGGCAGAGAGCCAGAGCCTTCAAGATGGAAAGATTATCTAAAGAGAAGTGGAGATTCAAGAGCAGGTGTATTTTATTCTGGAGCCAGGTGTCTACGCTGAGCATGGAGAAGAAGAAAACAGATATATACAGGGCTAAATAAAACAAAAGTCATTGGGAAAGTGTTCCACAGTCTCCTGAGCTACAGGGTCCTTGGAGTTGCTGGGAGAGGGATGAGTAGAAGGCAGATGTCACAGATTCCAGGCCATTCCCTACCTCCCCCACCCTGAACCAAATGCTGTTGAGCTGTTTGACCCACAGAACTTCATCATGGGATTATGTCTGAAAAAATGACTCTGATTCCCAGCTTTGCCCCGCCTAGCCCTGTGATGTTGGGCACATCACTTCACTTCTCTGACCCTCAGTGTCCCCATTGTGAAATGAAGATACCACTAGCACCTATCTCCCAGCATGGTCAGGAGCATAGAACAGTGATGACACTGAGTACTAGCAAAAGGATGCTACTGCTGCCTTATTGAGGAGGAAACTCCTGTGTATAGACCAGAGACAGGAAATGACTCCTTGAGGTTGCCAGGCTGGCTCGTAGCAAAGCCAAGCCAAACCAATCTTTGCCATGTTGGATGCACTCCCACAACCCTGACTGACGCTTCCTCTATGCCTGACACTGTGCTACGGGCCTCACAAATATCACACTGAAGCTCATGACCATCCTAGGAGGTATTATTATTCTCCCACTTTACAGATAAGGAAACTGAGGCCCAGAACAGTTAAGTAACTTGCCTGAGGGCTCAGAGCTGGTTAGTGGCAGAGCTGGGATACAAACCCAGGGATCCTGGCAACAGATTATTAAACTTTGCCTCAATCAAGTGACATATCCGTTTGTAATCAGGAGGGCTGGCAACAATTTCAGGGGCAGAGGGAGGTGGCTTGCTGGGCTGTGTGTGGGACAGGCAGACTTGGGGCTGCCTTTGTGAAGCAGCCCACTGGGGACGGTGTCCTCCAAGCCCCAAGCCCCCTTGCTGAGTCCCCTTTGCCCTTCCCCAGGTGCCCCTTACCCTGAGCTTCCTCTGTGCCCTGGCTTCCACTCGATGCTGGTATGAAGAGCAGCACAGCTTTTCAACTCCTGGGTTCAAACCCCAGCTCTGCCATGTGCTGACTATAGGCAAGTAATTTAACCTTCCTACCCCTCATCCACCATCTGTAAAATAGGCATGGTTTTCTCGTATTTGCTTTGCTTTCCTCAGAGGATTATATCAGTGTCTATAAAGCAAGCAGCACACAGTATTCACTAAATTCTTGTTGCTTCCTCCCCCTGCCCCCAGCCTGCTAAGGCCGCTCCTCATCTACCCCCACCTTCCCTCTAATTGTAGAATCCTGGCCCCAGCTCCTTCCTGCAAACATCCTGGCACGAGATGAGAAAATACTCAACTTAGATGGAAGTCAGTGGATCCAAACTTAATAACAGCAGCTAACATTTAGAACACTGTTACATATCGGCTGGTGGCAAGTGCTTTAAACGCTTTTTCTTGTTAAATCCTCACACTAATGCTGCAATGTCCCGAAGTTTCAGAGAGGGAGAGTAACTTGCCGGAGGTCACGCAGGAACCCAGTGTCAGAGCAGGACCCAGAATCTGACTCTCAAGCCCAAGCAGAGGGCCCCTCTCCAGTGCCTGCACCCCACCATCGGCCCCACTGAGAAGCCAGCGCGAGCGACGCCCAGCGAGGCCCGCGTTCTCGGAGGAGAAGCGGACTCCTCCCGGCCTGGCCCGGGGCGGGCGCGCCCCCTGGGGGAGCCGGCAGGGAGGGCCGGAACAAAGCAACAGCGGCGGGCGGGGAGGGGGGCGAGGCTCGGAAGACCCCGCTGTCTTCACCAAGCGCTCGGCTCTTCGCCAGGGACGGCAATTCAGTGAAGTGCCCAAGTTAAATCCAAGCTCAAACCCAGGTCAAACTCAGCCTCTCCGCACCAAGCCCTCCCCCATGGTGGGGAGGGGGACAGGGACACAGACACTGGACTAGCCTAGGGGTTCTCAAAATGTGGTCCCCAACCAGCAGCTTCGGCATCACCTGGGAGGTTGTTAAAGATGCAGATTTGGGGACCCCAGCCCAAACCTACAGAATTAGAAACTATGGGTGGGGCCCAGGAATCTGTTTTAACAAGCCTCCCTCCCCCCGGCGGCGCCACCCCACTCCTCCAAACCCCTCACCCCGGCCGGGGGATTCTGATGCAAGCTAAAGACTGAGAACCACTTGTCTAGAGTTCATCTTACGCTGGTTGTTTTTATCCTCTATATGCTTATTACATAGTACCGATTTTATTACTGTAAATATAACAAAACAGCATCATTAATTAGGCACTTAGGAGTCCACACGAAAATGAACAAGACATGGTACCGTCTCAGCAGGAACTCACAATCTGCTGGGAAACTTGATTTTAACCCAGACAAACTATGATCTGCTCTACAGCCAAGGGATAAATACAACAAGGGCACAGAGAAAAGAAGGGATTCATTCCCACTGATAAGCTGAGGGAAAGCATTAGTGAAAACAGTGACCCGTGATTTGGATCTTGAAGGATGTGTGCGATTTCCAGCAAGCAGAGAAGGAGGAATTTATTATTACTTAATAGCAGTTCAAACATCCTTAAACTGAACGTTTTCTTTTGTGCTCAACAGAGCAGAATAGCTGTTACCATTGGTATCTCATTTACCCAACATGTCAGGCAGCCTCATTTGCTGGTGGCTCTGGATGATAACAGGAGAGGGAAAGTAAATGATCTTCATTAGTTCACAAGGTCAGTAATCACCCAAGGTCATGGCTGGGGCCTGTTAACTCAGCTGCCACTGGTTTTGAGTAGGGGAGCAATATGCAGAAAGGAGAATTACCTGGTGACAGCAAGAATGCATTGCTGTGTGTAGAGGGTTAGGTGCCTGAAGGAGGAGAGGGGAATGGAGAGACATCAACAGAGAGGAGAGAAGAAATGGAAGAGGAATTGACTGAACTTGGTGGCTGCTGAGTAGAAGCCATCAGAAAAGAGGAAGAAGCAATAGTTCAGTAGCGCCTATACTTTGCCTCCTAAATTAAATGTCAGTAAGGCTCAACCCGAAAGCTTAAAAAGAAATTTAAGTCAGAGTTTCAATTATTTAATACTGAAGCATAGAATATTTGGAGCTGGGTCAGAGCTGAGATCCAGGCGGGCTTGAGAAGTCAGGCTGCATCAACCATGAGAGAGATCAGGGCAGTTCAGCTCCTGGATCAGTCGGAGTCCGATCAGAAAAGAGAAACCACACAGCACTTTGAACAGGGAAAGTTTAATATAAAGAACTATTAACTATAATAGTGGACTGGAGTAACAAGGGATTGGCTAGTAAGAAGCAAAGAGAGTTCTCAAGAATATAGGAATAGCAGATACGAGGAGCAGCTGCTCTCCCCAGGGCTGCCATGGTGCCTAGGATGGCTGGGTTGCTGAGATGCTGCAGCAACAGAACTTGCTGGGAATCAGCCCTCCAGGGTACTGGGGAAAGCTGCTCATGGAGAGGTGTCACTGGAGGCACTCCACTACAAAACTGCCAGAAGTGAGGTGCCAGAGGTAGCTGCTGGCCTCTGGGTGCTCCGGGGGCCTGGGGCCGGAGACGCTGTGCTTGCTGCAGGAACCTGCTGAACAGGCACACTGGAACCAGGAGGCAAAACTCTTTCCTTCTGCAATGTCTCTCCAGTGCCCTCTACTGGCAGAGCTTTAATACCACTTGGGAAAGGAAAAATGTTAAAAGGTCCCAGTGCCATTTTCACAGAGCAGTCAAAAAGGGCAGCTTTGGAGCTGAAAAGCAATAAATTAGTAACCAGGACACTCTATTACTATCTTAGAATATTCAGGACATTGAAAAACAGTATCCTTTGATAGCATGGGCCTCACATTACCTATAGAAAACAGCTTAATCTTGTCTACGATCAGAGTTTCGGCAGGTAGAGGTGAGTCTGATGGGTACCTGGCCACGTGTGCATCAAAAACTGTATGAAAATTCATGTTCTTTGATCTAGAATTTCCACTCCTAAAGACCCATGATAAGGAGATGCAAACAAATGTTCATTGCCATGCTATTTATAAAAGAAAGAAAAGGTACTGGAAAGTCTGACAACAGGAGAATGGTTAAATAAATTATGGTGTGTTTACAAGATGGAATATTATTTGGTCATTAAAAATATTTTAAAACAATTTTTAATGAAATGGGAAAATATTCATGATATAATGTAAGAAGGGGAAAAAGGAGCAAAATAATGTATCTATAGTATATTCCCAATTAAGTTAAAATAAAAAGGGTGTGTGTATATGTGCATAATGAAACAGAAGGAAATTATGAGTATTTATCTCCAGATAGTGATTAATTTTTCTTTCTTCTTCATATTTAAATGTATTTTCTATATTTCCTAGACTATCTGTTACTTTTATAATTAAAATGTATGATTCATTTTAAGAAATAAGCACATCTCCAGCACTCAGTAGCAGGAGGGAAGCTTGACTTCACAATTCCTTCTGGGTGCTTACATTCAAGAGCTGATTTCTCTCCAGGAGCACAGACATTTAACTGCCTATTTACAGCTCCACTGGGGTGGGGGTGGGGGTCTATTTCTGCCTTCTCATTTCCTCTTCATATCTCTCTTGAATCTTTCCTCTCTTTGTGCAAGAGGAGAGAGAGAACAAAAACATGCAGCAGTGTGATAACACGGTCTTCATAAAACTCTTCTCCTGACAGCCGACCGCAGAGCATCCCATGGTTTATTTACTGACTGCAGAACCTCCCTCCCTCCCCCTCCCTCAAAACCTCCCTCCTGCTCTGCTAGATATTTACCAATTCATTTGTATCCGATGTTCTCTCTGAAACAATCACTGGGATAAGATGAGATTCCTTTTTCTCAGATTTTTACTTGCCAGATCAGCATTACAGAATCCTGTTTTTTAATAGAACTCATTTATAGTAAAGAAATGCATGCAACATAACAATAAAATCTAATGTTCACATCAAATAATAAAGAATATTAATCAATATCCATTTTAATAGCTTCCTATATAATAAAAGGAATTGCATTTTCATAGGACACTTTTAATAAATCACTGTGTGACCAACCCCTTCCTCTTCTGATGAATCTGAGGAGAGATCAGCAATTTAATGACAGATATCACTGAGGAAGTAACGGGAGAGGAAGAGTAATGGGAAAGCTGAGGGGAGGGGGGTTGAAACCATTAACCAATATGCCCCTCCAACACACACACACACACACACACACACAAACACACACACACACACACACACTCTCAAGGGGAGATGAAAATTCTCTCCGGCCTGTGGAACAGAAGACAGCCGGAGAAAAAGCAAGAGAACTGGAGACTGGTGGGGGTCTCAGAGAAGAGGGTGTCATTTCCTACCCAGGTCAGATCCAAATGGAATGGAAAACAATATTCTAGCACTGTCCAGTGGAACTTTCTGTGATGATGGAAATGTTCTATGTCTGCACCATCCAATGCAGTAGCCACTAGACACATGTGGCTGTTGAGCCCCTGAAATGTGGCTAGTGTAACTGAGGAACTGAGTTTTGAATTTTATTTAATTTAAATTAATTTAAATTTAAATACCTAGATGTGGCTAGTGGGTACCATTTGAGCAGCACAGAAAGAGATGTAGTGAGTTTGGAGATCTGAGAGCAGAGGAGCTCTGTTCTCTCTTTCTCTCTGGAACTCTGGTACCTCACAGGAGTTTCTTATATCCTTATGCAGTGGGAGCCATGGAGTAAAAATGGCTGGATGGGGTGCCAGGGACACAGAGGTCCTGGGACAGCCTCACCTAACTTCCCATGGCTCTGAAGTGGTGTGGGGGAAGAGCCAACCACATTTTCCTGAGCCCTTCTCCCTTGGAAGGTAGAGAAGTTAGATGAAAAGAGAAAAACGCTGACCTCCAGGGTCTCTTGGTCATAAGGAGGGGATGCTGCCATAGACAGTGGCATGAGCTCTATGACTGTGGCAGTACGAGGACATGGACCAAGAGCTGAAGCCTCGCCACAGTGGACACTGTGGTGCTCCCCCCATATTCCTCTCTGCGGGACAAACGCATCCCCTAGCTGCTGGGAATGCTGGTGGCTGACCAGTATTCAGTGGTAATTGCCCTGGCTGTGGGACACTGCCCCATGGGTGGGAGCAGCCCACAGCTAGTGCCTGCCTGATGTAGGGATCCAAAGGCCAGCCTCCCTTGCTTCAATTTTGGATAATTTATTCTTTATTTTTTATGTTATTGAGGTCATAATAGTTTATAACATTGTGAAATTTCAGTTGTACATTATTATTTGTCGGTCACCATATAAACGTGCCTCTTTACCCCTTATGCCCACCCCCAACCCTCTTCCCCTCAGTAACCACTAATCTGTTCTCTTTGTCCATGTATTTATTTATCTTCCACATATGAATGAAATCATGCGGTGTTTGTCTTTCTCTGTCTAGCTTATTTTGCTTAACATAATACCCTCAAGATCCATCCATGTTGTTGCAAATGGGCTGATTTGGTCTTTTTTATGGCACAGTAGTATTCTATTGTACATATATATCACATCTTCTCTATCCATTCATCAGTCAGTGGGCACTTGGGTTTCTTCCATGTCTTGGCTATTGTGAATAATGTTGCGATGAACATAGGGGTGCATAAGTCTCTTTGAATTGTTGATTTCAAGTTCTTTGGATAAATACCCAGTAGTGGGATAGGTGGGTCATAGGGTATTTCTATTTTTAATTTTTTGAGAACTCTCCATACTGTTTTCCATAGAGGCTGCACCAGTTTGCATTCCCACCAGCAGTGTATGAGGCTTCCCTTTTCTCCACATCCTCTCCAACATTTGTTGTTTTCCGTCTTGATAATTGTAGCCATTCTAACAGGTGTAAGGTGATATCTCATTGTAGTTTTGATTTGCATTTCCCTGATGATTAGTCGTGTTAAATATCTTTTCATGTGTCTGTTGGCCATCCATATATCTTCTTTGGAAAAATCTCTTCATATCCTCTGCCCATTTTTTGATCAGGTTGTTTGTTTTTTTTGTTGTTGAGTTGTATGAGTTCTGTATATATTTTGGAGATTAACCCCTTGTTGGACATATGATTTGCAAATATTTTCTCCCAGTTGGTGGGTTGTCTTTTTGTTTTGTTCATGGTTTCTTTTGCCTTGCAGAGGCTCTTTAGTCTGATAAAGTCCCATTTGTTTATTTTTTCTTTTGTTTCCCTTGTCTGAGTAGACATGGTATTTGAAAGGATCCTTCTAAGACTGATGTCAAAGAGTATTCTGCCTATATTTTCTTCTAGGAGTTTCATGATTTCACATGTTACCTTCAAGTCTTTGATCCATTTTGAGTTAATTTTTGTGTATGGCGAAAGATAATGGTCTACTTTCATTCTTTTGCATGTGGCTGTCCAGTTTTCAATTTGGGACAATTTTAAAGGGTCATTCCAATTCCAGAGCTCTTCCTAGGATGTGCTGAGCCTCACTTGCAACCACGTTAAAGGCCGGCTTCTCTGTCTGCCCAGTTCTGCCTTCCTCATTCCCTTACAGGTACATCTCCTTCAAACACTTTCCAATAAACACTCTGTATGGTTGGACAGTGTGCAATTCTCCATCTCGGAATGGGAACCCTTGCTAAGATAGTCAGTGCTAGGAGTGGCCCCGGAAGCCAATTCTAAAAAGGGATTTGGGAAGTGGATCATTTGTTGGCTATCTGGCAATGAGGACTCCATAACTGGTGGCTGGTGGAATATAGACAGCCCCTGGCATGCTGTAGCAATTGTTAAAACTTTCATTGGTGGTGAACTGGGATGGGATCCCAGTAGAAGGGGACACACTGGCAGGTACAATATCCCAGCACTGGAGAGGTATGAGGGAGATGGTGACTTGGAAGGACTACAGAATTGGCTGACCATTGCTGAGAGCAATTGAATCACTAAAGAGAGATAAAGGCCAGCACTGGGGGTCACTCACCAATTCAAGGCAAAATGTGAAAGCCAGAGGGCCTCCTTGGCAGTATTTAAGGAGACTCTAATCTCCTGCAGCCAGAGGGCAGACAGAGCAGAGGACCAGACTCAAGCTCAGGTCTTAATCATAATCATGGAACATCCGAGAATCCTGAATTCTCAGCCCTGATGGCCTTCTATATGGCCTTCCATAGCCAAAGGCCTAAAAGCAAAGGAGTGGGATTCTGAGACTTAAGATGGGGATATTTAGGTAGACAGAGTTGAGAATTTTGAATGCTCAGATTCCCCTGAATACTTAGTAGAAGCAGCAGTAACCCCTGGCTTAGCCCTTTAGAGTTCAATTTAACAAGAATTTTTATAGACTACATCCTGATGCTACTTGTCTCTGAAAATACCTGGTGAGACAGGCAAGGCGGTATAATTTTTCCCATCCTCCAAATGAGGGAATTGAGGCCTGGAGAACTGTGAATACTAAAAGAATGATTCTAACCCAGAACTTCTGACATCACCCTAATGCTTTTAAACTCATTAGGGAGGCAGAGTCTGGCTAAGTGGCCACCAATAGAGTTGCCTTTTGCTCCTGGGCACACAACTAAACTACATTTCCCAGGCCACTTGCCCATGATTTGGAGCCTTGTGACCGAGTTCTGGACAATGGACTGAAGACAGAAGTGGTGTCACCACTTCCAGACCTGCCTGCTTGGTCTAAAATACCACCTATGTGCCATCTCAGTTCTCTCTTCTCCACCCTTAGTGACTTTGGCAGATCTGCGTTGAAGATGGTGGCACTGCCAGGTATATATTTATTTTTATAGTTCTTCTGTTTATTATAAGTAAAAAGAAATAAAAGTAAGGCCTGGTAAAGAAAAATTAGCAAATCATAGGAAGGCACGTATGGGAAAAATCATAGAGGTGGTGCATGCACAAGAAACTCTGCATTATAACCTTCCACATTCCTATTTCAAACGCAACATAATCATTGGGAGTGAGTATCAGAGTGAAGAGATAGAGGAGCAGGTGACTCTTGGGAGACATCACAGGAGAGCTACCCTGGACCATCCTGTGGAGGCTATAAAGGTGTCTCAGCTGGGATGGGCTGAGCAGTTCAGGCTGGTCCCATTGACCCAGGAATTAGTAACCAAGCAGTTAATGTGTATATAACTCTTTCATACCAGGTCTAGTCCCCAGAATCTGAGTAAAGTCTCCTTGAGGGCAGAATGCATACCTCTCCATGTCTGTGTCCCCATGGCTGCAGGCCTGGGGCCACACACTCAGGAGGCCTTTAGGAATGCCAGGCACAGGAACTCTGCAAAGGAGTGGGTGAGGTCTGAGGTTTCAGTGCACACTGAGCGCTGATGGGGCCACACTCTCCTGGCGGCCCCAGGTGAGCCACCAGCTGCAGTGCATCTTCGGGTAGGTCTGGCTGTAGAAAGCTCAGGGAGGCTGGAGTTTTAGTAGCCTGGGGACACCCCTTTCTCTGCAGCCCATGGCTCCTGCTGCTCTGGGTGTGTGTGGGAGGGGTGGGAATATGGAATTTCACAGAGTGGGTGAAAAAAAAGAGGCTGGCAGAGCAGCAGTGCCAGAGGAACCACCCTCTGCGCCCAAGCCCTCCCGGGCAGCTGCAAGGTGAGGAAATTTGAGAAGAGGCATATTGGGTTTGCTCCCCTGGCTCTCACGGCAGTGCTGGATAAAAAGAGGCAGGATGCCTTTCCCACACAGCTGTTTTCATCATTTTCTACATGCCAGGTACCAGGCTTGGCTCCCTGGATCCCTGAGATGCCCATAGGAGTGCACAGTCTAGAGGCAGAGGTAGCAGGTAAGTGATAATTATACCTTAAGACAAAGGAAGAAGAACAGAGGCCCCAGCCAGGGCTGTGAGGCACAGACAGGAGGGTCCTTGTTGAGAGGCAGCCCTGTGTGGTGAGAGCCCTCCCAGAACTGACACGAGCTGAGATATAGAGGGAGACGAGGAGATGAAGGAACCTGCAGCACCCTGGGGCTCATCCTGGTTCTCATCTGCACTAGCATCTACTAAAAAAGTAGAAGTGACTGTTTCTCTTTCTTCCCTCCTCCCCCACACTCTTTTCCCTCTTGTTTGTTCCTAGTTTTCGCAGGTGGCCAAGATGAGAGGTCCCTCCCATCTGCACTTTTCTTGAAGCAGAGCACCAAGCAGCCTTAAGGGAGAGCCCTGGGGGCCGACCCCGTGGCTTAGCGGTTAAGTGCACGTGCTCCACTGCTGGTGGCCCGGGTTCAGATCCCGGGCGTGCACCGATGCACCGCTTGTCAAGCCATGCTGAGGCCACGTCCCACATAAAGTGAAGGAAGATGGGCACGGATGTTAGCTCAGGGCCAGTCTTCCTCAGCAAAAAGAGGAGGATTGGCATGAATGTCAGCTCAGGGCTGATCTTCCTCACACACACACAAAAAATGTACTTAAAAAAAGAGAGAGGCCTGTCTGCTGTCACAGCATAGGTCACCATTGGAGGGATTATGATGAGTGTGCATGAGGGGCAGTGCCTTTGACAAGCAGGAAGGGATCCCCTCCCCACCCCACTCAAACTGAATGGGAAGGAAGTCTGGGGGCCTGTGAGCTGTAGTCACTCTCACTTTGCTCCAGCTTCCCTGAGATGGTAGCCAGGCCTCAGGAGGATGATTGAGTATGGAAAAGAGGGAGGCTGAGACCCCAGGAGGGCATTCCCAACTTCAGAAAAGATCCCTGGGTCCCACAGTGACCTCAAAACCAGAAGGCACCATACCTGGAAACACCACAGGCCTGAACAACGAGGAGGACAGTGGCAACTGTGATAAACTGGAGAGTAGAGACCCGTGGCTGATTCTCAGGGCTCCGAATCAGCATTCTAGAGCGCCAGGACACCCCAGCAGAGGCAGGGCCCAACAGTGCCCGTGATGGATCCTGTAGGAAGGGCTAGGTCTTGGAGTCAGAATTAAATTGATTTAAAGAAAATAAATTTAGCAGACTGAGATTCATACACATTATATTTGCTTGATTGTGTAGCTTCCTCTTTCCTACCTCAGCCATCTTAAAAGTGGATTATCATTTGTATAAGCTAGTGTATATATATTAGATATATATATGTATTTTCTAATTAATAACTTTATTTTTTAGAGCACTTTTAAATTCACAGCAAAATTGAGCAGAAAGTGCATAGAGTTCCCATATACCCTCTGTCCCCATGCACGCACAGCCTCCTCTGCTCTCCACATCCCGCACCAGAGTGGTCCATTTGTTACAATCGATGAACCTACATTGACTCGTCATTATCACCCAAAGTCTATGGTTTACATTAGGGTTCACTCTTGATGTTGTACACTCTATGGGTTCAACAAATGTATAATGACATATATCCACTGTTGTAGTATCATACAGAAGTTTCAATGCCCTGAAAGTCCTATGTGCTCTGCCTATTCGTCCCTCCCCACACTGTCCTCAATTCCTGCAACCACTAATCTTTTTATTGTCTCCATAGTTTTACTTTCTGCAGAATGTCATATAGTTGAAATCATACAGTATGTAACCTTTTCAGATTGGCTTCTTTCACTTAGTAATATGCATTTAAGGTCTTTCCATGTCTTTTTAAGGTTGATAACCCATTTCTTTTTAGTGTTAAATAATATTCCATTGTCTGAATGTACCACACTTTATTTATCCATTCACCTACTAAAGGATATCTTGGTTGCTTCCAATTTTTGGCAATTATGAATAAAACTGTTATAAACATCTGTGTGTATGTTTTTGTGTGACCAAAAGTTTTCAATTCCTTTGGGTAAATACCAAGGGACATGCTTGCTAGATTGTATGGTAAGAGTATGTTTAGTTTTGTAAGAAACCACCAAACTGTCTTGCAAAGTGGCTGTACCATTTTGCATTCCTACCAGAAATGAATGAGACATCCTATTGGTCCACATCCTCGCCAGGATTAGGTGTCATGAGTGTTTTGGATTTTGGCCATTCTAATAGATGTGGAGTGGTATCTCGTTGTTGTTTTAGTTTGCAATTCCCTAATGAAGCGATGTTGAACATTCTTTCATATGCTTAGTTGTCATCTGTGTATCTCTTTTGGTGATGTATCTGTTCAGGTCTTTGGCCCATTTTTTAATTGGCTTCATTCTCTTATGTGTATATTTTAGATTATACTCCTTTATTTGATGTGTCTTTTGAAAATATTTTCTCCCAATCTGTGGCTTGTCTTATCATTCTCTTCACATTGTCTTTAACCAAAAAGAAGTTTTTAGATTTTAATGAAGTCTAGCTTATCATTTCTTTAGTTCAAAATATTTTTAATGTATCTTGAGATTCCTTTTTTGACCCATGTGTTAGTTAGAAGTGTGTTGTTTAATCTCTAAGTGTTTTGGAATTTTCCAGCTATCTTTGGGTTATTGATTTCTAGTTTAATTCCACTATGGTCTGAGAGCAGACATTGTATGGTTTCTACTCCTTTTAACCTGTTAAGGTATGTTTTATGGCCCAGAATGCAGTCTATCTTGGTGATTATGATACATTTTTTTACTTTTTATTATGTGGAGAAAATAGTATAATGAGTTATATTTTCATCACTCAGCTTCAACAATTATCAACATATGGCCAATCTTATTTCATCAGTGAATTCTCCTGGTCATTTTAAAGCAAATTTTAGACACGATATCATTTTATCCATAAATACTTCAATATATATTACAATGCAATAATTACTTTTGAGAATGTGGTCCTTTGGAGTTAACAAAATCAGCCTCTACCAAAACCCACCAATATCCTGCCTTTAACCACCCAACTCTGTGCCCCTCCCCTTGGCCAAAGCTAGGTAAATCTAATTTAGCTCCATGCATTGAGAAGACTCCAGTGGCTGGTGAAGTAAACATGACTTTAGGCAGCTACTTTAGGTGGGCAAAGGGATGGTGTTGCAGTTGGCAGTCTGAATCTAGCTGTCACCACTTTTGAGTCGTGTTAGCTTGAGCAAAGCATGTCACTTTTCCTCTCTGATTAAATAGAGATCATAAAACCACTTCACCAAATTGTTATGAAGTTTAACTAAGATAGTAGAAGTGAAAACCATGTTAGTCATTATTATCCTGGTTTATGCAGCAACAAAACCATATTAGGGAGGGAGATTTTCAATTAACCTTTGGTACGGGAGCCTCTTGCACACAGGAAGCCCTGTGCCCTCTTTAGAGAAGAGTCTAGAAACCTCCATGAAATCACAAATCCCTGGGCACCAATTCTCAGAACAAGGCTGAGTTTGGGCCCTGATAGAGACTGAATCTTGAACACAGAACACTAGGCAACCCAAACGGTCTACCATGAACTAGGTGTTATTTGATTCACTGAGTCCTAAAGTTGAAGCAGCACTCAGCATACAACGGAAATGATGTATACATGACAAGGCTCAACAGGTCTAAAAGCTCAAGAAAATTGTATGAGCAGGTGACTCACACGACCACGGTTCTTGCTCTGACTGTTTTACCATCTCTCTCTCAACCCACATCTATGGCTTCATGGGGAATTATGAACAGTTGACAGAGGAAGAAAAAGTGAAGGCTTAGTTTGCAGCTGGGTCTGTATAACATGGCCACAGGTGAACAGCTGCTGTTTTACATCTTCCCTCAGGAGCAAGTCTGAAAGACAAGGGTAAAGGGAAATCCTCCCAATAGGCTGACAGGCCTTTTTTGAGATCCCCTAACTTCGTAGAGCATTTCCCTTCTGAGGATTTCAAGGCTGGGTTGGTTTGAGACTCCCTCTTTTTCAGAGTCCTGCAGAAGCTGTGACTGGAACCCAGAGCCTGGGGTGGTGGGAGTAGGAGGCAACAACAGTTAGCTATAGTTTGCCACTAAAAAGATGTTGGAGCTAGACAAGGGCAGCCAACACGGGCAAGAGGTACTGGGAATAGCCTGGCTCTTCTTTTCCCACTCCTAAGGGTCCAGTTCTCCTGGAGAAGAGTTTTTTGGTCTATGGTATAACTGAGGTTTGGAATCACTGTCCAAGAAAACTATGCTGTGAGCTGGGGCCAGGCTCATAATGGAGTCTGGAGATAAATGCGATGCTGTGCTCTAAGTGCCAAGGCCAGCACCCCAGGCCCTCTGGACACGTGAGAACATGCTGCCCCACTGAAGTGTTCACAGAAGGCAGTGAACAAAGTAGAGACGAGAACCTCACCATGGGAAAGCCTCTATCCTTCCTGACTAAGGAAGTAGTACCATCTTGACTTGCCAGCAACATAAGACAGGGACAGCAGATCCTCTGTCCTCTTCATTTCATGTGTTGGGCTTCACCCCCACCTCTATAATGCCTGGTAAAGTGCTAATGGAAAGGTTTGAAGCTTTCTGTGCCATGCTTCACCCATGAGGAATAATTAACGTGAGATAACAGAAAACATATATATTGATCTCTGCCCCCGGTTCCTGGCACAGGGCTCCTAAAACCCTTGTAATTTCCTAAGTGATAAGAGCACTAGGAATATCTTTTGTTCTAATATTTGGTCCTTGGCCCCAGGTCCTGACAGAGTTTCTAAATCCCTTGGAATTTCCTGGGTGATAGCAGTGTCTTTTGTTCTAATGAGGTGATTCTTGCTGGCTCCTGGATGGAGGCTAGTCACCAGAAAAACCAAGGCATGATTAGAAACTTGAAATTTTCAGCCCCACTTCCCATTCTCCAAAGAGCAGAGAGGGGCTGGAAATGGAGTTAACGGTTCATCATGCCTACATGATGAAGCTGCCATAAAAAATCCCAAAAGTACAGGGTGTGGAGATCTTCCAGGTTGGTGAACATGTAGAGGTGCTGGGAAAGTGGTGTACCTGGAGAGGGCATGTGAAGCTCCACATTCCTTCCCATATACCTTGCTTTATGTATCACTTCCATCTGGATGTTCATCTGTATCATTTATCATATCCTTGTATAATAAACTGGTAAACAGTAAGTGAACTGTTTTCCTGACTTCTGTGAGCTGCTCTAGCAAATTAATCTAACCTGAGGAGGGGGTCGTAGGAACCTCCAATATACAGCTAATTGATCAGAAGGGCAAGTGGCAACCTGGACTTTTGCCTGAAGTTGGGAGCAGGGCAGTCTTGTAGGACTGAACCCTTAACCCATGGGATCTGACACTATCTCCAGGTAGCTAGTGTCAGAATTGAGTTGAACTGTAGGACACTCAGCTAGTGTTGCAAAGAATTGCTTGTTGTGGGGGAAACCCCATACACATTTGGTGTCAGAAGTGTTGTGAGCCTGGTATCAGTGTGAGAGTGAAGGAGACACAGGAGGAAGATTGAGTTTTCACTAAACAATAACAAACTACAGTGTGTATAGCCCAATGTGGTGTCCAGAGCACTTTCCCAGATTTTCTAACTCAATGCCCATGACACCACTATGACATCAATATTATTATTACTACCTTACGGATGGAGAAACTGAGGCTCTGATAGGTCAAGTGACTTACTCATCTCCAAAAAGCTAAAAATTGGCAGAGCTAAACTGTAGACTCCAACTCCTCTGCTCTATGAAGCTCAGTTAAAATGAGGGGCTTGGTGAGATCTGGGGGTACGTGTAGGAGGCTGAGTGCCAAGGGCAATTTTTAATTTTCTGGTTTCATTTTGATAATAATCTCAAAAAAATCCTTTAACCATTTCTAAAGACATATCTTCCTATTTGCCCCAAACAATCACTGAAATGTTCTTTAAAAAGACTTTCTATGTGAATTTTTGTCAAACTGAGGAACAAGGAACCTGTGGGTTCACAAAAATAGTCTCAGGAGTTTGTGAGGTTTTTTCTGTTTAAAACATTTGTAAATATAATTCAAGTTTGAGAACACTGGATTAGATGCTTTTGAAGGGAGGCTCCAGCTCTAACATCTATTTTATAGATTTACTATGAAGTACAAGCTGAGTGACCGATTAGATTCACTCAACATCCATTCATTTATTCATTTGTTTAATTAACCAACATTTATTGAATGCCTACTATTCCTCAGGGCTAAAGATGCTAGGAAAAATCAGACCCTATTCCTGACTGTGTGGAGCAATGGTCCAGTGAGTGAGCAAGATATGAAGAAAAAATTCTAATACAAAAATACAATGATATAGTGCCGTATGCATTGCCACACAAGCGTTTACAGGGTAATACTGATACACAGAAGGATGAGGAATTGGTTATGCCTCAAGAAGGAGTCATTGGTGGGATGAAAGGCACAGGTAGGTGTAACAGGGGAAGCAAAGGATGAGTAGTGTCAGGGCCAGGGTAGGGTGAGGCACAGAGGGGACAAAATTTAAAGAGGCTCTCATGCTCAGGTGTTGGGCCTGCAATTGCATGACCCTGAGAGTGAGTGCCTCTTTAAATTTTGCATCCTAGGTGCTTCAATCACCTCACGCTAGGCCTGGTCCTGAGTAATGTAGTGGAATTCTGTTGTTGCTTCCTCAGAACCCCTTTATATGGATAGGACATTCATGTCTAGCTGCTGTGGAGTTAGCTGCTAACAGCTCACAGCAGACTCTTTCTCCAGAGAATTGCCCTCAGCCAAATGGGAGCTATCTCATTTGGGATATTATGCCCCCTTCCCACTCCCCATCAAAAGACAGCCCACAACTAAATGTTTACTGACTTGGGCATACAAAAAGAGAAATCTTGAAAGAGGAACTTGAGCTCTGTGGACCCACTCCCCAAGGAAACTGGTGAAAATTATTTTTTAAAAAAACACTTAAAGGCTCTGGAAATGGTCCCAAAGACTTACAGCAAAAAATATCTGTTCAAGAAAACCTACTAAAATTCAGTATGAATAGCAAGAGTCTGTGGTATTAGAGCCCAGATGTTCTCCCTGCCTCTGGCTTCCTGATTCAGCAAGATGGAAACTCCACTCCAAACTGGCTCAGCCAAGAACATGGGGCTCCTTTCTCTCTTCCCTAGCTCCCAGTTGGAGAGCTATCTTCCTGAGAGGGGCAGGACATCAGCATTTCTCATCTGGTGCTTAGCTACCTGTCCTAAGTAAGTGTGGCTGACTGGTGGGGGCTACCACCTTCCACCCAGCCCCATCTCATGAGGAGGAAGCTCTACCTTGGATGTGATGCCAGTGAGAATACTGGGACCCCAATTGCCCTTGTCCCAGCTCATAAGGCAGTGATTTCATTCCAAAAGAGATGAGCGAAGGAGATCTGAGGCTTCTGCCGCCCCTCCCAAATGCTGAACTCCTAGTGTCACTCAGAGAGAAAAGGGCCATGGTCTTTACCCAGAGATCCAGAGCTTTGGCTCAGAGATTTTTGCCTGGGAGGAAAAGCTGGCCATAAAACAGATAGCTCCTAATCTCTTCTCAAGGAACTGACTTTATTTGCAACAGAGTGTAAAGAATTTCAAGCCTAAGGGCACTCTAAAAAACAATGGAGGTTGTGGTGAAAGGCACTTAGGAGGAGACTGGTGGACTCATTGGGCATAGAGGCTAAACTAGAGGCCAGCTTGTTTTACCAAAAGAACTAGAGAGAAAGACAACTGGGAGGAGCTTTCCTGGTATCAGAACAAATCTCAAAAACTGACCTTTGGGGACTATCCCTTCAAAGGAGCTCAATTTTATTGGCTTAGTCTGTGAAACAATTTATGCCCCAGGAAATTGTTGAAAACAATAGAGAAATCAGCTGACAATTAGTGGAGTTTAACAGCTGTGTGGTCAGGAAAAGAGACAGTCAAAGAGAGCCAAAACTACTGTCATCCTTGGGTAACTTTATAGGCAGACCTGAACCTGCATCCTCTAAGAAGCAACATCAGAAGCTAAACATTGGGGGGCAGAAGGGGAATAGACACCACTAAAATAATCCAGCCAGTCACTAAACAAATAAATAAGCAAATAATAATAACAAGCCCCAGAGGGTGGGCCCAGTACCCAGAGTTGCTACAATATATTATCTAAAATGTCCAGTTTCTGACAAAAAATTATGAGACATGCAAAACAAAAAAAACTCCAGGAAAGTATGACCCATACACTGAGAAGAAAGCAGGCAATAGAAACCACCTGTGAGAGTGACCAAATGCCACATTTCACAAAGCTTTCAAAGTAGCCATTATAAATATGTTCAATGAACCAAAAGAAAGCATGATTAAAGAAGTAAAGTATGATTAGTGTTCCATCAAATTGACAGTATCAATAAAGAGATATAAATTGTGACAAGCAAATGGGAATTCTGAAGTTTAGAAGTATAATAACTGAAATGAAAAATTTGCTAGAAGGACTCAATAGTAGATTTGAACTGGCAGAAGAAAGAGTTAAAGGACTTGAAACTATATCAATAGAGATTATGCAATCAGAAAAACAGAGAGAAAAAAAGAATGAAGAAAATGAACAAAGCCTCAGAGAAATGTGGCACATTATTAGCACCCAGACACATGTAATGGGAGTATCAGAAGGAGAAGAGAGAGAGAAAGGAGTAAAAAAATTTTTGAAAAAATAATGGGTGAAAATCTCTCATATTTATTCAAAAACAATAATCTACACATCCAGGAAGCTAAATGAATCCCAAGTAGGATAAACACAAAAATTTCTACAAACAGATACATCATAATAAAAACGCTGAAAGTCAAAGATGAGAAAATCTTGAAAGCAGCAAGAGAAAAATGATGTGTCACTCAAAAGGGAACCCAATAAAATTAATAGCTGACTTCTCAACAGAAACAATAAAGGCTAGAAGTCAGTGGACTAATATATTCAAAGTTCTCAAAGAAATAAGCTGTCAACCAAGAATCCTATATCCAGCAAAGCTATCTTTCAAACATGAAGGCAAAATACAAACATTCCCAGATAAGAAAAAACTGAGCAAATTTGTTGCTATCAGACCTGCCTTATAAGCCATACTAAAGGAGGTTCTTCAGGCGGAAAGCAAGTGACTCCAGACAGTAATTTGAAGGGTAGTGGTGGGGGGGAAAGAGTGCCAGCAAAGATAAGTAATTTAAAAAGATGATACAAATGCATATTCTTTCATCTTTTTCCTCAACTGATTTAAAAAGCAATAAAATAAGTAATATGTATATAATGTCTTGTTTGGTCTATAACATATAGAAATGTAATATATTTGCCAGTAACAGCACAAAGGAGGTGGGTGGGAGCAAAGCTGTACTGGGCTAAGGAAATGACTCCAGATGGTAACTGAAATCCACACACACAAAAAAGAAGAAACCAGAAATAATAATTAAGAAGGTTAATATAACAAAATCTATTAATATATACTTACTCTCCTTTCTGCTCTCAGTTTCTGTAAAACACATAAAATTATATAAAGTAATCATTATAACAACATATTGTTGGGTTTTTAACATTTATAGATGTAATATATATAACAATACCACAAAAAGGTATAAAAGAGAGTAGAGCTATATAGGTGTAATGTTTCTATATATCTCATTGGAATTAAGTTAGTATAAATCTGAAGCTGTTTCTGATAAGTTAAGATGTATATGGTAAGCCCAGAACAACCAATAAGGAAATAACTCAAAAAAAAAAAAAAGCAAAAAGTCATTACAGTAATTAAAATGCTACATTAGAAAATACTTACTTAAAGCAAAAGAAAGCAGTAAAGGAGGAATAGAGAAACAAAAGAGACATAAGAAATATAGAAAACAAAAAAGTAAAATGGCAGATGTAAATCCAACTATATCAATAAAAATATTAAATGTAAATGAATGAAACAATCCAATCAAAAGGCAGAGATTGTCAGACTGGATTTAAAAAAAAAACAATGTAAACTAGATGTAAACTACATGCTATCTAGAGGAGAAATGTTTTAGAGTCAAAGATACAAATAGATTGAAAGTAGAAGGATGGAAAAATAGCATGCAAGGAGCAACCACAAGAAAGCTGGAATAGCTATATTGCTATCAGACAAAATAGACTTTAAAACAAAAAATGCTACTAGAGATAAAAAAGGACATTTAATAATGATAAAAGGGTCAGTCCATCAGGAAGATATAACAACTATAAACATACATGCACATAAAAACAGAGCACCAAAATACATGAAGCAAAAGCTGACAGAAATAAAGAAAGAAATGGACAATTCAACAATAACAGTTGAAGACTTCAATACTCCACTTACAATTATGGACAGAATGACTAGACAGAAGATCAAGAAGGAAACAGAAGATCTGAACAACACTAGAAACCTAAGAGGCATTTATGTAACACTCTACCCAACAACACCATAATATACATTCTTCTCAAGAGCACATGAAACATTCTCCAGGAGAGACCTTATGCTAGGCCATAAAACAAATCCTAATAAATTTATAAGAATAGAAATAATACAAAGTATATGTTCTCCAACTACAATGAAATAAGATTAGAAATAAAAAACAGAAAGAAATTTGGGAAACTCACAAATATGTGAAAATTAAAGAACTCATTCCTAAATAACCAATGGGTCAAAGAAGAAATCAAAAGGGAAATTAGACAATACTTTGAGATGAATAAAAATGAAGACACAATATTCCAAAACTTATGAGATGCAGCTAAAGTAGTGCTTAGAGGGTAATTTATAGTTGTAAATACGTATACTAAGAAAGAAAAAAGGTCTCAAATCGTAACCTCATCTTCCATCTTAAGACATTGGAAAAGGAAGATCAGCCTAAACCTAAAGCAATCAGGAGGAAGGAAATATTGAAGATTAGAGCAGAAAATAATAAATAATAGGACAATAATATAGAAAATTAATTAAACCAACAGTTGGTTCTATAAAAGCTCAACAAATTGACAAATCTTTAGCTATATTCACCAAAAAAAAAAAAAAAAAAGAGAGAGAAGGTTAAAATTACCAGAACCCAAAATTAAAGAGAGGACATTATTACTCACCATACAGAAATAAAAAGGATTATAAAGAAACATTATGAACAATTGTATGTCAATAAATTAGATGACTTAGATGAAACGGATAAATTTCTAGAAAGATACAAACTACCAAAACTGACTCAAGAAGAAATAGACAACCTGAATATGCCTATAACAAGTAAAGAGATTGAATTCATAATAAAAAACTACACACAAAGAAAAGCCCAGGCCCAGATAGCATCTCTGTTAAATTCTACCCAACATTTAAAAAAGAATTAGTACCAATTCTTCACAAACTCTTTCAAAAAGTACAAGAGGAGGGAACACTTTCCAACTCATTCTATGAGACCAGTATTAATCTGACACCAAAATCAGACAAAGACATCACAAGAAAAGAAAACTATAGACCAATATCTCTTATGAAAATGGACACAAAATTTCTCAACAAAATATTACCAGACAGAATCCATCAACATACAAAAGGAATTACACATCATGACCAAGTAGGATTTATTCCAGGAATGAAATGTTGGCTTAACATCCAAAAACCAATTAATGTAATATACCATATTAATAGAAAAAAAACAAAAATCACATGATTGCCTCAATAGACACAGAAGAAGTATTTGACAAAATTCCAACACTCTTTCATGGTAAAAACAATAAATAAACTAGAAATAGAAGGCAACTTCTTCAATGTGATAAAGTGTGTCTACAAAAAAACCTACTGGTAACATCGTATTTAATGATGAAACACAAAATGCTTTCCCCCTAAGATAAGGAACAAGATAAGGAAGCCCACTTTCACCACTTTTAGTCAGCATTGTTACTGGAGATTCTAGTCAGGGCAATTAGGCAAGAAAAAGAAATAAAATGCATCCAGATTGTAAAGAAAGTAAAATTATCTCTATTTACAGATGACATGATCTTGTATATAGAAAATCCTAAGGAATCCACTAAAAAAACTTTTAGAACTAATAGACAAATTCAGCATGGTTGCAACATATAAGATCAGTATAAAAAATCAATTATATTTTTATATACTTGCAATGAACAACCCAAAAATGAAATTAATAAAACAAATCCACTTACAATAGCATCAAAAAGAATAAAACATGTAGGAATAAATTTAGCAAAAGAAGTGCAAAACTTATACCCTAAAAACTATAAAAATATTGTTGAAGGAAATCAAAGAAGATCTAAATAAATGGAAAAACATCCCATGTTCATGGATTGGAAGACTTAACATTGTTAAGATGGCAATACTCCCCAAATGTATCTATAGATTCAATGCAGTGGACTTCTTTGTAGAAATTGACAAGCTGATTTTAAAATTCATATGACATTGCAAGGGACTCAGAATAGCCAAAACAATATTGAAAAAGAAGAACCAAGTAGGAAGACTCAAATTTCCAAATTTCAAAACTTACTACAAAACAACAGTAATAAAGATAGTTGGTACTGGCATATGGATAGACAGAGAGATCAATGAAACAGAATTGAGAGTCCAGAAATAAAATTACGTATCTTTTGTCAACTGATTTTTGACAAGAATACCAAGATCATTCAATGAGAGAAGAACAATCTTTTCAACAAATGGTGCCAGGACAACTGTATAGCCACATGCAAAAGAATGAAGTTGGACCCTAACTTCCACATATACCAAAATTAACTCAAAATGGATCAAAGACCTAAATATAAGAGCTAAAACTATAAAAATTTTAGGAAAAAACACAGGAGTAAATCTTCATGACCTTGGATTTGGCAGCAAACTCTTAGTTATGACACCTAAAGTGTGAGCAATAAAAGAAAAAATAGATAAATTGGACTTCACTAAAATTTAAAAGTTTTGTGCTTCAAAGGACACCATCAATAAAGTGAAAAGAAAGGGCTGGCTCAGTGGTATAATGGTTAAGTTCACGCACTCTGCTTTGGCAGCCTGGGGTTCACTGGTTCGGATCCCGGGGACAAACCTACACACCGCTCATCAAGCCATGCTGCGGGGGTGTCCAACATACAAAATAGAGGCTGATTGGCACAGGTGTTAGCTCAGGGCCAGTCTTTTCCAAGCAAAAAGAGGAGGATAGGCAATAGGTGTTAACTCAAGGCCAATCTTCCTCACCAAAAAAATAAATAAACAAAATAAAGTAAAAAGAAAACCCATAGAATGGGGGAAAATATTTGCAAATCATATATCTGATAAGGGACTTATACTAGAATGTACAAAGAATTCATATAACTCAATAATAAAAAGACAAATAATCCAATTATAAAATGGGCAATGGATTTGAATACACATTTCTCCAAAGAAAATATACAAATGGCCAATGAGCACTTGGAAAGATGCTCAATATCATTAGTTACCAGGAAAATGCAAATCAAAATCACAGTAAGATACTGCTTCACACCCAATAGGATGGCTAGGATCAAAAAGTCGGAGAATATCAAGTGTTGTGGAGGATTCTCAGAAATCAGAACCCTCATACACTACTTGTGGGGATGTAAAATGGTACAGCCACTTTGAAATAAAGTTTGGCAGTTCTCCAAACAATTATACATAGAGTTACCATCGGACTCAGCGATTCTATGTCTAGGTATATATCCAAGAGAAATGAAAACATATGTCTAGACAAAAACTTATACACAAATGTTCACAGCAACACTATTCATAATAGCCAGAAGATGTAAAATACCCAAATTTCTATCAACTGGTGAATGAATAAACAAAATGTGGTATATCCATACAATGGAGTATTACTCATCAATAAAAAGGAATGAAGTACTTACACATGCTACAACATGGATGAATCTTGAAAACATTATGCTAAGTGAAAGAAGTCAGTCACAAAAGACCACACATTGTATGATTTCACTTATATGAAATATTCATAGTAAGGAAATGTATAGAGACAGAAAGTAGATTAGTGGTTGATTAAGGCAGCGGGCAGGGATGGAGCATAGGGAGGTGATAACTAAAGGGTGCAAAGTTTCTTTCCGATGTGACTAAAGCATTCTAAAATTGACTGTGGTGATGGTTGCACCTATCTATGGATATACTAAAAACCATTGAATTATACCCTTTAAATGTGTGAATTGTATGGTATGTGAATTATATCTCAATAAAGCTGTTTTTTTTTTTTTTTAAAAAAGCCAGCTCCCTGCCTCAAGGTAAGACTAGCACTGTGGTACAATTCATGCTGTAGAGGTCCCTGCATGATCAGGCTGCTCGGTGCACAGTGGACTCAAGCCAGCATTCCATTGAAAATAAAAGTGACAATGCCCTTAAAACCTGACCTTGGAAGTCACACTGTGTCACTTCTACAGCATTCAAACATTCAAAGTCAAAACAAGTCACAGGCCAGAAAAGTGTCTTCCCTTCTGGGTACATATTCCAGCAGCTCAAGCTCTTCCCGGGCTCTAGAAGTGTCCAGTCATCCTGATACCAGCATAATTTGCAGGTCAAGACACCGGGACCCAATCCTTCTCCTATTCTTGATTCTTAGGAGGCATTGAGAAATACGGGAGAGTTGTTTTTCATTTTTGTTTTTGTTCTGCTTGTCAGTAAGACTGAGAAGGCCACTGGCATTTAGTGAGCAGGAACAATCTATGCATCCAAGAATTACCCTACTCAAAAGGTCAGTTGTACCCCTTGGAGAAAAAAACCTCCAGATTGTACCAAAAAAACTACACTAAGAAATTGAGGAGAACACAATACTAAAATTCCAGAATGCAGATTTCTGACTTTGCTTTAATATATGACTAAAGATAGACTTGGTTTGCACAGCAGATAGGCCATCTGGCCCCAAACTTCTTTCTGGTGCCTCAAACCAGGTACTGGGTAGCATGCTAAGCCGATATTCCTGGACCGCCAGCATGGGGTGGATATGGGCGGGCATCATGTTTCTGTCTCTAGGGGTTCTCCATTCTCAGAACCTGCTTCATGGTCTAATCTCTGAACAGAATGTGGACTCCTGGATCACCCTCTCTGGCCCAGGCCCCACAGAAGGCAGGCTCCTACATGAGGTAAGCTTTGCTCTGCCTGCCCTCAGGTAGTCCTTCTCTGGCTTCAGTCTACATAGAGGTCAGCAAACTATTTCTATAAAAGGCCAGATAGTAAATATTTTAGGCTTTGTGGGCCACACCACCCCTGTGACAACTACTCAACTGTGCTGTTGTAGTGCAAGAGCAGCAAGAGACAGTATGTAAACAAATGAGCATGGCCACGTTCCAATAAAACTTTATTTATGGGCACTGAAATTAGAATTTCATGTAATTTTCATATGTCATAAAAGGTTATTCTTCCTTTGATTTTTTCCAACCATTTAAAAGTGTACAAGCTACTCTCAGCTCATGGGTCGTGTGTTTACTACATATGTACCAGGCACAGTCTTAACAGTTCGTAGTTTGTTCTTACAGCAACCTTTTAGATGAATACTGTTATTATTCCCAATTTACAAATGAGAAAACTTAGGTGTAGAGGTATTGAGTGATTCACTTCCTTGTCTTGCTCTGGAGAAGAACCAGAAGCAGCCCACAGGTCTGCAGTGAATTCTAACAGGAACAGAAACTCATGGGCAGAAACACAGGACCTTGAAGAAATTTCAAATGAGAGAAGGATCATCCCCAAACCCAGAAAGACCATGGAGAAGGAGGGTGAGGAGGAGAAGTGAGGGCTGGGGAGAGAGTGGATCTGTGGGTTTTGAAGGAACGGGTACCCTGTTTGTTTGTCAGATCCAAAAAGATGCCTGTGTCTTTAACAGGCACGGAGCAGGAAAGCAGCAGAGCCCCGGCTCAGATGACAAGATGACCAGATAGGCTCCCTGCATACCCATTTCTTGGACCAGCAGAAGGTCCCCAAACCACGACACAACCTTACAGATGGGGACCCCAGCCAGGATTCAAGTTAGATTCTTCTGCTAGGCCAGACACGAAATTTAAGGTGAGTTATATGAAGTAAACAAGCTTAGATTTCTTACATACCTGTATTTATTGACTAAGATTCACACCTACTTGCTTACTGAAGGCATTTTTTTCAGGACCATAAGGACTAAGAACGTGAACATCAGCACAAAATAATCCCTGGTGCGCTCCCACCACCTGCCTCCATATGTAGTTCTGGTACTGCCTCCTTCCTTGCCTTCATCCTGACACGCTGCTCCCCAAGCTCGGTAACAGTGTCTGTTAAATCCATGGCCCTCAGCTGATGCACAGCAAGCTCTCTGCAACCAGAAAGGCGTTCATTTCAGGAGGGTGATTTGTTTCTCTTACTGTTATTTTTTTAATCTTTCGAGTAATGCCCAGGAGCATGTGAAATCTACCAGGAGAAGGGAGAGCTGTAGCCAGAGCTGAAAAGAAATCTCCGCATTTTATGGTGAGAGTTTTTGCTGAAGCTTTCAACCTCCCACCAACTTCCTGATAACCATTATGAAAACAAACAGTAAAAAGTAGAAGTTAAGAATAAGAAGAAATAGATAAAACTATTAAGATGAAGTTATATTTTTAAGAAGATAAAGGAATAAAATGAAAAGGAGAGGAAAAGAATCATGGTTCAAATGCATGAAATAAATCCAAAACAGACAAAGACAAGCTTAATAATTCATGTCATGAAATTAATGGCACAGCTTAAATATAAAATTTTTTAAAGGAATTTAAAATAATGTAAAATATGGAAATGAATATCAACAAAAAGTACCAAAAGACCTTTAAGAATGGTCATAGAAAAACAAAATATTTTTTAAATTGCTTACAAAATAAAAGTTTAACAAGGAAACATTTAAAGCAAAACAAATATGAAAAGATTAAAAAGATTAGAAAACTGATAAAGACTTGAAAGGTGAAAAAGTAAGATAATAGCATTTAAAATAATTCAAAGCAACATAAATCAGAATAAAAAACATACTAAGACAATACAAAAGTACAAAGGTAAAAATATTTCAGACTAAATCCTTAATAAGGGAAAAATATACTCATGAAAAATAGTCAAGGGTGAGTGTTTAAGAAGGAATTTAGGGCTGAAGCAGCCCCACAGGGAGGTAAAAGAGGGTCCAGGGTGGGGTCAGAGAAAGCGAGCAGGACCTCTGTCCTCTGCCCCCCAGCCCCTTGCAGGAGCCCCTCAAAGGCTGCTCCAGGGCAGGAACCACACTGCAATAATAAGCAGCTGGCAGCCAAATCCGTCCAACCAACCAAGCTGCCAGGAGGCCCCTCTCACCCCCTCGCATGTGCCCAGTCGCAGCTGCAGCAGTCAATAATGGTCCATGGCAGAGTCAGGCAGCTTTTACACCGAGGGTCACAAACAGTATAGGACAGGGGTAAATGGACACACCAGCTTTGAAGACAGACCAACTCACCCTTCTTAGCTACGTGCTCTTAGGCAAGCTTCCTAACCTTTCTATGCCTCAAGTTTCTCACGAGAAAAGTAGGAATAATATACAGACCTTACAAGGCTATTTGGAAGACTCCACAAGATAAAGCTTACAAATTATGTTACAAGCAATCAATAAAGAATAGCTTTTATTATTAACTCACTAGGGAAAAGAATCCATTTCCATTTACAGCTATACAGGAAAAAGAAAAACTTTAAGGTGTTAGGATTTTCTTGAGGGAGAACCAGAAAAGGTTCAATGATACCATCTTTTTTTTTTTTTTTTTTTTGGCTTAAAACAACACAGACTTATTATATTACAGTTCTGGAGCTCAGAAGTCCTAAAATCAATATGTCAGCAGAGCTAAATTCTTTCTGGAGGCTGTAGGGGAGAATCTGTTCACTCACTTTTTCCAGCTTCTAGAGGCTACCTTGGCTTGTGGCCCCTTCCTCCTCCATCTTCAAAACCAGCAGGATAGCATCTTCAAACCTCTCTCTCTCTGTCTCTCTCATTTCTGTCATCACGTCTTCTCTGACCCTCCTGCCCTCCTCTTATATAAGGACTCTTGTGATTACAACAGGCCCACTTGGATAATCCAGGATAATCTCCTTGTCTCAAAATCCTTAATTTAATCATATCTGCAAAATCCCTTTGCCACATGAGGTAACATATTCACAGGTTCTGGGGATTAGGACATGGACATCTTTAGGAGGTCATTATTCCGTTTACCATATCCCCTAAAAGGATTGGCCTAGTATCCATGCTAAGGTACCCTAACTCTTACTATGGGCAAATTATTTGGATCTGGCTCAGAGGACCATGGCACATGTCAGACCTCTGCCTGACGTGTCTTTGAGAATGCTGCCCCTGACTTTTGACCTATCAAAGTGGGGCCCAGCACTCAGCCCAGTGGCAAACAGAGAACCTTCCCCAAAAAGGGATGGAAGAGTGGAGCCCTGGGCATGTTACTGCCCCAGCTCTCCACGACGTCACAAGAAAGGTAAAGTGGAGAGAAGAATCCATTCGAAGGAAGAAGAAAATTCAACTAGCTTCCTATACTTTCTCAGCTCCACTTACATAGACTCGTGTGTGTGTGTGTGTGTTTGTGTGCATGTGTAAGTGTAGTAAAATTCACATACCCAAAAATTCACCATCTTATCCATCTTAAAGTGTACAATTCAGTGGCATTAGTACATGTACAATGCTGTTCAACATCCACAATTTCCATCACCACATTTTCATCACCACAAAAGAAAACCTGTACCCATTCAATAGTGATGCCCCATTTCCCCCTCCTCCAACCCTTGGCAACCACTAATCTACTTTCTGTCTCTATAAAATGTTATATTCTAGATATTTCATATAAATGGAACACAACATATGGCCTTTTGTGTCTGGCTTTTTTCACTTAGCATATTTTCAAGGTCCATCCATGTTGTAGCATGTCTCAGTACTACATTACTTTTTGTGGTCAAATAATATCCAAGTGTATAGACATACCACAGTTGTTTATCCATTCATCAGTTGATGGACATTTGGATTGTTTCCAACTTTTGGCTATTGCAAGTAATACTGCTATGACCATTTATCTACAAGTTTTTGTTTGAATACCTGCTTTCAATTCTTTTGGGTATACACCTAGGAGGGGAAATGCAGGGTCATACAGTAATTACATGTTTAATGGGCCATCTTTTAAAAATACAACATAAATAAAACTTAAGTAAATTCAACAAAAAACATCATATTCCAGTAAGAAGTAAGAGCTCTCAAGGAGAAGATGATGAAAGAAAAGAGAAAGAAGAGAAGATGAAAGAGAAAAACTATAGAAGGAAAAAAGATGCATTTTTGGGATACAAGTTTAGTTGCTATAAAAGAAGCCAAAATAACAATAGCCTGAACAAAATACATCCTGATGGAGTAGAGGCTTGAAACAGGAATAAGGTTGAATTATCGAAAAAGTTAATACCTGTTGCTCACCTGAGTTGCCGGATGCTGCAACTCTTGTGTATAAAGAGGCAGTGTTACATATTGCTACAGGTACATAACTGCAGCCAGACTGCCTGGGTTTGAGCCCCAGAATCCCCGCAACCCTGCTTATTAGTGATATGTCCTTAGGTGAGTGTATCAGTCAGGATAAGTTAGATTATGCTGTGGTAACAAATGACCCTCAAATCTCAATAGTTTACAGCAGCAAAGTTTTTTTTCTCCCTCATGCTACATGTTCTTTGAGGAGTAAGCTATGTCTCTATTCCATGTTGTTTTCACTTCAGGACCCATGCTGATGGAGCAGCCCCATATGGAATATTGTTAGTCACTGTGGCAGAGGAAAAGGAAATGTGGAGAATCAAATGCTGGTTCTTAAAGCTTCTACTTCAAAGTAATCCGCTTCACTTCAGCCAACATATGTTGCTTCTGAGTTCAATGGTGTGGGAGTGGGGGCTTTCACAGAGGAAAGGGAAGAGGGAAAATTCATGGAGAATAAAAGAGTTAAGTATTTCAAAATATTATGCAGCACCTAACAACAGAAAGCACATACTTCTAAGGGTAATGCTAAGAGGATGCAGAACATGGATCAATTATTTTGTGGTGATGTTAAAGATACCATAATTGGCACCGTCAAGCTCAAATTCTCGTGGAAATAGACTTTGTGGTAAACCACAGAAGTAAACACAGCCACTTAGGTAATGCCACTCACGAAGAGCATCTGTCAATAAGGCCACTGTGTGAAAATGGGGCAGCAGGTCAGCATGGGTTGCATCCCTGACTCTTCCCTTTCCCTCACACCTCACATCCAATCTGTCAGCAAAGCCTTCAAAATACTATAATCTGACTGCCTCTCACCACCTCCACTGCTACCCTCATCTCCCACCTGGACCACAGCAATAGCCTCCTAACTGGACCCCCAACACTTGTTCTTGCCCCA
Source organism: Diceros bicornis minor (assembly GCF_020826845.1). Lineage (NCBI taxonomy): Eukaryota > Metazoa > Chordata > Mammalia > Perissodactyla > Rhinocerotidae > Diceros > Diceros bicornis. The sequence continues at coordinate 3,651,594 of NC_080751.1, read as the reverse complement.
AGGAGGATCCTGGACAAACATATGACAGGTCATCTCTCTTTTAGCCTGAAAACCTTCCAGTGGCTTCCCATTTCACTCAGACTAAAATTCAAAGTGCTTACAGTTCCTGCAAAGTCTGATGCTGGCCTTCTGTTACCTGTTTGGCTTCATTCCTCTTCACTCCCTCTGCTGCAGCCGCTGTGGCCTCCACAGGACATGCCAGGCACACTCTAGTCTTGGAACACTTGCTGGTCCCTCTGCCAGGACCACTCTTTCCCCAGTTACCTGCATGGCTTGTTCCCTCACATCCTCAGGTCTCTGCCTAGATGTCACCTTCTCACTTAGGACCCTATTTTAGCTTTTTTTCCCCTACCCCATCTCTCCACTAGTGTGTAAGCTCCAGAGAGGCAAGAACTTTTTCTGTTTTGTTTATTACTACATCCCCAGGGCCTAGAAGAGGGTCTGGCACAGAGTAGATGCTCAGAAAATCTTTGTTAAATGTTGAATGACTTCACTGTAGCTGGGATACAAAAAATTAAGCTGTAAGTGTCCTTAGACCAACTCACATCTGCACTAAACCAGCTTTCTTACCTGTCTCTTATGTCATGGACAGTGTCACTATCCACCCCAGAAAACTGGGAATCATCCTGGATTCCTCCTATACTTTTAGCCCCTCTGTAAGTATCCTCAAGTCCTGTTGATTATTCCTTATTATTTACCAAACTCTTCCATTTCCCTCCACCTCCTCTCTCACTAACCTAGATCAAGCCATCATCATCTCCCATCTCACTTAAGAAAACAGTCTCCTGAGTCATCTCCCTGCTGCTGTTCTCACCTCCTCCATTTTGTAAATCATGATATAGTTGATCCAAGTGATCTTTTGAAATGCAGATCTGCTCAAACTTGTTTAAATCCTTCAGTAGCTGCCCTTTACTCTCAGCATAAAGTCAAAAATCTTTGGCATGACTTAAAAACTCCTTTCCATCTGGGCCCAGTATAACTCTTCAGGCTTCTTTCTCTGGGCCTTTCCACATGCTCTTCCCTTGGCGTAAAACTCTCTCTCCATCCCTTCTTTGCCTGGCTAACAGCTGCCAGTGTCACTTCTTCCATAAGACTGGGGCTCCAACAGAACCCTGTACTTCCGCATCATAGCATTCATCACCCTCTCTGCTGACTATGCCCCCACCTGACACACCCACCCTAATCTGTGAGCCCTGAGAGCAGAAGAATGAAGGCTTGATGCTCAGCCCAGCCTGGGAGGGTCAGAGAGGTGGTACTGGAGCTGTGTCTCAAAGGAGAGCAGCAATTAGCCAGACTTCGGAGAAGGAATGCGTATGCTAGGTTCTTGAACAGCATGAGCAAAATCACGAAATCAAGAAACATCAGAGTGAGGGTAGGGAACTACGTTATGTTTATGTTAGCTATGTTTATGTTAATCAAGATCAATACGTCCAGGGCAGCAGCAAGTTAGGGGGAGCATGGAGGACCTCAAAAGCCATGGTAAGGGTCTTTGGCTTGTTCTTTCCAGCCACTGAAAGATTTTTGCTCCAGCCACTTCAGGAGGACCACTCTGGTGGAGATGTGGGGAAAAAAAAATTTTTTTTAAGAATATTTATTTAGATCAGTTTTAGGTTCACAGCAAAATTGAGAGGAAGGTATAGAGATTTCCCATATACCCTCTTCCCCCACACATGCATAGCCTCCCCCCTTATCAACATCCCACACCAGAGTGGTACATTTGTTACAATTGACGAATCCACATTGACACATCATAATCACCCAAAGTCCATGGTTCACATTAAGATTCACTCTTGGAGTTGCACATTTTATGCACAATGTATATAACATTGTATAATGACATGTATCTATCCTATAGTATCATATAGAGTTTTTTCACTGCCCTAAAAACCCTCTGTGCTCCGCCTATTCATCCCTCTCTCTGCCTCCCTAACCTCCTGGCAACCACTAATCTTTTTACTGTCTCATAGTTTTGCCTTTTCTAGAATGTCATACAGATGGAATCATATAGTATGTAGCCTTTTTGGATTGACTTCTTTCACTTAGTAATATGCATTTAAGGTTCCTCCGTGTCTTTCCATGGCTTGACAGCTCACTCCTTTTTAAGCACTGAATATTATCCCATTGTTTGGATATACACAGTTTATTTATACATTCATCTACTGAAGGACATCTTGGTTGCTTTCAAGTTTTGGCAATTTTGAGTAAAACTGCTATAAACCCCTGTGTGCAGACTTTTATGTGGACATAAGTTTTCAGCTCCTTTGGGAAGTACCAAGGAGGGCAATTGCTGGATTATATGGTAAGAGTATATTTAGTTTTATAAGATACTGCCAAACTGTCTTCCAAAGCGGCTGTACCATTTTGCATGCCCACCAGCAATGAACGAGAGTTCCTGTTGTTCCATATCTTTGCCAGCCACATTTGACAATTTGGTGTTGTCAGTGATTTGGATTTTGGCCATTCTAATAGGTGTGTAGTAGTATGAAAGTTGGTTTTGAGGATGCCACATGGTAGGTAAGTGGACCAGTGAGGGGATTTCATTTTTCTAGAGCCACATCATGGCAACTATGTTCTCAAATCTGCCTTTTTATTGGTACTAACAGCCAAGTTAGCTGTTAATTCAAATAAAGAAGCCAATAATATGCTTGAGTCTTTTTGGAGGTGAGAAGATGTTCATAATAGCTAATAAATGTTAGAAAAAATATTTAAGGTGGTCTATTAAATAGTTCATTTTCATGATACTTTCTCAGCTTTCCAAGGTTAGGTATTACTTGCCCACAACTCTTGTTAAATCAGGAACCGCAAGGATGAAACTCATGTTTCCCCAAATATGGAATGGATAAAACCAGTCTTAATTTAGCAGAGCTTTGTGATGAGAAATAAGGGGGATGCCTCTCTCACTTTAGGCAACTGAGATGGAATTCTGAAAGACTATCAGACTCTAAAAAATCACTGAAGGTGAAAACTTTTCATTCAATCTCAATTTTCTTAACCCCTTGACTCACCAATTCAACTACGAGCCCTTGGATAGTTAAAGTATATTTCATATTCCACAGTGCAAACCATGTCTTCCTTGATATATTAGAAGAGTAACTTTCCTCATTCTTCAAAGGAAAGTGCTATGATACTTTGCTATGTTAAAATTAATTTTATAAATATCGTGGTGGAATACGTATGCATAAAAATATGAGTAACTAAACATCTCTTCTTTCATAAAAATAACATTTAATATATAATGTTATTTTCATGAAATTTGAATATTTATATTTTATGAATATATATATTATATATAATATACATCACTATATCTTGTCCTCATGAACAACTCTGTGTGGTAGGTATTATTGGAGCAATTTTATCTGTAAGAAAATTGAGCCCCATAGATAATAGATAATATGTCCAGTCATCCAGTAAGTGATGGGGCCAGAGCACAAACCAGGGCTCATGAGGCAAAGCCCTTATTTTTTCCACTGTGCAACTACCTTTCCTTGTGTCTGTTGTTCTACCAGTGCAATTAAGAAGCTCCAGCAACATTGTTAACAACACAAGAAACACCCCTCACCCCCAGGAAAGCTCTTAGAGGCTAAAGGGGCTCTGTGGGAGATGTACCTGAAGATAAAATTAGAGACCATAGCGGGTAGAACCCAGAAGCACAGCTGATTAGTTGTGGATATTTTGTCATACAGATGGAAAAGCTTTGTAGACTCTTTCAAACACCTCCCAGATCCTACTAGTAAACCCCACACCACAGTCAGAGCCATTGAGTTGGATTTATGTTTATTTCACAGGTTATCAGCATTTCATTGGTCTGTTTTAATGTTGTTTATTTTAGATCTGGAAGCTCTTATATACTCGATTAGAAGATAGAGATGCAAAAATATAAAATAAGTTATTTGAAAATCGTTCTAAGCTTTTTTTTTTTTTTAAAGATTTTTTATTTATTTATTTTTCCCCCAAAGCCCCAGCAGATAGTTGTCTGTCATAGCTGCACATCCTTCTAGTTGCCGTATGTGGGACGCGGCCCCAGCATGGCCAGAGGAGCGGTGCGTTGGTGCGCACCCGGGATCCGAACCCGGGCCGCCGGCAGCACAGTGCGCGCACTTAACCGCCAAGCCACGGGGCCGGCCCTAAGCTCTCTTTTAGTACTTTTACAGTTCTATTTTTTCTTGCTTAAATCTTTGACCTTCTGGTGTAAGGTGCGAATAAGGGATTCAAGTTTATCTTTTTTCGGATGACTATCCAGTTTTTGATGTGGGATAATTTGTCCTATTTGTGGCCACCCAGTGTCATTTGAATCTCATTTCTATACTTGAGGATATTCTCATGTTATATGTCCTGCATCCTCAAGGTATGAGCCAAAACTCAATTCCCCAGCTTATCTTGTGGCTAGAAGTGAGGCACATGACCCCTCATCAAGCAGGCATGCACACGTGAGGTTTTGATTTGGAAGAGAACATCGTGAGGAGACAGTTACTACCCAAATGTAGTTCGTGAAGAAGGTGATGAAACACAGCAGAGACATGGAGAAGTCAACAGCAGCAAAGCACACCTATAGTGTTAAGTGTGGTGCCGGCACCAGGAATGGTGCAATCACTCCTTTGAGCAGTTGGACAGGCTAATTTAACTTCCAAATGCTTCACCTCAAAGCCTAACTCTCTGCTCCTTCTGGAAAAATTTTAATCTATTTAATGTTGCTTAATACATTTTTTTTCTGTTAAAACTATCTCGATTGGATTCTATAATTGCAAATTAGAACCCTGATTACTACATGTGCTGACACCACTTATTGAATAATTCATCTTTTCCTCTACTGATCTGAACTGCATCTTTGGTGAAATTCTGCTTCTGGAAAGATGGAGTGGCAGGGACCAGATTTACCTCCCCACGTGAAACAAATTTAAAAAAAGAAAAAATATTTGAAACAACAGGTCACATACATAACATTAGGTGGTACAGGACTGTGATCCCTGAGAGAAGGAAAAGACGAGTCCTAAAATTGCCCCAGCTTACTTGCTTGAGAGAGTTTTCAGGCCACTATGCAGCGAGTGGGGAGCCAGGCAGAGCCTCGAGGTCTCCTTGAGTTGAACAGAGTTGGGAGACTGGGGAGGGCAAGGCAGCTAGAGTTCACAGGGCAGAGTACCAGCATGGAAAGAGCTGCAGGAAAAGTTCTGGATAACTGTAAAAGGTCCACCTTGAGTGGTTAGCTAAATGCTGATCAGAGCATATAAGTAAGTAAACTGCTCAAAGCTAGGGAAATAACTGTCTTACAGCAACACAATCACTATGGCTCCCAGAGAGCCAGGAATAGTCCATGGTTGTACCAGGCAGAGTAGAATGCACCATAATTCATGAGGCTTTGGGTACAGTCCTAAAATAAGCCTTGGATTAATTGCCTCAATAGTGTGGTAAAATTATCCCTAGTGTAAGAGCTGCTTGTTCCACTTAACAAAGTTCAAAAGTAAGCCTCAAAAGGATCAAACTGTTTTTAAGTAACTGCATTCCATAACAAAGCTCAGTGATATTTATAGGAATACAAAAATATCCGGCACCCAGCAGAGCAAAATTCACAATGTGTACCATCTGATCAAAAGCTACCAGACATACTACCCATAATGAGGAGAAAAACCAATCAAGTGAAACATACTCAGATATGTCAGAGATGATAGAATTAGTAATATGAAAAACATTAAAACAGTTATTATCAATATATTCCATATGATCAGGAAGGTAGAGGAAAGCAGGAATATGTGAAGGAGAGACATGGAAAAATATACAAAAGACCCAAATTAAACCTCTAGAGATAACCAAAGCCAATGTCTAAAATGAAAAATACTATGGAAAAAATTAGCAGCAGAATAGACACAGCAGAAGAAAAAATTAGTAACCTTGTAGACATAGCAATAAAAATTATCCAAAATAAAATACACACAGTAAAAAGACTGAAAAACAATTTAACAGAGCTGTGGGACAACTTCAGGTGGCCTAATATATGTGCAATTAAAGCATCAGAAGGAGAGACGATAAAGGGGAAAACAAAAAATACTTGAAGGAATGGCCAAAGTTTTTTCAAATTATTTGAAAATTATAAACCTACAGATCCAAGAAGCTCAACAATTTCAAGCATAAGAACATGAAGAAAACTGTCTCAAGGCGCATCATAATCAAGTTGCTTAAGCTCACCAGCATACTCACACTACAAGAAACGTTAAAGGAAGACCTATAGGCAGAAGGAAAATGATACCAGATGGAAATCTGGATCTACATAAAGGAATGAAAAACCTCAGAAATAGTAACTACATGGGTAAAGATATAAGACTTTTTTCTTATCATCTCAGTCTCTTTAATAGATAATTGACTTTGTACAAAAATAAAAACATATTTTGGGGTTTATGATATATGTAAAAGTAAAATGCATGAAAATCAAAATATCATAAAGGACTAAAAATGGCAGATTAGGGAAGTTTAAAACGTTGTTCCTCTTTTAAAGCAATGATTAAGTTGGCAAAAAACTGTCTAAATCAACTTTTACAGAACTCTGGAACATCAGAAAAACTTATAACAATCAGAGGAATGCTAAATGAAGAAAAAAGCTGCTAAATTTTTGTAACAGAAAAAAATTTTTGTAATAGAGCATTGTGGCATTTTAACTTACGTACCTACCACCCCCCATCCCCCAGACCAGCAGCAGCCACAAAACTAGTCTCAATAAATTTCAAAAGCTTGAGACTATATAAAATATTTTCTTTGACTGCAATAGAATAAAACTATAAATCATTAACAGAAGGAAAACAGGAAAATTCACAAAGTAGAAATTAAACAACACTCTTAATCAATGGGTCAAAGAAGAAATCACAAGAGAAATTAGAAAATATCTTGAGACAAATGAAAACAAAAATACAATATACCAAAACTTATGGGATGCAGCAAAACAGTGCTCAGAGGGAAATAAGAGACCTCAAATCAATAACTTAAATATATACCTTAAGAAACTAGGAAAAGGAGAACATGGTAAATCCAAAGTTAGCAGAAGGAAGGAAATAATAAAGATTGGAGATAAATGAAACAGAGATTAGAAAAAAATTGAGAGAATTAATGACCCCAAAAGTTGGTTCTTTGAAAAATATCACCAAAGTTGACAAACCTTTAGCTAGACTGACCAAGAAAAAAAAGACTCAATTAATAAAATTAGAAATAAAAGCGGGGATATTTCTACCAACCTTATAGAAATAAAAAGTATTATAAGAGAATACTATGAACAATTGTACACCAAGAAATTTGATAACCTTGATGAAATGGACAAATTCCTAGAAACACACAAACCACTAAAACTGACTGAAGAAAAAATCGAAAATCTGAACAGACCTATAAAGAGTAAAGAGATTCAATTAGCAATCAAAAATCTCCCAGTAAATACAACCCTGTAACTAGATGGCTTCACTGGTGAATTCCCCCTGGTTCCTTTAGCCATATTGTCCTGCCTTGTCTCTTTTTCTTTCTGGGTATTTGTGCCCTGTCTCTGAATGCCAAGCCTCTCTGATTTTTCCTGTTTTGTGTATGTGCCCAGACTTTTCTGCAGTTATGCTCTGCTCACCTACTAAGTTGGCTTGGCACATCTGCTGATCTCACAGATCTGCCTGGTCTCTCTGGTTCCTTTCAGCCATGCCTGGTCATGTCCACTATGCTGAAAGTGGATCCTAGACATAACAGAGGAAAAGGCAAAGATCAGGTAATCTGGGGAGGACTATGTAAAGAAGGAAGTTCGTTCAGAATATACAGGTCAGGGGAATCAGAAAGAAACATGTGAGCAATATATTCAAACTGTCCAGGGTCAGCTCAATATTTATTGAGCAGTTGCTATGTGCTAGTAACTTAGATTCAAGGAAAAATAAGATAGGATTGAAAAAATCCAGCCAAAATCTTAGAATGAGAAGGTAGGCAAGCTTAGTTCAGATACAGGGAACATATAAAGATTGAGGTCAAGGCTGAGTCAAAGGCAAGTTCATCAGGGATCACGGTCATCCAAGGGCCAAAAGTTTCAAACAGTGGATCAGAGTCAGCCTGGCTGTTATCAAAAGAGTAATCAAAGCAAACCAAATTGACTTCTGCTTCTACTTTGGATGTAAAAAACTTCAAGAGAATGTTGTTCTCACTGTAATGATAAGAATGAACTGGGTAATCTATGGAATCATAGTTATTTAAGTCTATTAGAAGCTTTATAGAAATCTAATGAATGAAAATCCAAGAAGTGACAAGCATTCTTAGGAGACAAGGGACGTATGGCTGATTTCATTTTTGGTAGAGCAGCAGGAGCAGCAGAAGGAAGTATCCATAGATTTAGGCAAGAAGAAAACAGCTGATGTTTTAATGCAACTTCAAAGGCAGGATGTGGTCTGGAATGACAGTTTAGAGTTCCTGGATGGTGAAAACGCAGGGGAGTCTGAATCAAACTTCAAACTGCCACTCTTTTCCATAGGGCTTTTCACCGAGTGCTCACAAGAAAGTTTAGGGCCCGAAATCTGAGAGAGACACCTTCTGAGGCATAGATGTGCCAGGCCTGTTGAAGTCCGAGGGTGAAGCAAGAGAATGGAGAAACACTCTGGGCCTTACACTGAGTATAAGGGGGTGGTTACCTACCACTGGAGCAGAGACAGGTAAACTAAGAGAGAGTCCCCATGAAGAAATCCCACAAGCACTCCAGGCCTTACACAGAGTATCAGGCAGCAGTGATCTACTGCTTGGTGAGGAGGAGTACAGGAGAGCTCAGAGAGACCACTGAGGTGCAGTCACATAGGACCTGCTGACATCTATGGGTAGGTCAAGAGAAGGAAGACAAATCTTCCAGGCACTCGGATCCCAAGTCTTGTTAAAAGAAAGGTTCTGATACCACAAGGCTAGGACTAGTGTGAGACAAATGAAGCAAATAGGAAACTTACCTTTGGCACAAAAAGGGGTGCCCAAAGAACTCAATAATTATGATAATATTTTAATGAAATAATTAAAAAAATCAAAGTTTATGCAAAAAAATCCATGATGAGCAAAATCTCAAAATTTTAAATAAAGACAGAAATAGTATTACTCATTTTTCCTCCTGCCTCAGGCTCCAACATGGTTCAGCATAGCACTTACTGATCCTGTCTCTTTTTGTATCTCAGCAAATGCTTCACTCACCTCACCTTAGTCCTGGCTTTGACTTGCTCTCAAATAATTCAAAGTGTGTAACAAGCTGAATCTAACCAATAAACACACAGCAAGATCAATTGGGACAGACTAGATTATCCCAATTCCCCCACATTACAGCTTGACAGAAGAAGAGCTATGTGCTTTTCTGAGCATGAACACTATTTACCCCAAGTTCTTCTGTTATTTGACACATAATATCTGTCATTTAATAAAAAAAATTCAAGACTTTTTTTTTAAAAGCAAGAAAATTAAATCCATTGTCAAGAGAGAAAACAGCCAGTAAAACCAGACAAAGGGCTGTCCTATATGTTAGCATAATCAGACTCCATATTTTAAAATAACTATGATAAATATGTACAATATTTACTGGATAAAGTGGATAACATATATTAACAGATGGGGAATTTTCCTAGAGAGAGGAAAACTATAAAAAAGGGCCAATGCTAGAAATAAAAAAACGTGATATAAGAGACAAAGAATTCTCTTAAATGTAGATTACACACAGGCATCAACCAACCTGAAGACAAGTCCTTAGAAATTACCTGACCCCCCTCCCCCAAAAGACCAAAGTATCTGAGTCGTGTAGAACAATATTGAACAGTTTAATATATGTGTGAATGAAGTCCCATAAGGAAAAGAGAGAGAGAATGGAGCAGAAAACATTTGAAGAGATAATGGCTGAGAATTTTTCTAAAATTAACTAATGACATTAGCCCACAGATCTAAGCTTAGTAACCCTACAGTAGGTTAAATACAAAGAAAACCACACCTAGGCACATCAGAGTCAAATGGCCAAAAACCAAAGGTAAAGGAATATTTTGAAAGCAGAGACTAAAGGATACTTTACATACAGGGGAACAATGATAAGAATAATGTCTGCCTTCTCATCAGGAATAATAGATACCAAAAGATAATGTATTGGTATCTTTAAAGGTAAAAGGAAAAAAATCCATGGCAATATAGAATCCATATCTAGCAAAAATATCCTTCAAAAATGAAGGTGAAATTAAGACTTTTTCAACAGACAAAAGCTGAAAGATTTATCTCCAGCAGATCCATGCTGTAAGATGTACTAAAAGAAGTTCATCAGTATAAAAGAAGTGCTGAACTCTACATGAAAGCTGCAAAAATTAATGGTTTAGATATATTTATAATAAACTGAATTAAACTTTTTCTATAAAAAGAAAAATTAAGATCACTTATTTGAAAACAAAGATGAAGTTTCACCTCTCAATTTGCTTTCTCATTAGTTTCTTCCAAAGTAAGGTCTTAAAGCTATGATTGGCATTTTTCTCCTAATGAATCCTCTCAGGACATTGTGTAGCCTGTGTCAGTACACAGGGAGAGGAAGACATATTTAAGAGCTTTACTATCAGTATAATCATTCCTAGTTGAATGTTGTTCTCTTCTTGTTCCATTAAGTCAAAATACAAATCAGCATTGATATTCAGTTTCAAATATTTTAAAATGTAATGTTACTTATGAATAGTATTTTTCATACAGTTGTGTATGTATTGTGTATATGCCTCAAGTTAAATTGATGGCTTTGATGTATGCTCAAAAGCAAAGTGAATAATACAAAAATTAATAATCCTTAGTTATAACCATAACGAGATAAGTCCTGACATTGGTGCTAAGTGCCATTTTGTATTTTTCCCCTTATGTTCTCTGTATTGTATAACTCTCTCCCCAAATCATTGAGCTGTTCTTAAAAATGAAAAAGAAAAACAGCTTGATGTTGTATACACATTTTCTTTTTCTTGATCAAATTGCCCACATGGAAACATGTAATGCAACTGAGTGGAATATATATCCAAGTCTTGGCTTAGTGTTATCAATGGGCAGAATTGCACAATGAACATTATCAGATTATTCCTTTTATTGGTCCTTATGCCATCTAAATTACTGAATAAATTGTTAATCCATTTTAAAAAGTTCATTACACTGAAGGGAAATTATATTGGATAGGAATATGGCTTTGCAGGAAGGAATGAAGAATAGCAGAAAGAGTTTAAATGTTGAAAAATATAAAGGCAGAGCAAATAAAACAGAAATCAAAGACTAAGATAGTAGACTTAAACATATTCATAATTATATTATTCATAATAGCCAAGGACTGAAAATAGTTCAGGCATCCATTAATGGAGCATGGATATACAAACTATGGCATATTCAGACAATGAAATACTACCTAGCAATGAAAGGGAATAAACATCTTACAGATGTAATCACATGGATGAATCTCGAAAACATGCTCAGTAAAGGAAGCTAGACACAAGAGAAGTACATACTGTATTACGTCATTTAAATAAAATTCAAGAACAGGCAAAACCAATTTATGGTGATAGAAATCACCATAAAAGGTTACTCTGGGCAGGGGTAACTACTAGAAAAAAGCACTTAAGAACATTTAGGGGTGATGGAATGTTCTCTATCAGGGTTTGACAAACCTTTTCTGTAAGGGGAGGGAGAGTAAATATTTTAGCCCTCAAGGGTCCCACAGTCTCTTCAACTACTCAACTTTACCATTGTAGTGTGAAATTAGCCCTAGATAAAACATAAACAAATGGGTGTGGCTGTGTTCTAATTTTATTTATAGACACTGAAATTTGAATTTTGTATAATTTTTATGGTCACAAAGTATTATTATTATTCTAGAGGTTTTTTTTTAACATTAAAAAATGTAGGGGCTGGCCCGCTGGCAGAGCAGTTAAGTTCACGCGTTCTGCTTTAGCAGCCCTGGGTTTGCCCATTAGGATCCTGGGCATGGACCTACTCACCACTCATCAAACCATGCTGAGGCAGTGTCCCACGCTGAAAAACTCGAAGCACCTACAACTAGGATATACAACTATGTACTGGGGCTTTAGGGAGAAAAAAGAAAAGAGAAAGACTGGCAACAGATGTTAGCGCAGGGCCAACCTTCCTCAAAAAAAAAAAAAAAAAAAGATGCTGCTTGCAGAGTGGCATCCACTCCTCTAAAAAAAAAAAAAAAAAGTAAAAACCATTCTTCACAGGCTGTAGAAAATTAGCCAGTGGGCCAGATTTGGCCTGTGGGCCGTAGTTGGCTGACCCTTCTTCTATATCTTGATAGGGTTGCGGGTTATATGGATGTATGCCTTTGTAAAGCTCATGAAACTGTTCATGTAAGATCTGTGCATTTCTCTGGATGTAAATTATTCCTCAACAGAAAAAGTCTTAAAAAAAAAAACAGGCAAGAAGCTTAGCACTGATGCTCTGCTTGCCTCATTAATTGTCACAGGTGCACTGCATTAACAGAAATAGCACAAGACATTTAAATTTTCACACATAACACCATTCTTGTGTTGTTTAATGAAAGCAGTTTTAGACAGAAAATATTGTATTCTAATTATTTTGCAGTTGAGGAATCAAGATCCAAACAGATTCCAAATTTCTAGTTGCTAACTTTCTTAAACGTTTTTGGGAACTTCTGTTGTTCCTTGAGGGGGACAACTCAAGTCAACTCAGCTAGTTAGTGGCAGGATTTTGACTGGAATGTGTATGCTGGGGCTTACGTAATAGTTTTTACTAACGAGAGGTGATTTCTGGCAAAACCTCCAAGCTAAAATATATTGGTTGGAAGTGTTGATATATTGCTGCTCAGTCCTTCAATTGCCTTGACCTCAATGTCTCCTTTGGCCTCTCTGAATGGTCCTCCAAGTTGAAATTCTCTCCTGCCTTGTTTCCAGGATGCAATCCTCCTAGTTCTCCTCCTGCTTCTAAGACCTTTCTTGGTCTTTTCAGTGTCCTTTGACAGTTCCTGCACGAATGCTCTCCTCACCCTCCTCGAGCACTGACATCCCATGCCAAACCACGCTCCTGCATGAACACTCTCCTCACCCTCCTCAGGCTCAGATACACTGTGCCAGGCTTTTCCCCCACGTGAGCAGTCTCTTCCTCCTGTCTGGACTTGAACATACCACACTAGGCTGCCTCCATTCACAGATGCCATCCTCATCTCACAGGGGATCTAGATATCCCATGCTGGGTTGGCTTTCTGTGTCAACAGAAGGCCACTTGGTCTTTAACTCCCCATGCAAGGCCACTACTCCTTACTTTTTTGAGCTCAAAAATTCCATGCCAGGCAGCCTCTGCTTATGAAAACCTACCTTGCTCTGCGCTCCTAATGGCTTTAGGACTAAAATGTTCTGGAAGAGGAAAGGAAAGAGGAGGAAGGAAAAGGGAAGGAATCTTAAAATATTTTACTAGATTTTTATATTTAGCTCTTTGATCCACCTGGAACCTATTTTTGTGAATATTGATGTAGGGATTTGACTTTGTTATTTTTTCTTAATGGATAACCAATAGACCACAAAGCATATATTGAATAGTTTATTATCTACACTCATTTGAAATGGTGCATTAATCATAAACTAATTTTTCATATATACGTGGGTCTGTTTCTGAATTCTCTTAACTTTTTACATATTTCTATTTTGATTCTTTCATTCATTGAAACTTTAGGTTAATTTGAGGAGAAATGACATCTTTACTTTATCAAGTTGTATAAGGAGATGGAATTTTTCGAATCTTCTTTTATGCATGTCAGTAAAGCCTTATAGTTTTCTTCAAATAGGTTTTGTTTATTTCGTGTTATGTTTTTTCTTAGATATTCTGTAGTTTTCATGATCATAATGGTTTCTTTTTTTATATGTTCTAATTGATGCTTGTTACAGAATAGGAATTCTTTTGAGTTTTGTTTGTTGATCTTTTACTGCACCAACTTCTTGACTCTTGTATTAGTTCTAATAAGTTGTCATTAATGCTCTTGAGTGTTAATGTAGTAGATTCCACTTACAGGATTTTAAAACTAACTTTAAATTTCAAAAGTTACATATGAATACATTTGCCTTATAAAAATGAGAGAATTACAAATAATACTAAATCCCCTTTGACCAATTCCCCCAGTTCTAGTGAGCACCCCAAACACCACTAACCATCATTACAAGTTTTAATATATATATTTCATAGAACATATACAGCATTACTTTTGCATGTGTATTTTTTGTGTGTGTGTGTGAGGAAGATTGGCCCTGAGTTAACATCTGCCAATCCTCCTCTTTTTGCTGCGGACGACTGGCCCTGGGCTAACCTCCATACCCGTCTTCTTCCACTTGATATGGGACACTGCCACAGCATGGCTCAACAAGCGGTGTGTCAGTGCGCGCCCGGGATCTGAACCTGCAAACCCCAGGCCACCACAGCAGAGCACACGCACTCAACCGCTTGTGCCACCGGGCGGCCCCTGTGTGTGTATTTTTAAATAGTACCAAATGCCGCTTTCTTTTTCATTCAAAATATTTTGCTCAATAAACATCGCGATTAATTCAACTATTCAATATTCAAACATTCAAACTATTCTATACTGCTGGATTTAATTTGTTGGTATTTTATATAAGAATTTTACATCTATATTCACACATGTGATTGAACTATAGTTGTCCTTTCTTGTATTTTCCTGGTTCATATTTGATAACAGGGTTTTTCAAGTTTTATAAAATGCATCAGATCTCTTTCCCATCTTTCTTAAGTTCTGGAACCATTAATATAACATACAAATTAAATATTCTTTAAAGTTTGGTAGAACTTGTCCCTCATGGTTGTCTTTCAAAATAATAGTTAATTATGTAATCTAAGTTCTCCATACCCTCACTTATTTTAAAAATCTATCTGAGGTGCCTATTTCTGAGATAGATGTATTTGTATCTTCTACTCTGACTACAAACTGTCAAAATTTTTTGTAGTTCTTATAGTTTAGTCTTAGCTTAGGCTAGGCTATGTATCCAGAGTCCTAATAGTTCAAGAGTCTATATTATCTTTATGGACTTTATCCTTTATTATTATAAAATCCTTTTCTCTTTTGATGCTTTTGCTTTCAATTATGTTAATTTTGCTATATTGCATTCCTTCAATTACCATTTGATTAGTAAATCTTTTAACCCAATATTTTCAAGCTTCCTGTGTTGCTGTTGGAGTTCACTTGTGGTTAATTTATAGCCAGATTTTGTTTTTAATCCAATGTGTCTTTTCAATTTATGAGTAAAATTAACCCATTTATATTTATTGTAAATACTCATGTTTGGACTTACTCTTCTTATTTTAATTTTTCTATTTACCATACTTCTGTCTAGTTTTTCTTGTTCCTATTTCTGACTTTTGTTTGATTGGAGAGGTTCTCTTTGTTCCATTTCCCCCCTTTTTAATCGTCTGCAAATTATAAATTCAATTTAATTCTTTAGTATTTATTCTTAAAAATTTATTTAATATCACATATTCAAAACATATATTTTTAAAATCAACACCTGGAGTTAACTTGCATCTATAATCCCTTGAATAGTTTCTAAACTTTTTCTGATGCTGTTTTCACACTTGTAAAATTGGGAGCATAAATTCTTCTATCATTATCTTAAAGATTAAATGTGATGCCATGTCAACCACAAGCCTTTATAAAGTAAGAGGTCTTCAATTCCTTCATTCCATTTCTTCTTCATTCAACCAAGAAACTTCACCTCCCAAGCAATCACCTCTTATCTCCTTTGTCCTTCAAAGTTACCTCCTCTTTCATATTTCTTGCATCCTTATGGCCTTCCTCTAATCTTTCAATTTCTTTGTGTCTCAGAATATCTTCTCATCCTCCCTTTACATTAAAAAAAATCCCATTCTGCATTGTACTGTGCGGCCTCTTTTGCTCTAGATTTAATGAACGTCATTTCCCAAAGACCCCATGCCTTTCTTCATTTTTCCTTCAAAATGGCGGACTTCAGACGTTCCATGACCAACACCACGTGCGCCTGCGCCTCCCGCGGCCATTTCACCCAGCAGCCCAAGCTCCAGCCTCTGCTCCGCGAGGCGCCTGCGCACGAGCCTCCAGAGCACTGTCGCTCCTCCCTCTAGCTGAGTACGCTCGAAACCGCACGTTCCCGTCCCTTCCCTCCCCCACCGACTCTGCGCCGCTCTCACCCCTTTCCTGTGAGATTCTTCCGCCAAGTGGAAGGCCCATCTTCGGTCGACAGCCTACGCACTTGAAGAGCAATCCAATAGGCACTTCCAGCCCTGGGGTTCGCCATTCAGTCTTATCTGTGCACCACTGCAATTTTCCTCTGGGGCCTAAAGTTGATAACCAATTTCGCGGGACTTTTTTGCATACCGTGAGGCAACAAACGGAAAGAATGGCTGTGGCGGAGGGATATCTCGCTTACGCTCTGTGTACTTTAACCTAATGGGGGTCGTCCGGGAGTCGGAAGGGGGAGGGGAAAGGGAGGAGGCAGCCAAGGAATTGTTTTTTTCTCTCGCCCCGCCCTCGCCAGGCAGGCCAATGGCGATGGGCTATTTCGCCACGAGCCTCGCCCAGCTCTTCGGAATCAGCCAATGAGCGGCGGAAGCGGCTCCGAGGGGGCGGGCCCGGGAGGCTGTGCGTGTCTTGTGAGAGCTCTTGAACCAAGTCAGAGCTAGAGTCGGCTGGGCGGCTGAAAACGGCGGCCGCCGCGGGTGACTCAGGGAGGCGGGAGGCGGGGTAAGAGCGCCGCGGCCTCGGCTGAGGGGAGAGGAGGAAGAAAGGTGAAGGCGCCGAACCCGCGGCCCCGGCGCCCCCGCGTCGCGGCGCAGGCCAGGGCGAGGGGCGCCCGGGGGTCGGCAGCCGGGAAGCGGGGTGTCGGGGCGCGGCGGCGGGGCAAGTGCGGAACCGCGGGCTCGCCCCTCCCGTGGGGCCGCCCGGGGCGGGGACCCGGCCGCCTGGGACGGGCCCTCCACATCGGGCCTTTTCTTTTCCGGGGTGAGGGGCGAACACTTTAAAATCCACTGAAGCCTCAGTAATTCTCCCCTCACTCCTTCTGCGATTAGGTTTAAGGTGTTGGAAAAGCGAAACTTGGGAGAGCGAGGGTCACGCGGCGCTTGGGCCCGTGTTTGCGGTGGGGGAGGGATCGGGGGGCGGGGAGGGCGCGGGTGGAGAGCTCGGGTGCGGGGTCCTCCCTCGCACCGGCTGCCGCTTGGGGGTCTCGTCCTCGGAGCAAGGTTAGGACCCCTCCCTCCGCCCCCGCCTCCCCTGTCCTCCCTTCCCGGCCCCCTCCCACCGGCCGCCACGGTTGCATTTTGTTTTTGTGTTTTTGCAGGGAGGAGCCCTTCCTGCAGGCGTGGAAACCATGGTGCTCACGCTCGGAGAAAGTTGGCCAGTATTGGTGGGCAAGCGATTCCTCAGTCTGTCCGCATCCGACGGCAGCGACGGCGGCCACGACAGCTGGGACGTGGAGCGCGTCGCCGAGTGGCCCTGGCTCTCCGGGACCATCCGAGCCGTCTCCCACCCCGACGTTACCAAGAAGGATCTGAAGGTAAGACTGGCTCCCGGGCCTCGGCGGTCGGACGTCTGGTAGTTACCTTGGTAACGAGACAGCCAGCACCCCCCTCCCCTTTTCTGAAAAGGGCAACCAGAAAGTTGGCATCTGATCTGAAGGTGCAGAGAACTAGACCTTGAAAGTCTTTGAAATGGTTGTGTAGAACCGAGGTGTGCTTGGCCTGGAGTTGCCTGTGTTTGATAATGGGCTTAGAGTTGTTCAGACACGCTTCGTTATTGCCCGCGATGTGCCCTACTAGGGCTGTATGATTATTTCTCCGAAGGAGTATTGTTAACATGAAGTTGGACAAGTGGGTGACGTTTGGAATCATTAAGAATTGAGGACTAGCACTTGGAAGGGCTTTCAGTTGGTTTTTTTGTGTGTTCCTTTTGATTTCTGCACCCAACTTCTTAAACTTTCAGGCTTGTTAGAAATGAAGTGTGAGTGTAGAGGGAGGAGCTTAGCTCTGTTCGGCATATTAGGGTGGGTATTTGTCCGTATATGGTAGGTCGGGGCAGGAGTGGGTTCCTGGTTGTCTATGATGAGTCTATGGGTGGGTGTGGGATATGACCATATATGGAGGGATGGGGCGGAGGGAAGGGGCGAAGCTGCCCCTTATATGGTGTGTTGGAGGAATGGCTTCGAAATATTCTACTTGGGTGTTTGGGGGGAGGGAGAGAAATGGGAACAAGTGCGGCCAGTGATTTTTAATCAGAATGACACTCAGAACCTTTTTCAGTTAGATCTTTTCAAAAAGAGATGAATTCTTATTGTATTCCCTAATAGAAGTATTGGTGTGAAAGGATTGTGTGAGAACAACCAGTGAGGAAGCCATTGTACCAACAAAGACTCCTTTGTGCAAAAATAACTGAATAAAGGTCCCTAACAAAGACTTTGAAGGGATGATAACTTGAAGAAAGCTTGTCAGAATAGAAGAGATTTCCACTCTGGGTAATAGACGCGTTTCAGTGTCTTCACTTGGCCATTGTCTTTGCTTTTTCTTGAAAACTGTGCTCAAATAAGGGAAACAAGTTTTAGCGTTGGCAGTTGAATATGTGTTGATTTCTGAAACACTGTTCATTTGAATACTTTCAGGGTGACGATGCATGCCCAAACCAGTATTAGTTTGCAAAACGTTGTGGGGAAAGGATGTATGGTTATATATTTGTAAAGCTTCCAGTGTGCCTTGTCTTCATGTTGAAAAGGAGTGACTATTGAGCACTTAACCACATGCCAGGCATGCTGAGCACTTCACAGCCATGATCTTATTTAATTCTCACAGCAGTTCTTTGGGAGTAGGTACTAATGTTGCCCCATTTTATAGTCAGAAATACTGTGGCTGGGGGAGGTTAAGTATCTTTCCTAAGATCACATATCTGGGAATTGGCATAGTCTGTGTTCTAACCCAGGCAGTTTTGACTCCTGAGCCCACCCTCTTAACCATCATGCTCCCTGATCAAGGGCTGTGCCACAAAAGGACTCTTGTCATACACTGTGAGGTTTGGTTTTTCTCCTCTGTTTCACTCCTCCTAGCGAAAACTGGGTTTTGATGTTTATAGAAAGTAGTGTGGTGCAGAGATGGCCAACCTATTTCCTTTAGGCTAATAACTTTTCTCCATAAAATGGGATTTGTGTAGTAGATTTCAGTCATAGTTGTTGTGGTTTATTTCACCTGCCAACTAAAATTTTCTCTATTGTATTTGTTTTTTATCTGATTTGAATGGAAACAAGATTTGATTTAAGCTTTACAGTCTTTAGTTCTTTGGCAGATGATGAGAGACTAGATGTTCCCTTACCCAGCAGTAATTGAGGACCTCTTGAGTTGGGAAGGCAATCTAGGAGGTCATTCATGTGTATTTTTAATCTCCACATCTCCCCCACCCCCAACCTTTGGGGTGGTGGTATCTGTCTTTTCTGAATGAAGAAATAGACTTAGGAAAAGAAGTCTTGTCCAGACTTGCAGAATTACCTACTGATGAAAGGAGGATTTGAATCTAGGTTTGGCTATGTGTCTTTCCCACTGCACTAAGGTGCCTAACTTGGAGACAATGGGGAATTTTAATTCAAGAACAGTTTTGACTGTATTGGATTTTTGCTTTACCTGCGGACGTCACAATTCAGCCCTCATGTCAGGTGCAAATCTACTCAGTTTCTTTTTTCTAATCATGATTTATTGCTGCATTCCTTAGTTGAGTAGCAAAAGGAGGAATTGGCTTAAGTTTAGGGGCATGTTGTGTTAGCAAAAACATAGAATTTTAAAACACCAGAAACAAATTGTGCTTGGTGAGATGCAGATGGGAACTAAGACCACAGTCGTACACCTGGGCTTAGGGGTATTGAGGTTTTGGGGGTGGGGTGGGACTGGTAGCTGAGATGAATATGAATGAATAAAATTCAAGTAGTGTGCAGCTGTTTTAGTATTAGTAGAAGTACAAGTCTGTCTAGACTGATTTGCTTAGTTAGTTGAGGATGATGTTAATGAGGCCAAGGCTTAACTTTGTTTCACGTAGAGAAAGACTTTGTAACAAAGTCAGTTACTCAGATACAGTATGTCTAGTAGTTGATTACAAAGAAGTTAGGGTGAAGACATAATAATGATTAAATGCTTATTATGTGGCAAATATTTTCTTTAATCCTCACAAATATCCTAGATGATAAACCACATTTTTTAGTGTTAGAAATTGAGGCTTAAAGAAGTTAAATAACTTGCCCAAGTTTGTCTCTAGACCTTAAACACTAGGCTTTAACATTCAGGTAGAGTGAGGTTAGAACACTATATTTTGCTGGACTCTGTATCTCCAGCACCCAGAACACTGTTTGGCATGTAGTGCTTGCTAAAATATTTGAATGAATAAATGAAGGAATCATAAAATTATTACCTCTACACTGAAAAGCAGTTTAGAAATAATCTACCAATGGAGCAGTGGTATTCTCTTTAACTGGAATAACAACAGATCTTAATTAGGTGTGGTTATAACGACCTCTTTAACCTTATTTTTATCCTACTCTTTAAACTTGAGTGTGAGGCAAGTTGCTTCCTAACTAGCTTTGTTTGTGATGCCTGCTGGGAATGCCTTCCTTCCCCAACTTGGCTGTCGGGATCTTTCCCTTCTTTTGAACCTACCTTTTCCTTGAGTCTTCTGCCCCTTCTTAGTCCCTAGGGATGTCCTTAGCAGAAGAGTAGTACTTGCCACCTATATGTTCCATTTCCTGCTATTAAAGCCTTTTCTGGTAGTTAGGTTCCTTTACCAATGCCTAGCCTTTCATCCTTGCATACAGTTGGAACTTTGGTGAGTTGGAATGTTAGTGAATTCTGCTGCCAGTCAAACTATGTAAAATGAGAAACTCCTAGCACAATGTAATAAAAACTATTTACTCCCTATAATTGAATGGTAGACTCTGGGATTTTAGACAGCATTTTATTTAGATGTAAGAAGACATAAGTAGAAGCATAATGAATTAATTTCCTCATTTGTGGAGTAGTGAAATAAGTGGTATTCTTTGTTATAGTGCTGGGCATAGAATAGATATGTCGTTAAAAACTTCTTGACTGGAGGTTGGCCAGGTGGCGTAGTGGGTAAGTTTGCGCACTCTGCTTTGGCGGCCCAGGGTTCGCTGTTCGGATCCCCGGGTGCGGACCTACATGTTGCTTATCAAGCCATGCTGTGTGGCTTCCCATATACAAAATAGAGGAAGATGTGCACAGATGTTAGGTCAGGTACAATTTTCCTCAAGCAAGAAGAGGAAGATTGGCAACAGATGTTGGCTGGGGGCCAATCCTCCTCAACAAAAAGGGGGAAAAAAAAAACGAACTACTTGACTAAGCACCATGCTATCTGTAAGTGTTTACTTGTAAACTTAGAAACACTTTACTTGGCATTTCTGATGGTTTTCATAATCATTTACGCAGGTGAGATTAGTGTGTGCTAAGAGTGAGTAGGAGGAGGCCAGCCTGGTGGCCCAAGCGGTTAAGTGCACGCACTCCACTGCAGCTGACCTGGGGGTTCGCTGGTTCGGATCCCGGGCACGCACTGATGCACCGCTTGGCAAGCCATGCTGTGGCGGCATCCCATATAAAGTGGAGGAAGATGGGCACGGATGTTAGCCCAGGGCCAGTCTTCCTCAGCAAAAAAAAAACAGGAGGATTGGCAGATGTTAGCACAGGGCTGATCTCACAAAAAAAAAAAAAAAAAAATAGTGGGAGCTTTTGAGATTAGTTTGATTAGATATAATACTAATTCATATATCTAAAGAGATTTTCTGTTGGGGAGAAATTAGCTTGAAATAATTAATTTGAAATATCCAGCATCTGGTCAAGATATTTGATAGGCTAATAAGGTATACATTTACAAGATGCCCTATTAAAAGAATAGCAAATTTGGAAATTATAGGTAGTGAATCATACTTAATAGGCCTCTCTTTGGCCTTTGGAGTCAGACAGCATAAATAGCATTTCCTTTGTGGACCATGGGAGCATGTGGGAAAGAACACAATTTGGAATGAGAACTACAGTTATGTGTCACTTAACAACAGGAATACACTCTGAGAAATGCATTGTTAGGCGATTTCGCCCTTGGGCAAACATCATAGAGTGTACTTACACAAACCTGGATAGTATAGCCTACTACACACCTAGGCTATAATGTATTAATCTTATGGGACCACCATCGTATATGCGGTACGTCGTTGACTGAAATGTCTTTTATGCAGCACATAACTGTGGTTATATCTATCAGCTTCTAGGAGCTTGGTCAAGTCACTTTAGTTTCCCCTGAATTTTAATTCTTATTGGTATGTCTTTGTATAGAAGTTTCTGCAGAAGAGGTTTTTTTGGGGGAGAGGGGTGTCCTTGTATATAGAACCTCAGATTTCAAGTTACAATTGAAAGACATATGTGATTTTGATAGGAAACTTTTGAAAGAATGTTGAAGAAAACTCACAACTTGTGGGTTTCATTATATTTTTTTGAAAAGTCATCTTTTCAAACCAAAGTTAATGTGGATTTTTGACCAACACAACCTAATGCTCCAAAGTCATAAAGTAAATTATTTTTAAGGAGCTAAAGTAATTTTCATATCACTCCAGAATTGGAGTATAAAGAGGGATCCTGTCTAAATTTTGGTTTAGAGTTGATCATAAGCTTTACAGATAGTGATCTGATAAGAATTGTGATGTTGCTTAAGTTTTGTGAAACCACTTAAGATCTTAACCCTTTATTTTTTTTGCTGAATAGAAGTTAGATAATCATATCAAAGACCCTCTCTCCCCTACTCCTAACTAAAGAAGTATAATACCCTGATAAATTAAGATTTGAATTACCATGGAGGTCTTAAAATTATCTAGTCTCCTTGCCAGATAACTTTACATACATTGTCTTTAAAATCTATCTAACAATTCAGTGAGTGGTAGATGTTAGTACTTTCATTTTAAAGCTAGCAAAACAAGATTCAGAGAGTTTAGATTTAAGCAGGGGTTCTTAACCTGTGGTGCTGGTTAATTGATTTCATTTGTAATCCTATGTATTTTATTTTATGCATCAGAAGTCATTCTAGGAAAACTTCAACATAGCTGGGATTCAAACCCAGGGCTTTCTAATTCTGAACTTTGTATATGCTCATTCCTCTTACACCACATTGATGGGAAAACTCTGTCATCCAAAGCTAGCTTGGGTTTGAGGTTGATGCGGGGCAGAAAGACTAGCCAATTTAGGGGAAATAACAGAGGACCCGGATTCTGTGGCTAGGGAAACAGAAAGGAAGATGAGCAGTCTCTGAACACCTATGTGAAGGAACATTTGGTTGGTTGTAGTGATGGATAGAATACATAGAACAAGGGGAGAGTACACGGGGCCTTGTCACATAGTAGGTGTTCACATATTTACACAGAAGATATGCAGATTCTTGGGGGAGGTTGCCTGGGAAGTTAGGGATGCACATTTTGTTGTTGGGAGAGAAGAGTAGGGTGGGTCTTAAATTTCATTGATAGCCATAAAACTGAAAGAAGGTTTGGGATTGAGGCTAGTGGTGTATCAATTCCTCCCTTCTAAATGGATGAGAAACAGAAGGTGAGAGCCCAAGTCAGAGAGAAATGTATTCTTTCAACAAAAGTATTTGAGTACTGACTGGGCACTGGCTGCCAGTGAAATACAATGGTAAGTAAAAGCAGACACAGACTTTGACCTATTAGAATTTATAATATGTCAATCAGTTAACCACAAATAAATAATTCAAAATGTGGATAAGTGCTAGGAAGGAAAAGTACAGGGCTTTGAGTACAGTTAGCAAGGGGGCCTCTTTTGGGAGAGACTGAGGCTCTTCGGTAAGGGAAGGCTTCTTTGAGGAAAGGATTTTTGAATTGGGTTCTGATAGATGAATGGAAGTTAACTAAACTTTTCGGTTAAAGGTTGAAAAGGGAGATATGATTGTCTGTGAAATTATGAACAATGTTGATAGATAATTACTTCTTTGAAACCAAAAATGAGAGGCCTGTTTAGTAAAAGGAGGAACTTTATTTTTTTATTGAAGTATAGTTGATATACGATATTAATTTCAGGTGTATGACATAGTGATTCAACATACATAAGAGGAGGAATTTTAAATAAAAATAGTGATTTTTACATTGAATATTGAGGCAGTTTATTGTGTATCAGTTAAAATACAAAAGTCATTTAAAAAGATTTAGGATAAATTAAGGGGTAGCATGTTCATAATGGGATAAAGCTAGGGTGGTTTGGTGCATTTATCTGACCTTTAAGGTTTTGTGAATGATTTCTGCTTCTGGGTCACTGTCAGAGACCCACTTTTGGAATGAATTCTTTTTTTATGTCTTAAAATATTCATACAAATTGTAAGAGTTTTAATTTTAGGATAAAAAGATATTTTGCAAGTCAGAAGCAGAAAACTTCACAGTTACTTGGAAAATGATATTTCAAAGATAGTTTAACTTTTATATAAGAGGCTAGAGGAAGTTCTGGAAAACTCTGGGGTCATTTATCAATAACTTGTTTCTGTATTTACCAAAATAGTCTTAGACTCTAAACTCTCAATTTCCCAGTTTATTCAACTCAAAGGGATAGTGAGGCTGTGCTGTCTATTAGGCTTTGTGCTAAGTTCTACTGTACCAGAGGAATTCGAAAGCATGTGGTGGGTTGTGGTGATGGGGGGTCATCTTAAGCCCACAGACAATGTCAACATAGAATTACAATGCCATGCAATAAGTACTTCTTCTGGGTTTCAGATTTCTGTCTTTAAGTTCTCAAAGCTCTGATGTCTAATTAACATATGTAAAAACCTTCTACATGGGGGTTCTTTGATTTTTGGGCTTCCCAGAGGTTACTTTGGGGGCAGATACTGGCCCTCAAAGCCCCTAACTTCTGCTTCCCAATGTGGTTTGGGACCCAAAGCTTGATCCACGTCTGGTTAGTTTATTGTGGGCTGTGAAGGGGCAAGTAAGAGAGCAGGAAAGGGGAACAGCACATTCAGATAAAACATTTGAATAGAGTAATAAGGGTATAATTCAACTTGGGCATTTTTCATTTTTATTTTTGTTAATTGAATCTGTTTTTTTCCCATTCTGTTTGTCAAGGTGTGTGTGGAGTTTGATGGGGAATCTTGGAGGAAGAGAAGATGGATAGAAGTCTACAGCCTTCTAAGGAGAGCATTTTTAGTGGAGCATAACTTGGTTTTGGCTGAACGAAAGTCTCCTGAAATTTCTGAACGAATTGTTCAGTGGCCTGCGATAGTGAGTAAAACTCGGGCTTATTGACTTCATGAGAAGAGGGTATTTCATCCACTGTGAGTGAAACAAGGGAATTGTATATTAATGCCCATATTTGGTCTTCTGGAAAATAATAGTACAGATATAGGACAATGTAGAAGAGTCAGAAGAGCACTCAGCATCTTCTGTCAGTCTTGCTAGGAGCTCTGTGACTCTGGGCCCTGGACTTTTTTGGGGCTCACTTTCTTCACTTGAAAAATGGGCATGGAGGTAATGTGGGGAATGTCTAGGTCAGAGGTCTGAAACCAGCAGACATATACAGACATACAGATCTCTTTGGTTGACCCTCACAGTGTTTTAAGAAAATTTGAATTAGTTGTCTACTTTAAAAAATGTAGGCAGTACACCTAAAAATCTAGATTTCCAGTTTCTCCTGAAAAGAACTGCAAGATATGGCAACACTGCAGATTTGTGGCAGTTCTTTATCGCAGCAAAAGGCTGGAGCTGAATGGCAGCTGTTGCCTGGCCCTGTAAGGGTTTCCAGTCTTAGCTTCATGATCTCTAGGCTTCCCTCTGGTTCAGCATATTTTTTGGCACTAAAGATACTGGCAGTCGGTATATAATTGTGTCATTTCTGTATCTGAAGTCTGGTGCAGTTAGAGAAGTGTCATCACTATGCCTGGAGAGCACAGTCCAGGCTTTATGAGACATGAGCTGCGGCTTGAAGGAGGAAGGGCTAGATATGGATAGTTGGAAAGGCTGGGAGGATGGTTGAAAGGCTGACCAGATTGTGAAGGGTCTTGCATGCTATGCTAACAAAGTGAAGATTTTGCTTATGAGTCAGAAGAGCTGCTGGAGATTTTGGGTGATGTAGGATTTTGGTTTAAGTTGTATCTTGCTCTTTGTATTTCTTTCCCCCAGCTATTAAGAATTTGCTAAGCACGTGGCCCTCTCTGCGCAGAAAAATGTACAGACACACAATTTTTGGCGTAAATGTTAGGGAAGCCATGCATCTGTGGATCCAGACCTATATGTTAATGACTCCCAAATGTGTATCTGGTTTAAATTATTGATTTTAAATAAAAATTATGTGATCTTGTTGTGGTTGCATAAATAGTTGTTATTGAGATACTTGTAGTAAATAAAAAACTTAATGGCTTTATCTCTTTCTGTTTGTGTGGAAAATTGCCAGTCCTCATTTTCAGAATTATGCTGACAGCAGTTATAATGCCAAAACATTTTCTTTTGTTTTATTTTAGATGTACAAATCTCTGTTGGACAAAGTTGGTTTGGGATCTGTAACTTCTATTCGCTTTCTAGGAGATCAACAAAGAGTATTTCTTTCTAAAGACCTTTTGAAGCCTATACAGGTAAAACATAGAAACAATATTAAACCCTAAAAATAGAAATACAAACTCCTTTAACGTGAGAACTAAAATACTGATGTTGATTGCTCTATTTCAGATATCTAACAGAGAAAAGAACCCATCTCATCAGCAGTTAGTTGTTAGACATCATCCCTCGGTGTTAGCCATTGGGTTGGTGCTGTCCATTTGGGGTTGGAAGGACAAAGTTGATGGTGTGTGTATGGAAACACCTAGGTGATAAGAAAATAAAAAGGTTGACTATCATTCATATATATACATATAGTCAGTATATGTTATTCATGGATTCTGTATTTGTGAATTTATCTACTTGCTAAAATATATTTATAACCCCAAAATCAATACTTTGGTGCTTTTACGGTCATTCGCAGACATGTGCAGAGTGGCAAAAAACTTGAGTTGCCTGACACATGTTCCCAGCGGAGGTCGAATAAGGTGACATTCTGCCTTCTTGTTTCATCTCGTACTGTAGACAAGTATCCTTTTTGAGGTCTATTTTAGTGCCGAAGTTTTGTGCTTTTCATTGGTGATTTCACTGTTTAAAATGGCCCCCAGGGTAGTCCTGAAGTGTTCCTAAGTGCAAGAGGGCTCTGATGTGTCTTAGAGGGAAAATAAATGTGTTAGATGAGCTTCATTCAGCCAGGAGTTATAGTGCTGTTGGCTGTGAGTTCAGGGTTAATAATGCAACAATATATACTAAGTAATGTGTCTTTTAACAGAAACACAGATAAAAGAAGGTTATATATTGATTGGTTGATGAAAATGTTGTGACCAGAGGCTCAAAGGAACCTAAGGGGCAATGGCTCAGTATTCACTAATAGGGTCTGTGGTGATTTAACAGAGCATAACCACCATGCATAACGAGAATCGAGTGTGTGTGTATGTGTGTGTTCTTTCCAGTTGGCTTGCAAAACTCCTACTTTTTTTCTTCACAACATTTAGGCTCCTGGGTCTTGCTCATATGTGATTATTTTCTTTATTATGAAAATATTGTGAGGGAGAGGAAGAACACACAGATTTAATTTATCTCCACAGATCACTACCTTGGGAATAATGTTGGTCTTATAATAATATTCATCTTTTAGGTGTCATTTATGAAGTGTAATAATCCCCTTCACCAGTTTCTATTTTGTGACCTGACTTGTTTCTGTGGCCTGTGGAACAATTAAACCAGTTTATTTGCCAAAAGGCACTTTAGGGCTAATGGTCATAGCCATTGCAGGGCCTATATTGGAAAACCCAAAGCACTGGCTTTTTCTCTGAAGTTTCACTTTTACTTCCATATTCTGAAAGTGAGTGTAAACAGGGTTCACTCTGTGAACCTTAATTTATAATGTTTAAGTAAGTAGAACAGAGGAAGATGCTTTTACTTAAGTTAATTTTAGATGCAAGTTTCTGTCATGTGTCAGATAAGGCATCTTGATATTTTTCCTGCCTTAGAAGGAAGAGTGACCTGCTCTTAAGGACCTAGGAGCATACAGGAGGGGCTGTGGATGTCTTGCTTTACTGAGTGATGAGTACTTCTTAGCATTGTTTTCTGGGCAATTCTGTTTTACGTCTTACATGTGTCCAAGCTTTTCAGTTAAAGTAGAACTCATAATTTTGTTTCTTGAGATTGAAAAAGAAAAATCTAGATCAGTAAGTTTTTATTTGTTCTCAGGGAGATGCACTGTGGGCTATCAGTGTGAATGTTGTTATTAATATAATATTAATTGAGGGAGACTGATGTGTGCTCTTGACTTTGGCTGATGATAATAGTGGTCAAAGTTTAGTGCTTCGGGGCGTTCTCTTATAGGTATGGATGATCACATTAGGTTTCTTCTGTATGAATCTCTATGTTAGGGGATGTAATTACCGCAGTAGGATGCTTGCCCTAAATAATGCACAGAGAACCTGAAGATCATTTGACATGTGTAAAAGTTAGAATTGAAACTTAAAGTCTGCCTTTTGGATTGAATTTGGCTCAGTTATCTGTGGGTCAGAAAAAAGACAAAGTATCCAGGGCAACTATCTGGCACTTTTGGTGAGCCCTAAAACTCTGCTAGGCAGAGCAGAATCATTTTACCTTATTTAAGAGCCCTTTGTGGCTCTCCCCATTAACATGCTGTTTTATCTTATAGTAGGAATTGGAGAACACATTGCAATTTTTTGGAATTGTGGTAGCATGAGGGAAAAAAAACAACAAACCCACACATGGCTCATTCTGGTAATTAATGTTGAGCTCTTATGACCCTAGGTTAAGTCTAATGTTACTTGGCTTAAGAAATGCACTTTCCCACTGTGGCCTCTAAAAGACTAGTTATCCTTCCCAATGGGAGAAATGGATGAACTATTTTTGGCCACTATGTATCCATTTCACAGTGGCAGAAAAGCATGAAGGCCTGATTTTGGCAGGGCTTCTGTGCTGTATAGTTTGTATTTGGCCGGTTATTCCTATTGACAGTTTCTGTATACATTTATCGTAACTGAGTGTGCACACAAAGCCAGAAGACTATGAAATAGTGCCAAAAATGGAACTGCTGCCAAGAATTGAGTGTTTCAAAACTGGCTTGCTGAAGACTTAGGCTATTCGTTCAGATTTTGTTATTACTCCCGCACCCCCCTTTACCATTTGTAAAGAAAAATGCATTTGGAATTCTAGTTAGGTTAAATGAATCTGTATGAAATAATTTGTTTGTTAAAAACAGCAATTTCAATGAATTGGCACTATGGATCTGTGTGTTTCTGTGTGTCTTTTGCCCCTTGGATTTGGATCTGTGATTTCCCTAATCCCTAGTGTTTGGGATACAGAGTGTGTTTGACATGGGTTGACCAGCTGGTTTGTTGGCTTATTATGTTTCCCATAGCCAAAGTTATATCATATTTAAAATTATGCTTTGAGCCACTCTTAGTATTTGTCATGCTCTTAGCTTGGGGTGACTTCACTTCAGTCTACCTTATATTTGTGATCATTTGGTTTCTTATTATTTGACCTGTTCAGTTCATTGGAGTTGCAGTGGTCTGGTGCCATCAAATAGCTAATTGACACTACTTTACCCCCTCTGATTAAACTGATTGAAATATCCACTGGAATTTAAACAACTCTTCTTGTTACCTTAAAATGTAATGATTTTCCATTTTTCAGGATGTAAACAGTCTTCGACTTTCCCTTCTGGATAATCAGAATGTCAGTAAAGAATTTCAGGCTTTGATTGTGAAACACTTGGATGAAAGCCATCTTTTACAAGGTATGTGATTATCTGTTAGTAATAGTTCATGAGTTGACCAGTGATTAGCTTGTAAGAACCTAGATTTTAGCCCTTCTCACTCGTTCTCTCATTGAAATTTCTAAGTGTTTAGGAATTTCTTTGCTGCTTTCCCCATGCAACTAGATGACCGAAGGACTTTATATGTTCTGTAGTATATTCTAAAGCCTCTGAAATTTGGAAAGTTCAGGGATTATGTGAAAATTATAAATGTAAATCAGATATTAAAAAAGCTCAGCTGTATTTTGACATGGAATTTGATATGTTTGGAATTTCAGTCTTATAAAATTGATAAGATATTAATTTGATAATCCTGATCTTCCTATTTACTGAGTTTCTTGGTCCGTTTCACAGTCGTGTTTTATCAGACTTAGGAGTTCCTGAATTTGGATCTTCTGAAATCTCTGTGCAGGACAGCAAATTACTTCTCAATGATTTATCTAATACTACTTGGTCTGGTACAAATGCTAGAATAAATATATTCCCACTCTAAGATAAATCAATAGGAAAATGGAACTTTGAAATAAAAAGTTTAAATTTTCTCCTAGCTTTGCTGATATGTCTGTCTTCTCTTGCGTATAGCAGTATCTTTTAATGCTTATTTCTGTCTACTACATTTTTGAAAGACTTAGGAAAAAGTTATCCTGGATGATGGTGTTGTTGGGAGATAATGCAAATTGCTCTAAGGATTTTTTTTTTTTTTTTTTTTGTTAAGGTGACAAAAACTTAGTTGGTTCAGAAGTAAAAATTTATAGCTTGGACCCATCTACTCAGTGGTTTTCTGCAACCATTGTAAATGGAAACCCAGCATCAAAAACTCTTCAAGTCAACTGTGAGGAGGTAAAGATGATAATTGCATGTAAGATAAGGTGACAGAGAAAGATAATTACAAAAAAAGAATTATATCTTATAGGGGCTAACCACCTTTATTATATTAAAATATTAGAGTAGAAAGAGAAATATCACAATTATTTTAAAAAGGAAATTATTTGTAAGAATCCTCTGTTGTTATGTTAATAGAGTTAATTTCTGGTATGTTCCTGAGCATTTTTTAATTTTCTAGTATCTTTGTTTTATTTATTTATTTTTAAGATTCCAGCACTGAAAATTGTCGATCCATCATTGATTCATGTTGAAGTTATACATGATAACTTTGTGACATGTGGTAAGCTATATTGTTTGGTTAAAAACTTCCTTCTCTTTCCTGTCTTTCTCCGTCTCATGTTAAGAGAAAAAGGGAAGCCAACTTACCAATTTTTAAATATTTTAGGTAATTCTACAAGAATTGGAGCCGTAAAACGCAAGTCTTCTGAGAATAATGGAAGCCTGGCTTCCAAACAAGCAAAATCTTGCTCTGAGGTAACCTTGATTTATTTTTGTCACTTGTGTAAAGCATTCCTTAACCCTAACAGTGCATGGCCAGTTTGTTTAGTGGTTATAAAGCTGTCTTCTCTGCTCTTCTGTGCTGTCTTGTCTGCTGTTTGTTGCTTGTTCCAGATCTTGGCCATAATTTCTACAGTCGAGCAGATGGAGATAATATAAGTTTCTGGTTCACTATTTTTGTGTAAAAAATGTTTCATTTTTTGATATTTGCTGAAAATTCTTAATAGATTTGACAATTTCACCATATGGAGGTGTTTTTGAAGGTAACTTTAGTTATATGTATGAAATTGGAAGAATGCCTTGCATGAGATGAAGGCAGGAACCTTAGAATTCTGAGTGGATTTCGTGTTGAAATGGGATTCCCACCTCCTCAATAATAGAGAGGTTTGATTGGTCATCTATGATTGGATTAACAGACATGCTAGTTTTTTGAAGGAAGTGGTTGGTTTGCTATTACTACTTTCTGCCCAGGAAAGTGTAGGCCTCTATGAATGCCACTGTGTGTTCAAGTATTGGATTTAATGCTATTCTGAAATAGTTAGGACTTGGATCAAGAAATTTAAAACCGTTTCTCTTTTAGGTGAATTGAATCATTAAGACCTATTACAGTACAGATAACTTTTTTTGCAACTTAGGTATCCAAATGCACTTGTTTTACATGGATAGTTTCCTGTGTTATAATTATCAAAAACACCTTTATGATGCTCTGCTCCAGGCTGGAGTTTAGAATTTTAAATTGACCAAGTTGATACTGTTAAGATTGTTGGCAACATTTTAGAGGGTACCTTTGGGTATGGGGGAGCAAGGCAAGGAGAAATGGTATGAGAGTGGGCCAGGGTCACTTAATGAATCTAGGGTTCTAGATCAGGGAAGACTGGACTACAACATCGCTAGAACCAAGGCAAGCTCTGTGCTACACAAATACTTAAGAATCTGGCCACCTAGGAGTGGTTGGCTTTCCTGAATCTTAAGCCCTTATACAGGCAGCAGGAACTTTGATACTTGCCCAAAAACTCTGTAAACCAAGGTGTTTAATACCTCTGTCTTCCTTCCAAGTGAGTAGGCCTGACCTCAGGTTGTTCAGGAAAGAATGAAGAGGTAATTATGCAAATTAGTATTACTCCCTTTCTTTTTGGCCTTAAAGTTTACAGGAGTAAAATAATGTAGTAAGGACTATAAAGTGAGGATGTCAAGTAATTATTGCATCTTAGAGTTGAGTTCACAGAGGATGTTGTCAAGTAATCCACAGTATTAGAAGCTGAGAGAGAAACAGAGTAGAGTAATAACCTGTCAGGTTTTGACGTTGGATAAATTGTTAGCAGTCTCGAGTGGAGGTGATAAAGGCCAGTTTGAAGAAGCTGATTGGGTGTTTCCTTCATTGGTGGCATTCATGGAGAATGCATCAATGTGATGAAAAGGAGAGCCACACATGTTATGGTATGTGGGGAGGGAGCAAGGGAATAGGAAATGGCATCTTGCTGGATCATGGAGGAATCAGTCTGGGATACAGGCAGGACTGGGGTCAGTGGGGACCTCCTGTGGTTTGGGAAGGTGCTAGTTCTTCAAGGTGTCAAGTTTATCAGTGATGGGACAGGTAGTTGAGCCGAGTAAATTTATAACCTTCAAGGAGGTCTTTGTGAAATGTGGTAATATATATGTACGTAAGTGATCCTCTCTGCCTGACTCACACTCTTGAAGGCAGGGAGCATGTCTTTTTGATCTCTCTCAGCATATTGTCCAGCTCAGTAGGTTTGTGTGCTGCTAAACTGATTGTGGGCACAATAGAAGCTATTTTTTTTTTTTAAACCTGAACTTTGGCTGGGAGATAAGTCCATTAACCTGTTTCAGCCTTAACTTTTACATCTAAAATGAGAAATTATATTTGATGTTGTAAAAATGTCTGTTTCAGCTCTTAAGCCCTCCACTAGTCATCTTCTCATTCTAAAGGAAGTTGGAGATGGTAGATTTTTATCTGGGTATTGACCTTTTTAGAAAGTTTTTTTTTTTTTTAATTATAAAAGTTATTCTCTTTATACTGCACTTGTCAAAATAAAGATTCTCACAGTAAAAAAAAGTTACTCTCATTTTATAATTTTTGGTTAACTCAGAAAAACATAGTAAAGAAAGAAACATCACTTATAATCACACTTCTCAGACTCTCACTATTCACGCTTTGGAATACTGATCGTCCTCTTGTCTTTTTTTTTTGCCCCTGTGTATTCATGGAGGCCCTTCTTTTTTTTTAAATAACTAAAAACCATGCTCTTTTGTAGCCTTCTTGATTCTTTTATAGTATATTTTGAATATTTTTCCATATCAATAAATATCTTTTTTATCCTGGGTGATTCTTATAATTGGGCAAGTTTTGGAAGCACTGGCCTGGCCTAGATTTCAAGACAGCTGGAGAGGTAAAGGAAGAAGTAGGGAGAGAGTTCGTTTAAATGTGTGAGTGAAAGGTGAGTACAGTAACACACTTGGCACATGTCCCTCTGTGTTTGCACTTCCCACATGTGTTGGACTGGCACAGAGTTTACTTTAGAGTAGTCTTTGGATGACAGGAGTTTGGGATTAGGTAGATGAGACTCTTGGTTTCCTTGATGAATACTTTTGGATAAGGTAAGCCTATTTGCCAGTAACTCTGGCTCCTTGAAGGTCTTCTCTGCCTAGCAGACTAGTCCTCAGAGTTAGGACATTCTTGGTTAATTGGGAGAGTCTGCTAAGGAGTGTGAGCCAGCAGTGTCCTTTTTAGATTACCATCATACACTCAATTATATTATCTCCGTCTGCTGGCAGGGAGGAACTATTGCCATGACTGGTATAGAAGACCTTCAGGGAAAACTCTTCAGGTAAGAGGATACTTTGACCCTTGTTGAGTCAGAGGCCAGTGCAATGGTGTGCACGTGGAGATGGGGTTTGGAATCGGAGCCCTATCCCTGTTGAGCTAACCCTTAGGAAAGTTGTAGAGTGATATGCTTCAGTTTCTTAAAGGAAAAGCATCCTAAGTTATGCTAATTCTAACACATGATGACTGAACTGAGAAAATTCTCATGATATTTTTCTGCTTTGAGACAGCTAATCTGTGTGCCAGGCACCGTGGTAAAGCACAGCCCTATGCTTCATTACTCTCATTTTACCATGGAGGAAACTGAAGCTTAGAGAGGTTAAATAATGTGCTAGGAAGTGTTAGAGACTGGATTCAAACCAAGGTCTGACACCAAAACCCAATACTCTTAATTACTGTGCCGTTCCTGCCACTCCTCTCCAAGTCTTTTCCTTGCTATGGTGAGTCACAATTGTAAAAACAGCGGATTCCTCCTTCCTTCCCTCTATTCCTCCATCCCTCTTTATATTTATTGAATATTTAATATGTCTTAGACATTGGTGAACATTACTGCCTGGCTCTTGAGTTAACTCATAAGACATAGCTATTTTGAACTATTAAGTGCTAACAGCATTCATTTGTTCATGCATTCTGTCAGTCTTATTTATTGAGTATCTGCTATGTGCCTGTCTTTATAAGGTATAACAGTAGACACAAGAGCAGGGTCTCTGCCCATAAGAGTGTATGTTTCATTGTGAGGAGACTGACAATAAAAAAGTAATTTAAATAAAGGTGCTTTCACGGTGTGACAGTGCAATGAAAGATATAAACATGGTAATATGATAAAGAATGAGGAGGTGGCTTGTGGGGCACTGCCTTGAAAGAGTGATCAGAGATTCTGACGTGCTGATAGTTAGCGGATTTGAGGGTGAAGGGATGAAACTAGCCAGCCACATGAAAAACATCCATACAGGGAATAGCAAGTACAAAGATGCAAGCAAGAAAGCGCTTAGAAAATTTGAAGACCAGAAAGGAAGCTGGTATAGTTGGAGCACTGTGAACAAGTGGAATGTGATGAGTGGAGGGGCTTGGCAGAGAGCAGACCACATAGAATTCTTGTAGGCAGTGACTGCCATGATCTGAGTGAATTATATTTTGTAAAGATTCCTCTGTGGTAGAGTAAATTTCAGGTAAAAGTGGAAGGAAGTCAGGCCAGTTAGGAGACACATAGTCATCTAGGGGAAAGATGGTGGCATGGAAAGAAATGGATAGGTTCCAAAAATATTTTGGAAATAGAGGCAGGATTTACTGGCTCATTGATTGGATATGGGAAATGAGATGAAGGGTTTTTTGACTCTAGCAGCTCAATGGATCTTGTACAGAATAAAAATTTATGCCTCGGTTTGCGATCTGAATTTGCTAAGTACGTTACTTTCAGGAGAATAACTTAAGAAAAGGTATATAGTGTATCAACTCAAAACATAGTTCGGAATAAGGAAGGTAATATGAGGGAAGATGCTTGGTAAAAGTGAGCCTTGATAAACATTTTGAAATGACTTCAAAATTACACTTTGGGAGGCTAATCTTTTAGTAGGTGATTACCAGAGAACTTTAAAATAGAGTCGAAAAGGACTTTAGGAATAAATTCATCTAATTTCCTCATTTTAAGGATTAGGTGACTGAGGCCAAAAGAGGTCAAGTTGACTATTCCAAGGATATTCTTAGAATAGCCAAAGCCTCCCACAAAAAGTCCGTTCTGGGGAACACTCAGCTAATATTTAGCTAAAACTGAGTTGACTAAAATAGTATAATATATGATCAGATAATTTAGTACTTTAAAATAGTTTGAAGCTATGCCAAAACTTTGATAGTGATTAAGTAAACTCTTCATATTTTTCAGATATTTCCATTTACTGTAGGCTAGACAATCTTTTCAGGGCTGCCAGAGTAAATGTCAGAGAAAAAGATTCATGAGTAGACTACGTATAAATATATTCAGAATTGTGAGGTTTTAAAAACTTCGTGAGGGAAGTTCTACATCAAATTTTAGAAGTTAATATCTAGAAGATAAAGAAACTTCAAAGAGGGGCCGGCCCAGTGGCGCAAGCGGTTAAGTGCACGTGTTCCACTGCTGCAGCCCAGAGTTCACCAGTTCGGATCCTGGGTGCGCACCGACACACTGCTTGTCAAGCCGTGTTGTGGCGGTGTCCCATATAAAGTAGAGGAAGATGGGCATGGATGTTAGCCCAGGGCCAGTCTTCCTTAGCAAAAAAAAAAAAAAAAAAGGAGGATTGGCAGACGTTAGCTCAGGGCCGATCTTCCTCCCAAAAAAAAAAAAAAGAAACTTTGAAGATTCTTTAAGTTTAGATTTGGTGGTAGGGTAAATGTAAAGGTCATTGTGGTGTGAAAGAGATATGATTGAGAAAGGTGTATGGCTTAAAGTTTAAGCACACATGAAGAGGCTGGTGAAGATGTATGGATTTCATCTGGGTTAGCTGTAGACTATTTAGTTGTCTGGAGTTGAGTTTAATCTCTTCCTTCTCTTCCATGGTAGGAAGTTTATTTTTGTGGATAGTGTAAACTGGGAAGAAGTGGGTCCATTATTTATATTTTTGCTAAGATAAAACTACATGAAAAGGGAAGGAGACGGGTGTCCCAACTTTGTCCCGCAGCCCTGACTTGATATTTTTTGCAGCTTGGGATGAGCTTTATGACTTGATGAGCCACATAAAAGCAAGAACCATGTCCTCAACCTTTATCGTATTGTAAAGGCTTATCTTGGTACCCAGTAGGCAGCACTGCCTGCAAGAGTCGTATGTGGTCTGGTCTCCTGCCAGTCTACGCAGTAAGTGCGTGGTGGGCACTCAAGTAACGTTAAACTGAATGCATGTGAAGCTGCCACCATTTGAAGATTGTCAGTTAAAAGCTCACTTCTGTGCATTGCATTATTAGAGTAATTGCCATATGGATGCATTTTCTGCATAGTGATTCAGAGATCTGTAAAAGATCAGCTTGTGATCTTTTATAGTAAGACTCAAGTTTTGTGAAAAGCTGGGTGATTTATTTAACAGCCTTTAGATATAAGTCCTTAATGTTGTGATTTCTCACTTGTTCTACTGTCCTGTTTTCTTTGTTTGGTGATGGTATTGTGCTTGTTGAGTACTAAACCAAGCAAATAAACTTGACTCTTGCTAGCACTTCGTAATTCCCCAACTAGGGACTTTACTTTTAATATCTGTTGGTTTGGTATCTTTTAGGCCTCTCCCAGTGTGTGTCCTGTACAGTCTGTTCCCACACCCATTTTTAAGGAGATACTGCTTGGCTGTACTGCAGCAACTCCACCTAGTAAGGACCCAAGACAGCAGAGTACTCCCCAAGCTGCCAACTCTCCACCTAACCTTGGAGCAAAAATTCCTCAAGGGTGAGTAGTTATTAAAGATATTTAATCATAATAAGAAGAAAAATTATTTTAGCTATGGTTCTTTCTGTCTGAGCTTACATTGCTCAGGTGGCAAGACTTACCTACATTTAGTGTTGCATAGAGAGAGTGTTAGTATAGCTAAAATTTGGCATAATGACCTGTGATTCATTGTATCTCAGGTTGTCCAGGAAAGTTTTTCATTAGAGTTTCCAAATTGGTCAGGTGCCTCCAGAGGTGAAAAGTGTGGTAGGCATACAGAACAACATGGAAAACGTTACAGAAATGAAAAGGGTGTGACTTGATATAGTGAGAATAGTCAATTGAAATACTACTGACAGTTGTAGAATAGATATCTACTTTCAAGGAGAAGGGAGCAGATTGGTTGTTTGTGGAAAACTGAGGTCAATGGGAGTGTGGGGAAGAGGAGACATGGTTACAGTGAATGGTTCTCATCAGCCCAGACCTCAAGTATAGGTGAGAAAGGTGGTGGTAGAGAAAACACTAAGTCAGAGAAATGAAGCAATAGCTGTAGGAAATATAGTTACTGATTTATAGGTGAAGAAAATAAATAAGAACTATGAAGTTTAACCAGAGATTTAGAGTGGCTGCAAGGTTAATAGGAAAGTTTTAAAAGAAGGATCTCTTTTAGGAGGGGTGGTGGCCTGTGCATGCAGTTGATAAAGACTTAAGATATCGGTCAGAGAGACTGTGGTGTAGAAAGGTAGGTTTGGAAGACCACTACAAAAAGGTGGGAGAATGGTTGAGCATGTTGGCTCACTGGGAGAAAAGTGGGCTGCCTGGGATAGAGCTTGGAGGATAGCTGCATAGCAGTCAAATGGAAGGAGGTGCAGTCTTCAGAGTAAACAGAGGGAGCAGTAAGAAGTTCAGTGGTACCCAAGCTAAGATGTCTAACATGAATGCTTAAGTGAGAAATTTTTCTTTAGGATCAAATTCTTTGTTAGAGGCGTGAAAAAAAAAGATTTAAGAGGAAAAAAGGACTTTGTGTTTTGCTGGGGAAAGAACTTTTAGGATGAATTTCAGAGAAACAAAAGTTCTTTATGGATACCCCTATTAAGATGAGAGATGGGGGAAATACCAGATCATTCTGTGAACAAGCAGGTAACCCATCGGCTCTTCTATTTGCTTTGCATCCTGATCATTGATCAAACAAGAATGAAATTATCCAGTCTTAGGGCTTGTTACATGTTCATAGCAGCAGGACAGGGTTTTGTACTGCTGATAGTTTTGGTTCCATATGATACTCAGTTTGAGGGAAAGCTGAGGTTCATTATGCTCTAAGAAGTAGAACTAACTCGATGAAGTTAAGGATTTATGAGAACATGCAGATAGGATTTAGGGTTGTATTTTTATGAGTGTTTAAGATATTTTTGCAGAGCTGTTGGCTGATTACTTTTAACTCAGCTCACAGAAACCTATCCTAAATTCTCTAATGTAAGCAGTTCTGTTTTCTCTTTCATACTGATTGCCTTAGGGAACCAAACAGTTGTTTTTGGAAGATAGAGGAGAGATAAAAGAGGCCTAAATACTAGTTTTCCTTATTATCTTTTTCAGATGTCATAAACAGAGTTTACCAGAAGAGCTTTCTTCATGTGTAAATACAAAGCCTGAAATATTGAGAACAAAACCAGATGTCTGCAAAGTAGGGTTGCTCTCTTCCCAGTCCTCTCAGATTGGAACTGGAGACCTGAAAACTCTGAGTGAACCAAAAGATACCTGTACTCAGCTGAAGACCAGCACTGATCAGGAAAACAGATTGGAATCTGTTCAGCCACCAACTGGTCTTCCTAAGGAGTGCCTACCTACAAAGGCTTCTTCTGTGGCAGAACTGGAAATTGCCAATACTCTGGAACTGCAGAAGCACCTAGAACATGCACCTTCCACATCTGATGTCCTTTCAAATAAACCAGAAGAGAAAGCAGATGTCAATAGTGATAATCCTAATAGTTGTGTGGAAAAAAAAGTAGAACCTTCAAATTTTGGCTGCCGGTCACAGAAGTTAAAGGAGTCTTCAGTAAAAGTAGATAATGAAAGCTGTTGTACACGAAGCAACAATAAAATCCAGAATGGTGAGTGTTTCTATGTATCTTTATTGGTAGAAGGTAAGAGATGGTAGGGAGTTTAAATATATCTCCTGCTTAGCGCATGAGAATATGAAAATGACTGTAGAAAGAGTTCATACAAGCAGAGAAGTTCAAAGAAGACAGTAAAATCCCAAAATCTTCTCAGAAATGATTACTGTTAATATTTTGGTGGACCTGGTTCCATGTATGTAGAAATACAGATAAACTGTATTACACAAATGGATTCATTCCAACAGCTTTATCCTGTGAGTTAGTGTAGGCATCTATCGACATTTTAAAGGCTGCAAGGATTCCATCATATGCATTTACCATATGACTTAACTGCTTCCTATTAGATGGGTAATTAGGTGGTTCCCAGTTTTTGGCTGTAAGAAAGTAATTTTGAAACAAAAGCTAAAGTAATCTGATGATTATCTTTAGCCTATCACTGATCTTTCTGTAACATCCAGGTGGGAGTGGAGGAGCTGATTCCTACTTTATACTCATGCAGATCTGAAACTTTTTTAAAAGATAGAGAATTGCATCACCACCTTTAGAAAAGGGACTTTTGTTTAAAGATTTTAAGGACGAGGCTGAAACGCCAGGCAGAGTCTCTTTGCTTGAGAGGAGGTCCTTCTAAAACTAAATGTTCTTCTTATAGAGAAAATGGTACACTGAATTTCATATTATTTATGTTAAGTTTGAGGATGCATTCCAATGATGGTAGTTATCAGAAGCTCTCTTACTAGAATTAGTAGAACTAAGTGGCTTCAGTATGTCAAAAGGTTCAGAGCTATTACAATTTAAAAATACCTTTGATAATTGCCAGCTGTGTGGGAAAATTAGTGGGGATTTTGGTAACTTTTAAAAATCTTAATAAAAACACTATTCATTTGGATACTTCCACACTCTAGCTTTTACTGCAGACTTCTGAAACTAGAGGGCCAGATGGGTGGATTTGACTGTGGGTCTTTTTGATAGAGTTGGAGGAATAGAAAAAGAACTTTCTTTGCCTGTTGATACTTCTAACCCGGCTTCTTCATTCTTGAGGCTTAAGTTGATACAGGTATTAATTTGCATAAAATTAATTGCATAAGATTATACTGTTCCTTGGGAGTTATGTAACTCCCCAAAGAAAGTGAATATTCATAACCATATCCCTGTTCTCTTGTTTAATCTTTTTTGAGTCATCAGCCCTCACATTCAGCTAGTTGTTGAGGCAAATTATTTTCATATTATGTGAAGAAACAGTAAAATTTCTACATTGGTAAGCACATTATAGGTACATCAGTGAGTTAGGAGTCCAGCTTTGTTTCTTTTCCTATGTTGTGCAACTATGCCCCATCTATAGTGATTTTAAAAGAAGTGGAAAACCTAGTCACATCTTGGTGTGTGCTTTCTACGGGGACTTTGGGCTGAGAAGTTAGAGTGTGGTCAGGATCAGTGTGCTGTTTCCATTAGTATTGCTTGTGGGTGTGGAAAGACTCGACTGGAAACTGTTCCTCTCCCCCGCGCCCTTGCTCTGCTTAGAGGCTAGAAAACAAGCAAGCTGGAGTTGAACAATTGCCTTTTTTCTGTTAGATGTATGGCTCCTCGGAAGCTGGCATTGCTTTTTTCTCTTCACTCTGCTCTGAGTAGAGAATCATTGACGGGATCAACTATTGTTGTCCTTACTAGAGAGCTGGATTTAGATAGTTCAACTTGCTTATTTCTGAATATTTCCTCTTTTAAGCCAGGACAGAACGGATAAGATAACCTTTGGGCTCTTTGCCCATGGTCTGTGAAAACCTGGTCCAACTGAAAGGATGATGTCTTTTCAATGTCTGAGTAATTAAAATTCCATCCTCAAGCTACTAATCTCTGTATTTTCTCTCCTTTCTTACTTTACCTTCTCTTTCACTATAACTGAATAAGAATGTTTAAGGGATCTAGACCTGACAGCATCCGTTTAGCATTTTACAGTGTGTGCTAGTCCTGCTTTAGAAGAGAAAGGTAAGATTTGATCACCTCTAAGGTAATATTAAAGATGCTTCTTTTATTTAAAGCCTTCTTTGGTTTGGGATCTTTCTTCCAATTTCCTCCAAGACTACTAGTGTCTCTCACTCATCTCTCAACTGGTTCCCCAGAAGTTGTTTTTGGGGTTTCTTTGTTTGCCTAAGAATCTACTTCCCTCTTCTCAGCTGCCCTGGACCCTGAGAAAAGGTCTTTTCTGTTGGTTTTATATGCAGTATTCCTTAAGGCTCTTGACTTACAAATGGATTCCTTTCTGTGTTATTTGGCCTGACACAGTGATTGTTCTTTCCTGTTATATCTCTACTTTTCCCCTTTTTTTCTTTGGAAGCCGTGTTAACATTTCCTTTCCAGTTCTTCTGCCCATTACCAGTTAAAACTTAAAACATGCATTTACGTAGAATTATAATTCTGTCTTTAGCTAGTGCCCTTAATCCTGAATGGAACATACATGTGAAGGAAATTAAAGTCATGTCAAAGGTCAAGTGACATCTCTTGGAAGCTTTTAGAAGATAGCTCTTATTTTATAGACCAGGGTGCCTCTGCAGGAAAGCTCTTTAGTTTTTATTATATTTAGAATGGTTAGTTTTTGCAGAGAACACACCTTAAACCAGCCTTTTTTGAGTATAAAAACTGACAGAATTGATTTCCACGCAGTCCTCTGTATGTTGAGGTGAACCCATCTCTGTACATTGCTAATGTTGCAATGAGTTTAAATTCAGTTATCTGATTTGGAAAAGTCTTCCTAAAATATTTCTCTTATGTGGGGTAGGGAATAGAAGTATACACTAACTTGGAGTTGTCAGTCTGGTTGTTGAATTTGGGGTTTTAAGTTGCCAGATGGATTCACCAAATAAGAATTATTTTATAAAGAGAGTAAAACTTTTGTAATTGTTCTGATAGTTGTCTTTTGTTAAGCCATTTTTAGAAATTACAATTGAATCAGTGATTGAGATGAGGAGTTCTCCCTTTGGGAAAACTGGCCTTTTGAATAGAATTCAGTCACACATTGATGTGATTTTTAAAAATTTAAGGTCCCATTTTTTTAATCTTTTGTTTTCCTAGCCCCATCCCGGAAGTCGGTTTTGACAGACCCAGCCAAACTCAAGAAACTGCAGCAGAGTGGTGAGCCCTTTGTACAGGATGACTCCTGCGTGAACATTGTTGCACAGCTGCCCAAGTGCCGGGAGTGTCGCTTGGACAGTCTCCGAAAGGATAAGGAGCAACAGAAAGACTCGCCTGTGTTTTGTCGTTTCTTTCACTTTAGGAGGTGAGGCATTTTGGGAAAAGCTCACATAATTTGGGCCCTATAGCATCTTTTTTTCCCCCTCTTCCTCTATCAGTAGTAAATCTAGAACTAAAATGAGTAGAGATTGTATTTGTAATCTGTGGGTTTGGGAATCTAGATTTTACTGTATATCATTTCTTTCTCATTCTCCTTTTCAATTTTTTTGAAAGCAAAGCAGCTTAAAAATACAAACTTCTATTTCTAAAAGTAACAAACTTTATAGAAAAATGTTGAAGGCTCTAAAAAACCACTATAAATAACTACTGTTAACTTTTCAGTGCATTTTAGTGTTTATATGGTCATAAAATACATTCAAGTTTACCTACTTGATGTATTATATATACTCTTTTGAATCTTATTTTCCTGTATGTAGTAGGAACCACTTGATCTTGTTAACTTTTTTCTGCAAATACTTTTGAGTAACCATGTAAGAACTCATAATAACATAGTTTGATAATTCACTTAACCAATTCCCTTGTTGGTGTTAAGATTATTTTGTATTTTTTGCCACTAAAAATAAGGTAGAAATGATCATCTCCACGTCCATGTCTCTGATGATTTACTTTAGAAGGAATACTGAAAGTGGCATTGCTGGGTCAGAAGGTGTGTGTGTTTTAAAGCTTGGATACATATATTTTGCCAAATTCTGTGCAGGGGTTTGCACCTGCATCCAGGCCCATTGTCAGGGTTTGAGCATTCCTCTCCGTGTACCTTTGCCAGCAAGAAGAGGCGTATCTTTTAAAAAAATCTTTTCCAGTCTTACAGGCAAAGACTTTTATTTTTATGTTATATTTTTTTAGAACCAAATTAATTTTCTTTAAATTCCTCTGTCCTGAGCGAAGAAAGGCAGCCTTTTGTTGTTGTTTTGATATATACATGAGCAGTGTTGTTTTGGTTATAGATGAACTTTAGATATGATTCACTTTCTTAGAAATCTAGTTACTTTCAGGTTCAGCTAGTTCTAAACATAAACAGAAGTGTTGACTTTAATTTCTTCCTATATTCCTCCTCCGCTTTAGTTTTGTCAAGATTAAAGATTACTGATGTACTGAATTAAATGCACAGGTATTTTAGATAATTTTTTCTGTGCTGGTAACTTTCAGATTCAGGCTTATTTAATGAATTAGAGTTTTTTAGGTGGTAGTTTGTCCCATTCATTCCTGAGTGTATTGCAAAAGCACAGTGATAAAGTGTGTGTAGCATTTAGAGCTGTGATAACTGCTAACATGTTAACCTAAACTTATATTGATATATATTCTGAGTAATGCCTGGCCCAGAATAAGTTCTCAATAAAGGTTAGCTGTATTCTGCTTCCTCTCTGGAGAATTTTCTTTTTACACAAGTAAGTGTGTTAAGATGCATATGCATTTGTGGGTACTTAAATATATTTTGAAGAAAGCACAAAATGACTATGCTTCGTACAGATTTATGTATTTCTGTTATAGACTTGATTTCATGTCATTGTGGTCCTCTGTTGTGAAGGGTGTAACTGGACTGGTTGAGAGAGTGTCTGATTTTTGTTTAAGTTGCAGAGGCATTTTAAGGAGGGGCTAATGAATTTTTTCTTTCTTTTGAATGTTATTAGAGCTTTTTTTTTAAACCACTATTTTGTAACCATCTAGAACTCATTGGTTTTATGACTTAGCTGCTTTCCCCTTTTTGACCTCTTTGAAGGGTAAAGTGCCTTTGCTTAATGTTGCATAATAGAAGCCAGTGTAGTCGAAACTAGAGCAAACTCACTTCTTTGGTAAAAAAGAAGATCATAATTAAAAAAACAGAGCCTTTTTTCCG
Source organism: Diceros bicornis minor (assembly GCF_020826845.1). Lineage (NCBI taxonomy): Eukaryota > Metazoa > Chordata > Mammalia > Perissodactyla > Rhinocerotidae > Diceros > Diceros bicornis. The sequence goes on along the minus strand of NC_080751.1, from coordinate 3,606,925 downwards.
CTAATGTTTAGAGTGAAGAATCTGGCTGTCCTTAGCTTCCTGATCAAGTTTGTTTCTCATTAAAATCTCCTGCAGATAAAATAGGCGAGGGATCTGGATGGTAAAGCTCAGTTGCCAGGTCCTGTTTGCCATCTTCTCTCCCTTTGAAATGGCTTTCAAGTTCATTTTTTTTTGTGTGAGGAAGATCAGCCCTGAGCTAACATCCATGCCAATCCTCCTCTTTTTGCTGAGGAAGACTGGCCCTGGGCTAACATCTGTGCCCGTCTTCCTCCACTTTATATGGGACGCCGCCACAGCGTGGCTTGACAAACGGTGCGTCAGTGCGCGCCTGGGATCAGAACCCTGGGCTGCTGCAGTGGAGCACGCGCACTTAACCGTTATGCCACCGGGCCGGCCCCCTCCACCATGAAGTCTTCATAGTAGCCCCACAAACCTCTTAGCCAACACTTCCTCCTCTGGCTCCTATAAGATTTAATGATTTTTATGATACCTGCCATATTGTACTTCACTGTGTGTTTTATGTCTACTTTCTATGTCTCCAGCTAGATTGACATATAATGTTGTGTTTAGAGTAAATTTAGAACTGACACATAGCTTAGAAAAAAACATTCAAGTGTCAAAGGTATTGAAAGAGAATACTGAGAAAGTATTCTGCCTTTTATTCCACCTTCTTAGATACTGAGGCCCATCTTAACACTGCCTTTAATTCCAGAAGTTTGTACAGTAATTTGCAGGTAGGATTCATCTGGGTGCTGAATACCTCACAAATTTACATGGTCATGGCTTCAGTGACTGTCTGGGGTTAGCCTTCCCTTGGTGAGCATTATTCTTGAAGCAGTAGTTGTATTCAAATCTGGTCAGATTATTTGTCACTTTCTGTTTGTTATCATTTTACTTCTGTGGTGACTTGTGATTGTCGTTGCTATTAAGTCCCAAGTCCTGGCAGGTTCAACAGCTGTCCCTGGAGGCAGTATGCTTAGATCTTCGTTCAAATGCAAAACACACAAAATCCACCCCTTTGTCTTTTGGGGGAAATCTTGGAAGTTTTTATTAGTATTTCTGCTGACAAGGCCAAATAACAATTGGCTGTAATTAGTCATAGAGATTATAGAAAACTGGGAAGAATTCGATTTAAATAGTAACTATAAGATGTAAATTAATTTTTTTGGTGTGTGTAACACACTTTTTTTTCCTCCACTTCCTCTAGGTTACAATTCAACAAACATGGTGTGTTGAGGGTAGAAGGCTTCTTAACACCAAACAAGTATGACAGTGAAGCAATTGGCTTGTGGTTGCCTTTAACCAAAAACGTTGTGGGGACTGATTTGGACACAGCAAAGTATATCCTGGCCAACATTGGAGACCACTTCTGTCAAATGGTGATTTCTGAAAAGGAAGCTATGTCAACTATTGAGCCACACAGTAAGAACATCTCTTAGGGGGTAGGATTTTTGAGTCCAACTTGATTTTTGTTCCTAAATGAAGCCTAAGTCCTAATTGTGTGGGTTTCATTTTCACCCAGAAGTTTAGATGACTTGGGTATAATGAGGTTGCATTTTTCCTTTTGTAACAGATTCTGCCTCTTGGTTTCATCAGAGTCAGTCACCTATCTGTGAGGTTTATTTTGGGGCAATTACCAAAGGAGTGGAATTCCTTTTTTGTTAAGAAAAGTAAAGGTGAGATGGTGCTGGTATTTGCACAGCCTTACCAGTAGTGTGGGCTCACCAAAAGCGGATGAGGCCTCAGGTTGGTTTATTTTAAGACAAAGGTTCTTAATCAGGAATACATTTCAAACAAGATAAGAATGGATAAGCTCTGCTCTAGACCTACCGCATGAGTCTGGGGGGCTGGATCTCAGGTGTGAGAATGGGAACAAGCTCAGATGAAAATGATTCTGTCGGAGTCAAGATTTTAAGGGAATACTTGGAGGTTCTAGCTGGGTGTGTGCCAGTGTTCTCCACTCTCACACTGATCTGGCAGCCCAGTAAACCACAGGGCTCAGCGTGGTTGACACATTAGAGGCAGACCTCCTTTATGACATTGTGAGGTGTGGTGTCTGGGAGGGCACAGCGTGCCTCTGTTGGTTCGCATGCTTCTGTAGAAGTGAGATTTCCAGCCAGAGGCATCTATCTTTTAAGTCTCACATTTTCTTCCATTATTTTATCTTTCTCAAATGGCTAAAAGTTAAAAATGAAGCTTTTCCATTCCTCTGGTGGATATTTTTTCAGACTTTGCATAACCAAATAATGTTTCAATACAAGCGGCTGTACGTACCAGTCTTAAGAATTTTGGTTGTAGGTACTAGACACTAACTGAAGCTAACTTAAGCACAAAAATAATTTTTTTACATAGGTATGGATACTGTTACATTCCAGAGTCCAAGGAATGGGAACTAGGGCATTCCCAGGAACAGGAATTCAGAGCTAGGTGGGGAATGGGATCATGAGCTCCATGGGTAGCCAAAGTCTTACTGAAGAGAAGAGCAGCTTTAGAATCACTCCATTCTTTTGGGGTAATAGAGACTCTAATAAGTCAAGAATCTTATTAAAGCTGTTTTTCCTGTAATCTTCTGTTTAGGACAAATGATATCAGCTTTCCATTTTCAGGAGAGCTACAAAGTCTCCTTATTATATACATCTAAGTAAAAGTAGTAGATTTAAAGAAAAATTCTTAAGTAATGGGTCTAGAGGTGATATGTAAATGATTAGAATGTAGAAACACTGCTTTGGAATATATTGGTAGCTTCACTCCTGAATCAGCAGGGCTATTTTAAGCAACTGATGTTGTTTCTTTGCTCAAGGTGAGTCGTCTGAAAAATGTATTTTTTTCATACAGAAAAAGGAACAGATAGTTGTCTTTTAAAAGCATAATTAAGAAACTCTGACCTTGAAGATTTAAATGTGATTAACCTTCCTCCTTGCCCTTTTGATTATCCTGTTCCTCTTTATTTCCTCTGTGACAAGCTGGTCAGTTGGAGAGAGGAACTCACTGTGAGTGATATTGAAAGATGCCACCACAAGGTGTTCCGAGAAGGGTTACCCTCTGATCCTGAGATTAGGAAGCAGGTCTCAACCTTTATACATTTATTTTGTCTTTTCAATGATAAATAATCATTAAATGGGTGGCTAAGAGATCTAAGAATACTCTCTAATAAAACAGTCCAGGTGACCAAGGGAAGTTCACAAAATCTCATCTGTAAAGTGACTAAAGCTCTGTGTATTGTGCACTGAGCTATTACAGTATAATGAAATGGCAGAAGTTCACTCCACAATTGGATTAATTCGGTGCTGACTGAAGTTGGTCATTTGTGTTGTGGTTAGTCTGAAGAAAGGATGAATTAACCACAGACCGGATTAGGAAAAAGATGTTCTCCGTAGAGCAAGAGTATGGCAGTATTGATCCAGTCTTATTCAGGAGAGAGAGACAGACAAACAGACAGACAGAAAACAGTTGTCTGATCAGCAGACACTGGGCTTTTCTGTGACCCAGGAAACTGTCCTCCTTTTGCTTATACTCTTTGAGGCTTTCTGATACCTGATATGGTACCACACCGTCGGGGGCGGGTACGATGTCCTGTCCAGTCCTGGAGGCCCTTCCCTCCAGTTATCAGGGCTTGGCCCCTGGAACAGAAGGTGCTGCTTTGTAGAATCCTGGATTGTGCCTCAATCTGTTGGATATTTGGTTAGTGTGAGGCTGTCCTGGGTGCCTGCATCACTCTTGGCACTAACAAAATCAAGTTTTCGACTCTAGCCCATGAAGGAACCAACTTTGAACTATTGTACTCCCAGTAAGTTAATGTGCTGCTCCCTCCAGTTTCCCTAAGTGGCCTGGAGTTTTTAATGAGTAGTCAGTGGATTCAGGGCATCTCTGAATAACCTGACACTCTACATTGGATGTTGGGTTTGTGTATCTGAGTCAATTTTTTTTTCCTTTGGAGAAAGCACGGTCCATGCTGTCTTCAGATTCTCAAAAGGGCTTTCCAAAAGGTAAAGAACCACTGCTGTGTAATACCTGGTGTCTAAACTGCAGCTTGTGTAACCACTGCTGCTTTTTTCATTGATTTATTCAGCAGTGCTTACTATGCACCAGCAGTATGCAGAGCTCCTTGGGGGCCGTGGTGCAGCCAAGCAGGGATTCTGCTTGTATGGAGTTCAGTCTCCTCGAGGGAGGTAAAACTGCACCCGACTATACTGTACTATACTGTACTTCACTATAGCGTGACGAGGCCTGAGTCTGAAGTACAAATACAAGTTGATGGGAGTGCTGAGGGAATCCAGGAGAGCTTCATGGGGTGTTGGTGGTGGGGGGCGGATTTGAAATGGGCTCTGAAGGCTAAACAGAGTTAATGAGAACTGCAGTCAGAGGGAGGAATGACATCAATTCCCCTCCCCCTTCATGTTTTATTTCAGAAGCCCTCTCCTCCCCAAGACTAAATGACTTATTGATTTTTATAGGACAGGTTGCGTGGAAGCGAGCTGTCAAAGGTGTTCGAGAAATGTGTGATGTATGTGACACCACCATTTTCAACCTGCACTGGGTCTGTCCTCGCTGTGGGTTTGGAGTGTGTGTGGATTGCTATCGGATGAAGAGGAAAAATTGCCAGCAGGGTGAGAACTGACTTGATTCCTCCAGCCCCCTTACACACTTAAATTAAGCCTTTCATTGATTTGTGGTTGATGGATTTCTGAAGCATTTGGGGCCCAAGAACATAAAGAACAATTACTACAAATCAGTTATTCGCAGGTGCTACCTACAAGACTTTCTCTTGGATAAGATGTGTGAAGAGTCAGATACATGAACCAGAGAACCTAATGCCTACACAGATCATTCCTGGAAAAGGTATTTCATGTGGTGTAATGACTTCTTTTCTCCTTGTTTTGGTTGGCTCATAGGGGCTGGTAGTTTGGTTTTACTTTGTATAATATAATTACTTGCTAACTTTATTTTAGTACGTACCATAAATTATCCAGAAATGTATTAAATAATGTCCTCTAAACTTTTTGATTATGGTCTTGTAAATATTTTTGTAGAAGGAAAGAAAAGGGTGCGTTTGGAGGAAGGCATGCTTAGGGTGACAAGGTGGGAGTGTAAGCACCACACTGCTAAAAAAAGTGATCCTTGGGGCCGGCCTGGTGGCGCAAGCGGTTAAGTGCACGTGCTCCGCTGCGGAGGCCCAGGGTTCGCCAGTTCGGACCCAGGGTGTGCACCGACAGACTGCTTGTCAAGCCATGCTGTGACGGCATCCCTTATAAAGTGGAGGAAGATGGGCATGGATGTTAGCCCAGGGCCAGTCTTCCTCAGCAAAAAAAGAGGAGGATTGGCAAATGTTAGCACAGGGCTGATCTCCTTACACACACACACACACACACACACAAAAAGTGATCCTGTTGGAAACGTCAGCTTCTGCTTTCTAATGTTGAAGTTGAAAGTACCTAATATCCTTGTTCAGATGTTTGCCTCTGCCCTCTTTTTAGCCCTCTATGATGTTGGAGACATTGTTCATTCTGTAAGAGCAAAATGGGGAATAAAGGCAAATTGTCCCTGTTCAAACAGGCAATTCAAACTCTTTTCAAAGCCAGCCTCAAAAGAAGACATAAAACAGGTATTACTGTTTATTCTAGATTCATGATCCTTGTGACTGTTGTCTGTGTGTTTTCAAATAACCCAAGAATTTCTATAGTATGTTTGAAAAGAACATGGGGACAGCTGTCAGGGGAAAGAGATAATTCATACCTTTCATGTGACACTTCATAGACCCATTCTCCCTTTTCACGTTACTTTTGTGGACCTCATCTGTAGCCTTTTTAAATAGGTTTTTAATTTTGGTCCTTGAAAAAGCAAAAACCTCTTCTATTTTAGTTTACCAACTAAGTTGCTATCAAATTTGTATGGACTTTTAAAGACTTCTGTTTTGCAGAGTTAAAGTTATTCGGATAAGCTTTAAAGTTTTTTAAATTACTAAATATATTTTACCTATAATTATATGAAGAGTTGAAGGAAATAATATTGAAATGAACCTTCATGTACCTGTCACTCAACGTAAAAAATGTACATTTCATTGGTCCCCCATGCGCCTCTTCCTGGTGGCATCCCCTTCTTCTCCACCATCACATCTAACCCCCGGCCCATCTCCCTTCCTCTCCTTCACCCCAGTAACCACTGTCCCACATTGTGTTTAATAATCAGAAATTCTTTTGTGTATTCATAAAGCTGTGGCGGCAAAGGCAGCATGAGTAGAAAGAGTAGTGATCTTTGGAATCAGAACTGAATTTGAATTCTTTTTCTGCCACTTTCTAGTTGCATAACTTTGGCTTAAACCAATGGATATATATGTGCTCCAGCTTTCTCATCAGTAATAGAGGATGTAATAAACAATACTGTAATTGGGAATTGCAGAATTACATCACACGTAAAGGGAGGGCCGGGACCACAGCAGGAATGTGGCTATTCTTTTTCCTTCTTATATATGTATGAACTCACCAGCTGAGTCATCAAGGCAGTTTTTTAAGTAACAGAAAAATAAGTGGTGTGCTCTATTCAGTTTTTTGTTTCAGTTCACATTTGAGTTCTTTTAAGAGCTGTTCATCACATTTTAAAACCTACTATGCTGTACTAAATCAAAAGAGCATTTTCTTTTCTCTGCATCTTGTTTCCTTCTGAAATCACAGCTGTACTTTTCCTATCCTGCCTCGTTTATTCATTCATTCGGCAACCATGTTATGAGTGCCTGTTCACAATATAGGGGAAATAGGCACAAACTGGTCATTTTTAAGCAACATGGTAGATGGAATGATAGGGATATTATGAACATGAGCTGGGTGATAAACGTGTAGAGGAGGGAGTGTCTTGCTGTGTTTAAATTCTTAAGATGTCTTATGTTTTCACTAGTAATACTTAGAAGCTAAAAAATTAAAATCTCTCCTACCTTATAGTTCTGCTCTTTTATTGCAAGATTGCTGCAGCTGTGGTGATGTCCAGGGCTATTAGGCGGTTTGGTTTTGGATATTTACCTCTTATTGGGGAGCTGTTAGGAGAGAAGGTAAGAAAAGGAAAATGTAATCTTTCAGCTTGTGTAAAATCTCCTTTTATACTCAACGCAGACTTCCTTAGCTGGAGAAAAACCAACTCTTGGTGCTGTGCTCCAGCAGAATCCCTTGGTGTTGGAGCCAGTGACTGTTGGTGGGGAAGCTGCCTCCAAGCCAGCCAGCAGCATGAAGGCTGCCTGCCCAGCCAGCACATCTCCTTTAAACTGGCTGGCAGACCTGACCAGTGGGAATGTCAACAAGGAAAACAAGGGTGAGTGTTTCCTGCTGTCCTATGGGTGCCTGAGAACTTTAGTCCGTTCGCAGAGGGACTTGGCAACCCCAGTTGCTGTGAGAACAGAATGGTTAGAAGTTGTGTAAAATGGAAAGTGGTTCCTTGTAGTCACCTGAGACCTGACACAAACGCAAGTGTTTTCAAAATGCAGCACCAGAGAGAACTTTTGCCGATGATAGAACTCTAGGAAGGGTTGAGATTGTGTCTGGCAGGAATGGAATGGGCTGAGACTTGTTTGTTTTAGTAAGTAATTTTTTGCCTTTCTATCCTTACCCTGTATATAGTTCCTATTTTTTCTAAATTGCCATGTTCTAGTTTTAGTTTTATTTTTCTCATCTGTGTTGTTGTCTCAGGATGCTTGATGATAGTATAAAGAACGTGGGCTTTGGAATCAGGTAATTAGATTAGAATTTGGGTGGTTCTCCTTTCTGGCTATGTTATAAGAAAGAAAAATTGCAGGTCAATTTCCTTCATGCAAAGATCCTGAATAAAATTTCAGTGAATAGAATTCAACACTATAAATAAAGGAATTATACAGCATGACCAAGCAAGGCTTCAGAAATGCAGATGTACTTGAACATTTAAAAAGTAGGAGAAAAATCATGGGATGAGACAGAAAAGTAGTAAAATTCAACACCTATTCATGATTTAAAAAAATTTGACAGCAAACTTCATAAATAGTGATTGAATTTTTTTTAATTGGTGAATATTTTTCAGCAGCTTCCCTCTGTGTTCGGGAATGAGATAAGGATATCTGTCATCACTGTTTTATTAAACATTGTACCAGAAGTCCTGGTTAGTGCAGTAAGGCCAACAAACAAAAAAAAGATGTTAGAATTGGGAAGAAAGAGATAAAGCTGTTGATATTTGTAGACAATCTAATTACACGTGAGAAATCTAAAAGAAACGATATTTAATAAACATATCTGTCAAGGTTGCTAGTTACAATGTTAATTTACGAATATCAATTGTATTTTGTTTGCCAGGAACAAACAAATAGACATGGAAGTTTAAAAAATAACCATTTATCGTAGTATTACCTTGGATATTGGATTTTTTTTTTTTTTTTTTAACTGAGGAAGATTCACCTTGAGCTAACATCTGTTGCCAATCTTTCTCTTTTTGCTTGAGGAAGATTCACCCTGAACTAACCTCTCAGCCAGTCTTCCTCTATTTTGTATGTGGGTCGCCGCCACAGCATGGCCGCCAACGAGTGGTGTAGGTTGGCGCCTAGGAACCGAACCCAGGCCACTGAAGCGGAGCGTGCCAAATTTAACCGCTAGGCCACGTGGCTGGCCCCTGGATATTTACTGTTTTAATACCAGTTGGAAGTCCTTGTCTAAGTCAATATTTGTCCTCTCAAGTTTTTTGGTTCCAGTAAATGAAAACCAAGTTCCAAAGTAGTTCTGTTAATAGAAGACTAGTAAGAGATTTGCCTTTCAGAGCGCTTTTCCATCTGGATGTTTTTGTTTTTCATTTTTTAGAAAAACAACCAACGATGCCAATTTTAAAGAATGAAATTAAATGCCTTCCACCCCTCCCCCCTTTGAGCAAATCTAGCACAGTCCTCCACACCTTTAACAGCACAATTTTGACACCTGTAAGCAACAACAATTCTGGTTTTCTCCGAAATCTCTTGAATTCCTCTACAGGAAAGGTATGCATTTGTTTTATTGTTTGTACTCCACCTTGTAGATGAATAGTCAGAACAGGAAGAGACCAGAGAAATTGAAACAGAAAGTGGAAAGAAGGATGTGAATCCCATGCTTTCCTTCATAGGTACAGAAGGCTGTGTCATTGGCAGGTGGACTTCTCAGGGTTACAGTACTGGGCTAGGCCATTTTCTCCTGTTACACTTTCTCCTGTACCCACTTTCTATGAGTTGTGATGTCAAGTGGAGGAATGGGACTTAACCTCTTTGTCTGAGGGTCATGGCTTGGACTCTTTTCTGGATGTGTAATATATACTCATCCTACCATTTAGGAATGGGTTTTTTGATGGTAGGGGCTGACATATTTAAGACTTATGTACTTTCTCAAATTCAGACAGAAAATGGACTCAAGAATACGCCAAAAATCCTTGATGACATCTTTGCTTCTTTGGTGCAAAATAAGACTTCCTCTGATTTATCTAAGAGGCCTCAAGGACTGACGATCAAGCCCAGCATTCTGGGCTTTGACACTCCTCACTATTGGCTGTGTGATAATCGCTTGCTCTGCCTGCAAGATCCTAACAACAAGAGCAACTGGAATGTGTTTAGGGAGTGCTGGAAACAAGGACAGGTGAGAGAGGCTCCTGCTCCCCAACCAGTTCAGATCCCCCTTCTCAGTTCTTTTGGCAGACTTCTGACGACCCACTCCACCTTTTTTCCCCCCTCAAGTATAAATGGTATATACTTTATCTCCTATATTTGTACTTTATGATTTAGGGTGAGTATTAGAGTGTGGCTGTGAGTCTTATTTTTCAGACATTCCTGAGCTGTCTTTTCCAGTGAGATTTTGGTTGCTTCCAACCAGCCCTCGCTGGATTTTTGATGAGAGCATTTTCGGTTCAATGATTCTTACGTGATACACCTCAACTGGAAAAGTGGAAGTATGACTAAGAGGCTGATGGGGTTTGACGGATTAGACAAAATATGATAAAAATCATGTGTCCTTCTTCCATGGGTTAAAAACCTTGTGCTGAAGGCACTTTTAGGTGGGCCAGAGCCATGTGGTATCATCTTAGAATTGGTGTGTAGTCTCCCAGGGGGCCTGCTTTAAAGGGCACTGTTGTTCCATCTTAAGTTTTGGTTGATAGTTTAGGAGATACTTGACTTTTTAGACCTGCTCCTCTGCTTTCTTGTTTTGGTTTTTTGTTTATGGAGCTTTGGCTTCTCTTCTGGGCCAAATGGAGTCCTCACTAAAGGAACAGGATGTGAGCAATTGCCAAATAGAAAAATGTCTGTATTTAACCAAAAAAAAATTCTAAAAAAAATTTTTTTCAGCTCTGTGTGCTAACTAATAATTGCTCGTGATGACAGACTGAATGCAGTCTACCAGCATGTTTTGTTTGGATTACATAATGTTTAAAAAAAACTCATTGCCAGTGTTTTAGTCAGGCTATTTCACATAAAGATCAGGATTTCTGGCTTGTCTTGGATAACCGAAAGACTTGGCAACCTCAGGGCCTTATTCCTGCCTGGCAACAGCAGGCTGGGTGTCAGTGGCAGCACTCTCTTTGGACAGGACATTTGTACCACCTCTGTCTCTCCTTCACATTCCCTGCTTGGCCCTGAGCCTTGGTGTTGGGATTCTGTGAGTAATGGGATCTGAGTCAGAACATGTGATCCTTGCTCTTAGAAGCTTACTAATGTAGTTTGAGAGCAAGGGGTATGTGTAGCAGATGAGTGGTGAAGACAAGAAATGCTGTGGGAGCTCAGAGGACTACACTGTCACTTTGGGATCTGAGACTGAGGCCAGCCACAGAGAAACAAACCAGCAGCTGTTTGAGAGGGGCTGCTGCAGGTATGGGGACAGAGCTGGGGGAGTTCAAACTAAAGTCTTCATTCTCTTTTTCTAGCCAGTGATGGTATCGGGAGTGCATCATAAATTGAACACTGAACTTTGGAAACCTGAATCCTTCAGAAAAGAATTTGGAAATCAGGAAGTCGACCTAGTTAATTGTAGGACCAATGAAATCATCACAGGAGCCACAGTAGGAGACTTCTGGGATGGATTTGAAGATGTTCCGAGTATGTATTTTAAGACTTTTTAAGGGGGTTGAGGATGTGAAAGACGGGGGTGTGGAAATAGCAGGAGTCTGAGGCCCTTCACTGGCATCAACAGCATTTTCCATGATTTTAGAAGTTAAAATTAGTGTCTTATCTCCTCTTCCCCCCCTTTTTTTTTTCTTTTACAAAGTTTATGCTTTTGAACTGAGGCAAATTCACTTTGTAGTTCCTTAGAGAGGTGAGGTTTTGGTCGTCTGTTCTTCAGGTGGCTCCATGTCCTCCTGTGACAGAAGTGTTCTGTTTCCACTTGAGCCTGGGGTGAGAGGGGCACAGAGCCAGGGCTTGTGACTCAAGGCTAGTGGCTTTGTGTGTGTCTCACCTTCCTATGTCCGTTTTATTTTTTTTTTAATTTTAATTACTGTTTAACAAGGTGAGTAGACCTGAAGATGCCAGAGAATATGAACTTATTTAACACAAGGTATCCTGGTCACTGCCTACTTCTCTGGGGGAGGGGGGATTGTGGCAGTAAGAAGGCTTGTGTGTCTGGTGCTGAGGTTTGGCCCTTTCTGTGGATTGGCCAGTCAGTAAACTGTTTCCAAGAATATCAAGTCCATCCTGGGCCCTGGGAATTCACATTAGCACAGACTCCTGTCACCATGCCCCCATCCCCATTGGAGGGTTTGGCCAGTTCATTCTTTAGACTCTCAATAGTTCAAGTTTACTCATTCATCACTTTCATTCTTTTTAGACCTACTTTCACCTTTTATCTCCTGCTTCCTTATATCCTGTTACCCATATTTACAGGTTATGGCCCATACTTTCAACAAAGTTATAACTAACTCATATATAATGTGTAGTGGAGTTTTCCACAAGTAGATGTTAAGATGGAGTTTCAGACATAAGATGTTTTCCTAGGGATCAACATCTGTGAAATGGAGGAGGAGGAAGCAGGAGTGGGCACGAAAAGGAGTCAGCTGCAATGCATACCCAACAAAGCCTCAGCTAGTCTGGCAGAGAGTTGTGGAGCAAGTATTGCCCCCTCATTGTCCCAAATTGAGCTGGGAAATGTCAGGGCCCTTATCCCCCTACCTTCCTCAGTCTAGAGATACTGGTGCCCTGGGAAGGGTATGACCTGGCAAGGCAGCTCTCTGCAGCTGTCTGAGCAGCAGGCCCTTTGAAGGGGATCTGGTGGCACAGCTACCACAGTATGCTTTCCAGTTAGGCCTAGGTTCAAATCCTGACTCTTATATGTACTTGCTGTATATATGAGCTTGGTAATTTAATTTTTCTGGGGCTCAAACTGCCTCATGCCTATAGACGGTGAAGGCAGCTGAGAGTCAACCACAGCTTGCCTTTTCCATGCTGATGATTCTGCTGCACACACCCCCAGCACACCACCTACACTGCAGTGCTGCTGATATTCTGAACACTGTATTCTGTATTTTCCTGTCTTTGTTGCCTCCTGGAGCATGCACTTATTTAAACAGGTTATGGGACAGTACTTGATTGATTATAAAACATACAAATGTTAGTCCTCAAAAGTGCAAGGTCTGGGGGCTGGCCTGGTGGCGCAAGCGGGTAAGTGCCTGCGCTCTGCTTCGGCGGCCCGGAGTTCCCAGGTTTGGATCCCGGGCGCGCATCGACGCACTGCTTGTCAAGCCATACTGTGGAGGCGTCCCATATAAAGTAGAGGAAGATGGCCACAGAGGTTAGCTAAGGGCCAATCTTCCTCGGCAAAAAAGAGGAGGATCAGCATCGGATGTTAGCTTAGGGCTGGTCTCTCTCACACACAAAAAAAGTACAAGGTCTGAAGTCAATCCTGGGTTCCAGTTTCAATTCTATCACTTAATAGCTGGATGACCTTGCGCATTTGTCAATTCTTCATTCAAAACTGGGAATATTAAATAGTGCCTAATCTCATTGGGATATTCAGTTTAGTTGTAAGGATTAAATGGTTAAAACACTTAGCAGAGACTGGAACACAGCAAGAAATGAAATGATAGTTATTGCTGTGAATCATAGTTATCAACATATCTTTTTCAGTTAGAGCTCCTTGGTTCCTTGGCATTACCTGCAACAGGATAATAGTTCTGTTACAAGAAAATAGTTCTGAGTAAACCCTATATGTATCTTCCAGAAGACAGAGGTGGGAGAGGGTGTCCTATTAGAGCTGATTATCTTTGGACAGAACATCAGGTAGTTTCAGTCTTTCTGAGCAAAACAAGTCATTTCTGTTTCATGCCGGCCTCAGAAAACTGGGTTTACTAAACATCTATGGCCTTTGATTGTTAAGTGCATTGCTGTTTGTTAGTTGGGAGCTGCTCACTTCTTCCAGAACACTGTATAGGAGGAGGAGACTGGATCTGAGGGACAGCTGTCAAAACACCACCTATGTGTAATGGGCAAAAGGGAGTGGCTGAAATCTCAGAAAACAAGTAGCAGTTTAATAAGCATCTAGAAAAGACAGGGCCCTAATACAAATTAGTTGGTGATGTTTATTTTGCTACACTTGCTGCCTCCTGGGTGCAAATGGAGTTTTCTTGGCACTGTAGAAATAAATTGGATGGCAATGAGCAGGAGGGGAATATTAAAGAAAAATATTTGTATACTAAATGTATCAGGTTATGAAGATTTTGCAGAGATAAAATAAATTTTATTTGCATTGTAAAGGCATAAAATGCTCATTTGCCATTTATTTTGGTCTATTTCTGAGTTATGAATAGTCACAAGTCAGTAATTCTGGTTACCTTTCAGACCGCTTGAAAAATGAAAAAGAACCAATGGTGTTGAAACTTAAGGACTGGCCACCAGGAGAAGATTTTAGAGATATGATGCCTTCCAGGTATGATTATAGACAGGGGCAGAAATGATTCTGTCCTTGACTAAGTAGGATAAATTCTTTTTGCGGTGGTGAGAAAATAGTTTTCAGGGAAATATGAAAGTTCTCATAGTTTTACTGGTGCTGATTTTTCATTTCTCGTCTGTAACCTTTTGCAATGTCTATTTCTAAATGAGATGAAGACATAATTACTGACTTTTTAGATCTGGCTAACTAATGAGAGCTCCACACGTTTCCACTGTAGTGTTCTGCCGGAGAAGAGCCCGATTCAGCTGAGCAAGCACCAATTTGGGGGCAGTAGTGGGATCAGACGTGTCAGGGTTCACTGTAATATAGTAATGTCATTGCATTGGACAATAAGACAGCTGAATTGGTAGATCCATCTTCTTAATTTGAGCTTGAACTTTGAAAAGGATCCTCAGAACTAATGAATAACATATTGCTGAGTGTCACTTCTTATTAACAGGAATTTGTTGCTCAAATCTTTTGTCTGAAATATTCCAGATCATTTGATACATATGTGTGCTGTAGGAGAGAAAGAAGAATTCTTTGTTCATAAATACTATAATTCTAATCTTGAATATTGTTAATGATAGTTTTCTCTATCTTCACAAGCACAGGTATTTTTGTTTCTTCCTTTTGGTGTAGAAGGAACAAAACAAATCATACGATGGTGGATAGAAAGGCAAGCTTATTTTACAAATTCTTGGTTCTCTATCCTAGGTTTGATGATCTGATGGCCAACATTCCACTGCCTGAGTACACGAGGAGAGATGGCAAACTGAACTTGGCCTCTAGACTGCCAAACTACTTTGTTAGGCCAGATCTGGGTCCCAAGATGTATAATGCTTATGGTAAGAAAGAAATGGCAAACTTGAAAAAATTATAATGGAAATCAAGTCAAAATGTTTGGAAAATTGATTTTTGGGGAGAGAAAAGTGGAAAATATCCATAATCCTAACTTTACACAGCAATAGGCTTTGTTTTTGCATATTTCCTTTCATCCCTTGGCCACGTGTATGTGTATTTCCTTTTCATAGTTGCAGTTGTAGGACGTGTGCAATTTTTAATTTTTCTCTTTTCTACACCGACTATTATATTGTAAAATCTTTCATGATGCTTGATAATTTTTAGTGTGATAATTTTTAATGTTTTTTTTTTTTTTTTTGGTTTTTAAAGATTTTATTTATTTTATTTTTTCCCCCCAAAGCCCCAGTAGATAGTTGTATGTCATAGCTGCACATCCTTCTAGTTGCTGTATGTGGGACTCAGCCTCAGGATGGACGGAGAAGTGGTGCCTCGATGCGCACCCGGGATCCGAACCTGGGCCACCAGCATCGCAGCGCGTGCACTTAACCACCAAGCCACAGGGCCGGCCCTAGTGTGATAATTTTTAATGGTTGCATGGCACATCATTGAATGAATGTAATTTTATTAAATCATTTAATGTTGCTCGATATTTAGGTCAATCTGCTGGCATTTCAACTGTTTTAACATCTGCTACACTAAAATTCAGTATTCTGTGTTCGTGGGTAGTAGTAAGTTAAGTTAGTATTAAAAGCACCCTTTGAACTGGATTTTTATTGTTTGAACATGACTGAGTAGACTATCCAACAAGGATGATCGCTTGGGATAGAGATTTGTTTCTACAGTTACCAGAGTCTTCTTGCATCATTATTACTGTGACATTGAGCAGTTCTAGGTAGGGTCTTTATTTAGGTCTCCATTAGAGTTGGCCCTCTTGAAGGAATTGTTTACCAATTGATGTTGAATGAAGTTTCAGTTGTTTGGATCATTCAGTGAGTTTGATTTAGTCTTTTATACTATTTGGTTTTTCTAGTCCTTTCAGAAATTACTTCTTTGATTTTATTTCTTCCTCCCATAATTACTCCCAACTCCAATCTCTCAGACCTCAGGATGGCAACCGTCCCGAAGAAAGGACAGAGTCTTTTGGTGTCTTTGCTGTGTTCTCTGGAGACTGTTGGGGGCGGGGAGGAGGGAAGGCATGGACTTCAGCCCCACAGGTCTTCTGTTATGGTGGAGTCAGCCCAGGGAACCACCTGGAGTGGGATCAAGGAGCATTCCGAGAGGGGAGTTAATGTTGGGAAGCTCCCACAGTCTAGTTGCCCAAGATAGTTCTGCCAGTGGAGGATGAGAAATGGTCTGTGGGAGAGAGGACATGGCAGGCAGAAGTCCCCTTGCCTGTTCTCTTTGCTTTTCAGGTCTCAGTTTAGAGCCCTGCATATGCTGTGGGTCTGTAGCGTGTTCCCTAGCTGAGTTCCCTTCCCTCCAGCTCTTCAAAGCAGGTGGATGGTCAGGATCTCAGGGTGTACTCTGTTCACAGTGGGGATTTACAATGAACTTATGTAAATGAAAGCATTTTTCCACTAAGGTAAATGGTGCAGTGTTGTGTAGTGATTATCCATGTTTTATAGAAATCATGAAGCTTTGTAGAGTAGAAGTGGTTATCTGAGAAGTGTTCAAAATAAATTATCTGCTTGGTTTAAATAGCTTAGCAGTAGATCTTTTCCCCTTAGACACCAATAGATAGATGGCAGTGTTACTTTATAAAAGCTTTTCGTATGACAAAATTGTTCCCATTCACAGTAAGCAGTCAGGGGTTGAAAATGTGTTCATTTTCAAACACCTTATACCTTATCATAAATGTCATTAAAGAGCGGTCATTTTTCAAAGGTTGGGTAATTGAGCTGTGAATCCTCAATCGAACAAAGTTAGAGTGAAAGGCTCTTTGAAGAGATTATATAGTCAACCTCTTTGCTGCTCCAACACCACTACTAGTTTTACAAGTGGAGAGCAGGACTTCAGGGCAATAGAAGAGACATTGACCTGCTCAGGATCTCCAAGGGACAGCTAGTTGCAGGTCTGGGACTAGGACTTGGGTCTCATGATTTCCAGGCTAGAGCCAGTCTCCCTTACTCTTCCCCCAACCCCAGTGCTCTGTCACCCAGCAACCCCTACTGTGTCAATTCTTTTCATAGAAGTCCATGGTTTTTGTTTTAGGATTTTCTGTTTTCTGGGAATCCTTTCCCTGGGACCATTATGTTTTTATAATCTCAGTTTCATTTGAGTTCTGGCTCCCTCAGTTTAGAGGTTGGTTTTATCAGTGTGCAATCACCTGTAGCTGGGATTGGATGGACTTTGAGCTTATGGCTGGGTGGGTGTTGTTTCCTATTTCATTTTGCGTCGTCCTTTTTTTTTTACTCAGTTGGCACTGGCCAGACCAGCAGGCAGCCTCTGATGAGGCTGAGACCTGTTCACCTCCCTCACTCTTCTCCCAGCCCCATCTCCTTCCTTCTGCCCTCAGGGTTAACACCATCCTGAAGTTTGTGTTTACCATTCCCTTACATTTATCATTTTACCGTATATTTTTGTATTCCTGCTGAATATTCTTTCAGTTTTTAACCAGTTTTTGAGTGTTATATAAGTAAAATCAGACTTTTGGATATTCATCCATGTTGTTGTATGTAACTGTTCATTCACTTTCCTTCTATCACGTTAATTGCTTTTTTTCCTTAAATTTTACTTTTTTATTTTTTTGTCATAGAAGTATTTTCCAAATGCACTCAAAACTTGAGAATCTAGTACAGTGAGTCCCCATATACTCATCACTCAGTTACAACAACTAACAATGTTTTGCCATAATTGTTTCATTATCCCCTCCCTTTATGTTTTTTTTTTACCGTTTTAAAGGAAATTTCATATATCCTGTTGTTTCACCCTAGTATGTAATGCTTCACGTACTCCTTGGGCTGATATTTCAGCAAATTGGAAAGAAAGGAACGTACAGCAGGGGTCTAGGGCCACAGTCCCAGGTTGAAATTATGGGGCGCCCTCCCCTGTGTATAGCTGCTCCTAAAACTGTGGGCCCCAGCAATAAAGAGAGACGTCCCTTGGCCTCCTCCAAACAAGACAGGGCTCTTTCAGGGGCTGGCAAGTTAGAAAACAGCCTCTGTTTGCCTACCATAAGTGATGCTTCCCTCTGCTGCCCATTCAAGAAGCAGAGTCCTTGTGTCAGGAAGGGCTGTCCAACTGACCACGGGGCTTGGCAAGCCTCAGGTGATGGCTGAGCAAGGTGGGCCTTCTCCTGGGGGTCAGAGATTAGAGTCTCAGAGTATGAGCAGACCCTGTGCTCTGGCTCGCCCCTTTTCTTTTACAGTTGAGGAGGCAAGGAACATGTTGGCCAGTGTTCCCTCTTATACTGAGTATGTAGCCCTTTGAGGTCCCAGCTTTATGTGTATGTGAGGGAGGTTTCTATTAGACTCCCCATCTTGAGTAGACCCTGGGCTTTGTGTCTTGCCCCAGAGCCCTCCTAGGCTGTGAGAACCAAAGCTTGAGCTCATCTGGTTGAGCAAATGTCCTTTTGGAAAATCTCAGCTTTTGGAGTCTGCTTTACCATTCTCAAGTCCTGCTTTCTAATTTTTGTCTTTTGAGTATTTCTTCTTTTCTTGCCAGCCCATCAACTCATTAACAAATTTTTTTTCAATAATTTCATCCAAAAGTTTTAGTTGTTCTAGGTGGAAGGATCTGTCAGGGACCTACTTTGCCTATCACCAGGAACAGAAGTCCTAGTATTAGGAGTTGGTTTTTAATTTTTATAATTAAATCTTTAAAGAGATTGTTTTGTTTCACAGTTGAAAGAATAAAATAAATTTAATATTAAATATTATTCTCTTACTTTTACATGATTAGAGAGGCAGCTTTTAAATTCTGTAACCAGGTGTTTCCCAGGGAGTAGGAAAGGCTATGGCAGCCTTTGTTGTCTCAGTAAATTTAGGACATTTTCTGTTTGCAGGATTAATTACTCCAGAAGATCGGAAATATGGAACAACAAATCTTCACTTAGATGTATCTGATGCAGCTAATGTCATGGTCTATGTGGGAATTCCCAAAGGACAGTCTGACCAAGAAGAAGGTAGGGTGCTGAGCAGGAAAGTGGGGCTTCCTCTCTGAGCTAAAGACTGTGGTCTCATGTTTGCTTTCTCTTGCTCCAGAAGTCCTTAAGACCATCCAAGATGGAGATTCTGATGAACTCACAATAAAGCGATTTATTGAAGGAAAAGAGAAGCCAGGAGCCCTCTGGCACATATATGCTGCTAAGGACACGGAGAAGATCCGAGAGTTCCTTAAAAAGGTATGCTCCTTACCTTTGGCATGTGAGGAAAGGCATGGAGAACAGCAATATTATAAATCACTACATGTCAAGAACTGACTGGCTTACTGGGGAATAATGACAACCTCAAAAGTTAAATCTGTCCATGTCAGATTGGATAGGCTGAAGCTGGTTGCTAAGGAACAAAGATTTCTAAATGATTAGGCTCATACTCTAAAAAGAGGAGGCCTTGTCTTTTTTCTTATGTCTGTGTTTTATATTTTAGTGCATTTGGAGATTTTTTGTGCTCTACCTTCAGGTTAGTTCCTCTCATCATCTGTTACCACCTATTTGTTTTTATTGCCTTGAAAATCAGAGCACTTCGGAAGTTCATGTCTCATTCCTTGGTCTTTAATGGCTGTATTCTGTGTGAGTTACTAAGGTCCCTGTTGGTTTTGTCCACCCTTACTTAGTAGTAGGTCAGGAAGGCCCTACTTGTGGCCGTTAGCTTGTGAAGGTTCATCGGAAAGGGATGCAGGAGTTTTGAAGATGCCAAGTTTCTAGTAATTGGCAGGTTGTTCATCAAGGGCTCTGTGTGGAAGTTCTAGATAACTGGAAAGATGGGCATATTCAGCTAAAAGCTGTTCACCACTGAGGCTGCTGGTTGCAGCCCAGCTGTCTGTGGCTGATAATCTTCAGTTGTTTGTGAGAAATGGATATGAACACTCCTAGCCTGTTGCCTGCTACCAAGTAGGTCCTTAATCAACATTTGTGTGAATCAAGATGTTTCTGGCTAAGGACCGTTTGACTCTTCCAGAAAACCTGCTAGTCACATATTATTTTTTTGATAGTGTCACCCTGAGTCTGTGCTGCCAGATGCAGGGTCTAGAATAAACAAGTTTAATCTACAGCTATCTGTGGGACTATTTTGTAATTCAGATTGTTAAGTGAAAACAGGTTTTTAGTAACTACAGTACAGCAAATATATTCCTAAGGAGCTTGAGCCTATTTACATTTAAAAGTCCAGACCAAAATATTGACCAAATACAGTACTGACAAAACTATGCGGATTGCCAGTCACAATTTATAGGAAATGACAGAAGGGAACCGCATTTTCTTTTAGTCTTCTGTTAGTTCATTCAGTTAATGGCTTTGAGTATACTTGGCTCTTTCTGCCAACAGGAGCACATGTTGAAGAAGGTCTGAGATTTTACTGACTGCCCACATTGTTCGCGGAGGGAAATGCCCTCACTGAGCCTCAGCGTGTTGCTCAGTTTCATAATATTTTTAATGTATTCTAGGTATCAGAAGAGCAAGGTCAAGAAAACCCAGCAGACCATGATCCCATTCATGATCAGAGCTGGTATTTAGACCGATCATTAAGAAAGCGTCTTCATCAAGAGTATGGAGTTCAAGGCTGGGCTATTGTACAGTTTCTTGGGGATGTAGTATTTATCCCAGCAGGAGCTCCACATCAGGCAAGAACAGTTACTTTATTCTTTATTCTTTTTACACTGTGAACTTTCGTGTGTGTTACTGATGTGGCTTGGTGTTTTCCAGGTTCATAACTTATATAGCTGTATCAAAGTGGCTGAAGATTTTGTTTCTCCAGAGCATGTTAAACACTGCTTCTGGCTTACTCAGGAATTCCGTTATCTGTCACAGACTCATACCAATCATGAAGATAAACTACAGGTAAAATTAGCACTGATTCCTGATATTTTCTGACTCTGGCTTCATGGTCTATTACTGAGAGTCAGTGAACTTGGCCATATCACACTTGGTATAATGAGTTGATGAGCTGACTTTATGTCTAGTTCCACTGCCTACTTAGGCAAAGGAGGAACAAATACAGAGGAAATTCCACCTTGGTTTGATATCCTTTAGACTCTGTGAGGGACTGTGCTGAAAGAGAAAGGCTTTGCTATTGAAAATGAATAGATCTGACTTCTGATCCTGGCTGAGCTGCCAGGCAGAGGTCTTGAACAAAGACCTTTAGTGCTGTAATGTTCTCAACCTTGGGTAGAGCAGAACAGAATCTCTTGGATCCAAAGAGGATCTGAGAGGGTGGGTTTTTTAGAGGTTTTCACTAGTGAATTATGTAACATACAGTTTCGTGTTTGGAAAACTAGAGGAATATATAAACTCTGAAAAATGAAACTGTACTCTGGGACTTGCCTCTTTCTACATTCACCAGGGGCAGGGCCTTGTGGCATCAAAGCCTATGGAAGGGATAAAATGAGCTTTTATAAGTTCTTCAAAGGAGGCATGGGTTTAAAATGTGTCTGAAATACTGACCTAAAGGAGCCCAGGGGGCTTTCAAGTATTGACATTTCATGATGAATATTGAGTGTTAAATCCTGAGAGAATGGTAATCAAATTGGTGGGGGAAACTTTATTCTCAGTGACAGATTTTAGATTTAACGGTAAACAGACTGTATTTTCTCTCATTCTTCTAGGTGAAGAATGTTATCTTCCATGCAGTGAAAGATGCGGTTGCTATGCTGAAAGCCAGTGAATCTAGTTTTGGCAAACCCTAAGGGTCCCAGAGACGCCTTAACCCCTGCACATTGGAAGTGAATTACTGGCAGCTGTTCAAACTCTTCAGGCAGGATTCCTGTGGACTTTGAGATTCATGTTACCTCATCTTCTTTTTTAAACTGTACCCGACTGGTAAGGGTACTCTGTCTAATGTATATTTCTAGTGTTTACAGACACTAAATGTGTATATGTAGTAGCTATTTACAAAACATGCATCCTTCAACTGTGACTTCTCACCTAGTATAGAACTTCTCCCAAGCTATAAAAACAAAACCTCTTCTCAGCGCTGGAACAATACCTGCAGTTATTCCCTAGCTGTTTGGTTGGACAGCTTAGTCAAAATGGGTTTATAACTTTTAGGAATCACTGCACAGTTTGAGTTGTATTTTGTTTTGTGTCTGAGAACCCTCTCCCCTACCCCTTAGGGTTCAGAAGAGCAGTGGAGGAAATGACAGCTAGTGATGCAGTTCTTACTGTGTTGCATTAGGACTGGCATTCTATAGCAGAAATCAACTACTGTACAATTCTTGGGGTTAACCATCTTTAGTTAAACGGAGTTTTAATTTAAATGAAGCTTTGCTAATTTTAAGTGTTAAGCATTTTGCATTAAAGTATTCGTATAATATTTTGACTCAGTTTATTGGCATTATCCTCTGGTTGTGGATTCAAAACACTGTTCATCAAATGTTACAGGTGTAAGAAATTGCTCTGAAACTCATTGTAAAAGCAGAAAAATTAGATGCTATAGTGATTTCTGAGTGATTATTACAATGCTAACATGGAAATAAGTTTCTCCTCAGTCAAGTGGAAACTGTCACACTGCTGCAAAGAAACACCACATAATTAACTAAATTTAGAAGTGGGAATTAACCAAAAAACCAAATAGTGATTGGTTAAATCACTAAAAGGTAAGAGATCGAAATACTTTCTCTCTCTTCTCGCCCTTCATAAGGTAAGCATTTACAAAGGAAAATGAAATTATTAGAAGTTTTAGGACAGTAGTATCTAAAATAGTCATCTGTAGAGGCCAGCCGGGTGGCGTAGCAGTTAAGTGTGCGCGTTCCACTGCGGTGGCCCGAGGGTTCGTGGGTTCGGATCCTGGGTGCGCACCGATGCACCGCTGGTCAAGCCATGCTGTGGCAGCGTCCCATATAAAGTAGAGGAAGATGGGCACGGATGTTAGCCCAGGGCCAATCTTCCTCGGCAAAAAGAAGAGGATTGGCATCAGATGTTAGCCCAGGGCTGATCTTCCCTCACAAAAAAAATAAAAATAAAAAAAATAAAATAGTCACCTCTATGAAGGAAGAAAATTGATAAAGAAGCTGCCTTTCTGTAGCTCACTGATTGTCCTGGACAATTATATCTCTACTAAAAGGAATTAAATTGAAATCAAGTAGTATAGACAAGGCCTAGAGCCTGGATTTTTACCTATGGGCTCAGAGTGGAGGTCAAAGATCTCCGCCTAATGCCAGCCCCCTTCACACCAAAACCTTTAATGGACGAACTTTCAAAAACATAAAATTTCCTGAAAATAATAAGTAGAAATATCTGCCTATCTCAGTGGGAACGTCTTCCCTGGGAATTTTCTATCAGAAGCTCCTTTATGCAGGTTTGGATCTAGAATTGGCAATGTTGCTTAGAAATCTACCTAAGCCAAAAGAATAGGAAAACTTGGATACTCTTTAGAGGAAACCACCTTCAAGCCATGCCTCAAAGGAGTCCCATAGATAGTTCCAAGGACTACTATTCATAATCAAATACATTTTAACAACAAATATAAAAACAGAAGCAAGAGTCTTGTGAGCAAGAGTCAACAGGAACTTTCAAAATGCCACATTACACCTGCAAAGTTTGGAGATTCAATGATCTGATACTGGAATGTTTAATATGTTTAAAGAAATGAGAGTATAGGAATATGATGGAAGAATAAGATTGCCAGAAATGACCAGATTTGGAAAGAAGCTAAATAGAACTTATACAAATGAGATATGATGGTTAAAATTAGAAATACAGCAGGTGAGTTAAACAACAGAAAAAAGTTCTTTTACGAACTGGAAGATTGGTGAAACTACACAATACAGCGCTGAATAACAGGAAACTATAAAAAAGTTTAACTTATAAGCAGGACGCAGAAAAATATATGTTTGATAATCAGTGACAGAGAACCAAGAGAATGGTAGGGGAGGGTGATGTTCAGAGATTGAAAATTTTCCAGGACTCATCACACATCATCAGATTGAAGATGGCCAACTAAATCAAGCAAGATAAATAAAAAATCGACACCTCTGTGTGGTATATAGTAATAAAAGAGTACCTAAAACAAATAGGTTCTTAAAAGCAGCAGAGCTCTGTGGGGAAAACGTGATCTTCAAAGAAGTGACTAACAGTTGACTTCTTAACAGCAATAGTGGAAGTCGGAAGAAAGTAGATGCCTGTCTTACTGTGCTGGATAACATATCTGAAAATAAAAGTCTAGACACAGCAAAATTCTTTTCCCTATTCTTTACGGACATTTTCAGACAAAAACCAGAGTTTATTTTCAGGCCCTTGTTGAAGGAACTTTCAAGGATATCCTTAGGAAAGAAAGCCCACATCATGCAAGAAAAAACGGCGTACAGGGGAGATTGTAAACTCCTGGATAAATGTAAACAACAGTAGGTATGAAACAATATTTTTAGAAGTCTGGGTAAAGTTCCTCAAAAAGTTAAACAGAATAAAATTAACGTGATCCATCAATTCCACTCCTAGGTTTATACTCAAAAAATTGAAAGCAAGGATTCAAACAGGTACTTTTACACTCCTGTTCATAGCAGCATTATTCACAATAGCCAAAAGGTGGAAACAAACCAAAGGTCCATCAACAGATGAATGGATAAATAAGATGTGGCATATACATACAATGGAATATTTTTAAGTCTTAAAAAGGGAGGAAATTCTGACATGCTACAACATGGATGAATCTTGAAAACATGCTAAGTGAAATAAACCAGAAACAAAAGGAAAAATATTGTATGATTGCACTTATATGAGGAAAAATCATTCCTAGAATAGTCAAGTTTCATAGAGAGTGAAAGTAGAATGATGGTTACTGAGGCTGGGAGGAAGGGGGAAATGGGAGTTATTGTTCAATGGGTACAGTTTCTGTTCGGGATGATGCAAAAGTTCTGGAGATGGGTGATGGTGATGGTTGCAAAACACTGTAAATGTACTACTGCCACTGAATTGTACACTTAAAAATGGTTAAAAGGGTCAATTTTGTGTTGTTTATATTTTACCAAAATAAAAATTAACTCCAAGTAGGAAAAGCCTTTGGAGTTCAATGGGAAAATGACATTTTTATTTTTAAAAAATTGATCAAAACAGGCAGGAAAGAAGGAACAAATGGAACTTTTCTAAATACTCCAATTGCAAGATACAGATGGTCTGCCTGAATTAAATAAAAGACTGAACTATATAAAAGATATAGTTTAACTATAGGTTAAAAGTATAGAAAAAGTTATACTATGGAAACACTAATCATATGAAAGCAAGTATGGCTATATTAATGCCAAAGTGATTTTAAGATAAAGAGTATTACCAGAGGGCTAGCCCGGTGGTGTAGCGGTTAAGTGCGCACGCTCCGCTGCTGGCAGTCTGGGTTCGGTTCCCAGGTGTGCACTGACACACTGCTTGTCAGGCCATGCTTGGTGCCATATAAAGTAGAGGAAGATGGGCATGGGTGTTAGCCCAGGGCCAGTCTTCCACAGTTAAAAGAGGAGGATTGGCATGGATGTTAGCTCAGAGCTGATCATCTTCACCAAAAAAAAAAAAAAAAAAAAAAAAGTATTACCAGAGAGAGAAAGTTTTCACAATTACAAAAGGATCAACTTGGCAGGAAGATACAATAATCCTAAGTAGGTTATGCATGTAATAGCAGAACTTCAAAATAATATGAAGCAAAATTTGACAGAATTAAAAGGGAAAACAAATTTACAATCAAAGTTGGAGATTCTAACCCACCTCTTTCTGTAATTGATATAATAAACAGACATAAAACCAATACAAATATAAAATATTTGAACCCAACAAATTGACATTTATTAAAACACTAAAGCCAATGACTGCAAAATACACTTTCCTTCCAAGTGCACATTTATTGTTCATCCAGAAACCATACACCGCACCAAAAAGCAACTGTAAATAAGTTCCAAAGGATTATGTAAGTTGAAATTGAAATCAGAGAGAGTATGTTCTATGATGTCAATGGAATCTAACTAAAAATCAATAACAAAGATAACTACAAAATCCCCAAATGTTGAGATATTAAGCAACATACATCTAAGTAACCCATTGATTGAAGAAGAAATCAGAATGAAAATTAGATATTTGGAACTGAATAATAAAAATACAATACTTCAAAAATGGTGGGATTCAGTTACAACAGTGCTTACAGGGGAATTTATAGCTTTAAATGTATACATTTAAAAAAGAAGGCTTAAATTTTTGCTTATGTACAAGTAATATATTAATATATATTGAAGATTTTTGCATCTTTGTTAATGAAGGATATTGGTTTATAATCTTTGAAATGTCCTTGTAGTGTCAGGTTATGATATCAAAATTATGATAACCTCCTAAAAAACAAGTTGGGAAGTGTTCTCCATCTAATCTCTGAAAAAATATATACACACTAGTAATATCTCTTTCTTAAACCTTTAGTAGAAGTATTTCATCAGTGAAAACATGGACTGGGAAGATTTTTAACTGGATTCAACTTGTTTAACAGATCTAGGACAATTCAGATTTTATATTTTTTATTGTCTATTTTATGTTACCTGTGGGTTTGTTATATATGACCTTTATTATGTTGAGGTATGTTCCCTCTATACTCACTTTATGAGAGTTTTTATAATTAATCGATGTTGAATTTTGTCAGATGCTTTTTCTGCATCTACTGAGATGATCATGTGATTTTTAATCCTTGATTAATGTGGTGTATCACACTGATTTGCAGAGGTTGAACCATTCTTGCATCCCTGGAATAAATCCCACTTGATCATGGTGTATGATCCTTTTAATTTATTGTTGAATTTGGTTTGCTAATATTTTGTTGAGGATTTTTGCATCTGTATTCATCAGGGATATTGGCCTGTGATTTTCTTGTCTTGTGTTGTCCTTGCCTGGTTTTGCTATCAGTGATGCTGGCCTTGTAAAATGAGTTTGGAAGTGTTCCATCCTCTTCTGTTTTTTTGGAAGAGTTTGAGAAGAGTTGGGATTAATTCTTTGAATGTTTGGTAGAATTCACCAGTGAGGCCGGCCCCGTGGCTTAGCGGTTAAGTGCGCGTGCTCCACTACTGGCGGCCCGGGTTCGGATCCCAGGCGCGCACCGATGCACCGCTTCTCCGGCCATGCTGAGGCTGCATCCCACATACAGCAACTAGAAGGATGTGCAACTATGACATACAGCTATCTACTGGGGATTTGGGGGGAAAAAAAGGAGGATTGGCAATAGATGTTAGCTCAGAGTTGGTCTTCCTCAGCAAAAAGAGGAGGAATGGCAAAAAAAAAAAAAAAAAAAAAATTCACCAGTGAAACCATCTGGGTCCTGGACTTGCTTTTGTTGGGAGGTTTTTGCTTACTGATTCAATTGCCTTGCTAGTAATTGATCTGTTCAGATTTTCTGTTTCTTCATGATTCTCTCTTGGTAAGTTGTATATTTTTAGGAATTTATCTGTTCTAAGTTGTCAAATTTGTTGGCATATAATTGTTCATAGTAGTCTCTTATGATCCCTTTTATTTCTGTGGTATCAGTTGTAATGTCTCCTCTTTCATTTCTGATTTGAGTCCTGTTTTTTTCTTGATGAGTCTATCTAAAGGTTGGTCAATTGTATCTTTTCAAAGAACCAATTCTCAGTTTTATTGATCATTTCTGTTGTCTTTTTAGTCTCTGTTTCATTTATTTCTGCTCTGATCTTTGTTATTTTCTTCCTTCTACTACCTTTGGGCTTCATTTGTTCTTTTTATAGTTCCTTGATGTATAATGTTAGTTTCTTTATTTGAGATTTTTCTTATTTCTTGGGTAGGCATTTAGGCTATGAACATCCCTCTTAGAACTGCCTTTGCTACATCCCATAGTTTTGGTATGTTGTATTTCCATTTTCATTTGTCTCAAGATATTTTTTGATAGTCTCTTTTAATTTCTTTTTTGATGCATTGGTTGTTCAGTAGCATTTTGTCTAATCTCCATATATTTGTGAATTTTCTTATCTTCTCCTAGTTGATTTCTAGTTTTATTAAAATCTCCTACTGTTATTGTATTAATGTTACTTTCTTCCTTTAGGTCTTTTAATATTTGCTTTATATATTTAGGTGCTCCTTTGTTGGGTGCATAAATATTTATAAATGTATGTCCTCTTGTTGGATTGACTTCTTTATTATTATGTAATGCCCTTCTTTGTCTCTGATTGCAATATTTTTGCTTTATATTTTAATATGTTAATTATATAATTATATTAATATAATATATTAACATTATATATATGGATAATATGATCATGTGGGGTTTATCCCAGGAATGCAAGACTGGTTTAATGTTTGAAAATCAATCCAAGTATTTCACTGCATTAACAGAATCAAGGAGAAAAACTTTGTTATCATTTCAGTAGATCAGAAAGAGCTTTTGAGAAAATTCAGTAGCCTTTTTTGATAAAAATTCTGAGTAAACTAGATGAGATAAAGGGTATTTATGAAAAACTACAGCTAAAATGATACATAATGGTGAAATATTTACTACTTTCTCCCTAAGGGCAAGAATAAATCAATGATGTTCAAATTCTAACCACATCGACTCAGCATTATACTGGAGTTCCTAACCAGTTCAATGAAGGAAGAAAAGGAAGAAAAAGATTTGGAAGTAAGAAGTAAAATTGTCTTTATTCACGGATGGCATGATTGTATACATGTTAAATCCAAAAGAATCTACAAACTACTAGAATGAATGAATTTAGCAAGGTCACAACAGTATACCAAAATCAATTGTATTCCTAAATATTAACAATAAACATTTTTAAAATAAAATTTAAAAATATGGTTTACAATAGCAGCACAAAGAAAATTCTTAGGAAGAAATTTAAGCAAAGATATGCAAGACTGTTACATTGGAAACTACAAGATATGACTGCCAAAATTAAAGAAGATTTGCATAGAAAGAAAATTATACCATGTTGCTAGGTTAGAAGACTCAATATTGTTTAGATGTCAGTTTTCCCCAACTTGGATCCCATAGATTGTTAGAAGCCAATTCTCCCTGAGTCTCTCACGTTTCTGCATGTATTGTGAGAGCCCCTGACTAGGCTTTGTTTTGGACTGTCTTCTCAAAGATGTCTGCTAGTGAACAGCCTTGGAGGAGATACTGCCTCCCTCTGGAGCAGAACTGTCCATTATAAAAGATTTGGATTCCCTAAGCTCAGGATCCCTCTCCTGTAATATAACCTCTGTGTGTGGAGGTATCATCTGGCCCTCTTCACATCACTCTGGGCATTGGGACTTGGGGAATTAGCAAAAGAAATGTGGATACTGAATCTCAAATCCTTTACCAGCATCCATGAAAATGTGCCATGCTAAGTTGTATATAGAGTAAAATGCTTGTAGAATGCAGCTGAAGAATTGCTTAGAAGAAAATGTGTACCTTAAAAACATTTATTAAAAAACAAAGACTGGAAAAAAAAAAGAATTAAGCATTTAACTCAATAAGCTAGAAAAACAAAGTAATCTCACAGTACACAGAAGGGCAAGATTAAGAAAAATGGAAGTAGAAGGTAAGAAGTGGAAATGATCAACAAAATCAAAAGCTGATTTTGAAAAAAATTAGTAAAGTGGACAAACTTCTGGCAAGACTGATGATGAAAAAGAAAAAGCACAAATGGACAATATTAAGAATGAAAATGAAAATAGCTACAAATAGAGATTTTAAAAATCATAAGTGAACTCTATTAATTTAAAAACAAATGAAATGGACAATATTCTAGAAAAATCAAAATTGACTGAAAGTCTAAATAAATATTATTAAAATAATTGAATTGTTAATCAAAAAAGCCTCTGCACAATCCATACCCCCCAAAAGGCACCAGACACAGACAATTTTACAAGTGAGTTTGAACCAAACCTAAAAAACAATCCTTGTTTTATGCAAAATAGTCAAAAGGATAGAAAACAGAAAAGTACTCTGAATTGTTTAAGGCCAGATTTTGCTAACAAAATCTGACAAGGGCAGTCCAAGAAAAGGTAATTACAGGCCAATATTACTTACACATACTTGGGAAAATCCTCAATAAAATATTAGCAAGGAAGGTCAAATGCAGCAGTGTATAAAAAATGGTATGACCAAAAAAAGATTAAGGAATACAAAGCTAGTTTAATATCAGAATATTTACAAATTAACTCACCACATTAACACAAGAAGGCAAAAAATCCCTGTAGTCATCTCAAATATACAAAAAAAATTATTTAGTAAGATTCAACATAGATTTATAAATATATTTTACTGTTTTTTATTGTGGTAAAAAAATATATGCCAGCCCTGGTAGTCTAGTGGTTAAGGTTCGGTACTTTCATCACCTTGGCCTGGGTTCATTTCTCAGTCAGGAAACCACAACAGCCATCTGTTGGTTGTCGTACTGTGGCAGGTGTGTGTTGCTGTGATGCTGAAAGCTATGCTATTGGTATTTCAAATACCAGCAGGGTCAGCCATGGTGGACAGGTTTCAGCAAACTTTCCACATTAAGACAGTCTAGGAAGAAGGACCTGGCCACCTGCTTCTGAGAAAACTGGCTATGAAAAAACCCTATGAATGGCAGTGGAGCATTGTCTGATACAGCGCTGGAAGGTGAGAGGATGCCACACACAAAAAGGGACTGAGCAAGGCTCCGCTCTGCTGTGTACAAGGTTGCTAGGAGTCAGAATCTACTAGATGGCACTAACAACAAAATATTTTAACCAATTTTACGTGTACAATTAAATGGAATTCACAAGTCTGTGTGACCATCACCATTATCTATTTCCAAAAATTTTTATCACCCCAAGCAGAAACTGTACCCATTAAGCAAAAACTCTGTTTATCCCCTACCCACAGCTCCTAGTAGCCTCTAATCTATTTCTGTTGATGAATTTGTATATTCTAGATATTTCATATAAATGGAATCATACAATATTTATCCTTTTGTGTCTGTCTTATTTCACTTAGCATAATGTTTTCAAGGTTCATCCATATTGTAGTATGTATCAGAACTTCATTATTTTTTATGGCTGAATAATATTTCATTGTGTGTATACATATATGCCACATTTTGTTAGTCTCTTTATCTGGTGATGGACTCTGGGGTTGTTTCCACCTTTGGGCTATTGTGAATAATGTTGCTATATGAACACTGATGTACAAGTATCTCTTTGAGTCCCTGTTCTTAGTCCTTTTGGGAATATACCTGGGAGTGGAATTTATAGATCACATGGTAATTGTATATTGAACTTTTTGACTTACCACCAAACTGTTTTCCACAGTGGCAGTATTATTTTACATTCCCACCAGCAATGCATGATGGTTCCAGTTTCTCCACATCATTGCCAACATGTATTACTTTCCTTTTTTTAAAAAAAAATATAGCCATCCTAGTAGATGTGAAGTGTTATCTTGTTGTGGTTTGATGTTCATTTCTCTAAATGATGTTGAGCATCTTTTCCTGTGCATATTGGCCATTTGAGTACCTTCTTTGGAGAAATGTCTACTCAAGTCCTTTGCCCATTTTATTACTGGATTGTTTGTCTTTTTGTTGTTGAGTTAAAAGAGTTCTTTATATATTCTGAATATTAAACCATTATCAGATATGTCATTTGTCAATATTTCTCCCCATTCTGTGGGTTTTTGCATTCTCTTGATAGTGTCCTTTGATGCAAAAAAAAAAATTCTTAAATTCTTTATTTCAATGGTCTAATTTATCTTTTTTCTTTTGGCTGTGCTTTTGGTGTTATATTTAAGAAACAATTACGAAATCCAAGATCATGAGATTTGCTGTTATGTATTCTTCTAGAAGTTTGATAGTTTAACTCTTAAATTTGGGTTTGATCCATTTTGAGTTAATTTTTGTATGTGGAGTAAAGTAAGCATCAAACTTCATTCTTTTGATTATGGATATCCAGTTTTCCAGCACAATTTGTTGACGAGATTGTTCTTTCCCCATTGAATGGTCTTGGCATCCTAGTCAGAAAACAATTGACCATAAATGTGAGGATTTACTTCTGGGATCTCAATCTGCTCCATTAGTCTATACATCTGTCTTGATGCCAGTACTGCACTGTTTTAATTCCTGTAGCTTTGTAGTAAGTTTTGAAATTAAGAACCATAAGTCCTCTAACTTTGTTCTTTTTCAAGATGGTTTTAGATATTCAGGGTCTCTTTGAATTCCATATGAATTTTGGGATGACTTTTTCTGAAAAAAAAAAAAAGCCATCTGGATTTTGGTAGAGATTACATTGAAACTTAACGTATATTGCTTTGAGTAGTATTGTCATCTTAACAATATTAAGTCTTGTGATCCATGAACATGAGATGTCTTTCCATTTATTGGTGTCTACTTTTTCTCCCTAGCTTTATTGTGATATAATTGACATATAACATTGTGTAAGTTTAAGATGTACAATGTGTTGATTTGATACATTTATATATTGCAAAATGACTGCCCACTCTTGTCTTTAATTTCTTTCAGCAATATTTTCTAGTTTTCAGTGTACAAGTCTTGTGCTGCCTCCTTGGTTAAATTTATTCTTAAATATTTTATTCTGTCTGGTGCTATTGAAAGTGGAATTGTTTTCTTAATTTTCTTTTTGGATTATTCATTGCTAGTATATAGAAATGCAACTGATTTTTTTCAACTGATTTTTGCATGATTTTGTATCCTGCAGCTGTTGAATTTGTCAGTTCTAACAGTTTTTTTGTTTGTAGAATCTTTAGAGTTTTCTACATATAAGATCATATGATCTGTGTGCAGGGATAATTTTACATCTTCCTTTTCAATCTGGGTACTGCTGATTTCTTTTTCTTGCTTAATTGCTCTGGCTAGAACTTTCAGTTCCATGTCAAATAAAAGTAGTGAAAGCAGGCATCCTTGTTTTGTTCCTGATCATTCTTTTTCTTCCCTGCCTATGCTCTTTAATTAAAATAAATCCAAATAGCTCTCCCCTTGCCCCCTTCCCTGCTTTTTCCTCACACACTTTCTTACTGATTCTAGACAATTATGAAGGCTGTTTCCCAGAAGGATTAAATCTGGGCTTCATCTTTTCTTAACTTTGTAATCCCTCAGCTTTTTTTCCCCAGACTGCCAATTTCCCACCTTACCATCTCTTTTGATTTTTAGTGTCATGTTAAACAACAATTTTTAGTGCCTGAGACTAGGAAATTACTTTCTTTATTTTCTTTTTCTTAAGTTTGATCACTTTATGAGTGTGCTCTGTATGGAAGATGCAAGAGAAGTAACCTAGTTCAGATATTAAGAGTAACTGGGCTGAGTGAAATCAATAGCAAGGTTTTTAAAAAGTCCCTCATCACGTCAATGGTAATAAACATGGACTTGATGCTTACTGTGAATCAGGCACTGCATTGAGCACTTTCTCATGTAACATTTCATAATCCTCCAACAACCTAATGAAGTAGCTGCCGTTATTATTTCCTCTTTTAGAGATGAGGACACGCAGCCATTTGCTCTTACTCAGTTTTGTTGCCTAATCTCAAAAGAGATTTTTTTTTAAGTTTATTTTTAAATTTTTTTTACCTTTTGACCCCCCTTCATCTATTTCTCCCCCTATGTCTGGCAACCACCGATCGGTTCTCTATATCTATGAGCTTGGTTTTCTGTTTTTAGTTTTTTTAGATTCCATATATAAGAGACATCATCTGGTATTTGTTTTTCTCTGTCTTATTTCACTTATGATAATGCCCTCCAGGTCCGTTCATGTTGTCACAAATGGCTAGATTTCATTCTTTTTGTGGCTGAATATATTTCATTGAATGTATGTACCACTATTTCTTTATCCATTCATCCATCAATGGACATTTAGATTGTTTCCATATCTTGGCTACTGTAAATAGTGCTGCAATGAGGGTGCATATATCTCTTTGAGTTAGTATTTTCGTTTTCTTTGGATAAATACCTAGAAGTGGAGTTGCTGGATCATATGGTTGTTCTATTTTTACTTTTTTGAGGAACTTTCATATTGTTTTTTGTAGTGGCTGTACCAGTTTACATTCTTACCAACCATGCACAGGGTTCCCTTTTCTCCACCTCCTCGTCAACACTTGTTATTTCTTGTCTTTTTTGATGATAGCCATTCTAACAGGTGTGCGGTGGTATCATTGTGGTTTTGATTTGCATTTCCCTAATGATTAAGGATGCTGAGCATCTTTTCATGTACCTTTTGGCTATCTGTCCTCTTTGAAAAAAATGTCTATTCAGACCTTCTGCACATTTTTTAATCAGGTTTTTTTTTTTTTTGCTATTGAGTCGTGTGAGTTCTTTATATATTTTGGATATTAACCCCTTATCAGATATATAGTTTGCAGATATTTTCTCCCATTTAGTAGGTTGCCTTTTTACTTTGTTGGTGGTTTTCTTTGCTGTGCAGAAGGTTTTAGTTTGACAAGCAGTCCCACTTGTTTATTTTTGCTTTTGTTGCTTTTACTTTTGATGTCTGATTCAAAAAATCATTGCTCAGACCTATGTCAAGAAGCTTATTGCCCATGTTTTCTTCTAGGAGTTTTATGGTTTAAGATTTTATGTTCAAGTCTTGAATCCATTTTGAGTTAATTTTTGTGTATGGTGTAAGATAGTGGTCCAGTTTCAGTCTTTTGCATGTGGCGGTCCAATTTTCCCAACGTCGTTTATTGAAGAGACTGTCCTTTCCTAATCATATATTCTTGGCTTCTTTGTGATCTTAACAGGGAAGCTTTCAGTTTTTCACGGTTGAGTATGATGTTAGCTGTGCGTTTTTTGTTTTTTTGTGTGTGAGGAAGATTAGCCCTGAGCTAACATCTGTTGCCAATCCTCCTCTTTTTGCCGAGGAAGATTGGCCCTGGTCTAACATCCTTGCCCATCTTCCTCTACTTTATATGTGGGATGCCTGCCACAGCATGGCTTGATAAGTGGTGCGTAGGTCTGTGCCCAGGATCTCAACCTGCAAACCCCAGGCTGCCAAAGCGGAGCGCGTGAAATTAGCCCCAGCTGTGCATTTTTTGTATATGTCCTTTATCATGTTGAGGAAGTTTCCTTCTATTCTTAGTTTTTTGAGTATTTTCTATCCTGAAAGGGTGTTGGATTTTGTCAGATGCCTTTTCTGAATGGAGATGACCATGTGGTTTTTCTCCCTTTGTTTTATTAGTATAGTGTATTACTTTGATTGGTTTTCATAGGTTGAACCATCCTTGCATTCCTGGGATAAATCTCACTTGGTCATGGTATATAATCCTTTTAATGTGCCTCTGGATTTAGTTTTCTAGTATTTTGTTGAAGGTTTTTGCAGCTATATACATAAGGGATATTTGTAGTCTTTTTTTCTTGTAGTATTTTTGTCTGGCTTTGGTATCAGGGTATTGCTGTCCTTATAGAATGAGTTAGGTAGTGTTCCCTCCTATTCAATTTTTTGGAGAGAGTTTGAGAAGGATTGGTGCTAATTCTTCTTTAAATACTTGGTAGAATTCACCAGTGAAGCCGTCTGGTCCTGGAGCTTTCTTTGTTGAGAGTTTTTTAGATTGCTGATTGTCTCCCTACTTGATATAGTTCTACTCAGATTTTCAGTTCTTCAGTTTTCGTTGTTTGTGGGTTTCTAGAGATTTTCCCATTTCATCTAGGTTATCCAATTTGTTGGCATATGGTTGTTCATATTTCTCTCTTATAATCCTTTTAATTTGTGTAAAGTTAGTTGTAATGTCCCCTTTGATTTTAGTAATTTGAGTCTTCTCATTCTCTCCTTCTCTCTCTCCTTCCCCTTTTGGTCAATCTAGCTAAAGATCAGTTTTGTTGATTTTTTTCATAAAACCATCTTTTGGTTTTGTTGATTTTCTCTAGTGTTTTCCTGTTTCCAGTCTCATTTATTTCCACTCTAATCTTTTTATTTTCTTCCTTCCATTAGCTTTAGGTTAGTTTGCTCTTCTTTCTCTAGTTCCCTAAGGTATACAGTTAGGTTACTGATTGGAGGTATTTTTCTTTTTTACTGTAGTCATTTACAGCTATAAATCTCTCTCTCAGCACTTTTACTGCATCCTCTGTGTTTTGGCATGTTGTCTTTGCATTTTCACTCATCTCAAGATATTTTCTAATTTCCATTGTGATTTTTCCTTGACTGGTTGGTTAATTTCTGTATATTTATGAGTTTCTGTTTCCCTCTGTTATTGATTTCTATTTTAATTTCTTTGTGGTCATAAAAGATATTTATTATGATTTTAGTCTTTTTAAATTTCTTGAGAATTGTTTTGTGGCCTTATATATAGTTTATCCTGGAGAATATTCCATTTGAGAACAATGTGTATTCTGCTGTTGTTGGGTGTAGTATTTTGTATATGTCTATTAGGTCTAATTGTTGTACATAGTGTTGTTCAAGTCCTGTATTTCCTTATTGACTGTATGCTTGGCTGTTCTGTTCATTATTGAAAATTCTATCCTATTGTAGAATTGTTTCTTTTTCTCCTTAGTTCTTGCAATCTTTGATTCATATATTTGAGGGTTCTGTTGTTAGGTGCATATATAA
The DNA here is from genome assembly GCF_020826845.1 of Diceros bicornis minor. Lineage (NCBI taxonomy): Eukaryota > Metazoa > Chordata > Mammalia > Perissodactyla > Rhinocerotidae > Diceros > Diceros bicornis. The sequence continues at coordinate 3,570,640 of NC_080751.1, read as the reverse complement.
TAGATTGATCCTTTTATCAATATTTTGTCCTTGTCTCTTGTGTTCTATTTTGACTTAAAATCTATTTTGTCTGATAATAATATAGACACTCAACTCTCTTTTGATTACTGTTCCTATGGAATATCTTTTTTCATCTTTTTACTTTCAACGTTTTGTGTCTTTGTATCTAAATTGAGTCAGCTTATAGTTGCGTTATGTTTTTTATCCAGTATCCCACTCTCTGCCTATTAATTGGAGAGTTTAATCCATTTATGTTTGTAAATATTACTCATAAGGAAGGACTGACTTCTCCTGTTTAGCTGTTTTCTGCATATACTTTTTGTTCAATTCTCCATTACTGCCTTTTCATAATATTTAGTTGAAATTTTGTACTGTACCATTTTGATTTTTTCTTTCCTTTTCTGTATATTTTTTAGTTCTATTCTTAATAGTTAACTTAGTGATTACAGTTAACATCTTAAACTTATAACAATCTAGTTTGAATAATACCAATTTTGTTTCATTAGTATACAAAAACTACACTCCTGTACATCTTTGTCCCTTCCTCTTTATATTGTTATTGTCACAGCTTAATATCACTATACATTGTGTGCCCATTAACATGGATTTATAATTATTTTTGTATACATTGTCCTTTAACTCATGTAGGAAAAAAGAGGAGTTACAAACCGAAAAGTACAATACTGGCTTTTATTTTTACGAATGTGGTTACCTTTACTAGTGTTCTTTATTTTTTCTTTTCTTTTTTTTTTTTAAAGATTTTATTTATTTATTTTTTTCCCCCCAAAGACCCAGTAGATAGTTGTATGTCATAGCTGCACATCCTTCTAGTTGCTGTATGTGGGATGTAGCCTCAGCATGGCCGGAGAAGCGGTGCGTCGGTGCGCGCCCGGGATCTGAACCTGGGCTGCCAGCAGCGGAGCGTGCGCACTTAACAGCTAAGCCACGGGGCCGGCCTTGTTCTTTATTTTTTCATATGGCTTTAAGGTATTCTCTAGTATCCTTTCATTTCAGCCTGAAAGACTCCCTTTAGCATTTCTTGTAGGAGAAGTCTACTAGTATTGAACTCCTTTAGCTTTTGTTTATCAGGGAATATCTTAATTTCACCTTTATTCTTAAAGCATAGTTTTTGCTGGATATGGAATTCTTCATCAATGGTTTTTCCTTTCAGCACCTTAAATATGTCATCCCACTGCCTCTGTTTCCATGGTTTCTTTCTTTTTTTTTTTTTTGTGAGTAAGATCAGCCCTGAGCTAACATCCATGCCAGTCCTCCTCTTTTTGCTGAGGAAGACTGGCCCTGGGCTAACATCTGTGCCCATCTTCCTCCACTTTATATGGGATGCCGCCACAGCATGGCCTGACAAGTGGTGCATCGGTGCGTGTCCGGGATCTGAACCTGGGCCGCCAGCAGCAGAGCGCGCGCACTTAACTGCTATGCCATGGGGCTGGCCCCTCCATGGTTTCTGATGAGAAATTAACTGTTAATCTTATTGAGGATCCCTTGTATGTGAGGAGTTGCTTCTCTTCTGCTGCTTTCAAGAGTCTCTCTTTGTCTCTATTTTTCAACGATTCTACTTATGATGTCTCAGGGTGGATCCTTTTGGTTTTATCCTACTTGGAATTAGTTGAGCTTCTTGGATGTGTAGATTCATATCATTCAGATCTGAGAAATTTTCAGCTATTATTTCTTCAAGTATTGTTTCTGCTCCTTTCTCTCAGTCTTCTTCTGGAACTCACGTAATGGATATGTTGGTAAGCTTGATGGTCTCTCTCAAGTCCCTTAGGCTATGTTCACTTTTCTTCATTTTTCTTTCTGCTCCTCAGACTGGATCATTTCAATAGTTCTATCTTCAAGTTCACTGATTCTTTCTTCTGCCTACTCAAATCTGCAGTTGAACCTCTCTAGTATATTTTTTTATTTCAGTTATTGTACTGTTCAGCTCCAGAATTTCTATAATTTCTCTTTATTGATTGGTAAGTTTCTTACCTCTTGAGCATATTTAAGATAGTTGGTTTAACGTCGTCTAGGAAGTGCAATGTCAGGCCTTCCTCAAGGATGGTTTCTGTAAATTTAATTTTTTCCTTTGAATGGGCCATACTTTCTAGTTTCTTTGTATGCTTTGTGTTTTCTTGTTTTTGTTGTTGAAAACTGAACATTTGAATATTCGAGAATAATTCTGGAAATCGAAATCTCTTCTATCCCCAGGGTTTGCTGTTCTTACTTGTTGAAGGCTTAGCTGTGTTCAGCCAGTGTTTTGACAGAGATTTCCTTGAATGCCAGGACCTTAAAAAAAACAACAAACAAACAAAAACACCTGTCTCAGTCTTTATGGATTGGCTTTGTGCTGGGACACTCTTTTAACACTTAGCCAGACAATTTATAATTCTGCCTCAGTCGTCACTTCCCTTTTGCATTGAACCTATTAGCCAGTGGTGAACGTTTAGTCTCCTCAGGTCTTTTCTGAGCATATTTCTTGTCTTGGGCATGCGTGTGGCTTTCTAAGTCCCTCAGTGTATGTATGCTTTTGAATGCCCTAATATCCCAAAGAAATCCTCTTCCTGGCCTTTCCTCCTCGGTTTTAAGCAGTCTACTGTATGTCTTAATTGTAATTTTTCACCCCAGGTAGTCACACATTTTTAAAATTTCCTTAACGTGTTTTCAAGCAATGCCTGCTGCTTTTCCACCCTAAGTTCCAAGATAGGCAAACCAGAGATGAGTGCCTTGTGTTAGTCCTTCAGGATGGCCCCTAGTCAGGTTAGGGCAGACAAACAATAATTTGTGAATAAGGTCAGCTGTGATCCTCTGGAAGTAGGGACCAGGGTTCCACACTGATAATATGGGCTGCTATCTTCAAGATTGCTGCCAACCTGGGAAAGGTGTTCGGCAAGGGCAAATAAAAATGACACAAAGCTTTCTTACTGTTTTTAAGGTTTTTTTTTTTTTTTTTTCCTTAATACAGCTTGCACTTGGTTGCTGTAAACCTTTGTTTTCCAGAGTTCTGACAAAGTTGGTTCTGACAGTTTCTGGTACCTTTTTCAGTGTTTCTCTAGAGGGATGGGTGTTGGAAGCTGTCTACTCCACCATTTTGCTGACATCACTCTATATTTTTTAAAACTATAATTATGTGTAGAAGAGAACTTCCTTAGTTTAAAAAAAGGCTATGAAAGGCTCTGAAAAGTTGTAAAAAAAATCTGCTTTATGTTTAACCAAACATTTCCCAAGTTTATTTTACTTGAGAGCCTTTCTTATTGGTAATACAGATTAGCATTTGAGGAGCATCATCTGTCACTAGGGTAGGACACGAAAAATGGTTCCAGTTCTTCAAAGCTGAAGTTTTATGATTTTTCACAGTTGTTCCCATAGCCACTGTTATGGGGTTAGGTGTCAAGGAGAAGTGCAGAGGCAGACATGACTAATACTATTTGGGAACAAATATGAGTCATAACCCCTTCTCTCCATGAGTTCTGAGACACACCTGGAAATGTACAAGACAAGGGGTCCCAAGGCCATGTGGCTGTACAAATGGTAAGAGCTCAGGAAAGCATCTTTTTTTTTTTGTGAGGAAGAAGATCAGCCCTGAGCTAACATCTATTGCCAATCCTCTTTTTCTTTTTCTCCCCAAAGCCCCAGTAGATAGGTGTATGTCATAGTTGCACATCCTTCTAGTTGCTGTATCAGGGACGCTGTCTCAGAATGGCAGGACAAGCAGTGTGTTGGTGTGCACCCGGGATCTGAACCTGAGCCGCCAATAGTGGAACGCGTGCACTTAACCGCCAAGCCACGGGGCCAGCCCAGGAAGGCATCTTTGATAGAAAATGTAGGGAGTGGGCAGAGAAAGTGAGGTTACGGTCTGCCTAGAGTGAACTGCTGGGTGATCACAACAAGCTGGGCAGTGATTTTTAAAGAGTAAGCTGTGTTTAAAAACAAAACAAATGAGTTGGTTGCGTGGAATGCTATTCTGAGCACCCTTGAAATTGTGTTTTTTAGGGCACCAAGTAGATTCAGTCTGTGGTTGGGATGGGGAGAGTGGGAGCTGGTACTGCTAGTGCTGGACCTAAGTCAAGGACCTCAGGATAGAAGAAAACTTTTATTGCAGGTGTTTACACCATTATTTCCCTTCCCAGATTGTGGACCCTTCCAGGGCCTGGAGAGTATCTGACCTTGTTTCCAATGATGCCTAACAGAGTACTGAGGGAAAATGGAATAAATGACATGACAATGAGCCAACAATGCGCTTTCCTTAGCCTGAAAGCAGGAATGGAGAAAGCAGGACCTCTTCAAAACAATTAAACCTACCCTACATTTAGATAATTTTATTTGAATGGCTATAAGAGTGGTTTTCATTATTCTGACTGTCCATCCATTCACCTGGATAAACTCTGGTTATCTGCATAAGAATAAAAATTCTCAAGGATTATGAGCATCCCTTAATTTCAATATCAATTCATGAATAAACTAGCCAGATAAATGCAATCATAGAACTATATCCTGTCAATATGTCAGTTCTCAACTTGATTTATAGAGTCAAAGCAATCCCAATCAAAATCCCAGCAAGTTATTTTGTAGATACTGACAAATGAATTCTAAAGTTTATATGGAGAGGCAAAAAAGACCCAGAATAGCCAACACAATATTGAAGAACAGAGTTGGAGGAGTGATGCTACCCAACTTCGACTTACTATAAAGGTACAGTAATCAAGATAGTGTGATATGGGTGAAATAGCATGAAACAGGCCCACATAAATATAGTCAAGTGATCTTTGATAAAGGAGAAAGGGCACTACAATGCAGCAAAGATAGTCTTTTCAACAAATTGCGCTGGAATAATTGGACATCCACATGCAAAAAAATAAATCTAGACACAGACCTTACATGCTTTGCAAGAATTAAATCAAAATGGATCACAGACCTAAATGTAAAACACAAAACTATAAAACTCCTAGAAGATACCATAGCAAAAAATCTGGGTGATCTTTGGTATGGCAATGCCTATTAAGATCCAACACCAAAGGCCAACCATGAAAGAAATAATTGGTAAGTTGGATTTCATTAAAATTAAAAACTTCGGCTCTGTGAAAGGCAATGTGAAGAGAATGAGAAGACAAGTATAAGCTGAGAGAAAATATTTGCAAAAGACAGATCTGATAAAGGACTATTATCATTTAAAACTATAGTTTTAAGAGAAACTCAACAAGAAAATGAACAACCCAATTAAAAATGGGCAAAACACCTAAACAGACACCTCACCAAAGATATACAGATGGCAAAAGAGCATATGAAAAGATGTTCAACATCATGTGTCATTAGGGAACTGCAAATTAAAACAGTGAGCTACCACTACACACCTATTAGAATGGTCAAAAGCCAAAACACACCACCAAATGCTGGTGAGGATGTGGAGCAACAGGAGCTCTCGTTCATTGTGGTGGGAATGCAAAATGGTGCAGCCACTTTGGAAGACAGTTTGGCAATTTCTTACAAAACTAGACATATTCTTACCACATGATCCAGCAATTGTGCTCTCGGTATTTACCCAAGTGAGTTGAAACATATGTCCACACAAAGACCTGCACAGACATTTACAGCTTTATTCATAATCGCCAAAACTTGGAAGCAACCAAGACATCCTTCAGTAGGTGAGTGGATAAAGTGTGGTCCATGCAGATAGGGGATTATTCAGCGCTATAAAGAAATGAGCTATCAAGCCTTGAAAAGACATGGAAGAAACTTACATGCATATTTCTAAGTGAAAGAAGCCAATCTGAAAGGGCTACCTACTGTGTGATTCCACTAACAAATGCATTTCTGTGGTGTGGGATGTCAACAAACACAAGTACAGGAGCCTATGCATATATTGGGGCAAGAGGTATATGGGAACTCCGTATTTTCCACTCAATTGTGCTGTGAACCTAAAACTGCTCTAAAAAATAATGTCTACTTAAGAAATATCCTGAAGATGAAATAAAGAGTAATAGGATGGTCCTCTGGGTTCAGGATTGCCATTGTGCATGATGAGACTAGACGGACCTCGCTGCAGCAACATCTGAGACATCAGGATTTCTCTACACAATCCACAAAAACCAACCTGTGAGAGAGTGGTTGGGTTTTCTTCCTGCCTGGTTAGTTTAGTGCACACAGGACTTAGACCAGAGGGATCTGGGTAACCCCAGCTCTGCCACTTCCTGTGATTTAGGATATGTCACTTCAGCAAGCTGAGCTGTTTTCCTTATTTGTGAAGATTGAATGAGACCACATATGTCAAAGAGCTCTGTAAACTATCAAACACACACAAACATAAATTGCTACTGCTAAATTATTTATAAATGTAACTTAGGAATGTCTCAGATGTGTGCGAGTTGTTTATAATGCATGACCATACCATGCCTCTCACTGCTCAGCTCCTGGCTTTGAGAAAACACTGGCGTGTAGGCTCATATCCCATGCATCTAGACAACCAGCTCAAAGCAGGGAAAGGCAAGCAGAGGGTGCAAGAGTCCTAATCACACAGCTGTCTGCTCTGGGTGCAACTTGCAATGGGAAGGAAGGAAGGAAAGCTACACACACACCTCAGGACATAATCCAGCCATCCAGCCAACAGGACAGGGGGTCACGATTCCCAAGCATCGTTTAGGTTAAACATGTGACAAAAAGCAGAAGAGTGGCTCCCACACCATGTCTGTGAAGGCCGAGGAGCAGCATCCACAGAGCAGGAGCCCCTTCTGCTGAGCTTCCAAGTCCCATATGCCTGGCCATAGCACCTCGTCTCCTTCCAAGGCCAACATATGAAATAATTTGGGACAGCAAACACCTTGAAAGTTCATCACACACAACAATCTACAGTAAGACCAAGTGTTAAAGCAGAAATTTATTAAAATCCATTTATATAGTGTTTTACAGACAAAAAAATGTACAGAGTCCTCAATATTCAGGCAATCAATTCTATTCTCAGAAGTGCTTTGCGAGAAGACAGATTTTTTTTGCCCTCCCTCCGAAAAGAAACTTCTGTTTATACTCCTGAAAATGATGCATTTATTACACCACCTCTCAAGAACAATCCTGTCGAGATCCCAAAACCTCTGCAGAGAGTGAAGAGATACTAGCAGAGAAACTTCTCCAGAATGCAATGCCTCATTCAGAAGTGTAGTGCAAGAGATACATAAATGGCGGCTACTTCAGAGGAGTGTGTGCACACCCGGCGGGTGGGCCATGAGAAGAGCCTGAGGGCCCAGCTGGGCAGCCCCTAGCTGCGGAGTGTGGCCAGCCGGGACTGCATGGCCTCTAGGGCCTCTTCCTCCTCCTCGTCTTCAGAGGCAGCCATCGCTCCTGGAGGTTCAGGCTCTGGAAGGGCGTCGGTCACTTTACTAGGTGCTTTGCCCAAGGCCCCTGAAAAGAAATAGAGCCAAGAGATTAACAAAACATCGGCTTAAAGAAGTGGTTCTTATCTTCCTTGCCTTTCATGCCTGGATCAGTCCAACAAGAAACAGAAAAAGGGCAATAAAACAAGCTGTTGTGGTGGGGTTTTGCTCCCTATGACAAATGTGCCAACAAAACTTAAATCTCACCAATTATATTTTTCATTAAACATAAAACTCAGAAAATCTAGAAGTAAAAATAAAGTTTAAAAACTCATTAACCGTCACTCAGAGATAATTACTATTTTTATTTATCCCCCCTTCCAGACTTTTTCTATAGACGTGTGTTTTTTACACAAAAGTATGTATTTAAGTAACAAGGCTTTTTCCACATAATATATTGTGAACATCTTGCTATGTTTCTACATTACCTATCAAAACAAAGTATTTCATTAAAACAGATATAACAATTGATTCAATCAGTACTCTGTTATTAGGTATTTGGCTTGTTTCAAACTTTTCAATATTATAAATAATGCTACTATAGACATCCTTGAGTTAAATCTTTCAGCACATCCTTAATTACTAGAGTAACTCCGAGAAGTCATTCTGTTAGGTCAAGGACTTTTGATAGCTACTGCCAAATTGCTTTCAAGAAAGTCGATACCAATTTAGGCTCCCAACAGCAGTATGTGAAAGCAAGATTTCCCCTTAACATTTTGAGAACTCTAGGAATTTAAAAAATGCTTTGTGTTTTTTAAAAGATGGTTCTAGATATTGTGCTTATTTTTCAAGAAATAACTTGCATAATCTAAAATAAAACATGTAGAAGTAAGGGAGTTATAACCTAAAGAAAAAGCTACTAGATAATTTAGTGACTCCAAGAAGAATAACCATAAAATGAAGGGAGAAAGAGGAAGAATCTCAGGGTCATACCTGCTGTAATTTCAAACAGAATCTTGTCAATTTCCATTTCTGCCGCTTCCTCCATTTCTTCCTGATCCTCCATGCTTTCAAAAGTGTCCTCTAACATCTCTTCTATGATCCCAGCCTAAACAAAGAAAAAACCATGTCACTTCCCTCAACTGTTAAATCTGTTCCCAACAGACACCTCTATGGGTCGAGCAGCAACCGAGCTCCTGTGTCTCCAATCTGGTCCACTCCTTCGAGGGCTAACACACAAGACAGTTGGCCACAGGCACTGTCCTCTCTGCAAAAGGCCAAAGGGAAATTGTTCTCCAAATTTATCACCACCAGGGTTGGAGGGGGCCTCTATCAGCAGAGTTTCACAAAGTAACCCAGACTCTAATGGCAGCACTTGGGGAAGAACTTGCTGACGGATGAGAGGATGTCCTGAGCTGTCTTGCAAAGCATCTCTCCTGACGTTGCAAATATAATCTGTGAGTGCAGAAGTTGAAACAGTGTGAAAACTGACTGGAGGCATAGTAGACACTACAGTAACAAATACCAAGAGCAGGTGGGGCTCCTTGGAATCCCAGAAAGTCCTGACGAGTACTTCAGCACGTCCAGGTACAGCTGCTGGCACCGGGTCAGTCCGGTGGGTCTAGCAAGGACCAATCAATTCACCAAAGCCTGATCATCCACTCCCGAGAGAACCGATAAGACAGTGTTTCTGGACCCATCAAGGTAACGCCCAGACTCTCTACTGGATGCCCTGTGCCTGGCAACCTGAAGCCAGCCAGTCACCCTCCTTTTGTCCTTCAGGAAGCATGGCACCACCATGGGGCACGAGAAAACCGCTCCAACACTGGCCAACGCAGGCAGGCCCTGCAGTCTGCCCTGCTGGACAGTGTTCTCTGCTCCCAGATAAGGCGCTATTTTCTGTTTGGTTTTGAAGCAAAAGATCAGAACAGCACCCTCCAGTGTCAAAAAGAGGGCCGCTGGCACCCCTGGGCAGAAGAGGTTGGAAGCGGCTGGGTGGCTGGGGCAGTGGGGAGGTGGCAGAGGGAAAGCATGGGTTCAGGCTTCTGAGAAGCTGCCAGAGAAAAATCCTGACTGCTCTGCAACCTGCAGTAACCGAGCCCGTTGCTTTGTACCTTGACATTCCAGTGATCCAACGAGCAGAAGGTCACGTGTGGAGCTCCAGCCCTGGCTCCCCTGCACTCAGCCAGGGCACGACCTCAATGACCATGCTGATGGGATCAGATTCAAAGCACGCCCTCTCTCCTGCCTCCCCTTCTGCTGCCAGACCACACAAGTGACTCTTAATGACATGAATCCAGCTAGTACCATATTCTGCCCATTCTCAGACCCTTTCCTCACAACTAAACTGAACAAATAAACAAATGTGCATTCAAGGTCATACAGGTGGAGCCCTCTGGCCTGGGTGGACCTCATCTTAGTGCTGGAGGCTATTGTAGAAGAGGTTCAATACATACTCCCTAACTGGTTAAAAGACAGAATCCTGACTGTTAACAGCCTCCACATCCTGGAGCTAGAAGTTGTCATTCATTCATTCATTCGTTCATTCAATCAATCAGCAACCATTCATCAAATGCCTGCTCTGTGCCACTCAACAGGCCAGGGTCTGGGGACAATTAGAATGACTAAGATCATGTCCCGGACCTCAAGGAGCTGGGCGCCCATCAGAGGCTTCAGTTTGTACCTGGGGATGCATCCTTGGCTGAATTCAGTAAATGTTTATTTATCTACTACATGCAAGCCTTCCTCCAAATCTATATTACTTTCAGGGTTCAGAAACCATTGTGGAAAAGATCCCCCCTTAGATCCTGGTGGTTCCATGAGTTAGAATGAGCAGGCCTGAAGTCATTTGAAGAATTACCTGTTATCCAGTTCTAGATGGACAGTCACCACAACCTGGGGGATGAGACATCCACACACTACTTTTAAAGGACACACCCTCCTGACCTGGTTTCCTCCTTACTACTACTGCCCAGGATTTCTCACTCCAAAGACCTGGGTTCTGGGCTTCTTACATTGCCTTTCTTTTCCATCAATTTTCTTCTCCCGTTCCTCTCTCCCATGCCCTAGAACCCTGTATATAATTCAAGTTCATAAATGAAATTCCTTAGGAGGAAGAGAAGTAATTTCTATGCACGAGCTATATACAAGAATTTCAGGAGTATAATCTTGGCTCTCAGGCCACAAGTTCGAAGCATGAACCAGCATCTGTTCCATTTGTATCACTGTTTCCTCTGAGGCAGCTCAGGCAATGAAGTCAGACACTTGTGCCCCAACTCCAGATCTGTCACTTACTATCACGGTCACTTAGGTAAGTTACCTGGTAACTTGAAGACTCAGTTTCCTCTTGTGTAAAATGGGAGAAAAAAATACCTACCTCACAGGGTCACTGGGAGGACTCTATAGGACAGTATGTGTGATGTACCCCTGCCTGGCAGGGGGCTCAGTAACAACACCCTCCTGAGCCCTGTCCCTGTCTGAAGGCCAGTTTATAGGTCCTTGCCAGGCCCTGATCCTGGGAGTGGATCAGGGAGGGGCAGGTAATTATTACTTTTTATTTGGTTCTCAGTCTCTCCTTTTTAGTCTAAAACAGGGGTCAGCAAACTACAACCCGCAGGCCCAGTCTGGTCCACTGCCCGTTTTTGTAAATAGTTTTATTGGAACACACACAGTCATGCTCATTTGTTTAAATATCTGTGGCTGCTTTTACACTGAAGAGCAGAGTTGAGTAGTTACAACAGAGATGTACGGCCCACAAAGTGTGAAATACATTTACTATCTGGCCCTTAACGGGAAAAGTTTGCCAATCCCTAGTCTACAACGACCTCCCTCGCCAGCTTCACTAACACTCCCCTTGAGCAGACGGAGGAACCTGGGTTTTCTGTTTCCTTGCTCATGTCAGAGCCTGTAAGCCCTAGCTCCCTGAATCTGAAACAGTTGCTCCCTGGATCCCCCACCTTTCCTAGGCCTCTGGGTATACTTTCCCTTCTTCTAAGGAACACTCTGGCAATCTGACCCAGTCTCTGCCAAGCTCAGCTCAGATGATTTCAACCAGTGTTAACAGCTGCTCCTGTGTCCTCAAAATCACTTCTGTCTAGCAACAGTGGTCTATCTATTCCCCTCCAGCCCTAGCCCTAGCCCCCTGCCACTTGCTGAGAGTGACTCAGTGGTCTGGAAGGGGATGCAGGGTAGCCCCAGGTCACCTTCATCATCTCTTTGGATAGCTCCCGCATGGTGGCCTGGATTTCTGGGATCTTCACAAGACTCTGCATGGCCCTCATCACTTCTGTGCTCTTCTGCAGGGAACCAGCCACTCGCAAAACCGCTGAAAGGGAAGGTATCAGTTAGGATTGTTCAACAGAATAAGACGCAGGATGGAATAGAGAGAGACAGTCAAATTACAAGCCATTCTAATAAGAGGCAGCTGTAGTAGGTAGGCTCCCACAGCTATTTATGTACCTATGGAATACATTACTGTGCTAGTTGACCAAGAGACTAACTTTTCTAAATTGTGTGTTACTTTGCCTACAATAGGTACAAATGGAGCACTCACACCAACTGGCCAACCTGGAGAGTGGCCTGAAGGCCTGCATGTGACCCTTAGGGAAGGAAGCTAGCTAGGAATGACTGTGACACCCTGGACAAATCACACATGGGAAGAACAGCTCTAGACCTTGCCAGGGCCACAGTGGAAAACAGAAGGCTTTAGGCTACCCAAGTAGTGCTCCCCATACACCAGCCTATGGGTGGCAGCTGCTCTGGAGAAACCTGCCACTGTTTCTCAGGAAAATGAGAGAAATCAGGGTAAGATGTAGTGAGTGTATGTATGTGTCAGTGTAAGGTGGTTACGGTTCCTTGCTTCAGAAAACTTTTCTGTAGTCTGAGATCATATACATACTATATATTCTTTATAAGAAATCACTGTAGAAGTAAATGGTCATTTTCCCCCTTAAAGTCAGTAACATGTCAAAATAGAGTTGGCAACCCTCCAAATCTGTTTTGGAACTTCATGAGACAAAGTTCTGAGAAATGCTATACATCAAGCTGTTCACCAAGATCGGCACAGAGACCTCCACTAGCACTGCGATGCTGGCTATGCCACGGGTCACTACAACTGGACGTCCGTCTGAATCAAGACTCTAGGAAGCTTTCCCATCTAAGGGAAAACAAGAATGACCAGAGAAATGCCTAGGTGACATACACGGCATTTTGCGATTTTTCTAAAGGAGTAAGGAAGTTTGCTAGTTGCAGAGAACACTTCATTCCCCTTAACATTGGAATGGGAAAGTAAAATATTTATCTATTTGTTAAGATTAGTATAATTACAGAAGAAGTGTCAAGAATCTCTATGACTGCAATAAGCAATAAATTATATGTGCCATTATCATGATATAAAAAGACAAATTCTAAAATGTTAAAGTTACTACTGACTATTGTAAAGAGGTAAGTGATGGGAATAAGACAAGAAGAGTAAAAATAAAACAAATTCCACATAATTCTGTTTGAATTATAAAAGTTTGATGTCTACACAGGCCAGTGTTTTATCCTAATTTGCATCCTGAGTCTGTATCCCAGAGAGAGTGCCTGAACATGACATGTGTTCAATAAACTTTTTTGAGCTGAATTTGTAAAAATGAGAAAAAAGATGGGAGACATAGAAAAAAACATGGTGTGACAAGTGTTAAGTTAAATACTGAAAAATTTGTATTTTGAAAATGGTATAGATTTCTGATAGTTAAACATGAAAAGGAAGAATCAATATAATGGGGAAAAGAGGAAGCAAAAATGAACTTAGAAATAAAATTGATCCAAAAAGATTTAATTTGATAACCAATTAAACAGGATTGGGGAAGTGGATTTTTAAAAGGCGAAAATAAATGTATGTTGTACACTTGAAACTCAAAACAAAGAAGGTACATACATAGAGGAAAGTAAAAGACTAGACTAAAATGTATTTTCTATGTTCCACGAGGAAAGCAGATGTGGCAGATAAAAATTATTTTATAATAAAAATAGTCCACCCCTACAAGAGAACGAGAAGACAAGCCATAAGCTGGAAGAAAATATTTGCAAAAGACATATCTGATAAAGAATTATTATCCAAAGTATACAAAGAACTCTTAAAACTCAACAATAAGAAAATGCACAACCCAATTAGAAATGGGCAAAAGACCTAAACACAAACCTCACCAAAGAAGATATACAGATGGCAATAAAGCTCTTGAAAAGATGCTGAACATCATATGTCATTAGGGAATTGCAAATTAGAACCACAACGAGATACCACTCCACACCTATTAGAACAGTCAAAAGCTAAAACACTGACAACAATAAATGCTGGCGAGGATGTGGAGCAGCAGGAGCTCTCGTTCATTGTGGTGGGAATGCAAAATGGTGCAGCACTTTGGAAGACAGTTTGGCCGTTTCTTACGAAACTAGACATATTCTTACCATGTGACCCAGCAACTGTGCTCCTTGGTATTTACCCAAAAGAGTTGGAACATATGTACATACAAAAAGCTGCACACAGATGTTTATAGAAGCTCTATTCATAATTGCCAAAACTTGGAAGCAACCAAGATGTTGCTTGCAAGTGAACAACAATAATGGATAAATAAATTGTGGTACATCCAGTTAATGGAATATTATTCAGCACTAAAAAGAAATGAGCTATCAGGCCATGAAAAGACATAGAGGAAACGCATATGCATATTACTAAGTGAAAGAAGCCAGTCTGAAAGGCTTACATACTATATGATTCCATCTATAGGACATTCTGGAAAAGGCAAAACTATGGAGACAGTAAAAAGATCAGTGGTGGCCAGGGGTTAGGGGAGGGAGGGATGAATAAGCAGAGCACAGAAGATTCTTAGCTACGTATATATTTCATAATAAAAAAGAATCTCCAAAATAAAAAGGTTAAAATTCTACAGAAAATGTTAATGTTAGCATTATAAAAACTAGCTGACATTTAAAATTAGAAAAAACAAAGTCACACAGAAGATTATGAAATAAAATGAGCAGTGTTTCATGGTTCCAGCTCTTTCTGCTAAGCCCGTCCCCAGCCCACCCCAAGGCCTTTCTGGGTTCCAGGCTCCATCCAGCTTCAGGGCCCTTGCACACGTTCCCCCCTCAGGGTGCAGTGCAGGGCCCCACTGACAGCTCTACACAGTGGGCACCTGATGGGCAGATTTCTTTCTTTTTTTTTAATATGGTACCCTTCATGAATTTGCATGTCATCCTTGTGCAGAGACCATGCTAATTTTCTTGGTAAGGTTCCCATTTTGGTATGTGTGCTGCCCAAGAGAGCACTAGATTTCTTTCTTATTTGGAGATGAACTCATGATTTTATGCCCAGTGCCTAGCATTGTGCCTGACACACGTGACACTCAAATACTGGTTGAATAAACCAGTGAATGAATTTAGAAGACAACAGGGAAAACTATCATGTTCAAATTGCATTAAAACAATGTTAAACATATTAGCGTCTTAATAGCAAACAGCACTGAGGTGGTTTTACAAAGCCTCAGGTGCTCCTACATATAATGACATTATTTAGTATTAGGTCAGAAATACATATTTCCTCTTCTGTACTGACCATAAAAATTCCAGAACATTTCTTTATAGAAATAAACAAAACAGTAACCAATTTCATATGGCAAAAGGAGAGGGAGGGATTTCAACAAACAGAAACTAGTTCCTCCCAAATTTTCAATTACAGACACAGAATGACTGCATACTAGTGACAAAACCAGACCAACTGATCTAGGAAAAGAAACTAAAATCCAGAAATAAACATAAAAGTATTAATCTTACAGCACGTTATGTGGAGAATTTTGACCATACACAAAAGCAGAGAAGCGTCATTTCACCAAAGAGGAGATACGGATGGCAAATAAGCACATGAAAAAATGTCCCTAATTGTTAGCCATTAGGGAAATGCAAATTAAAACCAAAATCAGATAGCTCTACACACCCACCAGAATGGCTAAAATAAAAAACAGTGATACCACCAAATGTTGCAAATGATGCGGAAAAACTGGATCACATACACTGGCAGGTGGGAATTTAAAATGGTATTGCCACTCTGGACAACAGTCTGACAATTTCTTATATGCAACCATAAATTGTTCTACTAGGCATTTATCCCAGAGAAATGAATACTTATGTTCACATAAAACCTGAACACTTTTATAGTAGCTTCATTTATAATAGTTGATAACTGGAAACAACCCAGAAGTTCTTCAACAGGTGAATGGTTAACACAGGTATATCCATACCATGGACTACGACTCAGCGATAAAAAAAAAGGAATGAACTATTGATACATGCAAAAACCTGGGTTAATTTCCAGAGAATTATACTGAGTGAAAAAGGCCAATCCCAAGAGGTTACACACCGTCTGATTCCATTTATATAACATTCTTAAAATAACAAAATTATAAAATGGATTATATTAGCAGTTGCCAGAGATTAAGAAGGGAGTGGGGATGGGAGGGACGTGGGTACAGTTATAAAAGGGCAACATGAGAGATCCTTGTAGAGATGGAAACTGGAAACGTTCTATAGCTTGACTGTATCAGTGCCAGCAGCCTGGTTGTGACATTGTACTATAATTCTGCAAGATGTTACCACTGGGGGAAAATGGGTAATGGGTACACAAAACCTACCGTATTATTTCTTACAACCACACATATGTGAATCTACAATTATCTCAAAACAAAAAACCTTAATTTTTAAAAAGCCCTCAGAAAAGAGTGTAAAGAGCCAGCCTGATGGCCTAGCAGTTCAAGTTCGGCACGCTCCACCTTGGCGGCCCGGTTCAGTTCCGGGGCACGGAACCACACCACTCGTCCGTCGGTAGCCGTGCAGCAGCTCACAGAGAAGAACTTTCAGAAGGACTTACAACTAGAATATACAACTATGTACTGGGGCTTTGAGGAGGGGAAAGACAGGGGGACGAAGATTGGCAACAGCTATCAGCTCAGGGCGAATCTTTCCCAGCAAAAAAAAAAACAAAGAGTATAAAGAGCCTCAGAAAACACTATATTCCCATGCCTGCTAGAGATACAAATGAAAATAAAAGATATTATACAATAAAAATACAAGTTCTGCTATGAATATTATTATAACAATAACCAAAGATAGAAACAAAGTAGCTAAATACAGACTTAGCTTCATAATCAGTAGCCGCAAAAACCAATTGAAATATTCTGAAAAGAAGCTGACACCAATAATGAAAGCGGCAAAACCACAAAGCTCTCTCTACCTATCACAGGTTCCTGTGGCAATTACAGTTAAATTAAAAAATCAGAAAAGGAAATGAAAATAAATACTAAAAATGGCATTAACAGCAAAATGCAGCTCCTTGATTGCAAGGGCCCAGGGGAGCAACACACTCACCAACTAGACTGATTGTGAATTTTAAAAGCCAACTGGAACATGGCAGTTACAAACAGAATGAATACAATTATCAGGAAATATGGCAACTTACAATGACATTTCACAGTAATGACAGGGAAAACCCAGAGAAGAGAGGTGATATTAAAAACATTCAAGCCTCAAAAGTAAATGTCTTTGAGGAGAATATTTCTTCCTTATA
Source organism: Diceros bicornis minor (assembly GCF_020826845.1). NCBI lineage: Eukaryota > Metazoa > Chordata > Mammalia > Perissodactyla > Rhinocerotidae > Diceros > Diceros bicornis. Next base: position 3,553,741 of record NC_080751.1, on the reverse strand, counting down.
ACAAGGTTAAGAAAAACAGTTAAAAGATAAATGATTTAAGGGCCAGCGCCGTGGCGTAGCGGTTAAGTGCGCATGCTCTGCTGCTGGCAGCCCAAGTTCGGATCCCGGGCGCGCACTAATGCACCGCTTGTCAGGCCATGCTGTGGTGGCGTCCCACATAAAGTGGAGGAAGATGGGCACGATGTTAGCCCAGGGCCAGTCTTCCTCAGCAAAAAAAGAGGAGGATTGGCATGGATGTTAGCTCAGGACTGATCTTCCTCACACACACACACAAAAAGATAAATGATTTGAAAGGAAATATCCAGCACATGATAAGAAATAAAGAACAGAAAGATAAAAATTAAAAGAAAAAGAGGATAGTACAAACATTCTATAATATAGGGAACCCAAACCAAAGGCCATAAAAGGGAATTACATCATAAAAAGTTAATGGAACCATGCACACTTGGGAAACTTTCAAAATTTAGAGTCAAGTTTATTTATAATTTATATGCTACCACTTGAAAAAATAATTTGAAGCTGTTTATTAAAAAGACATATATAGCAGGTATAAACTAAATACAGAAGCTCAAAAAGGTGAATTGATTCCTTAAGTGCCGGCCCAGGTGTCTCAACAATGGCATCATGGATAATCCTTCCCTGTAAGTGGCTGCTTTATGCATTCTAGAATGTTTAGCAGCATCCCTGGCTTCTACCCACTAGATGCCAGTAGCAATATCCCTCCTCCCTTGGTTGTGACAACCAAAAATGTCTCCAAACACTGCCAAATGCCCCGGGAGGGGCAAAATTGCTCCCTGTTGGCTAGTGCAACTGAGAATAAATGTGGCTTTGAGCACCTCAACAGCTAAGGCACAAAAGTTAATACTGTTCGGGGCTGTAGGACACTCACTGGTAGAAGCACACTGTTTCACTGGGAAAAATCATTTTTTTCCAGCACTAGGTTCTAAGATAAATTTCATAGACAATCTTTACTGACTGAACCAGTAACTGTATAGAAGTTACAGAAATATTCTTCGTATGGTTGTTTCTTATCCATTAAAAAAAAAAAAAGCAAAGGAACACTACGAAAACAGCTCAGTAAAGGCATATCTGTGGGAAGCAAAGCTAAAGGGGGTGAAAATGGCTTTCTGATGAGCTTGCTCCAGGGATGGGCTTTAAAATTATACATGGACAACTGTCTCATGTCACTGTCACTTAATGCCAATTCTGTGTTTTTTTTTTTTTGGTGAGGAGATCAGCCCTGTGCTAACATCTGCCAATCCTCCTCTTTTTTTGCTGAGGAAGACTGGCCCTGGGCTAACATCCGTGCCCATCTTCCTCCACTTTATATGGGACGCTGCCACAGCATGGCTTGACAAGCAGTGGGTCGGTGAGCGCCCGGGATCCGAACCGGTGAACCCCGGGCCGCTGCAGCGGAGCGCGCGCACTTAACCGCTTGTGCCACTGGGCCAGCCCCCAATTCTGTGTTCTTACACCACATTTACAGTTGAGTAAAATAAGTACTCATGTGAAGAAAAACTAAAATTAAATGTGAAACAAGCGGAAACAATCAATTTGCTAGGGAGGCTGATGTTTTTCACCCTTTTAAAAATTTCTTAATATTGCATTTTGTTTGTGTAAAGGAAAAACATTTCATTTGAAAAAGACAATTTGCTCTATAGAATTTGACTTGGTAAAAGTTACGAAGGAAAACATTTAAAACCACTGAATAAACACCACTGTGGACAATGCATAACACAGATACATATTTATTTTAGAAGATTACTACTGTTCAGCAAACCTTAAAGAAATTGAATTTTAATTTTGCATATGCTAGATCACAAACATTAAATGCCAAATAAAGGGAAAAGTCTGTTCCTATTTGTTTATTTACGGGCTTTGTCTTATAGACTTAGTTAATAAATAAAAGTGTATATATAATGACATACTGTTACACTAAAAAAGCAAACTGCAGAACAGTCCGGATGGTATTCTAATAGTAATTACTAGCGGATAAGAGGGCTGAGGCCAAGACAAGAGAATTGGTGAACATTTACTTTTTATTTGACATACTTCTGTAAATTTTTTCCTTTTTTTTATTTGGAAAGGAAGATTGGCCCTGAGCTAACATCTGTTGCCAATCTTCCTGTTTTTTCTTGAGGAAGATTGTCCCTGAGCTAACATCTGTGCCAGTCTTCCTCTATTTTGTATGTGGGTCACCACCACAGCATGGCTCGACGAGTTGTACAGGTCTGCGCCCAGTATCTGAATCTGTGAACCCCACACCACCAAAGCAGAGCACACCAACTTAACCACTATGCCACCGGGCTGCCTCTGTAATATTGTTTTTTACGGTAAGCCTAGATAACTTTTAAATTAAAAATACTAAAAAAATTATGAAAAATGTATGTGATTCAATGTTGGTTTAAATTTCACATCAAAGATCTACACTTTGCAAACTTACTTTCAAGTGCTCTGATCAGAGCAAGGAAACAAAACAGAGAAACAGGCCAGAGAAGGAAATCACAACAGGTACCTGGGAGAGGCATTGCCCGGGCCTGGCCCTCCCGGGCTTTTATTGCCTTTCTTGTCCCTCTAGACACTCTGCCCCCACCACCCAAGGGGTTAGAGCCCACATTGAGTCCTTGCCACCAGGACCCCACCATGGCTCAGCACCCAGGCATGCCCTACCTTTATTTTACTATTGTGGCAAAATATGCATAACATAAAATTCACTGTTTTAACCATTTTTAATTGTACAGTTCAGTGCCGTTAAGTACATTCACATTGTTGTGCAACCATCACCACTATCCATCTCCAGAACTTTTTCATCTTCCCAAACTGAAATCCTGTCCCCATTAAACTCTTAACTTCCCATTCCCCTCTCCCTCCAACTGCTGGCAACCACCATTCTACTTTCTGTCTCTATGAATTTGACTACTCGAGGTACCTCACAGAAATGGAATCATATAGTTATTTGTCCTTTTGTGACAGGAATATTTCACTTAGCATGACACCTTCAAGGTTCATCCATGTTGTAACGTGTGTCAGAATTGCCTTCCCCAGCATCCATTTATGATAAAAACTGAATAAAATGGGTATAGAAGGAAAGTACTTCAACACAATAAAGGCCATATATGACAAACCCACAGCCAACATCATACTCAGTGGTGAAAAACTGAAAGCTATCCCTCTAAGAACAGGAACGAGACAAGGATGCCCACTTTTGCCACTCTTATTTAACATAGAATTGGAAGTCCTAGCCAGAGCAATTTGGCAAAAAAAAAGAAATAAAAGGGATCCAAACTAGAAAGGAAGAAGTAAAACTGTCTCTATTTGCAGATGACATGATTTTATATATAGAAAACCTTAAAGAATTCACCAAAAAACTATTAGAAATAATAAACGAATACAACAAAGTTGCAGGGTACAAAATCAACATATAAAAATTAGTTACATTTCTGTACACTAACAATGAAATAGCAGAAAGAGAAATCAAAAATACAATCCCATTTACAATCACAACAATAAGAATAAAATACCTAGGAATAAATTTAACCAAAGAAGTACAAGACCTGTACACTGAAAATTATAAAACATTGTTGAAAGAAATCGAAGATGACATACAGAAATGGAAAGATATTCTATGCTCATGGATTGGAAGAATAAACATAGTTAAAATGTCCATATTACTAAAGCAATCTACAGATTCAATACAATTCCTATCAAAGTCCCAAAGACATTTTTCATGTAAATAGAACAAAGAAAACTAAAATTTATATGAAACAACGAAAGACCCCCAATAGCCAAAGCAATGCTGAGAAAAAAGAACAAAGCTGGCGGTATCACACTCCCTGATTTCAAAATATACTACAAAGCTATAGTAACCAAAACAGCATGGTACTGGCACAAAAACACACACACAGATCAATGGAACAGAATCAAGATCCCAGAAATAAACCCACACATCTATGGACAGCCAATTTTCAACAAGGGAGCCAAGAAAATACAATGGAGACAAGAAGGTCTCTTCAATAAACAGTGTTGGGAAAACTGGACAGCCACATGCAAAAAGAATGAAAGTAGACCATTATCTTACACCATACACAAAACTAACTCAAAATGGATTAAAGACTTGAATGTAAGACCTGAAACCATAAAACTCTTAGAAGAAAACATAGGCAGTACGCTCTTTGACATCGGTCTTAGCAGCATCTTTTTGAATATCACGTCTTCCCAGGCAAGGGAAACAAAAGAAAAAATAAACAAATGAGACTACATCAAACTAAAAGCTTCTGCACAGCAAAGGAAACCATCACAAAAAGGAAAAGACAACCTATCAAATGGGAGAAGATATTTGTAAACCATATATCTGATAAGGGGTTAATATCCAAAATAGATAAAGAATTCATACAACTCAACAACAAAAAACAAACAACCCAATTAAAAAATGGGCAAAGGATCTGAACAGACATTTTTTATAGAGATGGCCAACAGGCACATGAAAAGATGTTCAACATCACTAATTATTAGGGAAATACAAATTACAACTACAATGAAATATCACCTCACGCCAGTCAGAATGGCTATTATTAAAAAGACAAGAAATAACAAGTGTTGGAGAGGATGGAAAAAAGGGAACCCTCATACACTGCTAGTGGGAATGTAAACTGGTGCAGACACTATGGAAAACAGTATGGAGATTCCTCAAAAAATTAAGAATAGAACCACCATATGATCCAATTATTACATTTCTGGGTATTTATCCAAAAATACCCAGAAATTGAAAAAGATATCTGCAGTTGAAGTTGAAAAGATATCTGCAACCCTATGTTCATTGCAGCGTTATTCACAATCGCTGAGACTTGGAAACAACCTAAGTGCCCATCAATGAATGAACAGATAAAGAAAATGTGGTGCATATATATATACAATGGATACTACTCAGCCATAAAAAAGATGAAATCTTGCCGTTTGCAACAACATAAGGGGCCTTGAGGATATTACACTAAGCAAAATAAATCAGATAGAGAAAGACAAATACCATGTAATTTCACTCATAGGTGGAAGATAAAAACAACAACAAACGAACACATAGATATAGAGATTACATTGGTAGTTACCAGAGGGGAAGACGGGAGGCTGACAGGAGTAAAAGGGCACATGTGTACAGTGACAAATGGTAATTAGTCTTTGGGTGGTGAACATGATATAGTTACACAGAAATCAAAATATAATGATATACACCTGAAATTTATATAATGTTATAAACCAATGTTACCTCAATAAAAATTAACTTACTAAAAAAATAATTTCCTTCCTTTCTAAAGCTGAATAACATTCCATTGAGTGTATACCACATTTTGCTTATCCATTCATCCTTCAATGGATACTGAGTTGCCTTTACTTTCCGCCTATTGTGAATAATGCTGCTATGAACAAGGATGTACAAATATTTGTTTGAGTCCCTGCTTTCAATTCTTTGGGTATGTATCCAGAAGTGGAAATGCTGAATCATATGGTAATTCTATTTCCTGCCTCACCTTTGAACCTCTCTCTTAACTTTCTCCCCCAATGAAAACAAACTCATCATCTGTCTTCTGCAAGAAGCTGGTGTCAGAAAGCTATCACTTGGAAAGCATCTAATCATGACAATGTATTAACAGCTGACAAGGCCTAACATATTACCCCTCCCAGGGACATCGGCATTTTAATAGAGGAACATCTTAAGGAAAAGGAAGGACTTCATCAAACGGGGGCTTTTCAAAGCAGCAACATGCTGGGGGTGGGATGAGGGACATCCAAGGGCAAAATGAACAGAGACCTCTTGGGAACTCTCACTACAGTATTTCTAGTTTTATCTTTTCTCACTCCCAAAATGTAGACTCCTCCCTCCTGCTTTCCCAGGTTCTACCCTCAGTTACCTTCTCTGCTGTATTTAATTTGCCAACAAGCAATATCCTACTTTAAACCCTCTCAACAATCCTGCCTGGGGACTCCTCTGCAGGCATTGTGCTTAGGTGCTGGGGAAGCAGGGTTATGGTCTAGAGCTAGACTGGACAGCCCCAAATAGAACCTCCTTTCTCTCTTAGGCCCGTTTCTTTCCCTAGGTTTCCAATGTCTTTTAACGGCCCTGCAGTCTTTGCAGGTTCAATGGCTTGGAGCATCCCAGGCTTGTTTATACCCTCACCAAGTCCATTTACTCTGCATCCAGAACAGTTCTTCATAGTGTCCTCTCTTCCACTCTGTCCCATTGCACTAACCTAGTCAGGCCCTACCCGTCACCTCTCAGGTCCCACGCCCCCCACCCTGCCACATCAGTCCCTCCCTGCATCTGTATTCTGTGCTTACACTGTGCCAAGGCTCTTCACTGCCTGCGAAATGAAATGACGGTTCCTCAGCTTAACTCTCAAAACTCTGACTCCAAGTTACCTTTCTAGCTTTACCTCCCACTGCTCCCCTTAATACACTCCTGTCAAACTGAATCAAGTGCTGTTTGCTGAACCCAGTCTGAAATATTTCACCTGAGCCTTTGTGCACCCTAATCCCTCTGCTCAGATGCCTCCCTGATTCTCTCCAAAATACTTTTCCTCTGAACTCCCACTGCAGTTAATCTGCACCAGCACTACAGCATGTCTCAATCTGAACTTGTCTCTGAACACCCTTGTTCTCCTAACAGCTGTAAAAACTGTCTTCTTCACCTCCCTGCTCATCCTCTCTGGCCATCCCTCCCCCTTGCTCTCAGGTACCCCAACCTCCTAGAACTTCCTTCAGTGTTTTGAGTGCACAGTTCTTTTTGGCCCCAGGGCCTTCATACACGCTGGCTGGCACTCTGGTTGGAACACCCCCTCGCACACACACATACACGTAGTTGCTCATCCTCCCTCAGATATCATCATGGCCTGAAAGGAGCCATCCTTGACTGCATTTCCCTTTTACAGTCTCCTAGAGTGCTCATCCCAGTTTGCAATTATAAATATCCATTTATTTGATTATTAAATTTATTATTTTTATCCAATTATTTGCTTTTCACCCCATAACTAGAGGGCAACGACTGGGCCTGTAAAGTTCACTATTTTTTTTTTTGATGAGCAAGATTAGACCTGAGCTAACAGCTGTGCCCATCTCCCTCTATTTGATATGCGGGACGCCTGCCACAGCATGGCTTGATAAAGTGGTGCATAGGTCTGCACCCGGGATCCGAACCTGCGAACCCCAGGTGCCAAAGTGGAGCGCGTGAACTTAACCACTACGCCACCAGGCAGACCCCTTGCAATGTGCACTATTTTATCCTCAGTGTCCAGCAATATATCTGGCACATAATAGGGGCTAAAAGAAAGGGTTTATTAAATGAATTATCATTTTGCTCTTTGTAGCTTAGTCTATCTGCCTGAGAAGACTGGACAAGGTCCTCATGAAGCCTGCACTTAATCCAGCCTCCCTCCTCTCTTCCCTCCCTCTCTCTCTTTCTTTCTTAAAAAAGAGGAGAGAGATAGGAAGAAGGGGATAGCGGGGAGAAGGAGCTCTGAGAAACAATGCAAGAAACAAGAAAATTCCAAAAAGAAGACTATCAATAAGACAAACTGTCTTCATGAAATAAGAACAGGACGATAATTTTTAAAAAAGAACTATCAGAGAACTCTCCTGGAAATTAAAATTAAGATAGCCAAAATAAAGAATTCAAGAGGAAAAATGGAAAATAAAGTTGAGGAAATTTCTCAGAAAACAGAACACAAAGACAAAATTGATGATGACAATGACAATAATACTTAAAACCTACATATATAGCAATTACCATGTGTAGACACTGAACAAAGCCTCACGACTACCCTCTGAGGAAGGTACTATTCTTATTTCCAAAATGGAAAACAGGAAAGATAAGAAAATTAAAGAATCAGTCTGGGAAATCTAACAGCTGACTAACATCTTTTGCTTTCAGAAAGAAATAGAAAAATACAGTGGAAAGGAAATGATCACATGAACACACCCAAGAACTGAAGGACCAAGGAACAGAAAGGATAGAACCCCCGACTTTTAACAATCCAAGTGGAAATAACTATAGATGCAATTAAATAATATCTTGGATTCTCAGGGGAAAATATAAGGACTAGGTGGAGATATAGCTGAAATATGACCAGCCAAGATTTTTGTATGGGCACACGAATTTTGACATACTCATTAAGACATGAGTGGAGGCGCCAACTATACAACAGGTGAGAAAGTCAGGCCTGAAGATAAAAATTTGGAAATCAATGGCATTTAAAGGCATGAGGTTAGATGAGATCACCCAGCGGGGAGAGAGAGTGAAGATGCAAAAGAGCAGAGGATCTAGAACCGACCCTTAGAGCACTTTAACATTTAAAGATCAAACAGCAGATATTTTACCTTTCAGTTGTGATAAAGCCACAATATAACATATATTTGAAACAAAGATAACATATTGCTATGGATGTATATTTAAAGGATAATAGGCTCTTAGCTGCAGTACATAAGAGAGCTTTTGTCATATTTGCTACTGAAAGTACACGCTACAGGAGAAGAGATTTGTTTCACGTAGATTAATGATTATCTGTGAGCTATAACTGCTTGAAAAGGTATTTTGGAATCAGTATACAGGAATAAAAGGTGAACAGAGGAGAGTAATCAAGTTCACTAGTTCCAGAGAAATATTATAACAAGATAGCATTTCTCAAAAATTAAAAAGTCTAACAAGGGTTGGTGAGAAGGTATGGAAAAAAGAACTCTCATCTGCTGCTGGTGGGAATATAAAATAGTAAAGCCTCTTTGGAGAGCAATTTTGCAATTTGAGCAAAATTTAAACCCAGCTATTCTGAACCCAGCAATTCTACTTCTAAGTATATGACTGTCCTACAGAAACCTTTACACATGTGCACAAGTGAAAAGACATTTACAGCAGCACAGTCATAGCAAAAACTGAAACAACATAAATGTCCATCAATGGGGGAAGAGAAAAATAAAATGTGATGCATCCATATGATGGAATACTATCCAGTAGTTAAAAAATATATTTGTTATGGGTATATTTCAAAATCCAAGGATAAATAGGAAAAATCATGGAGAACAGTATATAGTATAATAATACCATTTATACAAATTTTAAGATTCATATTAGTGGTTACCTCTGGGGAGTGAGACAAGGAAATAGAATTGGGAAGGCACATTAAAGGAGCTCCAACCTTAGTAATACCGTTTTATTTCTTTTATGATATAAAAACTGAGGCAAATATAACAAAATGTCAAATTGTGTTGGTTCTGGGTGATAGGTACACAAGAATCTACTACATTATCCTGTGATTGGGGGAAAAAAGAGGCTGCACATACACTGCTTTACTCATAGGAGAAAACAAGGCAGAAGAAGTTGCATGTTTTCTGATGTTGATTCAGTAAAGGAAATACTGAAGACTTTTAAAATAAGTTTATCATGGTCAACTAAATATGTATCTTTTCAGCATGTTGCAGGAAAAATAGAGAGTAAATATGAAACTTTCGATGCTGGCTGTAAAAGGCAAGAGTATTTACTTAAGCTTTCAAAATGACAGTTAAGACTAGACTATTTCTTCACGGTACTGAATACATGGCCTGTTCAAAAGGTATACATCTAGATTATACATCCAGTATTTAAAGAGCCTAACTACATCACTTGCAGGCTGAAATGACACAGTTTTTAAGAAGACGAGGTACAAACAGTTTGACTGTCATATTTTTTTACTCTTTCCCAATTTATAATTTTCTTTAGTAACTGAAGAAACTGATGATATATTCATTATTAGGCATATTAAAAAACCACATCCAGGGGCCGGCCCGGTGGCGCAAGCGGTTAAGTGCGCGCGCTCCGCTGTGGCGGCCCGGGGTTCGCTGGTTCGGATCCCGGGCGCGCACCGACGCACTGCTTGGTAAGCCATGCTGTGGCGGCGTCCCATATAAAGTGGAGGAAGATAGGCACCGATGTTAGCCCAGGGCCGTCTTCCTCAGCAAAAAAAGAGGAGGATTGGCGGATGTTAGCTCAGGGCTGATCTCCTCACAAAAAGAAAAAAAAAAAAAAAAAAAAAAACCACATCCAGGAGAGAAGTCAAGATGGCAGCGTAGGCAGACTCTGAACTCACCTCCTCCTGCGGACAGAGCCAATTTACAACTACTCGTGGAAAAATTACCCCTGAGACATAACTGAAAACTGGATAAGAGGAACTCCTGCAAAAACAGACAATCCTAACTGAGGTAGAAGAGGCAGAAACTCCCTTCTGGAGAGGAAAAACGCCGCCTTCACGAGCTGCAGCGACTCACGGCTGCCCGGGAGCAGCCCACAGGTACGCAGCCTCCCTGGAGGAGCGGGGCCCTGAGCCAGGGAGCGCCCCCGCTGTGGGCATTTTGTGGATCCAGCACAATCGAGGCGAGTGGCATAATATCTGTCTTTGCCTGCTACTAAAACATTGGGGAGTACCCCCAGAAAAGCTGGTTCACAAAGACATTAAAACCGGCTCTTAAAGGGCTCACGCACAAACTCACTCGTTTCAGAAAGCAACCTAAAATCACCAGAAAGAAAGGTGCACAGTGCTTTGGTGAAAAGAGACTCACCTGATAGGCCCTGAGTGCATCTCGGTGAGAGGTGAGACCTCTCCAGGGACTGGGACATTGGTGGCGGCCATTGTTGTGGCCTGGTGTGGGCATGCTGACACAGACGCCAATGGAGTTCTCCCTGAGGCCTGCTAGCCCAGGGTCTGCCCCACCCGCTAGAGCACAGATTTAATCCAGCTCAGCCAGGGCAGGTAGCCCACCCTAGAGACTGGCCCCACCCAACAAGAAGCCCTCAGGCGACTTGTGGGCCTGCATAGATTGGTGACTGGATTCTCTGCAGCCTGGCAACTGAGCCGACTTCAGTGGGGCAGGGCGTGCACAAGGAGCGGGTGGAGAGTGTGGGGCAGTGGTGGAGTGTGTGGGGCTCCCGCCGTGGAGAGACTGGGTCCGCTTCGGGAGGTCAGGGTGCGAACACGGGGCAAGACTGTGTTGACTGTGTGTGTGGACCTGTGGGCGGCAGGGCTTCTCAACTGCAGAAGACTTGTGCTTCTCAAAGACCCACATAGGGGGTTTGCCCCACCTTCCAAAGCCTGAAACAACTGGGTGCTCCCGTGCCTGAGGCCAGCTCCACCCAGAAGCAATCCTCAGAGAACTGACAAGAGACCTAAAGGCTGGAGGCTTATAGCAATTGTAAGGCCCTGAGCCTAACAACCTGCCACGCTGGGGGCCTACTCACTTAAAAGAAATACTGCAACACAAATGTGGTATTAGAACTTGCAGCCAACTGTGCTGCAGCTCCCCACACCTGATAAAGAGACTGAAGGGCCCACAACAACTACAAGCAGCTGAGCATTACAACAGCTGGCCAGGAGCATAACTCGGCCTCCCTGGGTGCCTTCAGGGAGAGCAAACAGGCCACAACAGAAGGACACACGTAGCCCACATAGGGGTCACCCCTGAAACATTGAGAACTGAGGGAAACACACGGCAGGCCTCCTAAGCCATCACTTACGTAAGGTCACCTATCCAAGAGCAGGAGACGTAGCTGACCTACCTAATACGTAGTCACAAACACAGAGAAAGAGGCAAAATGAGGAGGCAAAGGAATACATTCCAAGTAAGGGAACAGGACAAAACCCCAGAAAAGGAACTAAGTGAAACAGAAATGAGCAACCTACCCGACAGAGAGTTCAAACAAAGAGTGTTAAGGATGCTCACTGATGTGGGGAGAAGAACAGATGAACTCAGTGAGAATGTCAACAAAGAAATGGAAGATATAAAAAAGAACCAATCAGAAATGAAGAATATGATACTGGAAATGAAAAATTCACTAGAGGGACTCAAAAGCAGAGTAGAGGATACAGAAGAACGGATCTGTGAGCTGGACGAAAGACTAGAAGAAATTACCCAAGCTGAACAGGTAAAAGAGAAAAGAATTAAAAAGAGTGAGGACAGTTTAAGGGACCTCTGGGACAACATCAAGCGCACTAACATCCGCGTTATAGGTGTCCCGGAAGGAGAAGAGCGAGACAAAGGGGCAGAGAATCTATTTCCAGAAATAATAGATGAAAACTTCCCTAACCTAAGGAAGGAAACAGACATCCAGGTACAGGAAGCACAGAGAGCCCCAAACAAGATAAACCCAAAGAGGCCCACATCAAGACACATCATAATCAAAATGTCCAGAATTAAAGATAAAGAGAGAATCCTAAAAGCTGCAAGAGAAATTCAAGTTACATACAAAGGAAACCCCATAAGGCTATCAGCTGACTTCTCAGCAGAAACCTTACAGGCTAGAAGAGAATGGCACGATATATTTAAAGTGCTAAAAGGAAAAAACTTACAGCCAAGAATACTGTACCCAGCAAGGTTATCATTCAAAATGGAAGGAGAGATCAAAATTTCCCAGACAAGCAAAAATTAAAGGAGTTTGTCACCAAGAAACCAGTGCTACAAGAAATGTTAAAGGGACTGATTTAAGGGGAAAAGAGAAGACCACAAATAGGAAAAATTATCTATTTCCATGATAAGAGGGTAATGGATACAAATGCACAAAAATGGTTAGATATGATATCAAAAACATAAAAGGAGGGAGGAGGGGAGTTACAGAGTAGAGCTTTCAGACAGAGGTCAAACTAAAGAGACCATCAATTCTGTATAGAAGAAGGAAGGAACAGAGAAGGACTACTAAAACACTGAGAAAAAAAGTCAAAAAATGGCAGTAAGTACATACTTATCAATAGCTACTTTAAACGTCAATGGACTAAATGCTCCAATTAAAAGGCATAGGGTGGCTGATTGGATTAAAAAACAAGACCCATATATGGTGCATACAAGAGACACACTTCAGACCTAAAGACACACACAAACTGAAAGTGAAAGGATGGAAAAAGATACTCCATGCAAATGGCAATGAAAAGAAAGCTGGGGTAGCAGTACTCATATCAGACAAAATAGACTTTAAAACAAAAACTGTAAAAAGAGATAAAGAAGGTCATTACATAATGATCAAGGGAACAATCCAAGAAGAGGACATAACACTTGTAAATATCTACGCACCCAATGTAGGTGCACCTAAATATATAAAGCAATTATTAACAGACATAAAAAGAGAAATAGACAGTAACACAATAATAGTAGGGGACTTTTAACACTCCACTTACACCAACGGATAGATCATCCAAACAGAAGATCAATAAGGAAACATTGGCCTTAAATGACACACTAGAACAGATGGACCTAGTAGATATATACAGAGCATTCCATCCAAAAACCGAAGAATACACGTTCTTTTCAAATGCACATGGAACATTCTCCAGGACTGATCACATATTAGGCCACAAAACAAGTCTCCATAAACTTAAGAAGACTGAAATAATACCAAGCATCTTTTCTGACCACAACGGTATGAAACTAGAAATCAACTATGGGAAGAAAATCAGAAAAGCCACAAATACGTGGAGATTAAACAAAATGCTACTGAACAACGACTGGGTCAACGAAGAAATCACAGAAGAAATCAAAAAATACCTGCAGACAAATGAAAATGAAAATACGACATGCCAGAATTTATGGGATACAGCAAAAGCGGTTCTAAGAGGGAAGTTTATAGCAATACAGGCCTATCTCAACAAACAAGAAAAATCTCAAATCAACAATCTAACAATGCACCTAAAGGAACTGGAAAAAGAAGAACAAACAAAGCCCAAAATCAGTAGAAGAAGGGAAATAATAAAAATCAGAGCAGAAATGAATGAAATAGAGACCAAAAAAACAATAGAAAAAATTAATAAAACCAAGAGCTGGTTCTTTGAAAAGATAAACAAAATTGACAAACCTTTAGCTAGATGCACCAAGAAAAAAAGAGGGAAGGCACAAATAAGTAAAATCAGAAATGAAAGAGGAGAAATTACAACAGACACCTCAGAAATACAAAAGATTATCAGAGAATACTATGAAAAGCTATATGCCAACCAATTCGACAATCTGGAAGAAATGGATAAATTCTTAGAATCATACAACCTTCCAAAAGTGGATCAAGAAGAAGTAGAAAATTTGAATAGACCAATCACCAGGAAGGAGATCGAAACAGTAATCAAAAACCTCCCCAAAAATAAAAGTCCAGGACCAGACGGCTTCCCTGATGAATTCTACCAAACATTCAAAGAAGACTTACTACCTACCCTTCTCAAACTCTTCCAAAAAATTGAGGAGGTGGGGAAGCTCCCTAACTCATTCTACGAAGCCGACATTACCCTGATACCAAAACCAGACAAGGACAACACAAAAAAAGAAAATTACAGGCCAATATCACTGATGAGCATCGATGCAAAAATCCTCAACAAAATACTAGCAAATCACATACAACAATATGTTAAGAAGATTATACACCATGATCAAGTGGGATTTATTCCAGGGATGCAGGGATGGTTTAACATTCGCAAATCAATCAATGTGATACACCACATTAATAAAATGAAGAATAAAAATCACATGATCATCTCAATAGATGCAGAGAAAGCATTTGACAAGATATAGCATCTATTTATGATAAAAACTCTGAATAAAATGGGGATAGAAGGAAAGTACCTCAACATAATAAAGACCATATATGAGAAACCCACAGCTAATATCATCCTCAATGGTGAAAAACTGAAAGCTATCCCTCTAAGAACGGGAACCAGACAAGGATGCCCACTGTCACCACTCCTATTTAACATAGTACTGAAAGTCCTAGCCAGAGCAATCAGGCAAGAAAAAGAAATAAAAAGGATCCAAATTGGAAAGGAAGAAGTGAAACTGTCACTATTTGCAGATAACATGATTTTATATATAGAAAACCCTAAAGAATCCACCAGAAAACTTTTAGAAGTAATAAACGAATATGGTAAAGTTGCAGGATACAAAATCAACATACAAAAATCAGTTGCATTTCTATACACTAACAACGAAGTAGCAGAAAGAGAAATTAAGAATACCATCCCACTTACAATTGCAACAAAAAGAATAAAATACCTAGGAATAAACTTAACCAAAGAGGTGAAAGAGCTGTACACGGAAAACTATAAAACATTGCTGAAAGAAATTGAAGAAGACACAAAGAAATGGAAAGATATTCCGTGCTCTTGGATTGGAAGAATTAACATAGTCAAGATGTCCATACTTCCTAAAGCAATCTATAGATTCAATGCAATCCCTATCAAAGTTCCAACAACATTTTTCACAGAAATAGAACAAAGAATCCTAAAGTTTATTTGGAAAAACAAAAGACCCCGAATAGTTAAAGGAATCCTGAGAAAAAAGAACAAAGCTGGCGGTATCACACTCCCTGATTTCAAAATATATACAAAGCTATAGTAACCAAAACAGCATGGTACTGGCACAAAAACAGACACACAGGTCAATGGAATAGAATTGAAAGTCCAGAAATAAACCCACACATCTATGGACAGCTAATCTTTGACAAAGGAGCCAAGAACATACAATGCAGAGAAGAAAGTCTCTTCAACAAATGGTGTTCAGAAAACTGGATAGCCACACGCAAAAAAATGAAAGTAGACCCTTACCTTACACCATGCACAAAAATTAACTCCAAATGGATTAAAGACTTGAATGTAAGACCTGAAACTATGAAACTTCTAGAAGAAAACATAGGCAGTATGCTCTTCGACATCGGTCTTAGCAACATCTTTTCAAGCACCATGTCTGACCGGGCAAGAGAAACAATAGAAAAAATAAATGGGACTACATAAAACTAAAAAGCTTCTGCGCAGCAAAGGAAACCATCAACAAAATGAAAAGACAATCTAACAATTGGGAGAAGATATTTGCAAACCATACATCTGATAAGGGCTTAATCTCCAAAATATACAAAGAACTGATGCATCTCAACAAGAAAAAAACTAACAACCGAATTAAAAAATGGGCAAAAGACCTGAACA
The DNA here is from genome assembly GCF_020826845.1 of Diceros bicornis minor. Taxonomy (NCBI): domain Eukaryota; kingdom Metazoa; phylum Chordata; class Mammalia; order Perissodactyla; family Rhinocerotidae; genus Diceros; species Diceros bicornis. The sequence continues at coordinate 3,537,788 of NC_080751.1, read as the reverse complement.
GACATTTCTCCAAAGAAGATATACAGATGGCCAACAGATATGTGAAAAGTTGTTCAAAATCATTAACTATCAGGGAAAGGCAAATGAAAACTACAATGAGATATCACCTCACGCCCGTCAGAATGGCTATAATTAACAAGATAGGAAACAACATGTGTTGGAGAGGATGTGGAGAGAAGGGAACTCTCATACACTGCTGGTGGGAGTGCAAACTGGTGCAGCCACTATGGAAAACAGTATGGAGATTCCTCAAAAAATCACGGATAGAACGACCATATGATCCAGCTATTCCACTGCTGGGTATTTATCCAAAGAACTTGAAAACACCAATGCGTAAAGATACATGCACCCCTGTGTTCATTGCAGCGTTATTCACAATAGCCAAGACTTGGAAGCAACCTAAGTGCCCATCAAGGGACAAATGGATAAAGAAGATGTGGTATATATACACAATGGAATACTACTCAGCCATAAGAAATGATGAAATCCAGCCATTTGTGACAACATGGATGGACATTGAGGATATTATGCAAAGTGAAATAAGTCAGAGGGAGAAGGTCAAATACTGTATGATTTCCCTCATTAAGTAGTAGATAATAACAACAACAATAAACAAACACATAGAGACAGAGATTGGATTGGTGGTTACCAAAGGGGAAGGGGGGAGGGAGGAGGGCGAAAGGGATAATTTGGCACATGTGTGTGGTGATGGGTTGTAATTAGTATATGGGTGGTGAACATGATGTAATCTATGCAGAAATAGAAGTATAATGATGTACACCTGAAATTTATACAATGTTATAAACTAATGTTACTGCAATAAACAAAAAATTAAAAAAAAAAACAAAACACATCCAAATGTTAAAATTAAACATAAAGAAATACAGAGCCAAATACAACCAAATAATGGATTACGCACTCATTTGGCACCAGCCTCTAAATTTAAACATTCAAGTCGCCTTTGTTTTCTTTTTTTTGCTGAGGAAGATTCACCCTGAGCTAACATTCGTTACCAATCTTCCTCTTTTTTTGCTTGAGGAAGATTAGCCCTGAGCTAACATCTGTGCCAATCTTCCTCTATTTTATATGTGGGTCGCTGCCGCAGCATGGCTGACGAGCAGGGTAGGTCTGCACAGGGGATCTGAACCCATGAACCAGGCTGCCGAATTGGAGCGTGCCAAACTTAACCACTGGGCCATGGGGCCAGGCCAAGTATTCTAACTTTTGAGTGTCCTATAGTGATCTATGTAGTATCTGACAGAGCTGAAAATATTCTTTAACTAAAAATTTCTCCATAATATCTGAGTGTGTACCTAGGCTAAATATCTGATAGTCACTTGCTGCCATTCTCAAAGACCTATAATTCTGAGTTAGGACTTCATTTAACAGAAATTGAATAAGGAAAGAAGCTGACTGGATGTAAAATTTAACCTATGACTCAAGCTGTCACTGACCCGGAGACAGATGCCTGTGACAGATCACAAACAGTATTATATGGGGCACCAAAAGGAAAATAAAGTGTGTTTATTTTAATTTTAAATATAAGAAAGTTTTAAAAATTAAGTTGATAGTTCGCATGTATGCTGAATACCCGTTACGTGGTCTGCAGAGTCCTAAGAAGTAAGGAAGCATATAGAGCTAGAGATGAGGCAGAAAAGGAGGTGGGCGAAAGCCAAAGACAAACTCAGCCTGTTTTAAAATTCTATCCGGGGCGGCTTTGGGCCTAGGACAGAGGAAGCGCTTCTTCACCCTCCTCTAACGCACAGGCCCACTTTTTAGTCCTATGCCTCAATTCCTAGGCCACTTTATAACACTGTTCACATTAGGAAATACATTCTAAATTCTAAACAAAGCAGATTTATATGTAGATTTTGCCATTACTTCAACAACACTGGCAAAAGAAAATGAATAATAATAAAATAATAACAATAGTAATAATTATATTTTGCATTTGTATAACACCCCAACTAAGACAATATAAAGAATAAAAACCAGGGGCCGGCCCGGTGATGCAAGCGGTTAAGTGTGTGTGCTCCGCTGGGGTGGCCCGGGGTTCGCCGGTTCGGATCCCGGGTGCGCACTGACGCACCGCTTGTCAAGCCATGCTGTGGCAGTGTCCCATATAAAGTGGAGGAAGATGGGCACGGATGTTAGCCCAGGGCCAGTCTTCCTCGGCAAAAAAAGAGGAGGATTGGCAGATGTTAGCACAGGGCTGATCTCCTCACACACACAAAAAAAGAATAAAAACCAGAGCTGACACTGTTCTTCCTATTCAAGGAAACCAGCATTGATGACAACAGCAAGAGCATCAGCACTAACGAGGCGGCTGTAAGGTAAGGGCTCTTACCCAGCTGGTTCTTCATCCCCATGAGCACAGAGTTCATGTGAGCTTTGGAAGCATAGAGCTTGCTCACAGCCTTCCTCGACCTGATCATCTCCTTGGCCAGAACCACACAGACATCCTTCTCTCCCTTCTTGGCAGCATCTTTCACAGACCGTTTGACTTTTTCTTCTTCTCTTTGGATATCTAAATTTAGAACATAACAGAACACCAAAAAATTAAGGGTAAACCAGAAGATTTACTGTCACTCAAATCTGTTCTTATTGTGATCTAAATGTGTCTATTAAATAGAAAAACAGGAGGATATAAACAAAAATAAAATAATTACTGTTGCAAGTATTCATTATGTCCAGATACAACATAAAGTAATTTAAGAGTGAAAAGAAAAGTAAATCCTATTACACTAGACAAAATTGCAAAACTGCTTTTGTGAGCCCATTCTAATGTTTGTTGGTATCGGTACTAAGGAATTTTTAAAATACTGTAAATGCATTCCAGAGCCTGCTCTACTAATCAATAAGCAGTATTCCCACAATTATGGGAGTACAATTTCTGTATAGTCATTAATGATTTAGAAAAACCCGCAACTTAAGGAAAACCTGAACACGTTAGAAGTCATCATAACAGCATTAACTACAGGTAAGATATGTCTATATTATGTGCTTTATGGACAGCAGAGATTTTTCTTTATTGTGGTAAAATACACATGATATAAAAAATTTACCATCTTAACTATTTTTTTTTTTTTTGTTTCTTTTTTTTTTTTTTTTTTTTTTTTTTTTTTTTTTGTGAGGAGATCAGCCCTGAGCTAACATTCGCCAATCCTCCTCTTTTTTTGCTGAGGAAGACGGCCCTGGGCTAACATCGGTGCCTATCTTCCTCCACTTTATATGGGACGCCGCCACAGCATGGCTTACCAAGCAGTGCGTCGGTGCGCGCCCGGGATCCGAACCAGCGAACCCCGGGCCACCGCAGCGGATCGCGCGCACTTAACCGCTTGCGCCACCGGGCCGGCCCCAACCATCTTAACTATTTTTAAGTACACAGTTCAGTGGTATTATGTACATTCATATTGTTGTGAACCATCACCACCATCCATCTCCAGAACTCTCTACAACTTCCAAAACTGAAACTTAAACCCATTAAACAATAACTCCGCATTCCCTCCTCCCGCTAGCCCCTGGTAACCACCATCCTACTTTCTGTCTTTATGAATTTGACTATTTTAGGTACCTTATATAAGCGGAATCATACAGTATTTTTTGTGTGTGTGACTAGCTTATTTCACTTAGCATAACATCCTCAAGGTTCAACCACATTGTAGCATCTTATCAGAATTTCCTTCCTTTTTAAGGCTGAATAATATTTCATTGTGTGTATATACCAAATTTTGTTTATCCACTCATCCATCAATGGACACTTGGGTTGCTTTCAACCTTTACTTATTGTGAATAATGCTGCTATGAACATGAGTGTATAAATATCTCTTCGAGATCCTGCTTTCAAATCTTTTGTGTATATACCTATATGACCATAGACTGACTGGCTTAAACAACACAAATTTATTTCTCATAGTTCTGAAGGGTGGCAAGTCCGAGATCAAGATGCCAACAATCAATTTAGTCCCTGGTGAGAAGCCCCTGGTTTGCAGATGGCTTCTTGCTATATCCCCACATGGCCAAGAAAGAGATCACCTCTCGTGTTTCTTATAAGAGCACTAATCCCATTCATGAGGGCTACACCCTCAACATATGAAATTTAGGGGCACATAAACATTCAGTCCATAGCATTCTGCCTCTGCCCCCCCTAAAATTTACGTCCTTCTCACATTCAAAATGCATTCATTACATCCCAATAGCCTCAAAAGTCTTAACTCCTTCCAGCAGCAACTCTGATGTCTAAAGTTCAGTCTCATCTCAATATCACCTAAATCAGATATCAGTGAGACTCAACTATGATTCATCCTGAGGCAAAATTCCTCTCCAGCGACGACCCTGTGACAGACAGGTACAGGAAAGACATTCCCATTCCAAAGGGAGAAACAGGAAAGAAGGAAGGGGTGACAGGTTCCAAGCATGTCCAAACTCCATGAGATCTTAAGACGCAAGAAAAATCCTCTGTGGCTCAATGCTCTGACTTCTAGCCCACGGGGGTGGTAAGGTCACCTGCAGGGCTTGGTGGGGCACCACCACACTGAGGCTTTCTGTGGGGACCCCACCCAAGGTGAGGCTCTCCTGGCAGGGACTCACACCCCCAGGGCTCTGCCAGTGGTCCTTCCCCTATGGCTTCAGTTGGGGACACTCTGGGATATGAGAACTAAGATGGTGGCCCTGATAATCTCTGAATCAGCTTTGGGGATATTCTTTCCCTTCCTTGATGAAGAGCACAAGTCGAAGCCAAGTGGTTTTATCATCCTGTCCTGTAGAATCTAGTTAAGTCCAACAGCCTTCCTTCATTCTGTATCCATCTCCTTCAGTTCGAACTGGCAGTGATCTTGCTGGGGTGGCTGATAAAGTCCACAGTTCACACCTATACTAACCTCCTTATCAAATGGTCAGTCAGCCATACTCTTAAGTGTCTTCTTTCGAACATGTTTTCTCATTTTTTGCAACATAGATAGACTGAGACTATTCCAAATCTTTAAGTTCTGGTTCCTTTTTGTTTAATAATTCCTTCAATTCATTTCTCTCTCCTTGAATTTTACTACAAGCAGTCAGGAAGAATCAAGTCACTCCTTCAACATTTTGCTTAGAAATCTCCTCAACTAAATACACAATTTCATTGCTTGCAAGTTCTAATTTCCACAACACACTAGACCCTCAACACAGTTCAGCCAAGTTCTTAGCCACTTTATAACAAGGATGGCCTTTTCTCCACTGTCCAGTAACATGTTCCTCATTTCCGTCTGAGACCTCATCAGAATGGCCTTTACCATCACATTTCTACCAACATTATGTACATGGTTATTACCTGTTCTCTAAGAAGATGGAGGCTTTCTCTCTAGCCCTCCTTTTTTTTTTTTCCCCTAAGCCCTCACCTGAATCACTTTTAAAGGTCCATTCCTGGCAAAGCAGGCTTCTTCTACCTTGCAACTCAAAACTCTTCTAAGCCTCTACCCAATTACCCAGGTTCCAAAGCTGCTTCCACATTTTCAGGTGTTTGTTACAGCAGCACCCTACTTCATGGTACCAATATCTGTATTAGTCAGTTCAGGCTGCTATAACAAAAATATCATAGATAGGTGGCTTAAACCACAGAAATTTATTTCAAACAGTTCTGAAGGCTGGGAAGTCCAAGATCAAGGTGCTGGCCAATTCAGTTCCCAATGAGAGCCGTTTTCCTGGTTTGCAGATGGATGCCTTCTTCTTCTATCCTAACACAGTGGACAGAGATTATCTTTCTCGTGTCTCTTCTGATAGGGGCACTAATCTCATTCACGAGGGCTCCACATTCACGGCCTAATTACCTCCTAAAGGCTCCCCCCTCCAAATACTGTCACACTGGGGATTAGTGCTTCAACATACGAATTTGGGGAGGAACACAAACATTCAGTCCATAGCAATACTCAAAAGTAGGAATGTTAGATCATATAGTAATTCTATTTTTAACCTTTTGAGGAAAGAGATTGTTTTCCACAGCTGTTGCACCATTTTAAATTCCCACCAACAGTGACCAATGGTTCCAATTTCTCCAAATCTTTGCCAATACTTTTATTTTCTGTTTTGTTTTGTTTTGATAGCAGCCATCCTAATGGGTGTGAGGTGGTATCTCATTGCGGTTTTTTTTTTTTTAATTTTATTTATTTATTTATTTTTCTCCCAAAGCCCCAGTAGATAGTTGTATGTCATAGCTGTACATCCTTCTAGTTGCTGTATGTGGGACGCGGCCTCAGCATGGCCGGAGAAGCAGTGCGTTGGTGCATGACCGGGATCTGAACCCGGGCCTCCAGCAGCACAGCGTGCGCACTTAGCCGCTAAGCCGTGGGGCCGGACCTCATTGTGGTTTTGATTTGCATTTCCCTAATGATCTGTGATGTTGAGCATCTTTTCATATGCTCATTGGCCATTTATGTATCTTCTTTGGAGAAATATTCTATAGATTTGGAAGTCTATTCAAGTCCTTTGCCCACCTTTGAACAGGGCTGTTTTTAAGCTGTTAAGTTTTAGGAGTTCTATATATATTCTGGATATTAATCCCTTGTCAGATACATGATTTGCAAATATTTTCTCCCATTCTGTGGGTTGCCTTTTCACCCTGTTTACTCTTTTTACTGTGTCTTTGGATTCACAAAATTTTTCAATTTTCATGAAGTCCAATTTATCTACTGTATTTTTTTGTAGCCTGTGGCTTTGGGGTCATACACAAGAAATCACTGCCGAATCTAATGCTGTGAAGTTTTTGTTTTACCCTATGTTTCCTTCTAGGAGTTTTATAGTTTTAGCTTTTACATTTAGATTTTTGATCCATTTTGACTTAATTTTTGTATATGTTTGTTAGGTAAGGGTCCAACCTCATTCTTTTGACTGTGGATATTCAGTTTTCCCAGCATATTTGTCAAAAAGACTTGTCTTTTCCCCACTAAATGGTCTTGGCACACTTGTTGAAAATCATTTGACCATATATGTGAGGTTTTACTACTGGGCTCTCTATTGGACTTCATTGGTCTTTCTGACTGTCTTCATGCCAGTAGCACACTGATTTTCTGTCTACAGCTTTTAGTAAGTTTTGAAACGAGGAAGTGTAAGTCCTCCAACTTTGTTCTTTTTCAAGATTGTTTTGTCACTTAGGGGGTCCCTTCAGATGCCATATGTATTTCAGGATGATTTTTTTATTTCTGCAAAAAATATCTTTGGGATTTTGATAGGGATTGCACTGAATCTGTAGATCACATTGGGTGCTACTGACATCTTAACAATGTTAAGTATTGCAATCCATGGACATGGGATGTCTTTCCACGTATTTATGTCTTTAACTTCTTTCAGCAATGTTTTGTAGTTTTCATTGTACAAGTCTTTCACCTCTTTGGCTAAGTTAATTCCTAAGTATTTTATTCTTTTTGATGCTACTGTAAGCGGGACTGTTATGTTAATTTACTTTTAAAACTGTTCACTCTTAGTATACAGAAATACAACTGACTTTTGTGCATTTTGTATCTTGCTATTTTACTGAATTCATTTATTAGTTCTAAAAGTTCTGCTGTGGAATTTTTACGGTTTTATACATGTAAGATCATATCATCTGCAAACACATAATTTTACTTCTTCCCTTCTAATTTGGATGCCTTTTATTTCTTTTACTTGATTAACTGCTCTGGCTAGGGCTTCCAGTACCATGTTCAAGAGAAGTGGCAAAAGCAGGCCTCCTTGCCTTGTTCCTATCTTAGGGGAAAAGCTTTCAGTCTTTCACCATTGAGTGTAACGTTTGCTGTGGGCTTTTCACATATGGCTTTTATTATGTTGAGTAATTTCCTCCTATTCCTAGTTTGTTGAGTGATTTTTATCATAAAGTGGTGTTGAATTTTGTCAAATCCTTTCTCTGCATCAACTCAGATGATCATGTGGTTTTTTCCCTTCGTTTTGTTGATGTGGTGTATTTTGCTGATCTATTTTCACATGTAGAACCATCCTTGCATTCCAGGAATAAATCCCACTTGGTCACAGGACATAATCCTTTTGAATTCTGTTTGCTAGTATTTTGTTGAAGATTTGTGCATTGATGTTCATAAGGGATATTGGTCTGTAGTTTTCTTTTCTGTGTGTCTTTGTCTGGCTTGGTATCAGGGCAATGTTGGCCTTATAGAATGAGTTAGAAAGTGTCCCCTTCTCTTCAGTTTTTTGGAAAAGCACAAGAAGGACTGGTGTTAGTTCTTTAAACATTTGGTAGAAATCACTTGTGAATACATTGGGTCTAGGGCTTTTCTTTGTCAGGAGAGTTTTGATTACCGATTCAATCTCCTTACCAGTTATGTGTCTGTTCAGATTTTCTATTTCTTTGTATTTCAGTCTTGGTAGGTTTTGTGATTCTAGGAATTTGTCTATTTCATCTAGGTTAACCAATTTGTTGGTGCACAACTGTTCACAGTACTCTCTTGTAATATTTCTTATTTCTGTATCTTCATAGTAAAGCTCACTCTCATTTCTGATTTTAGGCATTTGAGTCTTCTCTCTCTCTTTAAGTCAACCTAGCTAAAGGTTTCTCAATTTTGTTGATGTTTTCAAAGAACTCACTTTTGGTTTCTTTGATTTTTCTTTATTGTTTTCCTATGCTCTATTTTGTTTATCTCTGCTCTAATCTTTATTATTGCCTTCCTTCTGCTAGCTTTAGGTTGAGTTTGCTCCTCTTTTTCTAATTCTGTAAATTGTAAAGTTAGGTTCTTGATTTGACATCATTCTCTTTTTTTTGTTTATTGATGCATAATTTTTTATTAAAGTCATAATAGTTTATAACATTGTGAAATTTCAGTTGTACATTATTATTTGTCAGTCACATATATATGTGCCCCTTTACTCCTTATGCCCACCCCCAACCCCCTTCCTTTTGGTAACCACTAATCTGTTCTCTTTGTCCACGTGTTTATCTTCCACGGATGAGTGAAATCATATGGTGTTTGTCTTTCTCGGTCTGGCTTATTTCACTTAACATAATACCCTTAAGGTCCACCCATGTTGCTGCAAATGGGACGATTTTGTCTTTTTTATGGCTGAGTAGTATTCCATTGTGTGTGTGTGTGTGTGTGTGTGTGTGTGTGTGTGTGTATACATATATACATACCACATCTTTTTTTTCCATTCATCAGTTGATGGGCACTTGGGTTGCTTCCACTTCTTGGCTACTGTGAATAATGCTGCAATGAACATAGGGGTGCATAATTCTCTCTGAATTGTTAATTTCAAGTTTTTTGGATAAATATGCAGTAGTGGGACAGCTGGGTTGTATGGTATTTCTATTTTTAATTTTTTGAGAAACCTCCATACTTTTTTCCTTAGTGGCTGCACCAGTTTGCATTCCCACCAGCGGTGTATGAGGGTTCCCTTTTCTCCATATCCTCTCCAACATCTCTTATTTTTTGTCTTGATAATTTTAGCCATTCTAACAGATATTAAGGTGTTATCTCATTGAAGTTTTGATTTGCATTTCTCTAATGATTATTGATGTTGAACATCTTTTCATGTGCCTGTTGGCCATCTGTATATCTTCTTTGGAAAAATGTCTGTTCATATCCTCTGCCCATTTTTTGAAGAGATCATTCTTCTTTTTTAATATAAAAATTTTTACAGCTATCATTTCCCTGCTTCTGCTACATCCCATAAGTTTTGATATACTGTCTTGTGGTTTTCACTCATTCTAAGTATTTTCTAATTTCCCTTGTGATTTCTTCTTTGACCCATTTGTTGTTTAATAGTGTGTTAACTTTCACATATCTGTGAATTTTCCAGTGCTCCTTCTGTTATTGATTTCTAACCAATCTTTGTTGTGGTCAGCAAAGATATCATACATCTATATTTTAAAATTAACTGAGACTTGTTTGGCCTAACATATGGTCTACCCTGGAGGATGTTCCACGTGCACTTAAGAATGTGTATTCTGTTGTTGTTTGGTAAGAATATTCTGTATATGTCTATTAGATCTAGTTCATTTGTTGTGTTGTTTAACTCCTCTATTTCCTTATTTATCTTCTGTCTGGTTGTTATATCCACTTTTGAGAGTGGATTATTGGGTTATTAAAGTCTTCAACTATTATTGTAGGACTACTTCCCCCTTTAATTCTGTCAATTTCTGCTTCATATATTTTGATGATGTTATTAGGTGCACAGATGTGTATAACTGTTATATCTTCTTACTGTATTGAAAGTTTTATTAACATATAATATCGTACTTTGACTCTTGTAATTTTTTTTGATTTACAGTTTATTTTGTCTTATATTAGCATAGCAATCTCCACTCTCTTTTGGTTACTATTTCCATGAAATACCTTTTTCTGTTCTTTCACTTTCAACCTATTTGTATCTTTGGATCTAAAATGAGTCTCTTGTAGGCAGCATACAGTAGGGTCATTTTTTTTTAAATCCATTCTGTCAAGCTATGTCTTTTAATTGGAGAGTTTAATCTATTTACATTTAAAGTAATTACTAATAAGGAGGGGCTTACTTTGGCCATTTTGCTATTTTTTCTGTAGGTCTTACAGCTTTCTCGCCCTTCTTTTACTGCATTAATGTCGTCTTTTGTGTTTACTTTTTTGTAATGAAACTTTTCAAGTCCCTTTTCATTTGCTCTTGTGTATAATCTATAGCTTTTTTCTTTGTGGTTACCATGGGGATTACACTTAATATCCTAAAGTTATAACACTAATTTGAATTTATACGAGCTTAACTTCAATAGCATACAAAAACTTTACTTCTATACAGCTCTGTCCCCACCCCCATTCAGTTACTGATGTCACAAAAGTACATTTTTCTGCACTGTGTGTTCAAAAACATAGCCTAATAATTTTTTTTATGCACAAGTCTCCTAAATCATGTAGAAAACAAAAAATGGTTTTTTTATGCACAAGTCTCCTAAATCATGTAGCAGACAAAAAATGGAGTTACAAACCAAAGTTACAAAAATACTAACTTTTACAATTGCTCATGTATTTACTTCTAATGGAGATATTTATTTTTTCACATGACTTCAAGTTACTCACTATTATCTTTTCATTTCAACCTTCAGCATTTCTTGCTGGGCAGGTCTAGTGGTAACAAACTTCCTCAGCTTTTGTTTATCTGGGAATGTCTTAATTTCTCCCTTGTTTTGCTGGATATAGGATTCTTGGTTTATAGGTTTCTTCTTTCAGCATTTGAATATATCAACCCACTGCCTTCTGGCCATCAACATTTCTGATGAGAAATCTGCTGAAAATCTTATTGAGGATCCCTTGTATGTGACAAGTTGTTTCTCTCTTGCTGCTTTAAACAATCTCTGTCTTTGACTTGCTACAGTTTGATTATAATGTGCTTTGGCATGAGTCTCTTTGAGTTTATCCTACTTAGAGTTAGTGGAACTTTCTGGATGATTATATTCATATGTTTCATAAAATGTGGGAAGTTTTTCTCATTATTTCTTCAAATAATCTCTCTGCCCTTTTCTTTCTCGACTTTCCTTCTGGGACTCCCACAGTGTGTATGCTGGTCTGCTTGATGGTGTCTCACAGGTCGCTTAGGCTCTGTTTACTCCAATTTTATTTTCCCTTCTGTTCTTCAGACTTGATAATTTCAATTCTAATATTTTCAAGTTTACTGATTCTTCTGCCTGCTCCAATCTGCTTTTGGATAACTCTAGTAAATATTTCATTTGTTACTGTACTTTTTTAGCTGCAGAATTTCTTTTCATGTTTTCTATCTCTTTATTGATATTTTCCATTCTGTTCACACATCATTTTCTTGACTTTGTCCACATCTTACTTTAGTTCTTTGCATATCTTTAAGACAGTTGTTTTAAAGTCTTTGTTTAGTAAATTTGTCATCTAGTCTTTCTCAGGGACATTTTCTGATTTATTTTTCTTTGGGCCATACATTCCTGTTTCTTTGTATGCCTTGTGATTTTTTTTTGATGAAAATGGGATATTTGAATCTTATAACAAGATAACTCCAGAAATCAGATTCTCCCACTTCCCCAGGGTTTGCTGGTTTTGTTTTTATTGCTGTAGGGTATCTCTGTGCTAACTCTTCTCATGTCTTTCCAGAGCCTGCTTCCTTCCCTGGGCATGCACAGTGACCTTCTATAATCCCACGTATAAGTGGTTGCTTTTGAATATCTTAGTCCTTGATGTTAGGAATGTAAAATGGTGCAGTGCTGTGGAAAACATTATGGTGGTTCCTTAAAAATTAAATATAGAATTACCATCTGACCCAGCAATTCCATTTTGGGGTATATACACAAAAGAATTGAAAGCAGGGACTTGAGCATATATTTGTACACTCATGTTCATAACAGCATTATTCACAACAGCCAAAAGGTGGAAACAACCCAAATGTCCATTGACAGATGAATAGATTAAAAAAATGAGGTATATACATACAATGGAATATTATTCGGTCTTAAAAAGGAAGGAAATTCTGATACATGCTATAACATGGATGAAACTTGAAAACATTATGGTAAGTAAAATAAGCCAGACACAAAGGTACAAATACTATTTGATTCCACTCATATGAGGTACTGAGAATAGTCAAATTATACATAGAGACAGAAAGTAGAACAGCGGTTACCAGAGGAATGTGGGGGAGGGAGAAATGGAGAGTTATTGTTTAATGGGTACAGAGTTTCAGCATGGGATGAAGGAAAAGTTCTAGAGATGAATAGTGGCGACGGTTGCACAGCAATGTGAATGTACTTGATGTCATGGAACTGTATACTTAAAAAGGGTTAAAATGGTCAATTTTATGTTATGTATACTTTACTATAATAATAAATAAATAAAACAGTAGCAAGAATAGTATGATCCATTCATAAACAAGTGATTGTGTGTAAATACATGTATAGACAGAAATATATCTGGAAGGATGATTGCCAAAATGTTTGTAGTAGTTATCTCTGGATGATAGGATTTCAATGATTTTAACTTTCAGTGATTTTAACTTTCTTATTTATACTTTTCTCCACCACTATGTGTATTATTACCTTTTAGTCATGATGGGGTTGGGGGGAGACCAAGCTATTTTCATTTAAGTAGAGGGCCAAAATGAATGATCTAAATTCAATCTAACATTGCCTTTCATGAGCGTTCTAAATGTGTTACATTTGACTGAAAGCTAAAAATGTGGACTACTGTGAGTCCTCCACGAGAAGATGAGAACTACCTGTAGTTATACTTTGCTTTATTGAAATTACTACTGTTTTTCTCTTTAAACTTTTATTGAAGTATATCATACATACAGAAAAGTACACATAACTGTAGAGCTATATAAATTTCACAAACTAAACACACCCATATAACCAGCAACCAGATCAAGAAACAGAATATTACCATATGCCTTAAGGTCCCTTTATGTCTCCTTAATTGGCCATGCCCCAACAAGGGTAACCAATATCCTGACTTCTAAGATCATAGATTAGTCTTACAGATATTCATTTTTGCACTAATATTTAAAAAAAAAAATCCATTCACCTTGACTGCTAATATAAAACCAAATGAAAGACATTGGAAGTATTTGTATGATAAATCCTGATATGCAAGTAACATTTAAAGCAATCACATTACTTCAAAGTCATACTTTGTCTAAAGTACCCAGGTTTTTTTTTGGTATCATCATTAATGTAGTAAACCCTCTGCTTGTATGCCAGGTACTGTCCTAAACACTTTACATACATTCACAGATTTAATTGTCAGAACAATTCTATGAGATTCAAAGAATTTTAATAGGGATAGATGGCTAATTGATAGAGACAGAGTTTAAACCTGGTATCATTAACACTTCAAAACCCATGATCTTTTTCTGATATCATGTTAGAGTTAGTTAACTAAAAAATTGCTATGAATGAGAAATAACAGCACAACACCATGAAAAGAGATAGGGCTTGAGGATAATTTAACAAGATAAATGAGCTACAGATGTGAGAAGGTATACACTGGGCAAAGCACAAAACAGGAATAAATAAGGCTTGTGAGACACTAATTGAATTTATGAGGTTTCTAAAGATGACACTGGTCAATGTTTGTGCTATTATGGTAATAGAGTTTACTTCTATGTATGTTACAAGCCCCATATTGTTATTTTTACTTTAAACAGTCAATAATTTTTAAAAGAAATTTTAAAGAAAGAAAAGAAATTATTTCTATTTACTTATATACTTACTACTTCCAGCATGCTTCATTCCTCTGGGTAGGTTCAAGTTTGTATCTGGTATGATTTTCCTTCAGCTTACAGCTTCCTTTGACATTTTTTTGTACTGTAGATCTACTGGTAACAAATTCTCTTGGCTTTTGTATAAAACTATCTTTACCTCACCTTCACCTTTGAATAATTCTCACTGGATACAGAATTCTAGGATAATGTGCAGGTTTTTTCTTTCATCATATTAAAGATGTTCTGGTTTGCACTGCTTCTGATAAGAAATTTTTAATCATTCTTATTGTTTTCTGTATTTAATGTGTCTTTTTTCTCAGAAAGTTTAATTTCTCTATTGTTAACACTCAGTAATTAGATTATGATATGCCTTAGTACAGTTTTCTTTGTGTTGATCTGTTTGAAGCTCATTATGTTCTCTGGATCTGTGGGTTTAAAGTTTTCATCAGCTATTATTTCATGTGATCCCTTCCTGACTCCTCCTCTTCTGAGACTCAAATTACATGTTAGATCACTTGATATTGTTCCACAGGTCACTAATGCTCTGTTCATTTTCTTTTTTTTTTTTTTTACTTTTTTCTTTCTGTACTGTGGATAGTTTGTATTACTATCTCCAATTTCACTGATCTTATTTTCTGTAGTGTTTAATCTGCTTGTTAAACCCATTCAGTGAAGTTTTCATTTTATTTCACTTCATTTCAGATCTTTCATCTCTAGAAGTTCCATCTTGTTCTTTTCTGTGTCTTCTATATATCTCATTATGTTCATGTTTTCCTTTAAATTCCTCAACATATTTATAATAGATGTTTAAAATCTTCGCTTACTTGATAATCTCTGTTTTTTCTGGGTTTATTTATATTGCCTGATTTTTCTCCTGATTATGGGTCACATTTTCCTGCTTCTTCCTAGTAATTTTTCATTGAATGTTGGACACTCCGAATGCTTCATTTTTGGGTGTCTGAATGTTTTGGTCTTCCTTACGTTCAGCTTTATTTTCACAGGCAGTTAACGTGGCCTGCAGATCAGCTTTCAAGACTTGTTTTTAAGCTTTGTTGGTGTGGGCTTATGGTAGCTTTTAATCTAGGGCTACTTCAGCCTTACTATTATGACCCTTCTGGGGTGTCTACTGAATGTCCCAGATGTTCAACACAGTCTCTTCACTGTGTCTGATGAGAATTTGACTCTCTCTCAATCCTTGGTTAGCTCTGGGAATTATTTCGTTTACAGCCTCCTGGTAGTTGTCCTGTCCCCAGGTATTGTTCTCTGCCCAACCTCTTGAATCTCATTCTAAATATGCTCAGCTTAGGATTCAGCTAAAGACTCAATGGGACCCCATGCAGATATCTCGCGCTCTTTCTCTGGGTATTGCCTTTCTCTCTGATACTCTGCTCCACAAATTCCAGCTGCTGCAGAGCCTCCTTGAACCCTGATCTCTGTGTCCTCAACTCAGTGAGACCACTATGCTCTGTTTGGAATCCCCTTCCATGAGCTACAATCCAGAATGTTTCTCCAGGAAGAAAATCAGGGCCATATTACGGCTCTCTCTGTTTCCTTTCTTTCAATGATCAAAATCCTGCATTGCCAGTTGTCCAATATTTGAAAAGAGTTATTTCAAAGATTCTGTCCAGTTTGTAATTTATTTACAATGGGAGTGCAAGTGCAAGTCCAAAACCATTACTCCATCATGGCTGGGAATGGAATTCGCCTCTCTGTTCTTTTTTTAAGGTGTGATATTGGGATATCTTTATGGTATTACTTTTTCTCCAATCATGAAAGTGATAAAAATCATCACTTTTAAACATTACTATCTCTTTGAAAGTTACCTTAATTTTAAGTGGTACTCAACAACAATCAATTTTATTTAGAAATATATTTTCCTCAATTTACAGCCATGCTAAGATAAACAACTAGAGTAGCAGGAAAATGGAATTGCATTCCTTACCTAGCACAATTTATTTAATTTGAATTCCATAAAATCATTTCTTTATAAGTAGGAAGAGGTTTTTTTAGTTCTCTTTTATGGATTAAAACAACACAAATTTATTCCTTTACAATTCTAGTAGTCGGAAGTCTAAAATCAAGGTGTTGGAAGGGCTGCATTTCTTCTGAAGGCATCAGGGAAGAATCTGTTTCCTTGCCTTTTCTAGCTTCTAGAGGTCAACTGTACTCCTTGGCTCATGGCCTCTTCCTCTATTTTCAAAGCACATCACTCTGACATCTAGTTCTGTGGTCACATCTGCTTTTCTCTCACTTTTTCTCAACATATTGTCTCTCTCTTATAAAGACCCTTGTGATTACATTGGGCCCACCCAGATAACCCAGGATAATCTCCCCACCTCAAGATCCTTCATTTAATCACATCTGCCAAGTCCCTTTTGCTGCGTAAGGTACCATATTCACAGGTTCTGGGGATGAGGACATGGACATCTTCGGGAGACCATTACTTTGTCTACCTCAGTGTGAGTATCTGCTTAGTTTCCAACACTAACCTCTAGGAAATCAGAGATAGATGAACATGGCCCTCCCCCTTGAAGAGCTGAATTCCAGGCCTGAGGAAAGATTTAGTTCACATAAAATGTAAAGTTTCTTTGAGTTCATTATGTCTTATTTGTCTTACAATGATTAGAAAGCAAAATAATTAGGACAGCTATAAATAATTAATATAAGAATAAACTATGTCCTACAATACACAGAATCATTTTATTTTTATGAAGTAATGTAAAATACAACAAGGGGGTGAGAATAGAAGACAGAAAATGATAATTTACCTCTTATTTGCCTGTCAACAACTCTCATTTCCTTTCTTATCTTCAAAGACCATTCATTGACCTGGGAAAAATTTTAGACAAGGAATTATAGGAGAAGGCAACATTCTTAATTCATTGAATTTTAAAGAATTTTATATTAAGTCTATATTTATTCCAGACATAAAAGAAATAAAGCCATTTTCAAAGAAAGAGCTTTAGGGCCAAATTCTGTTTTTTTCATCTTTTTATTCAGAGTACACAGAATTTCCAAGCTATTAAGGATTCTTATCTGCAGGCAGGCAGTAAGAAGCACTTTATACAAGACCTCACAGAGAGTTCAGTACCCTGCAAGTACTTAAAGATTTTTGTAGAGGTGCATGTGCAAGGACAGGTTTTAAGAGCATCAAAAGATTCTCAACTTCTACACATATTTATTTCAAAAACTGCTCTGCCTGTGTTATGAAAGTTCACCTTTTCCTTCTCCCTTTTAACAATAATGCTTTTTCATTTGACAAAAGAAAAATATTCTTCTAACCTGTCTCTTGTTACCATGATATATTTCCCTGAGAGGCAAAAACCTCTGAAGCACTACACATAGGGCCAACTGGAAATACTGGCATAGGTGTTGAGAAAATAGTGAACGACTCTAATGATTATCAAATTCTTATGCAAGTAAAGTGTTTTCCAATTCTTCAGTTTCAAAAAAATTGAAGGAAAATCTGAGTTGTCAGCTAATAAATCATTAAAACTAAATTTTACATTAAATCACTATGTGCTTTTCGGCATGTGTCACAGAAGGTCAAAGAACTGAGTGACAGTGACACAACAAAATTCCTTCCATTACCATCTACTTACTTATATTAACATGCTTCTCAGCACTTGAGTCTAACAAAGTATAAAATAGGGCTTTCTTCCAGTTTTAGCACCTCAGGATGAAGATCTCTTGTCTACACCTGAAGCCATGCCATCTAAGGGCCCGCTGCAATTGGTGCAGGTCTTTGAATGCAAGAAGATTGCTACAGCCCTGGTATACTGCAAAGGGGGCAACAGCCTCACTAGGTGAATGGGCGACCCCTGGAGATAATCCAACCATGATGTAATACAAGCTACTGGAACCTGTTCTGCTTCTGGGCGAGGAGCGATTAGCTGGCGTGGACCTCCGTGTCCATGTAAGAGGTGGTGGTCATGTGGCCCAGATTTACAAAATCCGTCAGTTCACCTCCAAAGCCCTGGTGGCCTTTTACCAGAAATATGTGGACAGGCTTCCAAGGAGATCACAGACATCCTCATCCAGTATGACTGGATCCTGCTGGTAGCTGACCCCCTGTTGCTGCAAATCCAAAAAGTTCAGAGACCCTGGTGCCCACAATCGCTCCCAGAAATCCTACCAATAAGCCCATTATGAGGATCAGGGTTCACCTTTATAATAAAGAATGGTCGTGGGATTTAAGGTTAAAAAAATAAGAAGAAAAAGCAGGAATAGAATTGATGCTGAACCTTTTAGCATTCATCCATGGATACATGAACTAAATGGCATAAAAAAACCCATACCATTAAGAGAAGATATATTTCCAATAAATTTCACTTTCAATGATTTAATTAAAATCATTTAACAAAATCTGTAAAACATTTATTAGGTAACAACTATAGTAACTCCACTCAGAGGAAATATATGTATATTTTTTTTTTGCTGAGGAAGATTTGCCCTGAGTTAACATCTGTACCAATCTTCTATTATTGTGTATGTGGGTCACCACCACAGTGGGGCTGCCAACAGGTGGTGCAGGTCCACACCTGGGAACCGAACCTAGGCTCCTGAAGCAGAGCATGCCGAACTTAACCACTAGGCCATGGGGCCAGTCCCCAGAGGAAATATTAAAGTACTTAAAACTGTATGGCTATACAATTTTTAAAAATTTTAATGTTATGTTTATAAACTTTTTTAAGTGAAATTCACATAACATACAATTAGCCATTTTAAAATGTACAGTTCAGTGGCAGTTAGTGCCTTCACAATGTCGTGCAGTCACCAACTCTCTCTAGTCTCAAAACTTTTTCAATATGTCAGAAGGACACACTATATTCTTTAAATAATCTCTCCCTATGTCCCCTTCCCCCCATTCCCTTGCGACCACTAATTTTCTTTTTATCTCTTTTGATCTGCTTATTTTGGGTATTTCATGTTTAAGAAATCATACATATATGGCCTTTTGTGTCTGACTTCTTTCATTTACTGCCGTGTTTTCAAATCCATGTTGTAGCACGTATCAATACTTCAGTCCTTTTAAAGGCTGAATAATATTCCATTGTGATGTATATACCACTACTTGTTTATCCATTCATCCATGGATGGACATTTGGGTTGTTTCCATTTTTTTAGTTATTGTGAATAGTGATGCTATAAACATTTGTGTACAAGTATTTGTTTTTGAGTGCCTATTTTCAATTCTTTTTGGTCTATATCTAGTTGTGGAATTGCTGGGTCATATGGTACATCTATGTTTATCTTTTTGAGAAACTCCAAAACTGTTTTCAAAGTGGTTTCACCATTTTACATTCCCACCAGCAGTGTACAAAAGTTCCTATTTCTCCACATCCTTACCAACACTTATTTTCCAATTTTTTTTTTTATCACAGCCAATCTGCTGGACCTGCTGAAGGAGTATCTCATTGCAGTTTTGATTTGCATTTCCTTAAAGACCAATGAAATTGAGTATCTCTTCATGTGCTTGGCCATTTGTATATGTCCTTTGGAGAAATATCTATTCATGTTTTCTATCCATTTTTAAGTTCAGTTGTCCTTTTGTTGTTCAGTTGCATGAATTCTTCATATATTTTGATAGTAGAATCTTATCAGACATATGACTTGCAAATATTTTCTTCCATTCTGTAGATTCTTCTCATTTTCTTGATAATGTCTTTTGATGCAGAAAAGCTTCTAATTTTGATGAATTCCAATTTGTCTATTTTTTCTTTTGTTGCTTGTGCTTTTAGTGTCATAGCTAAGAATCTATTGCCAGATATAAGGTCATATTTATCCCTATGTTTTTTTCTAAGAGTTTTATGGTTTAGGTCAAAGACCTTAATTTAGATTTTTGATCCATTTTGAGCTAATTGTTTTTAATTTATTTAATATATCTTTTTTTGTGTGAGGAAGATTGGCCCTGAGCTAACATCCCTTGCCAATCTTCCTCTTTTTCCTGAGGAAGATTACCCCTCAGCTAACATCCGTGCCTATCTTCCTCTATTTTGTATATGGGATGACACCACAGCACGGCTTGATGAGCAGTGCGTAGGTCTGTGCTTGGGATTTGAACCTGTGAACTCCGGGCCGCTGAAGTGGAGCACACGAACTTAACCACTATGCCACTGGGTCAACCCATTTTGAGCAAATTTTTGTATATGAAGTGAGGGAGGAGTCCAGCTTCATTCGTTTCCACGTGGATATCCACTTGTCCCAGCACCATTGTTTGAAGAGACTATCCTTCCCCCATTGAATGGTCTTGGCACCCTTGTGGAAAATCAACTGGCCATAGATGTATGAGTTTACTTCTGGATTCTCAATTCTATTCCATTGGTCTATATGTCTATCCTTATGTCAATACCACAGTTTTAAAATTTCTATAGCTTTGTAGTAAGTTTTGAAATCAGGAAATTTGTTTTTCTTGCTTAGTACTGTTTTGGCTATATGCGGCCTGTTGTATTCCATATGAATTTGATGATCATCTTTTCCATTTCTGCAAGAAAGGCATTTGGAATTTTGATAGGTGTTGCACTGAATCTGCAGATTGCTCTGGGTGGTACTGCCATCTTAACAACATTAACTCTTGCAATCCATGAACCTGGAATTTTTTCCAGCAATGCTTTGTAGTTTTCAGTGTACAAGTGTTTGCTTCCTTGGTTAAATCTATTCCTCGATATTTTATTCTCTTGAATGCTATCATAAAAGAAACTTTTTCATTATTTCCTTTTCAGATTTTTCATTGCTAGCATTAAAAAAACAGATTTTTTAATGTTTATCTTGAAACCAGAAAATGTGCTGAATTTGCTTTAACTAGTTTTTTTGTGCATGAGGATTCTTTGAAGTTTTTTATATATGGAATCATGTCGCTGCAAATAGATAGTTTTACTTCTTCCTTTTCAATGTGGATGACTTTTATATCTTTTTCTTGCCCAGTTGCTCTGGCAAGGACTTCTAGTACAAAGTTGAATAGTAGTGGCAAAAGCAGGTATCTGTGTCTTGTTCCTGATCATAGGGAAAAAGCTTTCAGTCTTTCACAATTTAGTAAAATGCTAGCTGTAGTTTTTCATAAACGCTCTTTATCATGTTTAGGAAGCTCCCTTCTATTCCTAGTTTGCTGAGTGTTTCTTATCATAAAAAGTATGTACGTATTTTTGTTCCAAGTATAATAGGATGGTTACTAACTCATTTTAACCATAAAACTGTTACATTAGGAGAAATTCATGTGGTAAAGGTGGAATAGAAATTTCCCTTTCAAGGAGAAAAAGAATAGTGAAAAATATCCAATTATAAATAAGAACTTGTGCAAGTACGTTTTAAATGAATATGATGGTTATCAAACCACTGTGACACTTTTAAAAGAGTAATGTAACAATTTTATTTAAACACAACAATATATACAATATGCTAAAAATTACATCCTATGCAATTCTATTTAAACTTATGATAAAAAACATAAAACGTTGATTTGCAACTGTCCAAGAGAGTACACAAGTACTCAAAATTATTTTAGACAATACATGAAGAAACTTGAAGACACTGGTATAATCTGACTGGAACCTTCAGAAACAGTAGGAAACATTCATTCAAATGTTTACTGAGCACCTGCTATGTACTGTTCAATGTGCTAGCGATACAGGAGACAAAATAAAGACTCCACCTGGAGCAACGTCAGCATCACGGCAGAGTGAGCTCTTCCCTTAGACTCTCCCAGATAAAATACAATGAAAAGGACATTCATATACCAACACAGGACATTCACATACCAACACAGGACATTCACAAAACACAAAAGATGTCTGCGAGACCCACACAGCCATATGTCTGAAGGTGGAGGTGCTGGACCTGCCAGAGGAAGTGGAAGGAGGTAAGGGGATCTCCTCTCCCTCCCTGAACATCAGTGACACAGGACTGCGTGTGGCTCTGAGAGGAGGGGGAGAGGGGCAGCCCTCCAAAGGAACACCTTTGCTCTCCAAGTTCCCTCACAGCATGTGGGAAAAGCCCATACAGAGGTGATTAAGCTATTGCAGGGGTGTCTTCATCAAGCCCACATTCCCGGAAAGCAGATAGCAAGGGCAGAGCAAGAATGCCCCCGGGATTGCACAGGAGAAAGTGTCCCTCCCCCTGCCAGGCGCTTCAGTTCAGCTGGTCAGCCAGAGTGCCCACGCAGACGACAGAAAAGCAGCAGCTGTAAGCAAGCAAGCCAGGGTCGTGGCAGGCTCAGAATACACAGCTCTTGACCACCACCCAGTGGCGGCAAGTTGGATCTGCCACCAGACACTGACTATGTGAAGGCACAAATCCATGCTATCAAACAGTATGAAAAAATATATTAATGCTCCAGAATAAAAAAGACAAGCACCCAGAAATCAATCCTGAAGGCACAGAAATTTATAATCTAAATGACAGAATTCAAAATTGCTATCATTAAAAAATTCAATGAATTACAAGAAAATATAGATAGACAGTTAATGAAATCAGGAACTTCTTCAAAAAAGAGACTGAAACTATAAAGAAAAACCAATCCGAAATATTGGAGATGAAAAACACAATGGATGAGATAAAAAAAGATATGGATTCCCTGAATCACAGAGCTGATATTACGGAGGAGAGAATCAGCAGTCTGGAGGACAGAAATATAAAAATGCTTCAGGTGACGGATGAGAGAGAACTAAGACTAAAAAGAAATGAAGAAATTCTCCAAGAATGCAACATAAGGATTATAGGTATTCCAGAGGGAGAAGAGAAGGACAACGGAGCAGAAAGCTTGTTCAAAGAAATAATAGCTGAGAACTTCCCAAACCTGGGGAAGGAGCTGGAATTACAAGTAAAAGCAGCTGTCAGAACTCCTAATTATGTCAATGTAAAAAGACCTTCTCCAAGGCATACAGTACTAAAGCTGTCAAAAATCAATGACAAAAAATGTTAAGGGCAACAAAGCAGAAGAAAATAACTTAGAAAGGAACCCCTATCAGGCTTTCAGCGGATTTCTCAGCAGAAACCTTACAGGCTAAAAGAGAGTGGAATGATATAGTCAAAATTCCGAAAGACAAAAACTTTCGGCCAAGAATACTCTATCTAGCAAAAACATCCTTCAGATATGATGGAGAAATAAAAACTTTCCCAGATAAACAAAACCTAAGGAAGTTCATAAGTACACGACCTCCCCTACAGGAAATGCTCAAGAAGTCCCTCAGACCAGAAAAAAAAGGGGAGGGGGTTACAAAGCCTTGAGCAAGGAGATAAACAGGTAGACATAATCAGAAAATTGCAGCTCTCTATCAAAACAGGTTAGCAAACAATTATAATATTAAAGATAAAAAGAAGGAAAACATCAAAAATCATATAATCTCATCATTTTAACCACAAACTCACAACACAAGATGGAAAAAGTCGTGACAACAATAACTCAGATGGGGAAGAGGAAAGGGATGGAACTGGCTTAGTCTAAGGAAATAAGAGGCTATCAGAAAATGGACTACCTCATTTATGAGATTCTTTATACAAACCTCATGGTAACCACTAAACAAATAATCAGAATAGAGAGATACAAATGATAAATAAAGAGAAAACTAAGAAAACCATCACAGAGAACTAACAAACTGAATTGATAGTTCAAAATACACAAGAAGAGAAACAAGAGAAATGCAGAAGAACCAGAAAACAAGTGATAAAATGGCAGCATTAAGCCCTCACTCTGAATGTAAATGGATTGAATTCTCCAATCAAAAGACACAGAGTGGCGGGATGGATTAAAAAACAAGACCCAACAATATGCTGCCTCCAGGAAACACATCTCAGCTCTAAAGATAAACACAGGCTTCGATGAAGGGATGGAAGATGATACTCCAAGCTAATGGTGAACAAAAGAAAGCAAGTGTTGCCATATTTATATCAGACAAAGTAGATTTCAAGATAAAACAGGCAATGAGAGACAAAGAGGGGCAGCATATAATGACAAAAGGGCCACTCCACCAAGAAGAGATAACAGTTATAAATATATATGCACCCAACACAGGAGCACCAAAGTACATAAAGCAACTATTAACAGACCTAAAAGGAGATAGTAACAACAACATAATATTAGTAGGGGACCTTAACACCCCACTTACATCAATGGATAGACCATCCAAACAGAAAGTCAACAAGGAAATAGTGGATTTAAACAAAAAACTAGACCAGATGGACTTAACAGATACATATAGAACATTCCATCCAAAACCAGCAGAATACACATTCTTTTCAAGTGCACATGGAACATTCTCAAGGACAGACCATATGCTGGGAAACCAGGCGAACCTCAATAAATTTAAGAAGATTGAAATCATATCAAGCACCTTTTCTGACCATAATGCTATGAAACTAGAAATCAACTATAAGAAAAAAACTAGGAAAGTAACATATGTGGAGACTAAACAACATGCTATTGAACAACCAATGGATCATTTAAGAAATTAAAGGAGAAATCAAAAAATATCTGGAGACAAATGAGAATGAAAATACACCATACCAACTCACACGGGACGCAGCAAAAGCAGGTCTGAGAGGGAAATTCATAGTAATACATGCCCACGTTAACAAACAAGAAAAATCTCAAATAAGCAATCTTAAACTACAACTAACAGAATGAGAAAAAGAAGAACAAAGCCCGAAGTCAGCAGAAGGAGGGAAATAATAAAAATTACAGCAAAACTAAAGGAAATCGAAACAAACAAACAAAAAACCAGTAGAAAGGATCAACGAAACAAAGAGCTGGTCCTTTGAAAAAATAAACAAAATCGACAAACCCTTAGCCAGACTCACTAAGAGAAAAAGAGAGAAGGCTCAAATAAATAAAATTAGAAATTAAACAGGAGAAAATACAATGGATACCACAAAAATACAAAGGATTACAAGAGAATACTATGAAAAACTATATGTCAACAAATTGGACAATCTAGAAGAAACAGATAAATTCTTAGACTCACACAACCTCCGAAAACTGAAGCAAGAAGAAATAGAGAACCTGAATAGACCAATCACAAGAGATTGAAACAGTAATCAAAAACCTCCCCCCAAAATAAAAGTCCAGGACCAGATGGCTTCTCTAGAGAATTCTACCAAACATTCAAAGAAGATTTAATATCTATCCTTCTCAAACTATTCCAAAAATTGAGGAAAATGGAACACTTCCTAACACATTCTATGAGGCCAACATCACCCTGATACCAAAGCCAGACAAGGACAACACAAAGAAGGAAAATTACAGGCCAATATTGCTGATGAACGTAGACGCAAACATCCTCAACAAAGTATTGGCACACTGAATACAGCAATACATTAAAAAGACTATACACCATGATCAAGTGGGATTTATACCAGGGACACAGGGATGGTTCAACACCCGCAAATCAATCAATGTGATACACCTACATTAACAAAATGAGGAATAAAAACCACGTGATCATCTCAATAGACGCCGAGAAAGCATTGGACAAGATCCAACATCCATTTATGATAAAAACTCTCCATAAAATGGGTATAGAAGGAAAGTACCTCAACATAATAAAGACCATATATGACAAACCCAGAGCCAACATCATACTCAATGGGGAAAAGCTGAAAGCCATCTCTCTGAGAACAGGAACAAGACAAGGGTGGTGACTCTTGCCACTCTTATTCAACATAGTATTGGAGGTTTTGGCCAGAGCAATTAGGCAAAAAAAAGGAATAAAAGGAGTCCAAACAGACAATGAAGAAGTGAAACTCTCACTGTTTGCAGACAACATGATTTTATATATAGAAAACCCTGAAGAATCCATTGGAAAACTATTAGAAATAAACAACAACTACAGCTAAGTTGCAGTGTACAAAATCAACTTACAAATATCAGTCGCATTTCTATACTCTAATAATAAACTAACAGAGAACTCAAGAAGACAATCCCATTTACAATCACAACAAAAAGAACAAAATATCTAGGAATAAATTTAACCAAGGAGGTGAAAGACCTATACAATGAAAACTCTAAGACATTACTGAAAGAAATTGATGATGATATAAAGACATGGAAAGATATCGCATGCAACACAGACTGGAAGAATATAGTTAAAATGTCCATACTACCTAAAGCAATCTACAGATTCAATGCAATCCCAATCAGAATCCAAGTGACATTCTTCATGGAAATAGAACAAAGAATCCTAAAATTCATATGGGGCAACAAAAGACCCCGAATAGCCAAAGCAATCCCAGACTTCAAAATAAAGTACAAAGCTATAGTAATTAAAACAGCACGATACTGGTACAAAAACAGACACAGATCAATGGAACAGAACTGAAAGCCCAGAAATAAAACCACACATCTAGGGACAGCTAATCTTTGACAAAGGAGCTAAGAACATACAATGGAGAAAGGAAAGTCTCTTCAATAAATGGTGCTGGAAAACTGGACAGCCACATGCAACAGAATGAAAGTAGACTATCATCTTTCGCCATACAAAAAAATTAACTCAAAATGGATCAAAGACTTGAAGGTAAGACCCAAAACTATAAAACTCCTAGAGGAAAATATAGGCAGAACACTCTTAGACATCAGCCTTAGAGGGATCTTTTTGCCTTCCATGTTTACTCAGATAAGGGAAACAAAAGAAAAAATAAACAAGAGGGACTTCATCAGACTAAAGAGCTTCTGCAAGACAAAGGAAACCAGGATCAAATGAGAAGACAACCCACCAGCTGGGAGAAAATATTTGCAAATCATATATCTGACAAGGGGTTAATCTCTATAATATATAAAGAACTCACACAACTGAACACAAAAAAACAACCCGATCAAAACATGGGCAGGGGATATGAACAGACATTGTTCCAAGGCAGATATACAGATGGCCAACAGGCACATGAAAAGATGTTCAACATCACTAATCATCAGGGAAACACAAATCAAAACTACACGAAGATATCACCTTACACCCATAAGAATGGCTATAATCACCAAGACATAAAATAACAAATGTTGGAGAGGATGTGGAGAAGAGAACCCTCATTCACTGCTGGTGGGAATGCAAACTGGTGCAGTCTCTATGGAAAACAGTATGCGGATTTCTCAAAAAATTAAAAATAGAAATACCCTATGATCCAGCTATCCCACTACTGGGTATTTATCCAAAGAACTTGAAAACAACAATCCACAGAGGCTTATGCACCACTATATTCATTGCATTATTCTCTATAGCCAAGAAGTGGAAGCAACCCAAGTGTCCATTGACGGATGATTGGATAAGGAAGATGTGGCATATATATGCAATAGAATACTATTCAGCCATAAAAAAGACAAAATTGTCCCATTTGCAACAACATGGATGGACCTTGAGGGTATTATGTTAAGTGAAATAAGCCAGACAGAGAAAGACAAACACTGTATGACTTCACTCATATGCAGAATATAAATTAACACACAGACAGAACAGTTTGGTGGTTACCAGGGGTAAGGGAGTTTGGGGTGGGCACAGGGTTGAAGGGGCACATTTATATGGTGACCGACAAATAATGATGTACAACTGAAATCTCACAATGTTATAAACTATTATGACATCAATTTTAAAAAATTAAATTAGTTAAAAAAAATTAACTCAAAATGGATCAAAGACTTGAAGGTAAGACCTGAAACCATAAAACTCCTAGAAGAAAATATAGGCAATACACTCTTTGACATCGGTCTTAGCCGCATCTTTTCGAATACCAAGTCTACTTGGAGAAGAGACACAAAAGAAAAAACAAACAAGTGGGACTTCATCAGACTAAACAGTTTCTGCAAGGCAAAGGAAACCAGGAACAGTAACGAAAAGACAACCGACCAACTGGGAGAAAATATTTACAAATCATATATCCGACAAGGGGTTCATCTCCAAAATATATAAAGAACTCATACAACTGAACAACAACAAAAAAAGCAACCAACCTGATCAAAAAATGGGCAGAGGATATGAACAGACTTTTTTCCAAGGAAGATATACAGATGGCCAACAGGCACACGAAAAGATGTTCAACATCACTAATCATAAGGGAAACACAAATCAAAACTACACTAAGATATCACCTTACACCTGTTAGAATGGCTATAATCACCAAGACAAAACATAACAAATGTTACAGAGGATGTGGAGAAAAGGGAACCCTCACGCAAACTGGTGCAGTCTCTATGGAAAACAGTATGGAGCTTTCTGAAAAAATTAAAAATAGAAATACCCTATGACCCAGCTATCCCACTACTGGATATTTATCCAAAGAACTTGAAATCAACAATCCAAAGAGACTTATGCACCTCTATGTTCGTTGCAACATTATTCACTATAGCCAAGAAGTGGAAGCAACCCAAGTGCCCATCGACAGATGACTGGATAAAGAAGATGTGGTATATATATATACACAATGGAATACTACTCAGCCATAAAAAAAGACAAAATCGTCCCATTTGCAACAACACGGATGGACCTTGAGGGTATTATGTTAAGCGAAATAAGCGAGACAGAGAAAGACAAACACTGTATGATTTCACTCATATGTGGAAGGTAAACTAACACAGGGACCAAGAGAACAGTTAGTGGTTACCAGAGGGGAAGGGGTTGGGTTGTGGGCACAAGGGGTGAAGGGGCGCATTTATATGATGACTGACAAATAATGATGTATGACTGAAATTTCACAATTTATAAACTATTATGACCTCAATAAAATAAAGACTCCACCTTATGAACTTACATTCTAATGAGGAAAAACAGAAAAGCAGCAAATAAACATGTAAATGTATATACACCACATCAGAAAATGAGTGGTGGAAAAACAAAGCAAGGAAAATAGGATGAGGGTGTTGGGGGAGCACTGCTATTGGGGTGATGCAAGAAAGCTCAACTGCTAAGGTGACTTTTGAGCAGAGACTTGAAGTCTGCACAAGAGCCATATGCCTATCCACTATCCAGGTGGGAGGAGGGGCCATGGCGTTTTACTCACTGAGAACAAGCAACTATGGGACCTAGGTGAAAGAGTGTCCTTCATTATAGACTAAGGGATGGGGGTGCAAAAATGGGTTTGATTAAATAATTTTTGTTTGAACTAGCAACTCTCATGGCTAACACTATTTCAATTTAGGTTTATGGAAAAAATATTTATCATCTATTATATACAAAGCAGTGAGTTATATAAGGCAGTGAGTTACTCCTAAATCCTGTTTATTATACAGCTTAATATAAATTTATTTCAGATTTTTATTTTCATGGATCAAAATATTGATTAGTTCCTATGATTTCTGTTTTCAATAGCTAATCCCTGAGGATAGCAAATCTATTGGAAGCAATCCACCCATGAAAAACTACCAACCTATAGCAGTTTACTAGAATTCCAGGAACAATGCCTAGGGTGAATTTAAAATGAGGCAGAATGAACCAGTGCAGTGTTTTTTAAGCTTGTTTTTAGTCGCAAAATCCTTCAGACAAATGTAATATGGAACTCCACAGATACAGGAAGTATTATGCTAATAAGTCATGTGCCACATTAACGATGGTTCAGTCAACAACTGATCACATATACGATGGTGTCCCATAAGATTAGTAACAAATAGCCTGAGGTGATATCACCTAGGTTTGTGTAAGTACACTCTATGATGGGCACACAAGGAAATCCCCTGATGATGCATTTCTCAGAATGTGCTCCCTTCATTAAGCAACACATGACTGTTTACATTTATCATGTAGGTTCAGATTCAAAACTTTTCCTAATATAAAGTAAATAAATGAGAATAATCTTTCTGTCCTGATGAAACATAAAACTTTAAATTAGTTATTACAATGTTATACCAACGTCAGAATCCAATGTATTTCCATATTTTGTTTTACATGCTAAGTATTGAGAAAATTCTAATTCAAAGAGATAAAAAACTATCTTATTACGTCTATTTATTATTATAGCTACTTAACAGTTTGCCTTTTAATTTAAGGTTATCTGCTACTTAACTAAATCCAGAAGCTTGCAAGAAAAGTCATTAAAATAAGGTTGTTTCAAAGTTTATCATTATAGTATTTAACTGCTCATATTCCTTAAAGGATGAGTATTCAATCTAAGACAACACATGGCAAGAGTGAAATGACTTTTGTAAAAATACACTGTTGCATTGTTTCCAGCAGCAAAAGACTAGAAATTACCTCAATGTATATCAATAGGAGACTAATTAAACATATTAGATAATTTCCATAAATGGACAGTATGTTCTAACTAAAGAGAAAAAGGCAATGCAATGAGGACTCCCCATGGAATTAATTCTAAAAATGTAAATGAAAACAGCAAGATAAAGAACATGCACGGTATGACACTACATTTGTTAAAGGGAGAGGAAGAGGGAAGAAGAGAGAGAGAGGGGGAAGGAACAGGTAAGGGAAGGAAGAGAGAGAAGTGGAAGAAGGGAGAGAGAGAGAGAAAGATTTACATGTTCATATAGTCATGTGTCACTTAACGACAGGGATATGTTCTGGGAAATGCGTTGTCAGACGATTTCGTCCTTCTGTGAACATCATAGAGTGCACCTACACAAACCTAGATGGTGTAGGCTAGGCTACAAATCTGTACAACATGTTAACTGTACTGAATGCTGTAGGTGATTGTAACACACTGGTATTTGTGTATTAAACCTATCTAAACATAAAAAGGTACAGTAAAAATACAATATAAAAGATAAAAAGTGGTACACCTGTATACGGCACTTACCATGAATGGAGTTTGTAAGACTGGAAGCTGCTCTGGGTGATTCAGTGAGTGAGTGGTGAATGATGTGAAGGTCTGGGACATTATACTACTGTAGACTTTATACACACTGTACACTTAGGCTACACTAAACTTATAAAAAAATATGTTTCTTTCTTCAATAATAAATTAACCTATCTTACTATAACTTTTTTACTTTATAAACTTTGAATTTTTTGTAACTTTTTGACTCTTTTGTAATAACACAGCTTAAAACACACATTGTACAGCTGTACAAAAATATTTTCTTTCTTTATATCCTTATTCTGTGAACTTTTTCCTAATAAAAATTTTTTTTTTTTTTACTTTTTAAACTTTTTTGTTAAAAACTAAGACACAAACACACACATTAGTGTAGGCCTACACCGGCTCAGGAACATCAATATCACTGTCTTCCACCTCCACAACTTGTCCCACTGAAAGGTTTTCAGGGGCAATAACGTGTTTGGAGCTGTCCTCTCTTATGATAACAACGCCTTTTTCTGGAATATCTCCTGAAGGACCTGCCCGAGGCTCTTCTTGAGGAGGTATGATTCTTTTCAGAAATATGCCCAGAAATATGGTGGTTTGCTTGGTTTGTTTCTTTTTTTCATCATAGATTTGCTTATAAGCAAAAAATGTACCATGAACATTCCTCTCTATTAATGAAAATATCTTGGCACTAAGGTCCACATTTTCAAACTTTTTAAGAAGATTGTTGAGGTCTGCAAAAGCGTTTGCCAACCCCTTCAATGCGAATTTTCTTGGGAGTTCTCTTTTTCTTCTCCTGCAGTTTCCTTTTCTCCTGCCTCTTGTTCAGCTACTTGTTCCTGTTCCAGTTCCAACAAGTCCTCATTACTCAATGCATCAGGAACCACCTCTAGGAGCTCCTCAACGTCATCCTCCTCCACACCCAAGTTAAAGTTGTTTGCCATCTCAACCACAGCCTTGTTGATTTTTTGCAACCTCCTCATACTTTGCAGATCCTCTGAAGTCATGGATGAACCTCTTGAGTGTCTTCTTCCAGATGCTATTCATACACTCCTTGGTGACAACAACCCCAAGCGCACCAAGGTTCTTGATGCAGATACAGATGTTGTAACCCTTCCAGAATTGCATCAGCATCTTCTCAGTATCTTCCTCAGTTGCAGCAATAGCCTGGGCAGAGGTCCTCCCTCAGGTAGGAGGCCTTAAAAGCTGCTATAACTCCCTGACCCATTGTTTGCATCCAAGAGGTGGTGTTTGGAGGGAGAAACACCACTTTGAAAATGGCATGAAGATCATCACTAAAAGGAGGATGTCTGGAAGCATTATCAACAATAAGCAAAATCTTGAAAGGTATGTTATTCTCCAAACAGTACTTCTCCATTTCACTGGCACAGCAATTCAGGAGGGCATCCTGGAAGAGAAGCCGGGTCACCCGTGACTTCTTATTGCTCCTGTAGTGCACTGGCAGTGTGTGCTTACTGACATGCTTGAAGGCCCTGGGGCTCTCACTGTGCCAGATCACAAAGGGCTTCAATTTGTCACCTGCAACATTGCCCCCAACCAAGACTGTTATCTTGTCCTTAAAAGCGTTGAAACCTGGCATTAACTTGGCCTCCTTATGGATGAAAGTGCTTTCAGGCATCTGTTTCCAGAATAGGGAGGTTTCATCCATACTGAATATTTGCTCTCGCAAGTAATTTTATTGAACAATCAGCTTATCTAGAGTTTCCAAAAATTATTCAGCTGCCTTCACATCAGCACTCGCAGACTCACCACTCACTTTCACATTATGTAATGAAGAATGATTCTCCAATTGTTTAAACCACCCAGAGCTAGCAGTAAATTCAACATCATAGTCAGATCCAGCCTTTTCTTTCAACATTGCAAACAAACTTTTTGCTTTGGCTGTGATTCTCATGGTGCTGAGAGGGATACACTTCTGTGTCTGCTCTTCAATCCAGGTTATTAGAAGTTTCTCCATGTCTGATATACGCCCTTCTCAAATTTTTGTTTTCTTGTTGCCTTCAATGAAGCAGATCCTTTAACAGCTTCTGTCACTTTGTTCTTATTTTTCAATATCGTAGCTATGGGTGGAATGAGACGGGCGAGCAACAACCAGCACCGATTTTCCACCTTCACAGAACTTTATCAATTTTAATTTCATTTCCTGGCACAATCACTCGATATGACCTCTTACTGGCAACATTAACAGTGCATTCTGTATACTGAGGGGGCCATGATGAAGAAAACAACACAGGATTAAATCAAGCAAAAGAGGAAATGACGCAATCAAGAAATGCAATAAACACAAAATATATGAGGCTGCTGCTGGCATAACACAGCATACTGTTTTACAGTAAATTTTTTTTTATAAGTAGAAAGAGAACACTCTAAAATAATGATAGAAAGTGTAGTATAGTAAATACATAAACCAGTAACACAGTCGTTTATTATCAAGTATTATGTATTGTATATAAATGTATGTGCAATACTTTTATACAACTGGCAGTGCGGTAGGTTTGTTCACACCAGCATTACCACAAACACGTGAGTAATGTGTTGCACTACGATGTTACAATAGCTATGTCACTAGGCGATAGGAATTTTTCAGCTCCATTATAATCTTATGGGACCACCATCATATATGTTGTCCATCATTGACTGAAATGTCATTATGTGGAGCATGACTGTACTAACTTGTTTTCTGAGTGTCTGTTTCTGAGCTATGGGATCCCAGTCCTCTAAACACTCTCAGGACAGCCCTCCTTCCAGAACCCTGGCTGGTTTTAGGTTTAAAAAGTACAGCCGTCCTCGTGTGCATTTTTAACTAAATGGACCAACCTAACTAAAGATAATCTAGAACTTCAATGGCCATTATGGGGAACTTCTGATCTCCCCAAATTTGTTTTTCTCAGAACTAAGTTAGAAGACAGCAGCACTAGAGTAAAACAACCTGAAAGTGATGCCTATTTCAATTGCTACCTCGAGGCTTCCAAAGGTATTCAGGACTCCAAAACTGCCTCTTTACAAATTACTGTTTCTAAACTAACTGAGGCAAATAAACAATTGAAAGAAGACAAAAAGGCATCAGAGGCCTCTTCTTCCCCTTCACTCCCAACACTAACTTCCTCTTTCCCTACTGCAATATCCTCACCTCCTCTGTACCCTCCACTCCTTCATTCTAATCCTCTTGCCAAGCTTCCCCTGTTCTCTGAACCTCTTTCCGTTTCCTCTACATCCAAACCTATCAGAATGTGCCCTCTTAAAATTAGACCTTCTGAAGATCCTAACGCTAAGCCCCTAATTTCATATGCCCCGTGGACTAAGGCTGAACCGCAAGCTATAGTCAAGGACTTCTCTAAAGGAACTGAAGACCCTCATAGATTTGCCAAGGAATTTAATATAGTTGTCCAGACCTACCAACCTGGTTTCTCACACTTATATCAACTAATCCACATGCTTGTTGGCAAAGGCCAAGCCTAACACTGGATGAAAACTGCCAAGTGGGATCATCCTGAAAGATCTCTAGAATTGCAGATGGAAGATGAGTTCTTCGCCCTTTTATATGACCAGGCTCATGGAATCGCTAAAGACCCCACCAGGCAATTCCCAGAGCCTTCACAAAACCTGTTGCTTGGAATAAGATCCAGACTTGCACTCAAAAACTCAATGAACTCTGTGCATGATTATTACAGCCGACTCCAAATTGTGTTTACGGAAAATTTTGGTCTCCCAATGGATGTGGTATCCACTCTATCCAACTCTATGCTCATTAATGGGCTAGACTGAGATCTTTCCCTCCTGGTTAAAAGAACCCAAATAGAATGGGAAACTATGTCCACTCCAGACTTAGTTAATTTGGCAAACCAATTAGCTCATACCCTAGATAGCTTTACTAAGTAAAAAAAAACACTAAAATCCTTAATCTCCAACTTCAACAGTTGGAGACCCTTAAGTAAAATCCTCCTGGCCTCTGTCATTACTGTAAGAAGCCAGGACACTGGAAAAAAGACTCCTATAAAGCAATACGCTCTGGGTGTCTTCAGTCATCCAACCAATCCTTCCAGTATCTTCCCACTTCCCAATGATGGGATTCCAAGGAATCACAGGAGCTTTTCCCGGTCCTTCTTCTTAACCAGCTCAGAGAAACAACTCTCCAGATTGGGAATGAATCTCTATCTGTCCTTGTCAACACTGGAGCTATATTCTGGGTGCTCAACCCCACTGCTATTTAAACAGTCCCTGCCTCAGAGTACCAAACAGTACAAATAGTGGGGGTCTCTAACAAACCTCAACAGCTTCCTGTTTCTGAACCCATTCTCTCTTGTCTAGGCCCTCTAAGAGATACCCATCACTTGCTACATAGTACCTCCATCCCATCCACCTACTGGGTCAAGACTTGGAAAAATATCATGTAAGGATTTCTTTCTCCCAAAAGGGGAAAATAATTTTAGAATTTTGAGTTACAGCCAAAACAGCCAGCCCAATGAATCAAATGAATCCTCTTTGACATCCTTTATTTGTACTGTCTCTGACAATACCAAAGCTAATACTGAAAATGGTGGCCATTCACCCCTATTGGATAATTGCCACCACTCCCATGGGCAAAATCATCAACCAATATTGGTAAAATCCATAGTGCTCCTCCTATTAAGATCCAGATTGACCCCTCAAAGCTTCTCCCTAGAACTAATCAATACCCAGTAAACAAAGAGGCCTTACAAGGAATCAGAACAAGCATAGAGGATTATAAGGCCCAGGGCCTCATAATCCCTTGTAACAGTCCCTGCAATACCCCTATTTTACCTATAAGAAAACCCAAAGGCTGTGTATGGACATTTGTTCAAGACCTCTGAGCCATAAAAATATTATCCCTTGTCACCCTGTTATTCCCAACTCTCATACTCTGTTAGCCTCCCTCCAAACCAAAGCAAATTTTTCATTGTAATTGATTTGTGTAGCACCTTATTTAGCATCCCTGAGGATAAGACCAGTCACTATCTCTTTGCCTTTACTGGAGAAGCACAACAAAACACCTGGACGGTAACGCCCCAGGATTTTACTGATGAAACCCTGTTCTCACCCTTACTTCTCACAAACCTTAAAAGCTGATTTAGATGATAAAAAATTTCCTGGAGATTCTGCTCTATTACAATATGTAGATGACTTGCTTCTCTGTTCCCATTCCCAAGCTTCTTCACAGAAAAACATCCACTTGTTAAAACTTAAAGGGACACAAAGTCTCTAAGAAAAAACTGCAGTTTGTTCAAACTCAAGTTCATTATTTAGGACATGTAATCTCAAAACAGGGGCTATACCCAGATCCAGACAAGCTCTACGGCACTCTGAACTTCCCAGAGCCCAAAACCAAACGCCAATTACAAGGTTTTCTTGAATTGGCTGGCTATTGCAGTAACTGGATTGCTAACTTTCCTCTCATGGCCCAACCCCTATATGTCTGGTTAAAAAACACCAAACCGAGGGCTGGCCTGGTGGCATAGTGGATAAGTTCACGTGCTCCACTTCGGTGGCCTGGGGTTCACAGGTTAGGATCCCAGGCACGGACCTATGCACCACTTATCAAGCCATGTTGTGGCAGGTGTCCCACATATAAAGTAGAGGAAGATGGGCACAGATGTCAGCCCAAGGCCAATCTTCCTCAGCAAAAAGAGGAGGATTGGCAATGGATGTTAGCTCAGGGCTAGTCTTTGTCACCAAAAAAACAAACAAAAAAACAAAACACTAAATCCGATCCTATTATCTGGGAGGATTGGGATGATGTGATCTTTCAGACCTTGAAGGAAAGCTTAATAAACCCACCAGCCCTTGAGCACCCCAATTACCAACTTCCTTTTTTCTACTTCGTATATGAAAAGGAAGGAAATTCCCTTGGGGTGCTTACTCAGAAACACACAGATCATCACTGACCCACAGGGTATTACAGTCAACAACTAGATCCTGTAGCACGAGGATACCCCTTTGCCTCAGAGCTATCCCTGCTACCGCTCTCTTAGTAAAGGCCACTGAGGAAACAGTCATGGGATCCCCTCTAACTATCTTTGCTCCTCATGCTGTTGAAACTTTTCTAAATTCCCACCATACTCAACACCTTTCAGCAAGTTGTCTTACATCCTATGCAATTCTCCTGCTGGCAGCACTCTCGTTCATGTAATAATCTTAACTCTGCCACCCTTCTTCCCTCTTCTACAGACGAAACTCCACACGACCGTTTAACTTTGACAGACCACCTCTTGACTCCCCATGATGACTTACAAGAAACCCCTTTAGCTAACGTTGAGTTTTCATGATTTACTAACAGTTCTTATCTGAAAGATAAATGGTAAATACTGTACTGGGTATGCTTTTGCAACTCGTTTTGAAGTCATCAAGGCGGCACCTTTGCCCTTAGCTACCTCGGCTCTACAGGCTGAATTATATACTCTTACTTGAGCCTGCATTTTAGCCAAAAACAAAACTTCAAGTATTTACACTGATAGTCGGTATGCGTTTGGGGTAGCACATGATTTTGGAATGCTATGGAAACAGCAAGGTTTCCTTACCTCCAGCAGGAATAAGATAAAGAATGGCCCTCATGTCCAGGAATTATTAGATGCCATACTCCTACCAGCTACCTTAGTAACTGTTAAGGTTCCCGAGCATTCCAAATTTGATTCCTTGGAGGCTAAAGGAAACCACCTTGCTGATATTTCCGCCAAGAATGTTGCTCTCAAAGGAATCAACAACCAAACCCAGAGGTTTGGTTGTCACGGTCCAAAGGGATGCTCCCCCAAATGATAATCTAGAAAAACTGACTATAGATGCCCAACAATTGGCCCCAGAAAAGGAAAAGAAAAGGAAAAACAATATTGGAAGTCTAATAACTGTTGGTTTGATGAGAAGAGACAACTCTGGTTTAGGCCAAATAACAATCCAGTCCTGCCAGAGACTCTAAAATTCCCACTACTGACTACCATACAAGCATTGGATCATTGGTCTACTGATAAAATGATAACCTTTATAAACCAATACTGGTGGGGAAATATCAGTAAGGCTGCAAAAAGTGCCTACTTTGCTTGTCCCACCTGCCCAAAACACAATCTTTAGGAAAACCTGTCTGCACTGCTCCCAGACACTTTAAATTGCCTAAAAAATAATGTGCCATTCGAGGTTTGGTAAATGGATTTTATACAGCTGCCCTCCATCTCAGGGATATAAATACATTTTGGTAATGGTTTGTACGTTTTCTCACTGAACTGAAGCTTTTCCTTGTAGACAGGCTACTGCCTTTTCTGTGGCTAAAATTCTATTAGAAAAGATCATCCCCACCTGGGGAATTCCCCTTGGACTTCATGGCAACCTGGGAACTCACTTCACCGGTCAAGTGCTTTGCCAAGTCTGTGGTGTTTGGCCAGTTATACAACATTTTCACTATACCTACCACCCTCAATCTTCAGGACTAGTGAACGTACTAACGGCATCATTAAGACTCAACTGGCAAAATTTGTAGAAACCTTTCAAATACCCTAGCCAAAGGCACTGCCATTGGTCCTTCTAACTCTCAGGTCTACCCCTTTTGGAACTCACAAACTCTCACCCTTTGAGATAGTCACAGGATGCCCAATACACCTAGCTCCTGCTTCTTTCAATTCATAGCTGATGAAAGGGGATATAATTCAATATTATAAAGGCCTAACTGCTTCTCTTGAAATTAACCATGCTTTAGTAGAACAAGCTTTTCAGTCTGCTCCTGGGAGATGAAAACCTTAAGCATCACACCTTACAACTGGAGATTTCATTTATGGGAGATGAAAACCTTAAGCATCACACCTTACAACTGGAGATTTCATTTATTGGAAAAGACATCTCCAGAAAGACTCTCTTCAACCCCATTGGAAAGGCCCCTATCAGGTACTGTTAACTGACCCTCGTGCCGCTAAACTCCAAGGAATAGACTCTTGGATCCATGTGTCACATCTAAAGAAAGGACCAAACCCTTACTGGACCCGCACGCCAACTGGTGACCTAAAAGTAAAGATTCCCAGGAACTGAAGCAGACAAAGCTGAAGGAGACAGCTTTCCCAAGATAACCAGATAAGGTCTGTATACCCTTTTCATGTTGTTCCTTCTTACCTTATTCTCTCTCTTGCTTGGAAAGACAATGCTCTTATCTGCATTTCTCATCTATTGCAAACGGGGAAAACTTATATAACTGTTGGGTTTACTACTAGAAACTAAGGTCTGTCCATGACAGTAGTGACCCTTTGGTCTGTCCTGTAACAAATTTATCACTTTTACCTTATGCTACTGCAAATTTTACCTAACTTCCCCTCGACATTAGCCACAAAGTGAAACTTCTGTCAACCCCCCTTCCTATGTCCTATTTCTTCCTAAACACCCCTATTGACTATAGCACTGACAGCACCATCCCAGACAAACTTAAAAATATGACCCTATTGCAACCACCCCATTCACGCCCTTACCCTTTATAACCATTGTCCAAAAAACAACTCAAATCCAAGTACCTTATGCTGTCACATTAGAGGATGGTCTTTTCGACTTGGAGGAATCCTCTCAAAACATCACTGATCCCTGGTTGACTAATGCTAATAGGTCCACTCCCACAGATTCACAAATAAATAATGATACTTTAGCTGGAGTCCTCTGTGCTCCGCCTGGTTTCATTTCTGTTTGTGGAGGATGGCACCACTTCTGGGCCTTTGAATGTCTATACATTTGGTGAATGGGAAGACGATGCCTGTTAGCATACCTAGCTGCTCCACTGTCCATTCATAATTGATCTGACACCAACCACTGGGCCAACACTTTAGGCCTACATCAAAGAACCAAATGTGAACTACCCAATGGGGTCCATGACTCTGGTTTGCCTCCTTTGGCAGATCCCTCCTCCTTCTCGGCTTATAGCACACGTAAACGAGTACGTGATTAGAAACCTATCTATTACCCTTGGTAACACAGCTGACTCCACCACTAAGGCAATATCAGCCCAACAATGGTCACTAGATTCCTCAGCTAAGGTAGTACTGGATAGCCTAATTGCCCTTGACTATCTCCTAGCTGAACAAGGTGGTGTATGTACGGTAGCTGATACTACTAATTATACATGGATAAATTCCTCTGGGGAAGTAGAAATCCATTTGCACAAAATCAGGAAACAAGAGGACGGGTTACAAGTTTCACCTAACTCCCCATGGTCATTTGACTTGTTCAGTTGGCTACCTTCAGCCCTGGGTTCATAATTCAGGACAATTATGCAAACTGGGTTTGTCATATTGCTTTTAATTCTGTTTTGCATAATCATTTTAAAACTTTGTACTTGTTGCCTGTAAACTCTCTGCAGAAATGATGCACAAATAGAATGATGTTAGCTCAGTGCTCTGAGATGATTTCGAACACTTACAGCCTAGATAAGATATGAACTTAAGAGTAGAAAATACCTGAGAGCCCCTACTTCTACCTTTCTTGTTGCTCAAATGTGGCCTCTATGGTTTCCAATCACCACTTGCCCTCACCTCAATATGGGACATGACTCCCGGGGAAGGTCTTCCCTGGCATTGAGGGACACAAATGGACAAAAAAATTTAATAAATAAATAAAAGATCTGATGCTTAATCAGCAATGGTTTCAGAGAAAGATCTTGATCAAAAGGGGAAAATGTAAAAAATGAATAAGGAAACCTGATTTAAAATGGAGTTGGGAAGCCATGAAGGGACAGCTCTCACACACATACCACTCATTTCGATTTGCATAAAACAGTAGGAAGAAGGAGGATTTCCACATGCCGCAGTAATAACAAACCGTCCACCCTTTACAGCCAATGAGAAACCACCACGACCCTGAACTCTGGTTCTCTTCCAATTAACTTTTATGCAAAACAACTCTTCCCGATTTCCTCCTAAAAACTAATAAAAGCTGAGTGTCCACTGTCTCCTTGGACTTGCCTATGGTTTGTTATAGTTTGCTTGTCCCAAATTGGAATTCCTTTGCTATTCCCAAATAAACTCAACTTTGCTTTTTAATTTGTCAGTTATAGTCATGCATCCTTAACAATGGGGATATGTTCTGAGAAATGCATTGTTAGGCGGGTTCATCATTGTGTGAACATCATAGAGTGTACTTACATAAACCTAGATGGTATAGCCTACTACACACCTAGGCTATATGGTACTAATCTTATGGGACCACCATCATATATGTGGTCCATTATTAACCAAAATGTTATTATGTGGCACATGACTGTTTTTCATTTTAAGGTTGACACTATGCAAGCAAGAAGAGAGTAGAGTGAGATATTTTAACTGTTGAAAAAAACCCACCAACCTAGAATTCTATATCCAGCAAAATTATCCTTCAAAAAAGAAGGAGAAATAAAGACTTTCTTGGACAAACAAAAATTGAGGGAATTCATCACAGCAGATCTGGCCTACCAGAAATGTTTTAAAAAAGTTCTTCAGGAAGATGGAAAACTGTATAGGTCAGACACTTGGATCTATAAAGAAAGAGTATCAGAGAAAGAATAAATGAGGGAAAAATCTTTTATTTTTCTTAATTGATCTAAAAAACATCTATTTAAAGTGATAACAGTAACAACGTATTAGGTGAAGACAGTATATGAATAAGTGAAATGAATGAGAGCAATGTCATAATGGACAGGGGGGGAATTGGGAATGCACTGTTATAAGGTACCTACATTACATGTGAAACAGCATAATGTTATTTGAAGTTAAGTTAGTTAATTATAAATGTATATTTCAAAATCTGGGGCAATCACTAAAAATTTTTTTTGGGGTGGTGAGGAACACTGGCCTTGAGCTAACATCTGTTGCCAATCTTCCTCTTTTTGCTGAGGAAGATTAGCCTTGAGCTAACATCTGTGTCCATCTTCCTTTATTTTATGTGGGACACCTGCCACGGGATGGCTCAGTATGCGGTGTGTAGGTCCACACCCAGGATCCGAACCTGTGAACCACGGGCTGCAGAAGAGGAGTGTGTGAACTTAACTGCTAGACCACCAGACCAGCCCCCACTAAAATTTTTTTAAAGACATATAATTGATACGCCAAAAGATGAGATAAAAAGAATTATATAAATGCTCAATTAAAACCACACAAGGCAAAAATAAAAAATAAAGAGGAGAAAATAAACAAAGAAAGTGTAACAAGTAGACAACAGTTACAACACTGATATAGCTGGATTAATATCAGCTGGATTAATATCCAGCTATATCAATAATCGTTTTAAATGTGAATGGTCTAACTAAACCAATTAAAAGACCGAGTGTAGAATGGAATAAAAAAACCAATATAATGCCTATAAAAGAAACTCATTTAAATATTAAGACAAAGTTAAAAGTAAAGGGATGGAAAGATGTACGATGCAAACACGAATCAAAACCAAGCTCTATTCCTACCTCACATCTTATATAAAAATTAACTCAACATGAATAAAAACCTAAATATAGAAGCTAAAACTATAAAACGCTTAGAAGAAAATATAGAGATAAATCATAATCTTGGATTTGGAAATGAATAATTAGAAATGTCCCAAAAGCATGAGCAAAACATTCAAAAAATACATAAACTGAACTTCATCAAAATTAAAAACTTCTGTGCAGCAAAAGATATTATCGGGGCCGGCCCCATGGTGTAGTGGTTAAGTGCGCACGCTCCGCTGCTGGTGGCCTGGGTTTGGATCTCAGGCATGCACCAATGAACCACTTGTCAGGCCATGCTGTGGCGTCCCACATAAAGTGGAGGAAGATGGGCATGGATGTTAGCTCAGGGCTGATCTCCCTCAGCAAAAAAATATATATATATATATTACCAAGAAAATGAAAAGATAACATATACAATGAGAGAAAACATTTGCAAATCATATATCTGATGAAGGTCTACTATCAGAATATATAAAGAACTTGTACAACTCAACAACAGAAAGACAGCCCAATCAAAAAAC
Source organism: Diceros bicornis minor (assembly GCF_020826845.1). NCBI lineage: Eukaryota > Metazoa > Chordata > Mammalia > Perissodactyla > Rhinocerotidae > Diceros > Diceros bicornis. Next base: position 3,494,924 of record NC_080751.1, on the reverse strand, counting down.
CAGCAAAGGGGGCCGGCCCAGTGGCGCAAGCGGTTAAGTGGGCGTGCTCTGCTGTGGCGGCCCAGGGTTTGCCGGCTTGGTTCCCAGGCGCACACTGACACACTGCTTGCCAAGCCATACTGTGGCGGCGTCCCATATAAAGTGGAGGAAGATGGGCACGGATGTTAGCCCAGGGCCAGTTTTCCTCAGCAAAAAGAGGAGGATTGGCAGATGTTAGCTCAGGGCTGATCGTCCTCACACACACACACAAAAAAAACCAGCAAAGGATGCAAATAGACGTTTCTTCAAAGGAGATATACAAAAGGCCACCAAGCACATGAAAAGATATTCAACTTCATTGGTCATTAAGGAAATGAAATTAAAACCATGAGATACCACTTTGCATCCAGAAGATTGGCTAGAATCACGAGATACCACTTCACATCCAGCAGATTGGCTAGAATCAAAAAATTGGCTATATTCAAAAAAATAAGTGTCAGCAAGAATGTAGAGAAATATGAACTGTTGTACATTGCTGGTGGGAATGCAGAATGGTGAAACCACTGTGAAAAACAGTTTGGGAATTCTTCAAAAAGGTAAATAAAGAGAGTGACGTCAGCGTCATGGCAGAGTAAGCTTTCCCATAAACTCTTCCCCAAATAAGATACAACAAAAGGAACAGTCACAGACCAACAACGGACTCCTAGACAGCAAAAAGCATGATCGGAAAGATCCACACTGCCACACATCTAAGAGAGGAACGTGCTGGGCCCCCAGAGGAAGTGGGGAGAGGTAAGGAGAACTCCTCTCCCTCCCCATCAAATCAGCGATCCCGGTCCGTGAGGCTCCCAGAGAGGGGGGAGGGGCGGCCCTCTGTGGGGAAACCAAGCTTTTCAGGCTCTCTCAGCCAGAGGGAAACTCCCACACAGAGGACTCAGAACTGCTACAGGGGTACCATCAACGTCTGAGCACCCCAGGAGAGCAGATAACGAGGGGCGAGCGAGAAGCCTCCCATGCCAGGGACCCAGTGGGCAAAAGAGAGAGCCCCCCCCCCCAAATGTCAGACATTGCAGCTCAGCCGACCAGACCACACCAAGCGGCTGGCGGATCGCAGCGAACAGCCAGGGCGGAGCACAGGGGGCTCAGATTACACAGCCCTTAACCCCCACACCGTGGCAGCAGGTGGAAATCGCAAGAGATATTTCCAGGATGAGGAAAAGAAAGCCAATACAGGAACCACAATGCAAAGGTACATGAAATCACCAGACCAGAAGGAAAATGACAAGCACCCAGAAACCAACCCTGAAGACACAGAAATCCATAACCTAAACGACAGAGATTTCAAACAGCTATCATAAAAAAACTCAAGAAATACGAGATAACACAGACAAACAATTCAATGAGATTAGGAGTTTCTTCACAAAAGAGATTGAAATCACAAAGAAAAACCAATCAGTACTGATGGAGATGAAGAACACAATGGAGGAGATAAAGGAGAATCTGGAATCTTTAAACAACAGATGACAATATGGAGGAAAGAATTAGCATTATAGAGGACCGGAATAGAGATATGCTCCAGATGGAAGAGAAGAGAAAACTAAGGCCAAAAAGAAATGAAGAAAGTCTCCGAGAAATATCTGACTCTATTAGGAAATGTAACGTAAGAATTATAGGCATTCCTGAGGGGGGAAAGAGGCAAAGAGGAACCGAGAGCCTATTCAAGGAAATAATAGCTGAGAACTTCCGAAATCTGGGGAAGGAGGAGGAAATACCAGTAAGTGAAGCCAACAGGTCACCTAAATACGTCAACAAGCAGAGGCCCACTCCACGACATGTAGTGGTAAGGCTGGTTAAAGTCAGTGACAAAGAAACAATATTAAGGGCAACCAGACAAAAACAAAAAATAACATACAAAGGAACTCCCATCAGGCTCTCAGTAGATTTCTCAACAGAAACTTTACAGGCTAGGAGAGACTGGAATGATATATTCAAAATACTGAAAGACAAAAACTTTCAGCGAAGACTACTCTATCCAGCAAAAATTTCCTTCAAATATGATAGAGAAATAGTAACTTTCCCAGATAAACAAAAGCTAAGGGAGTTCATGGCCACGAGACCCCCACTACAAGAAATATGCAAGAAGGCCCTCAGGCCTGAAAAAAAGAAAAGAAAGGGAATACAAAGCTTGCAGCAAGGAGAAAAATAGGTGGAAAAATCAGAAAAATAGATCTTTATCAGAATAGGTTAGCAACGACTTAAATACCAAAATCTAAGATCAAAGGAAGGAATTCACCAAAAATAAATATAACCTCATCACTGTAAACACACACCCACAACCCAAAATAGAATAAGGTATAACAAGAACTTAGAAGGGAAAGAGGAAAGTGATTGAATTGACTTAGTATAAGGAAATAAGAGGCCATCAGATAACGGACTATCTCATACATAAGATTTTTTATACAAACCTAAGGTAACCACTAAACAAATAATCAAAACAAAATCACATATGATAAACAAAGAGAAAACTAAAAGAATCATAAGACTCTTCAGTTTGGAACAACCAAACTGAATTGGCAGTCTGAAACAAATGGGACAAGAAACAAAGGAAATTCAAAAGAACCAGAAAATAAGTGACAAAACAGCAACATTAAGCCCTCATATATCAATAATTACCCTAAATGTAAATGGACTGAACTCTCGAATCAAAAGATACAGAGTGGCAGGATGGATTAAAAAGCAAGACCCAACAATATGCTGCCTCCAGGAAACACATCTCAGCTCTAAAGACAAGCACAGGCTCAGAGTGAAAGGATGTAAGACAATACTCCAAGCTAATGGCAAACAAAAGAAAGCAGGTGTTGCCATACTCGTATCAGATAAAGTAGAATTCAAGATAAAACAGGTTAAGAGAGACAAAAAAGGGAAATACATAATGATAAAAGGGACATCCCACCAAGAAGACATATCACTTATAAATATATATGCGCCCAACACAGGAGCACCAATGTACATAAAGCAACTATTAACAAACCTAAAAGGAGACATTAACGACAACACAATAATAGTAGGGGATCTTAATAACCCACTTACATCAATGGATAGATCATCCAGACTAAAAGTCAATAAAGAAATAGTGGACTTAAATGAAAAACTGGACAAGATGGACCTAGTAGACATATACAGAGCACTCCATCCAAAAACAGCTAACTACACATTCTTCTCAAGCGCGCATGGAACATTCTCAAGGATAGACTATATGTTGGGAAACAAAGCAAGCCTCAATAAATTTAAGAAGATTGAAATCATAACAAGCATCTTTTCGGACCATAATGCTATGAAACTGGAAATCAACCACGAGAAAAAAACTGGGAAAGTGACGAAAATGTGGAGATTAAACAACATGCTACTGAACAACCAATGGATCATTGATGACATTAAAGGAGAAATCAAAACTATCTGGAAACAAACAAAAATGAAAATATGCCATACCAAACCATATGGGATGCAGCAAAAGGGGTCCTGAGAGGGAAACTCATAGTGATACAAGCCCACCTTAACAAACAAGAAAAAGCCCAAATAAGCAACCTCAAATTACACCTAACAGAACTAGAAAAAGAAGAACAAACAAAGCCCAAAGTCAGAAGAAGGAAAGAAATAATAAAAATCAGAGCAGAAATACATGAAATTGAGACCAAAAAAACAGTAGAAAGGATTAATGAAACAAAGGGGTGGTTCTCTGAGAAGATAAACAAAATCGACAAACCTTTAGCCAGGCTTACTATGAAAAAAACAGAAAAGGCTCAAGTAAATAAAATTAGAAATGAAAGAGGAGAAATTACAATGGATACCATGGAAATACAGAGGATTATAAGAGAATATTATGAGAAATTATATGCCAACAAATTGGACAATCTAGAAGAAATGTATAAATTCTTAGACTCATACAACCTCCCAAAACCGAACCAAGAAGAAGTGGGGAATCTGAATAGACCAATCACAAGTAAAGAGATTGAAATAGTAATCAAAAACCTCCCAAAAAATAAAAGTCCAGGACCCAATGGCTTCTCCAGTGAATTTTACCAGACATTCAAAGAAGATTTAATACCCATGCTTCTCAAACTATTCCAAAAAATAGAGGAAGATGGAACACTTCCTAAATCATTCTACGAGGCCAACATCACCCTGATACCAAAGCCAGACAAAGACAATACAAAGAAGGAAAATTACAGGCCAATATTGCTGATGAACACAGATGCAAAAATCCTCAACAAAATATTGGGAAACTGAATACAACAATACATTAAAAAGATCATACACCATGATCAAGTGGGATTTATACCAGGGACGTAGGGATGGTTCAACATCTGCAAATCAATCAACGTGATACACCACATCAACAAAACAAAGAATAAAAACCACATGGTCATCTCAATAGATGTAGAGAAGGCATTTGACAAGATGCAACATCCATTTATGATAAGAACTCTCAACAGAATGGGTATAGAAAGGAAGCACCTCAACAAAACAAAGGCTATCTATGACAAACCCACAGCCAACATCATACTCAACGGGGAAAGACTGAAAGCCATTTCTCCGAGAACAGGAACGAGGCAGGGCTGCCCACTCTCACCACTCCTATTCAACACAGTACTGGAGGTTTTGGCCAGAGCAATTAGGCAAGAAAAAGGAATAAAAGGAATCCAAAAAGGCAACGAAGAAGTGAAACTCTCACTATTTGCAGATGACATGATTTTATATATAGAAAACCCTAAAGAATCCCTTGGAAAACTATTAGAAATAATCAACAACTAGAGCAAAGTCGCACCGTACAAAATCAATCTACAAAAATCAGTTGCATTTCTGTATGCTAATAACGAACTAACAGAACGAGAGCTCAAAAAGATAATACCATTCAACTTGCATCAAAAAGAATAACATATCTAGAAATAAATCTTACCAAGGAGGTGAAAGACCTATACAATGAAAACTACAAGACATTATTGAAAGAAATCGATGATGACATAAAGAAATGGAAAGACATCCCATGCACATAGATTGGAAGAATAAACACAGTTAAAATGTCTATATTACCTAAAGCAATCTACAGATTCAATGCAATCCCAATCAGAATCCCAATGACATTCTTCACGGAAATAGAAAACAGAATACTAAAACTCATATGGGGCAACAAAAGACCCCAAATAGCTAAAGAAATCCTAAGAAAAAAGAACAAAGCTGGAGGCATCACAATCCCTGACTTCAAAACATACTACAAAGCAATAGTAATCAAAACAGCATGGTACTGGTACAAAAACAGACACACAGATCAATGGAACAGAATTGAAAGCCCAGAAATAAAACCACACATATACAGATAGCTAATTTTCAACAAAGGAGCTAAGTACATACAACGGAGAAAGGAAAGTCTCTTCAATAAATGGTGCTGGGAAAACTGGACAGCCACATGCAAAAGAATGAAAACGGACCATCCACTACCACCATTCACAAAAATTAACTCAAAATGGATCAAAGACCTGAAGGTGAGACCTGAAACTATAAAACTCATAGAAGAGGGCTGGCCCCGTGGCTTAGCGGTTAAGTTCTCACGCTCCGCTGCTGGCGGCCCGGGTTCGGATCCCGGGCGTGCACCAACGCACCACTTCTCCAGTCATGCTGAGGCCGCGTCCCACATACAGCAACTAGAAGGATGTGCAACTATGATGTACAACTATCTACTGAGGCTTTGGGGGGGGGAAAAAACTTTAAAACTCATAGCAGAAAATATAGGCAACACACCATTTGACATTGGTCATAAAGGAATCTTTCCGGATGACATGCCTACCCAGACTAGGGAAACTAAAGAAAAAATAAGCAAGTGAGACTTTACCAGATTAAAGAGCTTCTATAAGACAAACGAAACCAGAATCAAGATGAACAGACAACCCACCAGCTGGGAGAAAATATTTGCAAAACATATATCTGACAAGGGGTTAATCTCCATAACATATAAAGAACTCACACAACTGAACAACAGAAAAACAAACAACCCGATCAAAAAATGTGCAGAGAAAATGAACAGACACTTCTCCAAAGACGATATACAGATGACCAACAGGCATATGAAAAGATGTTCAACATCACTAATCATCAGGGAAATGCAAATCAAAACAACACTAAGATATCACCTCACGCCCATTAGAATGGCTATAATCAGCAAGACAAAAAACAACGAATGTTGGAGAGGATGTGGAGAAACAGGAACCCACATATACAGCTGGTGGGAATGCAAACTGGTGCAGCCTTTATGGAACACGGTATGGAGATTCCTCAAAGAATTAAAAACAGAAATACCCTAGGATCCAGCTATCCCACTACTGGGAATCTATCCAACGAACCTGAAATCAACAATCCAAAGAGGCTTATGCACCCCTATGTTCATTGCAGCATTATTCACTATAGCCAAGAAGTGGAAGCAACCTAAGTGTCCCGCAACTGACGACTGGATCAAGAAGATGTGGTATATATATACAATGGAATACTACTCAGCCATAAAAAAAAGACAAAATCGTCCCATTTGCAACATGGGTGGGCCTGGAGGGTATGGTGTTAAGTGAAGTAAGCCAGAAAGAGAAAGACAAACACTGCATGATCTCACTCATATGTGGAATATAAACCAACACATGGACAGAGAAAACTGTATTGTGGTTACCAGGGGTAATGGGGGTAGGCAGTGGGCACAAGGGGTGAAGGGAGACATATATATGGTGACGGACAAACAAAAATGTACAACCCAAAATTTCACAATGTTATAAACTATTAAAACATCAATTAAAAAAAAACGTAAATAAAGAACTAGCATATGATCCAACAATTCTACTCCTAGGTATATACCCAAAAGAATTGAAAATAGGTACTCAAACAAATACTTGTACATGAATGATCATAGCAGCACTATACACAATAGCTAAAAAGTTGAAACAGCTCAAATGTCCATCAATGGCTGAATAGATAAATGAGTTACGGTTTACATACATACAAAGGAATATTATTCAGCTATAAAAAGGAAACAAGTACCAGTTACATCATAGATGAACTTTGAAAACATTATACTAAATGAAAGAAGCCATTTATGTCAAAGAAGACATAAAAGGCCACATATTGTATCATCCATTTATAAGAAATACTAGAAGAGGAAAGCAGATTGGTAGCTGCCAGGTGTTGGGCAGAGAAGAGAATGGGCAGTAACTGCTTAGAAGGCATGGGGTTTTATTTTGGAGTGATGAAAATGTTTTGGAACTAGATAAAGGTGGTGGTGGCACAATGTTATGAATGTGCCAAATACTACTCAACTGTTAAGGATAAAGTAGTTCATTTTACGTTATATGAATTTTACCTCAATAAAAAGAAAGAAGTAAAGAAAGAAACAAAGAAGGAAGGGAGGGAGGGAGGAAGGAAGAAAGGGAGAGTAGCAATATTAAGACAAAGTAGACTTCTGAACAAGGAAACTTATCAGAGCTAAAGATAATCATTACATAATGATACACAATTCAACAAACAGACATAACAATCCTTAATGTGCACGCACCTAATAACAGAGCATCAAAATATATGAGGCAAAAACTGATAGAACTCAAATGGGAAAAGAACAGATCCACTATTATAGCTGGAGACTTCAACACCTCTCTTTAGGTAACTGACAGATGGAACAGGCAAAAAATCAGTAAGGATATAGCTGATCTGAGCAGCACTATCAATTAACATGATCTAATTGACATTTATAGAATACTGTGTCCCACAACAGCAGAATACATATACTTTTCAAGCTCACATGGAATACTCCTCAAGACAGACCCCTTTCCGGGCCTTAACAAACATTCTAACAAATTTAAAAGAACAGAAACCATACAAACTATATTCTGAGACCACAATGGAATTAAACTAGAAATCAGTAACAGAAAGACAGTAGGAAAATCCAAATATTTGGAGATTAAACAACACACATCTAAATAACACACGGGTTAAAGAAAAAGTTTCAAGAGAAATTTTAAAATATTTTGAATAAAACTGAAAATAAAATACAATTTACCAAAATGTGTAGGGTGCAGCAAAAGTATTGCTCAGAGGGAAATTTATAGCATTAAATGTATATATTAGAAAAGAATAGAGATCTAAATCAATAATCTAAGATTCTACCTTGGAAAACTAGAAAAAGAAGAGCCTAAAAGAAGCAGAAAAAAAATAATAAAAATTTGAGAAATCAATGAAATAAAAAAAGGAATATAATAGAGACAATCAATGAAGCCAAAATCTGGCTCTTTGAAAAGATCAATAAAATTGATGAGCCTCTAGCTAGCCTAACCAAGAAAAAACAGAGAAGACACAATTACCAACATCAGAAATGCAAGAGGGGTCATCAATACTGATTCCATGGAGAGTAAAAGGATAATAAAGGAATACTATGAACAACTCTATGCTCACAAATTTGTTAATTTAGATGAAATGGACCAATTACTTGAACGACTACTAAAACTCATACAAGGAGAAACAGATTATCTGAATAGACCAACATTAAAGCAACTGAATCAATAATCAATAACCTTCCAACAAAGAAAGCATCAGGCCCAGATGGTTTCAGTGGTGAATTCTACCAAACATTTAAGGAAGAAATGATAACAATTCTCTATAAAATCTTCGAGAAAATCTAAGAGAGAATACTTCCTAACTCATTCTATAAGGCCAGCATTATCCTAATAACAAAACCAGATAGAAACATTACAAGAAAGAAAAACTATAGACCAATATTTCTCATTAACATAGACACAAAAATCCTCAATAAAATGTCAGCAAATTAAACGCAAAAATATATAAAAAGAATTATAAACCATGACCAACTGGGATTTATTCCAGGTATGCAAGGCTGGCTCAACATTCAAAAATCAATCACTGTAACTCCACCACATCAACAGGCTAAATAAAAAAATCATATGAATCGACACAGAAAAAGCATTTGACAAAATCCAACAGACTCACAATAAAAACCCTCAGCAAACCTAAATAAAGGGAAACTTCCTCAATTTAATTTTAAAAAATCTGCCAAAAAATAGCCAAAACTACAGGTAATACCATAATTAATGGTAAGAAATTAGAAGCTATCCCCCTAAGATTGGGAATAAGGCAAAAATATCATCTCTCTCTAGGCCTATTCAACATTGTAACAAGTCCTAGCTAGTACAATAAGACAAGAAAAGAAAATATACAGATTGGGAAGAAAGCAATTAAACTGTCTTTTTTGCAGATGACATGATTTTCTCTGTTAAAAAAACCCCAAAGAACAAAAGAAAAAAATCCCCTGGAACTAATAAGCAAGTATAGCAAGGTTGTAGGATAGAAAGTTAATATACAACAGTTAACTGCTTTTCAACATACTAGTAATAAACAACTGGAATCTGAAATTAAAAAAAAATTTTACAATAGCACCAAGCACAAAAATAAAACACCCAGGTATAAATCTAATAATATGTATAAGATACACACGTGGAAAACTACAAAACATTAACGAAAGAAATCAAATACAAATAAATGGAGAGATATTCCATATTCATGGATTCCAAGATGGAACATTAAGATATCAATTCTTCCTGACGTCATCTGCAGATGCAATGTAATCCCAATCAAAATCACCAGAATCTATATTGTAGATATCAACAAACTGACTCAAGTTTATATGGAAAGGCAAATGCCCTAGAATAGCCAACACAATAGTGAAGAAACACAAAGCTGGAGGATTCCCCACTATCCAATTTCAAGACTTAATATAAAGCTACAGTATTCAAGAAAAAGTAGTATTGGCCAAAGAACAGACACATAGATCAATGGAAAAGAACAGAATTAGAACACACACAAATATACTCAACTGATTATATAAGAAATAGATATTTTTCCCCACAATTAATTGAAGTAAATTAGTTGCTCTTAAATGGCCTAAATTCAAATCTTCAGGATAATGCTGTTAAGCTCAATCTCCAGTTTATTAACATCCTAAAATGATAAGTTCTACCTTATGTTTATAATTGGTGAAGTATTTCTATAATTAGAACCACTGAGGCATGAATTAGAGCAATTTAATAACTATGTAGAAGGTGGCAACTAGCTGATAGAACAATTTCACACAACCGCCAGAAAACATTTCTTTCCCCGAATGTTAGCGATAGTCAGGAAAATAAAGAACATTTTCTCTGAACTTGTTCAAGTCTCAGCTTAAATGTTACTTCAGGGAGGTCTTCCTTGACCCTTCGGATAGGTTAAACGCCCTTGTAGTATAATTACACAGAACCCTATACCTCCTTTCTTTTGTAAACCACATTATACTTACAATTACTCATAGATTATAAGCTCCAGAAGGTCAAAGACATTTTCTTATCCACTAAGCCCTTGCACAATGTCTGGCACAAAGCAGATGCTTAATAACTGCTGAATTTAACTGCATGGAATACACGTTGTGAAAGAGGGGCATAAAATTTCAGCCATGATTAATACTTAAGCAAAAATCTACAGGAACTTCCTATATGTTTTTAAATGTCAAAGAGAAAAAGTTTCATAAAATCTTTCAAAAAGAAAAAATTTTTTAAACTTACAAAATCAAAAGGGATTTTGCAAAATAAAAACTTACCTAAGAGAAATGGGAATAACCAAAATTATCCAGCCATTTCCAGACCAGTGGTTCTCAACTTGATTGCACATAGAAGCCACGTGGGCAACTTAAAAAATACCAATTTAATTGGGCTGGGAATAGAGCCCAAATGATATATAGTACCGAAAATCTTTCCAGGTGATTCTAATGTTCTGTTAGGGTAACATACAGTCAAAGACAAAGAGCTCAAGACAATGTATCAAACAAGTCTCATAACTGTCAAGATCACCACAATAAACAACAGGGAATTGAAAGCAGATAAAAAGAAATTTGACAAACATTTATTTAGCATCAATAGGATTTTAGCAATAAATGAGAACCGGTTATAATTGATAAATAAAACCAAACACTAAGAGTACAGTATAAAGAAAAGTCAATTTGTAAATTAGATAGTATGCTGTAAAAACCATAAGGAATCTACAGAGAGTTTCACACTATCAAGATATATACTTCATTCTGGGCCAGCCCCAGTGGCCTAGTGGTTAAGTTCAGCACGCCCCGCTTTGGTGGCCCGGGTTCGGTTCCCCGGCGCAGACCTATACCACTCATCTGTCAGTGGCCATGCGGTGGCAGCAGCTCACATACAAAAAGAGGAAGATTGGCAGTGGATGTTGGCTGAGGGCGAATCTTCCTCAGCTAAAAAAAAAAAAAAAAGGATATATACTTCACTCAAATTCATTTATAGACAGTCTACTACATGCCAAGCAAACTAGGCACAAGAAACTAAAACAAATAAGAGAGCATTTTCCATAAACAGTGTAGAGGCAAATGAAAAACAAAATAATTGAATTTCTGTTCCCATCCTTCACTGAAATTAATTCCAGGTGGACTGAAGACAAACACAGAATGCAAAACTGTGTTACTTTAAAAAATTACCTTTATGATTTCAGATTAGGAAAAGATTTCTTAAACAAGACATAAAAATCAATAAGCATAAAGGAAAAGACTGATATTCTTATCTATATAGAAATTAAGAACTTTTACTCACTGTAAGACACCACTTAAAGGAAGGAAAAAGGGCACAATTTTGGAAAAGATATTTGTAACCAATAAGTGGTAACAAATAAAAAGCACTCATACAGACTTGGTATCCATAATATATAAAGACTTGTATCCAGAATATATAAAGATTTCCTATGAATCAATGTCTTTTTTTCCTTTTTTTAATTGAATTCTAAACATCGTAATATTTTTTAATTGAATTCTAAACATCGTATATGAAAATATGCAGGATAATTTGTCTCTGGATGATGTTATCTTCTTCCAGAGAGACTTACATTTGCTTCTGAAAAACACCTATCCTAAGAGCACTGGCAACTGATTCTTAATTAAGCTTAACAGATCCAATTAGGGACAGAGATGATTTGAAACTGGACTTCAGTATTTGTGAAAGCCTGTTTATTTCCAGCTCACTATTACTGCTAAGGTGTATCCTTTCAGAGTCTGAACCACAAGCCCTGGGGATCTACCTCAGTCCCTTATCCTTGAGACTCCAATTTTTGAACCCCCTAACCAGAGTCTGTCAAGATTTCTATTCAAATTCTCAGTTTCTCAACCACTGCATAGGAATTAGAGGATCTCTTTGGAAGGCAAGTAGTCCCAAATGATTAGGCTCATGTGACTGAGCTTCCCTCTTCTCTGGGATCTTGATTCTGCAACTCTTCACTCCCTTGGTAGCATTCAGTGATTTCAAATAGTTATACTTTTTATCTAGCTCTTCTAGTTATTTTCAGCAGGAGGGTTGGTTCAAAACAACCTAGTATCTAATTACCCCCATGATGTTTTAAAGAATATACGTCTTAGTTCTATCCAATTAAAAGGCCTAGAAGCAAGAACACTCCAGTAGCAATAAGCACCATGAGCACCTAAATTTTGGTTTCTAAATACCGTTCCCACTAGAAGAAACCAGTGATCCTTGGAGAAATGGCTGATTCCAGGTCTCAGGCTAGGATATACAAATCACACTGCTATAGACAGAATGTTTGTGTCCCTCCCAAATTCCTACGTTGAAAGCTAATCCCTAACGTTATTTGAAGGTGGGGCCTTTGGGAAGTGATTAGGTCGTGAGGGCTCTGCTCTCATGAATGGGTTTAGTGCCTTTATAAAACAGACCCTAGAAAGCTTGATTCTCCCCTTCTGCCATGTGAGGACACAGTGAAAAGATGGCCGTCTATGAACTAGGAACTGGGTCCCCACCAGACACCAAATCTGCCTTGATCTTGGACTTCCCAGCCTCCAGAACTGTGAGAAATAAACTTCTGTTGTGTACCCAGTCTATAGTATTTTGTTATAGCAGCCGGAAGAGACTAAAACAGGTATATAGTGAATAAGTTCCCCTCCCACTTTTGACCCTCAGCTACCTAGCTCCTCTCCCTGAAGGCAAACTCTGTAAACTAGGATTTTGCGTATCTTTCAACATATAAAACATACATAAAACTAGAAATTAGCCAAAAGCAACAAATGTAAGTGAACTTAGGTCAAAATTTGCCTATTCTGATCACTGTCAGATGGATATATAGAAGATGGTCAATCAGGCTATACTTCAAATGTGTTAGCGTTTTCTCTCACCATCTCTACTTCTGCTCATCAAGCAAATATCTGACAGGCACCTAACTCTTATCAGGGGAGTTCAATACCATGCTGGCCCAGCAGATGAAAAAGAAAAATATGATCCTTGCTCTCAAGAAGCTTACAATTTTGCTGAGGAGAGAAAGAAGAAAAGTATTTTCCCAGGATAACCCTTTCTCCAATGTCTTCCCTGATCTCCTGAATTCTGTCCAAAACTGAGCTCTGTGGCTCCTTCCCCTCCACCATTACCATCCCATCAAATGTGCTCTCTTTCTGGATTTTCCTAATTTCAGTTCACAGCACCAACAGTCAGGGAGGATGATAGGTTTGATTAGGGGTGAGGTTAAACAGAACCTAAAAATCATCTTTGCACTCTCATCCCACATCCAGTAGATCAGCAAATTCTGACTGTCTATCCTAAATATATCTAAAACTCATCCTATACTCTCTAGCCCCATTTCCACTCTTAGTTAAGACCTGCATCATCTCTCATCTGGGCCACTAACTGGCCTCCATACCTAAGTCTCTTCCTTCCAATTCTTGTTCCAAACCACTATTTTTGAATGCTTCCCATGCTTAGCAAGCATAACACACAGGCCTTCACCAATCTGCCCTCTACCCACCTCTCCAATTTACATCTTACCACGGCCGTCACTCCTCCTGCAACCACTCAGATATAACAGTATTTCATCCTCCAACCACTCTGAACTTTTTTCTGGTTCTTCCAACCTATGTTTCACAATTCTCCACCTTGCATATGCAGTTTACTTTGTTTGAAATGCCTCTCCTTTCCCAATCCTACCCAACCACCTGGCTAACGCCTCTTGTGACAAGACCCAGATACTCTTCCTCCTCAGGTCCTCTTCCCCACTCTGAACAGTTAATCACTCCCTCCACTGTGACATCACAGATCTTGTACATACTTATATTCTATTGCTCTTATTTACTCTAAAATATATGTATTTGTTTACATATCAGTCTCCCCCCAGTAAATCTGGTAGTCTTTGAAGTTGTCATCCAGTGTCTTATTTTTGTAAACCTGGTGTCCAAGCCAATGCACACCAAAATATCACAATAAATGTCTGTTGTATGAGCTAAGCGAATGGAGCCTTCTCTATCTTTTTCTCCATCTCCCCTTCTCATTTTCTTCCCTTATCTGATAGCATCCCAAAACCATGAATGGACCCAATCTAAGGACACATTAGTCATCTGATTTAAGAACTCATGCCCTGGATGGTGACTCCTCTTCCCAAAGGCTAAATGAGTGAAGTCCCTAAGTAAAGACAGCACAATTTTCCAGCAGAACCTCAAGTCCAAGAGAAGAATCTCTTTCCAGCAGAATCTCATGTCCTCTTGATTGCTATCCCAAGATAGCCATAGATTTCTAAATGGATTACAAGGTTCCCTCAGCAGACCCAGTCTAGTCTTAACTAGGACTAAGAACAAGTTTCACCACTAAGATATCTCCATCAAAGTGTCTGAGTTGCCTGGGGGCAAAGATTTTACTCTGTAAGGTTCCAAATATATCTAATGTTTCCCTGGAGTATCCCTTGAAACACTGCTCCTCTTAGAACTACTTGACTTTAAACCTTACTTAATCTTATTCTGGTACTCATTTATCACTCAACATTTATTTAGCACTCTGTGTTGCATAATATACCAGAGCTCTGGGAATATCACCATAATATATCTCATTTGCTTGACCTGAGCACCATTTAGGCCTGTCACCACGGCCTAAATGACAACCACGATGGTGGCATGGCTGCACCTGGCCCCTGTTTATCCTGTGCTTGGACTAGGACCCACATGCTCTCATCTTCCAGTCTCCAGTGGAAGGCATGCTATAAATTTATCCTAACTCAAGAGATGCCGAGCTGAAACTACAGCATCTAGTCAATTCTCTCCTTTTTCTAACTCTTCTCTGCCAACATTATCTTGCTTGTTTTTTATTTCCTTTACTTAGCTTCTTTTATAAAGTTGAACATTTAATTTTTCTCCTTCTCTCTTAAGAGAAATGCCAAATTAACTAAAACTAAAATGCTTGATGTCTATTACTTGTCTTCTTATTCATATACGGCTCCCAATACTTTACCTGTGTGTCAGCAGCTCTACAGAGAAACAAGTATTTCTCATCCCTGCTTTACCAGCACTTTCTGGAATTACAAACTGAATGCTAAATAACTGTGGCAGGTGACAAAACACTTTCCTTGGTCATAAATCATGAGGTATAAAGAGAGCTTGGTAGAAGCTGAACCTAAAGCAAAAAGAGAGACACTCTCCTGACAAATTAGAACAAGATATAATCAGAACTGTAAGGGTAGCTTGGAGCACTGTGAAGGGGAACTTGAAGAAAATCTCGGGCAGGGCATCTTCAGCACCAGTTAAATAATCTAATACTAAAAATCCTACTGAAACATCAAGGACCAATTCAACGCAGGAAGTGTGTGGAAAACATAACAGAGGAGGCCAAAATCATTTCTGATCACCCCAGTCTGAGGGTGATCACTCCAATCTCTGCACTCCTACACCTGTAGATGTGGTACCCAATCCAAACTTGCTCTTGAAATGCTTATCTTACCTTCTAGATGATACATTCCTTGGCTGTTTCTTTCATCTTTATAACATCTCTCTGGCAGGCATATTTTAAAATCCAATCTCATGCATCAACCCTGTGACTTCCCAGCGTTAATTTACTTTCCCAGGTAGGTTACCCTACTGGAAAAGTATACTGACATCGTGTTCTTAGCAATTATATTATCATTTAAATATAGTCTAAGTGGGGGCCAGCCCAGTGGCGTAGTGGTAAAGTTGGCACCCTGCGCTTTGGCGACCCGGGGTTTGCAGGTTCGGATCCCGGGCATGGACCTAAGCACCACTTATCAGGCCATGCTGTGGCAGGCATCCCCCATATAAAGTAGAGGAAGATGGGCATGGATGTTAGCCCAGGGCCAATCTTCCTCAGCAAAAAGAAGAAGATTGGCAACAGATGTTAACTCAGGGCCAATTTTCCTCATCAAAAAAAACAGTCTAAGTATTATACGAGTAATACATATACTAGAAATCAGTTTAAATAGTAATAAGACCATTTTCCCAGAATCTTTTCTTATGAATGGCAAAGCTAAGGCCAAATACTGAAAGTAATAATCTTTCCCTGACATCAAAAATACACTTCTACAATAATCAGCATCTTAGAATACAGACATTTCACAAAACGTGCATCTATATAATGCTCTAGTTTGCAAAGTAATGTCACACACTCATAACACTTAATCTCCACAATTTTTATTTTACCAGGGAGTAAAATTGAGTAAGTTGCCTGAGGGAATGGTTATTAACTACTGTTCTAGGACCTATGATTAACAAATATAATCAACATTAACACACATATTATGTGCTAGCAATTTCATGACGCCTAACATTGGTTATAAAAATACTCCTGCCAGAGCTGAATAGCTAAGATCATTTATTAAACGAAGAATTTTAGGGTTTTTTCCATTATGGATAAGTCCGTCCTGGGTGTTGTAAAGCAATGCTTCCCAAACTTGAACGCGCATACTTAACACTAGTGACCTTGTCAGAATTCAAATGGTAACTCAAAAGGTCTTGGTTAGGGTCCGACAGTTCTAACAAGCAGGTGAGACTGATGCTGCCGTTCTGCACTTGGGCAGCAAGGTTGTAGAACATATAATTAAACCTAACTGGCACTACTAGCTAAAACTTGACATCCCTTCATCTTCAGCGACTCTGAATTGATACGATTACCATTCCTACTTGAAAAACAAGACTAAGGCACAGAGAAATGAGCTTTCCCTACCTCACAAAGGATATGTGGGGAACCAGGACTCAAACTTAGGCAGAATGACTCTGCAGGGCACTCTTAAGCGCTACACGTTATCCTGACACTATCTTAGTTAAAAGGCAGATCCAGAACTCGAAGCCAGGTCCACCGTTCTCTTCGGTACCATTCTGCCGAGTCGGGTCCCTGCTATAATCAATGTGTCTAGGGTCCACATAAGGCGGTAGGGCAGGGTAAAGAGGAAACAGGTCCTCCGTCTCAACACAGCGGGAGCGGTGGGGAAGTGCCAGGCGTCTGGACCTTTCCGCGGTCGGGCCGGGGTCCGCGGCGGACAACGCTCCGGGAAGGGCAGGGGCAGGGGCAGGCCCGGCGGGCGGGCGGCCGTAGCCGGGCGTGAGGGGGCGGGGCCTGCGCCAAGAAGAGGTTCCGGGCGGGACGTACCAACGCGCGCAGGGGAAGGGGTGTCGGGGCCAGGACCGCGTTGCTCCCTCCGTGCCTGTGCCGAGGCTGAGGAGCGCCTACTCCAGCCCTCGGCTCCCTTGTGGAGTACTGAGGGACGGGGGCTCTTTCGCTACAGCCGTCTCCTTAGAGACTCTTCCTCCGGCCCCTCGGTCAAGTGGGAGGCCCCGGAAATGGGGGCCGAGCGGTACCTGGCCAGCCGGAGGGGAAAGAGTATCCGGTCGGTTACCAACTCCAATACGCCCCTCGCAAATGCACCCGCTCGTTTGCCGCCGCCGTAGCCCTTACCAGCTCTTTGGGCGGCTTCTCCTGGGTTTTTCCAAACAGCCCCATGGCGCTCTGAACTGGTCTTGCCTCTCCCGGCTTTCCGTTCCCTGCGCCCAGGCAGGTCACGGGCAGCCGCCTGGGCGGGGCCCGTAAGAGAAAAGGAGTCCAGATGCCCAGAGAAGGGAGCGGCTGCGGTGCGGCTGCTGCGCGTGCGCCGAACGCCTGCGCAGGATTGGGCCGCGCGGAGGTTTGTCAGCAAGATTGCCTCAGTTGTGTACGCTCTGGGGCGGGCTTTGTTGAGCGAGGCGACAGATCAGGTGTTTGTTTCGTGAGGTGTAGAAGTGATTCCTCCGGAAGGTAGGAATTTATTGACTATACTTGGAGATTACAGCTGCACCTGATACTTCCTCTAAACGTAGATGTTGTTGGATGTCTGTATCTCCACCCAAAGTGTATTTACAACCCCTTTCCAAACGGCTTTGCTCTGGTGTCCCGTAGGCATCTCCCATGCAGCAAGTCAGAAATGACCGCTTCTTTCTCCCGCCAGACCTACTCCTCCCCTCTGTTGTTACCACCATCACCTAGTCACTAAACCCTGGGCACCATCTTCTCGCTCCCTCTCACCAAGTCCCAACAATTGTAACTTTTCAGTATGTTTGAACTCCAGCCCTCTCCATCCCAAGCGTCACAGCTTTTGTTCAGGCCGTCGCCATTTCCCATGTGGATGAGTCCTACCTGGCATTTGTGCGCGCGTGCGTGTGTGTGTGTGTGCGTGTGTCTTCCTACACTTAACATGGACCATGACCTTAATCAGATTCTCAAAGGAATCTGACTAAAAAGGACTAGACGCATTTTAGCCGGGCAATCTCTGATTGAACCTACACATTGAGCTGACGGTTGCTGTGACTACCTCACCTCATGATGGTGCAGAGACCATTCAGTTAGTGCCTCAACCCCACTCTCCCATCTCTGGTGGGAATGTAAAATGGTACAACCACTTTGAAAACTTTGTGGCAATTTCTTAAAATGCTAAACATACACCTATCTTATGCCATTCCACTGCTAGCTATTTACCAAAGAGAAGCAGCGGCATATGTTCTCACAAAGACTTGTACATAAATGTTCATGGCATCTTGATTTGTGATAGCCAAGAACTGGAAATAATCCAAATATCCATCAACAGGTGAATGGATAAACCAATTGTGATAGATCCATACAATGGAATACTACTCAGCAATAAAAAAGAACAAACTATTGATACATCTAACAAAATGAATGAATCTCAAAATAATTATGCTGACTGAGAGAAGTCAGAAAGAAAAGAGTACATACTGTATGATTTAATTTATATAACATTCTAGAAAATGCAAATGAATCTGTAGTGACAAAGTAGATCAGTGGTAGTTAGGGAACAGGCATTGGTTTGGAAAGAGGCAGGAAGGAGGGATTTCAAAGAGACAAAAGGAAGTTTTGGGGGGTGATGGATATTATCTTGATTGTGGTGATAGTTTCACCAATAAATACAATGTCAAAACAAATTGGACACTTTAAATATGTGCAGTTTATGTCAATTATACGCCAATAAAGTTCTTTTGAAAAATAGCAGTACATGTTCATTGTAAAAAGTAAAGCCCCCATTCTCACTTCCTTAGGGGAAAAGGTCTCAAAGAATTCACACCAACTATTTATAATTATAATATTCATACCAACTATTTCATAGTTGGAGAATATACTTTTATGTATTTTTATTTAACTGGGATCATATTATACATATTGTTCTGCAATTTCCTTTTTAAAAAAATTTACATAGATTTTCATTGATGTTAGTATCTATAGCTGAGGGATTCCATAGTAGGAATGTACTAAAATTTGTTTAACCATTTCCCTATTGTATGAAGTTCAGTGGTTTTCAATTTTTCCCTATTAAATAAAAAATATAGACACAGTTTAAATTTTAAAAGTACTACCAGTGTTCTTCATACAGGTTGCACAGTTTTGAATTCCAACAGTGTATGAGACACCCTATTCCCTAAATCCTTTCTAACAATGAATATTATCAATCTTTTACATTTTTTGCCAATCCGAGGGTATAAAATATTGTTTGTAATTTTCATTTCTGTAATTATTAGTCTAGATGATCATCTTTTTGTATATTTGTTGGCTATTTGAATTTCTTCTGTGAATTGCCTTTTCGTATTCTTTGCCCATTTTCCACTGAATTGCTTTACTTCCTTCTTTCCTTCCTCCCTCCCTCCCTTCCTTCCTTTCTTCCCTCCTTCTTCCCTCCCTCCCTCCCTTCCTTCCTTTTATAATGTGAAGGAGCTCTTTGAAAACGAGAGATCTATGGAAATTTTTTTAGGTCTCCTTCACCATATCCCTCTTCATTTTTTTGAGAATGAACCATAAGGCAGCAATTTTTCAGGTAGGAGTACACTGGACTCCCAATTAGTCAACAATGTTTATTGAATGCCTACTATGTGTCAGGCATTCTGTAGGCTCTAGGAAAACTATAGTGAACAAAAAATAACCTCATACAATCTGGTGAGAAAGACAGGTATTAAACAATGATGATAAATAAAATTGAGTGAATTATTACAAACGTGCAAAATTCTGACTATAAGAAGAACCTGGTGATCAGTGAATCTTCCCTGAGCTGGAGATGTATAAGCTGAGACCTGAAGAATGAGATTGCAGAGAGGTGAAGCGTATACAATGAAAAGAAACAGCATGTGCCAAAGAGCCTTCCCCATTTCCAGGTAGGGGTTTTAGGCCATGGGCATTTCAGTTCCTAAAGCTGCACTTGTTCTAAAGTTGGTCATCAAGGGCAGAGGGGCCAAACGGCGTGTGGAGGAAGGGTTGATTTGGCATGTGGCATCTCACTGAAATACTATGAAATACAGAGCCCATAGCTACTGACAGAGCCCTATAAACACATCAATGCAGTTGCTCCTCAGTGACTGGAAGGGCACTGTGCATCTTCCACACATTTTACAGGCTCCATCCTCAAAATAACATTTACTCTCTATTTGTGTCCTGATACTGCTTTGGCATTGGACAAAATTGAAACTGTGACTGGAATCTGTCCTTCCTACATGGACCTCAGGAAGCATGCATCAGATCCTCCCACCTGCTAAGACTCACATCCGAGGGGGTGGGAAGAACTAAGTGAGCAGGCATTCTAGCTCTTTGCTCCTGCCAAACACAGCAAGTGTTTAACAGGATCACACTCCCTTGCCATATGTTCACGTAGACGTTTATTCACACGCATTTTCAAAGGCTTTATGTGCATTCTCCTCTTGATCCCTGAAAAATATTATAAATAGATGCATATCCTTGACTTGAAAGGTACTGCAATGCCTGATGCTTTAAATATTTCTCTGAATTTGAAATGAAAAATAGAAAGGTCTGTTTTTCTTCCATTCCCTAGTTTGTCCCTGCTCATTTCAGTAAGATTTCCAATCTTAGGGAGATTCCTGGTTCACAGCCGTTCCCCATTCACCAGGTAGATTGTTAAATGAAATGCTTTGGGCAAGAAAATCACAACCCATTTCCTGGCAGGAATTTTTGCCTAACAAAACAAAGATACACCGTGTTTTATACAGCAGATGGACTCTGAAAATGTTAGATATAAACTGACCTTTGGAAAATTGAATTCCCTGCCATGCCTTATATAATAATTCTGGAGTGGATTTATCTTAACTTCTGACTAACCTTCAGGTCTGAGGAGCTCCTAACCACAGCTATGACTTGAAATAAGTCAAAGAAAGATGTTGAGTCATCTGCCCATTTCCAACCTTCGTCCACCAACTTTACAATGACACTTGTATTGGTTTCCTAGGGCTGCTGTAACAAAGTACAACAAACCAGGTGGTTTAAAACAACAGAAACTTACTCTCTCACAGTTCTGGAGACTGGAAATCCAAAATCAAGGTGTCGGCAGAGCCATGTTCCCTCTGAGACTCTGGGTAGACTCATTCTTTGCCTTTTCCGAGGTTGTGGTGATGGCCATCAGTCACTGGCATCCCTTGACTTGCAGCTGCATCACTCCAATCTCTGCCTTTGTCATTACATGGTATTTGTATTAGTCAGCTTGGGCCGCCATAACAAAATACCCTAGACTGGATGGCTTAAATGACAGAAATTTATTTTGTCACAGTTCTGGAGGCTGGAAGTCCAGGATAAGTGCCAGCATGGTCAGGTTCTGGTGCGAGCTCTCTTCTTGGCTTGGTCTTCTCACTGTGTCCTCACGTGGTAGAAGGAGAGAGCTCTGGTGTCTCTTCCTCTTCTAAGGGCACTAATCCCATCATGAGGTCCCCACCCTCATGATCTCATCTAAACCTAATTATCTCCCAAAGGCCCTGTCTCCAAATACCGTCACATTAGGAGTTAGGGCTTCAACATGTGAATTTTGAGAGGACACAATTCAGTCCATAGCAATGTTCTCCCCTCTGTGTTTTTCCTTCTCTTCTTATAAGCACACCAGTCATATTGGATTAAGGGCCCACTCTAAATCCAGTATGACCTCATCTTAACTAATTACCTCTGCAATGACCTTATTTCCAAATAAAATCACATTCTGAGGTACTGGGAGTTAGTACTTCAACATATTTTTTTGAAGGGGTACAATTCAACCCATAACAGCCCTCATTTATACACATGGGTCCCCGACTTGAGAGAAGAAAGAAGGTAATAGAGGGTGGAGGGAGACTGGTTAGCTGAATCTTTTCAAAATAAACTTCTCTCCTCCATGAGAAGGGACATAATAGGGACAGTTTCCACTCATGAGGGGTAAGGAGATATCTGAGGCCTGTCTCTAGCTTGCAAGACATACCTTCCCTGAGGAATCACAGTAATCATCACAGCCACCCCATATTGGCCTTCTAGAGCACCATTCCCACCACTAAAGCTCCTCTCATGGGACATTCACATGCCTTTCCTTATTTCCCCACAGCACAGCAGAGACAAAGCCTAAACTTAAAAAAAAATCCAGCTGGAATAGTTAAGTGATGCTTTACTAAAGTCTCCAAAAACAGTATCAGAATTGGAAGAGTAGCATGTGACTCACACATTCAACATTATGGTGGACTGAATATTCTGAAAAACATGCTACAGACACAGAGCGAATCTTGATAAAATACAACCAGAACTTTTTTATGTGCATGGTTGATCTCTCAAAAAAAGTAAGCAAGATCAGTAATATCTGCCAGTAACAGAAACCTAGAACTTTGCTTGTTTACTTTAAAAAAAATAGGATGTAGCTTATAGACAGTAAAGTGCACAGATCTTTAGTGTATGATCTGATGAATTTTTACATATGTATATACCTGTAAAACCACTATGGAGATCAATATTTAAAACATTTCCAAAATTGTAGAAGGCTCCATCATGCCTATTTCCAGTCAATAACCCCCAAAGACAACACTCATTCTGACTTCTATCTCCATAGATTAGTTTTGCCTCTTCTTGAACTTCATGTAAGAAGAATCATAGTATGCTTGGTTTTAATATTTGGGCAGAGGAACAGGAGGCAAGGCCTTTTGCTGGGCAAAATTGAGAACCCCTGAAGCTAGGAGCCTTGAAGACCTCACTGTCAGTGAAAGGACATGCTAGGAAAAACAATCCATCTGCCAGCAAAGGGGGCCAAGAAGAAAATGTTTGTTTCAGGCTGCAGCTCTGGTGACAAAAGTAGAAGGCTTCTTTAAGAAACCATAATTATAAGGCTGTCTTCATGCAGGTTTAAATTTAGACTACTTCCAAGGTGTTGGAAATCCCAAGCCTAGATATTAATTTAAACTGTTGCTAGGTTGATAACATCATGGGTACTTGGCAGAAGCATTGTATGCTTATTTTAAAGGAACATAACCCAAATCCAGGCACTGTGGTATTCCTACAGATTAAGATAAACAAAAATTACCAAATGCACAAGGAGACAAACATCTATTGTCAGGAGTAAATTTACAAAGACTCATAATTATACTCTAAAACATTTCAGATATTAGAATTGTCAAATGCAGAATAAAGTTACACTTAAAATGTTCACAGAAATAAAAGAGGGACTAGAAAAGAACAAGAGACCATAAAAAATGAAAAAGAAAGAATTTCTAGACATGGAAAAATACAATAATGGAAATAAAAAGCTTAGTCATTGAATAAACCTCAGTGAATAAGTTAAGCAGCAGATTTAACAGAACTGAAGAAAGAATAAGTGAATAGGAAGATAGATCTGAATCACCCAAAATGCCTTGGAAAGAAAAGATATGAGTGTATAAGAAAGAAGATGAGGGCCGGCCTTGGAAAGAAAAGATATGAGTATATAAGAAAGAAGATGAGGGCTGGCCCCGTGGCTTAGTGGTTAAGTTAGTGCGCTCCACTACTGGCGGCCTGGGTTTGGATCCCGGGCGCGCACCGACGCACCGCTTCTCCGGCCATGCTGAGGCCGCGTCCCACATACAGCAACTAGAAGGATGTGCAACTATGACATACAACTATCTGCTGGGGCTTTGGGGAAAAGAATGAGGAGGATTGGCAATAGATGTTAGCTCAGAGCCCGTCTTCCTCAGCAAAAAGAGGAGGATTGGCATGGATGTTAGCTCTGGGCTGATCTTCCTCACAAAAAAAAAAAAAAAGAAAGAAGATGAGACATGATGTTAGAATGTGCATATCCATTATATGTTGACTTGAAGTTCCAGAAAGATTGAAATGAGAAAACGGGAGAGAAAAAATTTTGAAAGGATAATAGCTGAGAATTTTCCCAATTTATTAAAGATACTACTCTTAAGATTCAAGAAATACATAAATCACAGGCAGGATAAACAAAAACAGCTACACATTATAGTGGCAGTGCAAAATATCAAGACACAGAGAAGATCTTAAAACTAACCAGAGAGAAAAGATAGGTTACATACAAGTGGACAATAGTCAGACTGACAGCACCGTTCACAATAGCCACAATAGAAGATGAAAGAAAGTGCAAGAAGATCTTCACAGTGCTAAGAAAGAAAAACTATTAACTTATAATTATCATCCCAAATATCATCCCTGCTAAATTATCATCCCCAAATGAGGGCAAAATAAAGGGGAAAAATAACTAATAGACTAAAAAAATCCACAAACCAACAAATCAACACTAAACAAAATTCTAAAGAATGAGCTTTAGAAATAATAATAATCTCAGAAGGAAGGCCTTCGATATAAGAAGAAATCATGACAAACAATTTAATGAACATGTGGTTAGTCTAAAAAAAGTTGATTGAGGGACCAGCCCCATGGCGTACTGGTTAAGTGCGCGCAATCTGCTGCTGGCGGCCTGGGTTCGGATCCCGGGCGAGCACCGATGCACTGCTTGTCAGGCCATGCTGTGGTGGCATCCCATATAAAAAAGTGGAGGAATACAGCAACTAGAAGGATGTGCAGCTATGACATACAACTATCTACTGGGGCTTTGGGGGAAAAATTGAAAAAAAAAACGTGGAGGAAGAGGGGCATGGATGTTAGCCCAAGGCATGTCTTCCTCAGCAAAAAAGAGGAGGATTGGCATGGATGTTAGCTCAGGGCTGATCTTCCTCACACACACACACAAAAAAAAGTTGATTGAATAAATGACAATAATAATGATGAATTTGGGGAGTTTAAAAAAGTAAAACTAAAACATTCCACAACAATAATGTGAAAAAATGGGTGAGAAATCAGAGTTAAAATGATCACAGGATTCATACACCTTCCCTTATTTCCGCACAGCAATGAGGTACTGAAAACAAGACACACTTGATCTAATATTCTCTGTGAAGGAGTAAAGATATTGAATAACTTTAGATTTTAAATAGTTTTAAAAGTTTGTTAGAATTTTAAGGATAAAAATAAAAATTAGTACTTCCAAAATGGTAGAGGAAAAAATTGAATTAAGACTATTAATCTAAATAAGGTAGGAAGAGGGACATAGAAAAGTCAGGAAAAGTAGAAGACACAAAAGACAATGGTTAGAAATAAAGATACATCAATATTCATAATCAAATGGATTAAACTCACCAGTAAAAAGATGGAGATTTCAAACTGGATTTTTTTACACCTAGTTTTAAGCTGTTTAATAGAGACACAACTACAACATAGGATACAGAAAGATTAAAAGAAAGACTTGGAAAAACGTATTTACCAGGCAACCAAAATAAAGCTGTTATAGCTATGTTATTATCAGACAAAATAGATTTTTTGGTAAAATAACTTTTTAGGGATAAAGAAGTTTATTACATAATGATAAAAATTTCAATTTACCAGGAGGCTAATCATACAGTCTCAAAAAAAAAAAAAAAAAAGCAAAAACTGACAGAATTTCAAGGAGAAATATATAAACTCATCATCATATAGGGAAATTTTAACTTTTCTTTCAGTAATTGATAGATCAAGAAGACAAACATTTGATAAAGATAGAGAAGACGAGAAAACAAGACACATGATCTAATTGTCATATTGTGTACACAAAAAGCAGAGGATAAGTCACCACATATGGAATATTTACCAAAATTGACTATGTACTAGAATGTAAAGCAAGTGAAGAAATAATTTTGATACACATCACATTATATGACCACATTTCAACTGGGTTAAAAATCAATGACAAGAAAGAAAACCAAAAATCATTTGTTTGGAAATGTAAAAAAACCATGTTTCCAGGGCCGGCCCGGTGGCGCAAGCAGTTAAGTGTGCGCTCTCCGCTTCGCTGGCCCGAGGGTCACGGGTTCAGATCCCAGGTGTGCACTGACGCACTGCTTGTCAAAGCTATGCTGTGATGGCGTCCCATATAAAGTGGAGGAAGATGGGCACAGATGTTAGCTCAGGGCCAACCTTCTTTAGCAAAAAAAAAAAAAAGAGAGAGGAGGATTGGCATCAGGTGTTAGCTCAGGGCTGATCTTCCTCACCAAAAAAAAAAAAAAATTCCAAATAATACATAAGTCAAGGAAGAAATTTTAATGGAAATTGGGGAGCCGGGACTCCCACCACACCTGGTAGTTATAAAGCAACCCTCTCCCTCCCCACTGAGATGGTGTCAGAAGAGGCCTCATGAAGACTCAGCACTTTTACCATCACCCAGTGATTATGAGACCACCCCCACCATAATGTCCGTGGAGACCACATGGAGAGCTGGAATGCTCACCTCTGCCCAGCACTAAAGAGGCGCTCCTCCCAGGTCTCACTGGAGGCTGAGTAGAGAGCTTGAACTTCTACCTCCACATATAAGTAATGAGGTGGCACCTGCGTTTTTCCTACCAAAGCAATGTCAGAGAAAGCCAGCAGAAACAGAGGTTTAAATAAGAGGCAGAATCTCAGAACATAATATGAAATGTCCAGGTTTCAAATGGAAATCACTCATACCAAGAAACAGGAAGATCTCAAACTAAATGAAAAAAGATAATAAATATGTGCTTTAACTGGGTTGAACCATAGCTCCCCAAAATTCATGTCCACCTGGATCCTGTGAATATGACCTTATTGAAAATAGTGTCTTTGCAGATAAATCAAATTTAAGATGAACTGGTGTCCTTATAAGAAGAGGGAAATTTGGACACAGATTTCCCATGAAAACCATGGAGAGAAATCTCCATGGAGATTTCCATGGGAGAGAAAACTATGTGGAGAGAGAGGCAGAGATTGGAGTGATGTATCTATAAGCCAAGGAACACCAAAGATTGTCTACAATTATCAGAAGCTAGAAGAGGCAAGGAAGGATTACTCCCCAGAGCCTTCAGAGGAAGGATGGTGCTGCCAACACCTTGATTTCAGACTTCTAGCCTCAAGAACTGTGAGAGAATAAATTTCTGTTGTTTTAAGCCACCTAGTTTACGCTAATTTATTATGGCAGCCCTGGTAAACTAATATAGATGCCAAGATTGAGATGACACAGATGGTAAAATTATCAAATAAAGATTTTTAAACAGGGGCCAGCTCCATGGCTTGGCAGTTAAGGGTGCCGCTCCGCTACTGGTGGCCCGGGTTCGGATCCCTGGTGCACACCGACACACCGCTTGTCTGGCCATGCTGAGGTGGTGTCCCACATACAGCAACTAGAAGGATGTGCAACTATGACATACAACTATCTGCTGGGGCTTTGGGGAGAAAAAGGGGGGAAAAGGAGGAGAATTGGCAATAGATGTTAGCTCAGGGCTGGTCTTCCTCAGCAAAAAGAGGAGGATTGGCATGGATGTTAGCTCAGTGCTGATCTTCTTCACCAAAAAAAAAAAAAAAAAGATTTTTAACCAGTCTTGATTTAAAAAAATGTTTCAACAAGCAATTTAAAACATGGTTGAAACAAATGAAAAAAAATTCTCAGCAAAGAAATGGAAGCTGTAAAGAAGAACCAAAGAGAAATTTTAGAATTGAAAAATTCAAAAACCGAAATAAGGGGCCAGCCTGGTGGTATAGCAGTTAAGTTTGCGTGCTACGCTTCGGCAGCCCAGGTTTGCAGTTTTGGGTCCTGGGCACGGATCAACACAGTGCTTGTCAAGCCATGCTGTGGCAGGCATCCCACATATAAAGTAGAGGAAGATGGGCATGGATGTTAGCCCAGGGCCATCCTTCCTCAGCAAAAAGAGGAGGATTGGCAACAGATGTTAGCTCAGTGCTAATCTTCCTCACAAAGACAAACTTTTAAAAATTAAAAAACAATAAAAAGCTCATTGGATAGGCTCAAGGATAGAATGGATGAGACAAAATTTCACTTCCAGTGAAATGGAAGATAGGACAATAGATATTACTCGGTCTGAACAACAGAGAGAAAATAGATGAAAAAAAAAATGAACACAGCTTCAGAGACTTGTGGGACTATAACAAAAGATGTAGCATTTGTGTCATCAGTTATGGAAGGAGAAGAGAAAGAGGGCAGGACAGAAAAAGTGCTTAAAGAAATAATGGCTAGGGGCCGGCCCAGTGGCGCAAGCGGTTAAGTGCACGCGCTCCACTGCGGCGGCCCGGGGTTCGCTGGTTCAGATCCCGGGCGCACACCGACGTACTGCTTGGCAAGCCATGCTGTGGCGGCATCCCATATAAAGTGGAGGAAGATGGGCACAGATGTTAGCCCAGGGCCGTCTTCCTCAGCAAAAAAAGAGGAGGATTGGCGGATGTTAGCACAGGGCTGATCTCCTCACAAAAAAAAAAAAAAAAAAAAAAAAAAAAAAAAAAAAAAGAAATAATGGCTAAAGAAAAAGAACAATGACTGAAAACTTCTCCAAGTTGGCAAGAGACATAAACCCACAGACTCAAGAGGTTGAGCAAACCCCCAAAGAAGATAAATCCAAAGAAATACACCCACAATGCATGATAATTAAACTTCTGAAAACTAAAAACAGAGAAAAAATCTTGAAAGCAGTCAGGGAAAATGACATCTTATCTGTATGGGAAAAACTATTCAAGTAACACTAGATTTCTCATCAAAAACCATAGAAGATAGAAGGAAGTAGCACAATATTTTCAAGTGCTAGAAGAAAAGAACTGTCAATCTAGAATCTTATATCCCACGATAATATTGTTCAGGGATTAAGGGGAAATCAAGACATTCTCAGATGAAGGAAAACTAAGAGAATTTGTCACCAGAAAACTACCCTAAAAGAAAGGGTGGTCTCTAAACAGAAAAGAAGCAATAAAATAAAGCATCTAGAAACACTAGGAGGCAAGAAAGAACAAAACAGGTAAAAATATGAATAAATATAATAGCCTTTTACTCTCCTCTTGAGTTTTCTAAGGATGTGTTAGATTGTTGAAACAAAAATTATAACACCCTCTAATGTGGTTCTAAATGTACATAGAGGAAATACTTAAGATAATTATATTATAAATGGGGGAGGAAAAAGGGACCTAAAGGGAGGTAAGGTTTATATACTTCACTTGTACTGGTAAAATGATGACACTAGTAGCTATGATAAGTTATGTATATATAACATAATACCTAGAGCAACAACTGAAAAACTATACAAAGAAATACACTAAAAAATATCATAGATGTTATCCACCAGGGTAATGAAAGTCAACACTACAATGAGATACCACTTCACACTCACTAGGATGGCTATAATAAAAAAGATAATAACAAGTGTTATTGAGGACACAGAGAAATTGAAAGCCTCATACACTGACAGTGGGAATGTAAAATGGTGCAGTAACTTTGGAAAGCAGTTTGGCAATTCCTCAAGAAGATAAACATAGAGATACCATATGATCCAGCAATTCCACTCTAGGTATACATAACCAAAAATGAAGATATACGTCCACACAAAAACTTGTACACAGATATTCCTAGCAGCATTATTCATAATAGTCAAAAAGTGGAAATAACCAAAGTCTACCAACTGATAAATGGATAAATAAAGTGTGGTATATCAATATAATGGAATATTATTCAGTCATAAGAAAGAATGAAGTACTGATACATGCTACAATATGGATGAAAAATTGAAAACACTATGCCAAGTGAAAGAAACCAAATCCAAAGGACACATATTATTGTATAGAATAGGCAAATCTATAGACAGAGTATGTAGATTAGTGGTTTCCAGGGGACAGGCAGAATGCAGAATGGGATTTGATTGCTAATAGGTATGGACTTTCTTTTTGGGGTGATGAAAATGTTCTGGAATTAAATAGTGGTGATGGCTGCACAACTTTGCAAATATACTAATAGTCATTGAATTGTACATTTTAACATGTGAGTCATATAATATGTGATTTATATTTCAATAAAGCTGGGTAAAAAACACTATAGATATATCAAAATGGAATTCTAAAAAATGTTTAAGTAACCCACAGGAAGGCAAGAAAAGAAAACAGAGAGAACAAACGGAAAATAAAATATAAAAGGCAAACTTAGCCCTAACATATCAATAATTACATTAAATGTAAATGGTCTAAATACAATAATTAACAGAAATTGACAAAATGGATTAAAAAACATAACACAACTATATGTTGTGTACAATAAACTCACTTCAAATATTATGATATAGGCCAGATAAAAGTAAAAGGATAGAAAAAGATATATCATGCAAACATTAGTCAAAGGAAAGGAGTGGTTATATTAATATCAGTTAAAGTAAACTTAAGAGAAAAGAAATTCATCAGAAACAAAGACACATCATAAAAGTGTCAATCCACCAAGAACACATAGCAATCCTAAATGTGTATACACCAACAACAGAACTGAAAATATTGTGAAATAAAAAAATGATAGAACTGAAATGAAGAAATAGATAAATCCATAATTAGAGTTGGAAACTTCAACACCAATCTCTCAACAATTGATAGAACAACTAAGAAAATCAGCAAGGATATAGAACACCATCAAGCAACAGAATCTATTTGCAATTTATAGAACACTCCACCCAACAACAGAATTCACATTCTTTTCAAGTGCCTACAGAACATATATCAAGATAGACCACATCCTGGGCCATAAAATAAACCTCAAGAAATTGAAAAAAATTTAAATCATACCAAGAATGTTCCTTGGCCACAATGGAATCAAACTAGAAATCAATAACAGAAAAATCCTCCAAACACTTTAAACCTAAACAACACACTTCTAATCAATGGATCAAAGAGAAAGTTTCAAGGGAAATAAAAAAATACATTGAACTGGATGAAAATGAATATACAACATATCAATGTTTGTGGGACACAATCAATATTGAGAGGAAAATTTATAGCACTAAATGTATACATTAGAAAAGTGGAAATGCTTTGGATCAGTAATCTAATTTTCCACCTCAAGAACATAAAAAAAGAAGAGCAAAATAAGCCCAAAGCAAGCAGAAGGAAGGAGATAATAAAGATAAAAGTAGAAATCAATAAAATTGAAAACAGGAAAGCAATAGAGAAAATTAATGAAACAAAGAGCTGGTTCATTAAATATACAAATAAAATTGACAGACCTTTAGAAAAACTGACAAAGAATAAGAGAGGACACATATTACCAATATCAAGAATGAAACAGAATATCACTTCAGACCCTGCAGATACCAAAGAGATAATAAAGGATGAAATGGACCCATTTCCTGAAAAAAAAAACTACCACAATTCACCCATTATGAAATGGGTAATATGATAGACATAATTGATAACATGATAGGTATTAAGATAGATGATATTCAATTAAGGAAATTGCTTCATAATTTAAAACAATAAACAAGTAAATACAAAAAATTGATAGAAAAAGATTTCTTCCAGGGCAGGCCCCATGGCGTAGTGGTTGAGTTCAGCATGCTCCGCTTCAGTGGCCCAGGTTCACAGGTTCAGAACCTGGGCATGGACCTACACCACTCATCAGCCATGCTGTGGCAGTGACCCACATACAAAATAGAGGAAGATTGGCACAGATGTTAGCTCAGGGCTAATCTTCCTCAAGCAAAAAAAAAAAGGAGGAAGATTGGCAATGGATGTTAGCTCAGGGCAAATCTTTCCCAGCAAAAAAAAAAAAAAAAAAAGATTTCTCTCAAAAAAGAAATCTCCAGGCTCAGATGGTTCAACTAGAGAATTCTACCAAACATTTATAGAATAATTAACACCAACTACAGGCATACCTTGGAGATACAGTGGGTTTGGATCCAGACTACCACAAAAAACAAATATAGCAATAAAGTGAGTCACATGAATTTTTTGGTTTCCCAGGGCATGTAAAAGTTATATTTACACTATACTATAGTCTATTAAGTGTGCAATAACATTATGTCTAAAAAACATTATACATACCTTAATAAAAAATACCTTATTGCTAAAAAACGGTAACCATCATCTGAGCCTTCAGCAAGTTGTAATCTTGTTGCTGGTGGAGGGTCTTGCCTTAATGTTGATGGCTGCTGACTGATCAGGGTGGTGGTTGCTGAAGGTTGGGGTGGCTGTGGCAATAATTTAATATAAGACAACAATGAAGTTTGCCACAATGATTGACTCTTCCTTTCACGAATGATTTCTTTGTAGCATGTGGTGCTATTTCATAGCATTTTACCCACAGTAGAACTTCTTTTAAAATTGGAGTCAATCCTCTCAAACCCTGCCACTGCTTTACCAACTAAGTTTATGTCATATTCTAAATCCTTTGTTGTCATCTCAACAATCTTCACAGCATCTTCACTAGGAGTAGACTCCATCTCAAGAAATCACTTTCTTTGCTCATCCGTAAGAAGTAACTCTTCATCCATTAAAGTTTTATTATTGGATTCCAGCAATTCAGTCACATCTTCAGGCTCCACTCATAATTCTAGTTCTCTTGCTATTTCCACTACATCTGCAGTTACTTTCTCCACCAAAGTCTTGAACCCCTCAAAGTCATCCATGAGAGTTGAAATCAACTTCTTCCAAACTCCTGTTAATGTTAATATTATGACTTCTTCCCATGAATCATGGATGTTCTTAATGTCATCCAAAGTGGTGAATCCTTTCCAGAACGTTTTCAATTTACTTTTCCCAGATCAACCAGAGGAATCACTATCTATGGCAGCTATAGCCTTACAAAATGTATTTCTTAAATAAAAAGACTTGAAAGTCAAAATTACTCCTTAATCCATGGGCTGCAGAATTGATGTTGTGTTAGCAGGCATGAAAACAACATTAATCTCGTTGTACATCTCCATCAGAGCTCTTGGGTGACCAGGTGCATTCTTAACGAGCAGTAATATTTTGAAAGGAATATTTTTTTCTGAGCAGTAGGTCTCAACAGCAGGCTTAAAATATTTAGTAAACCATGTTGTAAACAGATGTGCTGTTGTCCAGGCTTTGTTGTTCCATTTATAGAGCACAGGCAGAGTACATTTAGCATAATTCTTAAGGGCCCTCGGATTTTTGGAATGGTAAATGAGCATTGGCTTCAACTTAAAATCACCAGCTGAATTAGCCCCTAAAAAGAAAGTCAGCCTGTCCTTTGAAGCTTTGAAGCCAGGCAATGACTTCTCTCTAGCTATGAAAGTCCTAGATGGTGTCTTCTTCCAATACAAGGCTCTTTTGTCTACATTGAAAATCTGTTGTTTAGTATAGCCACCTTCATTAATTATCTTAGCTAGATCTGAATAACTTGCTGCAGCTTCTACATCAGCACTTGCTGCTTCAACTTGCACTTTTATGTTATGGAGATGGCTTCTTTCCTTAAACCTCATGAACCAACCTCTGCTAGCTTCAAACTTTTCTTCTGCAGCTTCCTCACCTCTCTCAGCCTTTATAGAATTGAAGAGAATTACAGCCTTGTTCTGGATTAGGCTTTGTTTAAGGGGATGTTGAGGCTGGTTTGATCTTCTGTTCAAACCACTAAAACTTTCTCCATATCAACAATTAGGCTGTTTCACTTTCTTATCATTCATGTGTTCACTGGAATAACACTTTTAATTTCCTTTGAGAATTTTTCCTTTGCATTCACAACCTGGCTAACTGTTTGGTGCAAGAGGCCTAGCTTTTGTCCTATCTCAGTTTTTGACATGCCTTCCTCACTAAGCTTAATCATTTCTAGCTTTTGATTTAAAGTGAGAGACATGTGACTCTTCCTTTCACTTGAACACTTACAGGGTATTGTATGGTTATTAATTGGCCTAATTTCAATATTGTCGTGTCTCAGAGAACAGGGAGTCCCAAAGAGAGATGGGGGAATGGCTGGTTGGTGGCGCAGTCAGAACACACACAACATTTATCACTTAAGTTCACCATCTTATATGGGCACAGTTTGTGGCACCCCAAAACAATTACAATAATAACATCAAAGATCACCAATCACAGATCATCATAACAAATATAATAATGATGAAAAAGTTTGAAACATTGTGAGAATTACCAAAATGTGACACAGAGACATGAAGTGAGCAAATGCTGTTGGAAAAGTGGTGCCAATAGACTTCCTTGACAGAGGGTTGCCACAAACCTTCAATTTGTAAGAAATGCAATATCTACAAAGCGCAATAAGGTGAAGTGTAATAAAACAAGGTATTACTGTATACAAAATATCTTCCAGAAAATAGAAGAGAGCAAACACTTTCCAATTCATTTTATGCAGCTATTACCCTGAGATCAAAACCAGACCAAAACAGTATAAAATAGGAAAACTACAGACTAATATCCCTTATGAATATAGACATTAAAATTCTTAACAAAATATAGCAAGTAGAATTCAGTAATATGTAAAAAGAATTAAACACCACGATAAAGTGGGATTTATTCCAGGGATGCAGGGCTGGTTCAGTATTTGAAAATTAATCAGTGTAATCCACCATATTAACAGGCTAAACAAGAAAAATTACATGACCATATCACTCAATGCAGAAAAAGAATTTGACACAATTCAATACCATTTATGATAAACTAAATAAATAAATAACTCTCAAAAAATAGAAAGAGGGAAACCTTCTCAACTTGATAAAGATCATCTACAAAAAACCTGTAGCTAACATTAAATTTACTGGTGAAAGACTGAATACTTTCCCCCATGATTGCAATATACACTTTCACCACTCTTATTCAACATAGCGCTGGAACTTTTAGCCACTGGAATAAGATAAGGAAAGGAAATAAAAGACATACAGATCATAAAGGAAGAAATTAAATTGCTATTTGCAGATGACATGATTGTCTACGTAGAAATTTCCAGAAATCTACCAAAAAACTCCTAGAACTAAAAGTGAGTTCAGGGGCCAGCCCCATGGTATAGTAGTTAAGTGCAGCATGCTCTGCTTCAGTGGTCCAAGTTCACGGGTTTGGATTCCAGGC
This sequence comes from Diceros bicornis minor, assembly GCF_020826845.1. NCBI lineage: Eukaryota > Metazoa > Chordata > Mammalia > Perissodactyla > Rhinocerotidae > Diceros > Diceros bicornis. The sequence goes on along the minus strand of NC_080751.1, from coordinate 3,459,444 downwards.
GTGGACCTACACCACTCATCAGCCATGCTGTGGCAGCGACCCACATACAAAAAATAGAGGAAGATTGGCACAGATGTTAGCTCAGGGTTAATCTTCCTTAAGCAAAAAAAAAAAAAAAAAAAAAAAAAAGAGGAAGACTGGCAACAGATGTTAGCTCAGGGTTAATCTTCCTTAGCAAAAAAATAAAAATAAAAATAAATTTAAAAAAAGTGAGTTCAGCAAGGCCCCAGAATAAAAGACAAATGTCAAAAAAGAGCATTTTATATGATATTTCTATATACTAGCAATGAACATGTGGACACCAAAATTAAAAATATAATGCCATTTACAATCACTCAAAAATGAAATACTTAGGGGGGCTGGCCCGGTGGCGCAAGTGGTTAAGTGCACGCACACCGCTGTGGCAGCCCAGGGTTTGCCGGTTCAGATCCCGGGCGTGCACTGATGCACTGCTTGGCAAGCCATGCTGTGGCGGCATCCCATATAAAGTGGAGGAAGATGGGCACGGATATTAGCCCAAGGCCAGTCTTCCTCAGCAAAAAAAGAGGAGGATTGGCAGATGTTAGCACAGGGCTGATCTTCCTCACAAAAAAAAAAAAAATACTTAGGTATAAATCTAACAAAACATGTACAGTACTTTCCTGCTGAAAATTACACAACACTGAAAGAATCATGAAAGAAATCAAAGAAGACCTAAATAAAATGGGGACACATACAATGTTCATGGATTGGAAACACAACATAGTAAAGATGTCAGTGCTCCCCACATGGATATACAAGTTTACACAATTCTTGCCAAATAAGGCTAATATACAAAAATATAATCTATATACAATCTACAATCAAAAAAATAAAATTTGTAAAACACATTCATTTACAATAGCATGAAAACAAATCAAATATCTAAGAATAAATTGAATGAAAATGTACAACAGCCCTTTACAGACAACTACAAAACACTGCTGATAGAAATTAAAGAGGATCTAAATAAATGGAGAGAATAACATATTCATGGAATGGAACTCAATACAGTAAAGATATCAATTCGTTCCCCAAGTAATCTATAGATTTAATGCAATCCCAATTAAAATCCCAGAAGAACTTTTTGTGGTAGATTTTGATAAGCTAATTTTCAAATTTTATGTGGAAATGTGAAATACTAAAATTGGAGGATCTATGCTACCTAATATCAACAGTGTTATAAAATTCTAATAATTAAAATGGTGTGGTATTGGTGTGAAATTATTATAAAGACTAACAGAACAGAATAGAAAACCCAGTAGTAGAACTATATATAACACTGTCACCTGATTCATAATAAATAGGACCACAGTTCAGTGGGGAAAATGAAATTTTTTCCAGTAAGTTTTGCTAGGTCAATTTAGACATCCAAGGAAAAAAAGAAAATAAACTTTGATCCCTTCCTCACACCACACACAAAAATTCATTTGAGATGAATCACAGACTGAAATACGATGGTAAAAAACCAAACCTTCTAGAATAAAACATAGGAAAATATCTTTATGACTTTGAGGTAGGAAAAGATGACTTAAACAGGACACAATTTTAAACAGCTGTAAAAAAAAATCATTAAATTGAACTTTAACATTAAGAACTTCTATTCATCAAAAGATACCACTAAGAAAGTAAAAAGAGAAGGCACAAACTGTTCCATATTTCCAAAATAAAAACACTCATATCCAGGATATATAAAGGACTCTTACAAATTGACAACAAAAGACTCACCCCAATTTTTTAAATGAGCAAAATACATGAATAGACACTTCACAAAAAAGGATATTCAAATTGCTGACGAGAGTATGAAAAGACGATCAACATCATTATCTATCAGAGAGCTAAAAATTAAAACCATAATGAAATACCACTACATTCCCACAAGAATGGTTAATTTTAAAAGCACTGATAATATCAAGTGTTGGAAAATAATACAGAGCAACGAGGACTCACGCACTGCTGGTTAGAATGTACATTGGTACAACAAGTTTGGAAAATTCTTTAGCACTATCTACTACAGCTAAACATGTATAAACTTTATGATACAGCAATTCCATCCTTTGTTATATACTCAACATAAATAAGTGTTTATGTCCACTGAAAGACATGTATAATAATATTCAAAGCAGCTTTACTCATAATAGGAAAAACTGGAAACCAATGTCCATCAGCCACCAAATGAATACATAAATTTTGGTATATTCATATAATAATATACTAATCAGCAATAAAAAACAATGAACTGTAGATACATGCAACATCATGGTTGAATCTCAGTGGGACCACTGTGCTTTGCTTGAACTCAAGCTCTGTGCACTGCAGTCAGGAAATTGCCCTACACAGAGAGCTGGGTAATCATGGGGCTTAGCCTGTTGTTTTCATTCTCTCAGGGATCTCAGTCTTGTACTGCCTGTTGTCCACTGCCTGAAAATAATTTCTCACGTATTTTTGTCTGGTTTGATAGTTATTGCAAGAAGGTTAGTTCAGTACCAGTTACTCTGCCATGGCCAGAAGTAGAAATTCTGAGTCATTTTTAAGAAGTAGTTTGAACTGCACTTAGGAAAATTGAATGTAGGGGTTGAGAGAGGAAAAATAACTAGGTAACTACAGAGCCTTTACTTACACTGCAACTATAGACACAGGATATTTAGGTAGAAGGATGATTAATAACTTTGGATATGATGTGACTGAGATGCTGTAATTGTTAAAGGCTAATCTGCTATAACAGAGAGACCCCAAAATGCAATGACTTAAATTACATATAAGTTTATTTGTTTTGTGGAACAGTCTAGTAATCTCTGTAGTCAGGTAGCTCTGCTCTGTGAGGTCTCGCAGGGACCCAGGCTGGTAAGGCAGTCCTGTGTACTGGTCACACCTAACTTTCAAGGCTGCATCAGTTGTCATCATATCTGACAGGTTGAGAGTAGAAAAGAGAAAGTGGTAACACACATAACTGATGTTTTAAGTCAAGATCCAGAAGTGGGGCGGGGGGCCGGCCGGGGCCGGCCCCCTGGCTTAGCAGTTAAGTGCACGCGCTCCACTGCTGGCGGCCCGAGTTCAGATCCCCAGCACACACCCATGCGCCAGCTTCTATGGCCATGCTGAGGCTGCGTCCCATGTACAGCGATTGGAAGGATGTGCAGCTGTGGCATACAACTATCTACTGGGGCTTTGGGGGAAAAATAAATAAATAAAATTATATATTAAAAAAAAAAGATCTAGAAGTGGCATGCATCACTTTTGCTTACATTGTTTTGGCAAAAATTAGTCCCATTGGTCACACCTAACTACAATGTGGTCTGAGAAATATAGTTGGTAGCTGGGTATTTGTTCAGCTACAATTCTAGTATAATGGAAAAATGGGAGAATAGGTTGCTGGCAGCAGGTGGGGAGGACAACAATCAACAAGTCTGCCATAGATGCTTGTGGGTCATCCAAGTGAAATGCCCAGCAGATAACTCTATATAGGGATCTGGTATTGAATAGTGTGTTCTGGACTGGAGATTCGGACTCAGAAGCCATCAGCATACAAGTAAGAGTCAAGGACATGAATATTGATGAAATGACTCAAATAAATTGCGAAGCGGAGCAGAATTCTGGGGGAACAATAACTCTGAAGGAGCAAGGGAGGAAGAAGATCCCAGGAAGGAAATTAGGAAGGAAGGATCAGAGAAGTAGGAGCAAAACCAGGTGGAGTAGTACCAGAGAAGTGTAAAGGAGTGGAATTTTAAGGAGGGAGCGGTCAATAGAGTCACCATATGCAGAGAGCTCAGGTAATATAAGTACAAAAGTGCATTTGTTGGATTTAATTATTAATTCAATTGGAATTGATCCAATCAATATATGAATAATAAATGAATGAATGTTAATGAAGTAATACAGACCAAAAGGATTAATGATGGAAACAAAAGGACAGATTAGAAGAGGGTGATTTTTAGTGGGGAAACATGATTGGTCATGAACTGACAGTTGTTGAAATTGGGTACATGGGGATTCATTATATCACTCTCTCTACTTTTGTATATGATTGAAGTTTTCCAAGGGAAAAAAATGGTTTAAAAAAATCCCTCCTTCTCCCCAAAAGGAAAGCCACAGACTGGGAGAAAATATCTGCAATACACATATTTGACAAAGGACTTATATCAAGAATATATAAAGAACTCCTACAATTCAATATGAAAAAGATAGACAGCAACCCAATAGAAAAATGGGCAAAAGATTTGAAGAAGGACTTCACAAAAGAGGTAATTCAAATAGCCAATAAACATGTGACAAGGGTCTCAGCCTCATTAGTCAGTGGAGAAATACAAATTAAAACCAGAAAGAGATATCTCTATAGAACTACCAGAATTTTAAAAAATGAAAAAAACAAATTATAACATGGAATTTTAGTAAGAATGGGAACGACTGGGACTCTCACGTACTGCTGGGGAGGTGTAAATTGGTACAACCATTTTAGAAAACTGTCAGTGTCTACCAAAGCTGAACATAGGCATACTCAATAGCCCAGAAATTCCACCCTCAACAGAAATGTGGACCAAAGTCATATACAAGAATGTTCATAGCGTTAATTGCCAAAAACTGGAAATAAGCTAAATGTCTACCACAGTAGAATGGATAAATTGTGGTATGTTCATACAATACAATACTATGTAATGAAAATGCACAAACTACTGCTACACACAATAGAAATGAACCTCACAAACTATTTTATTTTTGTATTTTTTAAACTTTTAAAATTTTATGTATATATTTTATTCTAGGGGATAGATTCTTTTTTAAATTATTTTATTGAGGTCATATTGGTTTATGACATTGTGTAATTTCAGGTGTACATTATTATATATCAGTTTCTGTATAGACTGCATCGTGCTCACCACCAATAGTCTAGTTTTTATCCATCACCATATATATGTGCCCCTTTACCCCTTTCACCCACTACCCCCACCTCCTTCCCCTCTGGTAACCACTAATCTGTTCTCTTTATCTACGTGTTATCTTCCACATATGAGTGAAATCATATGGTGTTTGTCTTTCTCTGTCTGGCTTATTTCACTTAACATAATATCCTCAAGGTCCATCCATGTTGTTGCAAAGGGGACGATTTTGTCCTTTTTATGGCTGAGTAGTATTCCATTGTATATACACACCACATCTTCTTTATCCATTCATCAGTTGATGGGCACTTGGGTTGCTTCCACTTCTTAGCTATTGTGAATAATGCTGCAACGAACATAGGGGTGCATAGATCTCTTTGTATTACTGATTTCATGTTCTTTGGATAAATACCCAGTAGTGGGATAGCTGGCTCATATGGTATTTCTATTTTTCATTTTTTGAGAACTCTCCATACTTTTTTCCATATGGCTGCACCAGTTTGCATTCCCACCAGCAGTGTATGAGGGTTCCTTTTTCTCTACATCCTCTCCAACATTCGTTATTTTTTGTCTTGTTAATTATAGCCATTCTGACAGGTGTAAGGTGACAGTTCATTGTAGTTTTGATTTGCATTTCCCTAATAATTAGTGACGTTGAATATCTTTTCTTGTGCCCGTTGGCCATCTGTATATCTTCTTTGGAAAAATGTCTGTTCAAATCCTCTGCCCATTTTTTGATTGGGTTGTTTGGTTTTTTTGTTCTTGAGTTGAATGAGTTCTTTATATAATTTGGAAATTAACGCCTTGTCAGATATATGATTTGCAAATATTTTCTCCTGGTTGGTGGGTTGTCTTTTCATTTTATTCATGGTTTCCTTTGCCTTGCAGAAGGTTTTCAGTCTGATGTAGTCCGATTTGTTTATTTTTTCTTTTGTTTCCCTTGCCTGAGTAGACATGGTATTTGAAAACATGCTGCTAAGACTGATGTCCAAGAGCGTACTGCCTATATTTTCTTCTAGGAGTTTTATGGTTTCAGGTCTTACATTCAAGTCTTTAATCCATTTTGAGTTAATTTTTGTGTATGGTGTAAGATAATGGTCTACTTTCATTCTTCTGCACGTGGCTGTCCGGTTTTCCCAACATCGTTTATTGAGGAGACTTTCCTTTCTCCACTGTATGTTCTTGGCTCCTTTGTTGAAGGTTAGCTTTCTGTAGATGTGTGGTTTTATTTCTGGGCTTTCAACTCTGTTCCATTGATCTGTGTGTCTGTTTTTGTGCCAGTACCATGCTGTTTTGATTACTATAGATTTGTGGTATATTTTGAAGTCAAGGATTGTGATGCCTCCAACTTTGTTCTTTTTTCTCGGGATTGCTTTGGCTATTTGGGGTCTTGTGTTGTTCCATGTAAATTTTAGGATTCTTTGTTCTATTTCCATGAAGTATATCATTGGGATTCTGATTGGGATTGCATTGAATTTGTAGATTGCTTTAGGTAATATCACAAACACAATTTTAAATGAAAGAAATTGTATACAAAATACTACATACTGTACGATTCCATTTATATAGCATTCAGAAAGAGGCAAAACTAGTCTATGATTTTAGAAGTTATCATAGAGATTATATTTGGAGAGGATGGTGGAAATAGTGACAAGGAAGGAACCAGGGGAGGTTTCTGGGATGTGACAATTGCTCTGTTTCTTGATCTGGGTGATGGGTTACATGAATGTGTTGAGTTTGTAATAAATTAATATCCTGCACACTTAATATTTATATACTTTTATGGAGATTCATTGCCCTTTAGTGAAAACTTGAACTGAAGGGAAGAAAGAATATATTTTCCCTAGATGGCTGAAAGTGGTTAATGAAGGAGTAGATGGTGACAGTACTGTCCATTTGTTCCATCCTTTTCCTGTCCTACTCCTCTCCCTGTTAGCTGATTAATACATAAGGCATCAAAAGCCTTTCCAATTCCCACCTATGGTTCACCCTATAGGAATATTATTTCAGAAAACACCAGTACTACACTCAGACTATGGAATAATTTTCAGATAAACAAGCAACTTATAGTTAACACCACAGTCTCCTTGACTAAAACTCCAAGCTGTTTGAACAAACTCTAGGTCTCTGATTACCAGATTCTAAATAAAACACATATATTTTCCCAGAATGTGTTAATTAGATACATTCCTCCTTAGAGTTAAAGGAATGTAAGTGAATGGATTATTGCAGTCTTTTTCAGCCCTTAGAAAACTTTGAAATTGTAAAGGGTCCTTTCTCCAATTTCTGTATAACCCAGTCTTATTATGCCATAATATGTCTTTTGCTTTGGTGATTTCCATAGCTATGAAAATACAGCAGAGTCTGTGTAAATCTGCCCTCATTCAGTAACAGCAGAGAAAATGCTTGGCTGAAGCAGAAGAAAGCTGCCCTCATGTCCCCTATTCTCAATTTTGGAGATATTCAGGGTAATGGAAGGAGTTTGGCGCTGAACTCATGAGGATGGTCTTTAATACCTTGTAGTTCACAGGTTTCTCTCTAAATGAAAATCCTGGTTAAATATATGCCATTTTGATGAACAAATGTAAATGTCATACTATATTTCAGAGCGCATAGGTTATATTAGGACTAGCTTTTTCAACAGATGAACTCCTGATTCATTCTCCTTCCCAAAGATGGTGACATGGGAAGTGTCCAACTAAGAGTCCAAATCTGGGCTTTTGGCACCTGCTGTTGCTATACTGCCAGCCAACTGCATGCTTTTCTGTGGATCCTGGCAGGTGGACTGTTTACAGTTTTTTCAAATGTAGCATGCCTTTTGTTAGATGATGTATGTGCCTCTTCATTCACAACAGGGACATCAGCAATCTAAATTAAGGCAGAAGATGGGACAAAATGGCGTCACTTTTGCTTCTGACACTCAGATTCTATTATTTTAAACAGGAAAACTGTCAGAACCATATTTTTTTTTCTCATCAAACAAAGCAAGTTGCTTTTAAAGCAAAGCAATATACATCAAGATTGGTCACAGTCCACCATATTCAATACTAACAAATAATTTGGACAATACTGTTTTTAATACTTTTTTACTGCTGTGTTTGGCATTTTAAGAGATGTCTTCTAAACAAGCCTCTGGCAACAAAGCTGGGAGTCAGCTTGAGGCATTTTGTTGCCACTTGGCTCAGAAATTAAAATGAAATGGAGAGCATTTAAACAATAAAAACAAAAGCAGCCCTGTAAATATTAGCGTTCTAACTTCTCTTTTGCTGTGTCTGAAACCCTACTACTTTGTCTATGTGAAAGGACCTCATAAAACTCCAATTAAATTACCTATGTGGAAACATATCACCAGACTCAGCTTCATCAACGAATAGAGGATGTTCTCAAAGTACATTCCCAAATGAAGAGAGCTTGCAGAATTTTACCAACAGTAGTGACACTGACTAAATATACACTGTATATAAAAATCATTTTTCTATTATACAACTGACGGCATGGTTTATGGCAAAACTGGTGAGACTGTTAGGCATGAACCTTTTATAACGGAATCAAGGAACAAGAGTTCTGTCTTTCGCACCCATCCCCTTAAATGAGTTTTCCAGGAAATGGAAACTTTTCACTTTGTTGAACTGTTTTAAAGTTAACTCTTCTGAATATCATAAAATGAATTTTCCTGACTTCTTGTGCAAATGGTACTGGTAAAATGTTCTTCTTGATGACACAGAATCATTCTTGGCAAGATGGTGATATTCTCTCAGGAAATTATTTGCCACTGTACTACCTGGCCACCAACTACTGTTTTTTATTTTGTTCTTTTTTTTAATACCTTCTACCCCTTATCATCAAACTATTGTAACTATGACTTCTTTGCCTGGCCACTTTGACTTCATAGTCTTTACACATGCAGCTTCTATTCTATAGACTGGGAAGCTAGATCACCAAGCTCATTCAAATTCAATGTAAAGTAAGAATAAATTCACTCTCAGTAAGCATCTGCATGGCTCCTCATTAAGTAGATGCTTATGAGAAACACTAAGTGTCTATCAATGGATGAATGGATAAAGAAGATGAAGTATATATACATACAATGGAATATTATTCAGCCATGAGAAAGAAGGATATCCCGCCATTTGCGACAACACGGATGGGCCTTGAGGGCATTTTGCTAAGTAAAATAAGTCAGACAGAGCAAGACAAATTCTGTATGATGTCACTTATGTGTGGAATCCAAAAAAAGCCAAACTCATAGAAACAAAGGGTAGAATGATGGTTACCAGAGGGGGGAAATGGGGAGATGTTGGCCAAAGAGTACCAACTTTCAGTTAGAAGATGAGTAAGTTTTGGGGATCTAATGCACAGCATTGTGATTATGGTTAACAATATTGTATTATATACTTGAAAGTTGCTAAGAGAGTAGATCTTAAATGTTCTCACCACAAAAAAGAAATAATTATAAGAAATAATTAAGAAATAATTGACATGTTGAAAGTATTAGCTAATGCTACCGTGGTAATCATATTGCAATATATAAATGTATCACATCAACACATTGTACACCTTAAACTTATACAATGTTATATGCCAATTATATCTCAATAAGGTTGGGAAAAAACAAATTAAAAATCCAAACAAACAAAAAGACATCTAGTACCTGAACTTTGACATCTCTTTGGGTGCATCTCTATTTTTAAGCTTACTTTTGTTGTTAATTATTAGATAAATATGCCATAAATTCAGTTAGGTATCCCCTATGCCAATACTAACAGGGTGTTTTAAAACACAGACTATAAATAAGAATATTCAAGCACCATTTGTTTAACATATAATGTAAAGAGCCTATTATCCCATTATCCCTAAACTAAGAGAACTTGACAAGAACAAGTATGCAGTTAACACCAGCAAAAGGATAATATAATTTTGACAAAAAGCAGTTTCCTGTGTTGTCTTCTCCATAAACATACTGATTTCTAAGTGAAAATATGGTAGGAAGAGTCCTGAACAAGATTGATAGAAAGTTATCCAGAGTTTACAAAGGGGCCACCACCAGCTTTGATTGGCTGACACATTTTAAAAATATATTTGAATGCCTTTAAGTGGAGCACATACACAGTTATACCCACCACTCCCTATTCAAACTCTGTTTCCCTGGGCCTTGAAGACATTTGAATTTGAAACCTGTGTCCTAGTCACATCTGTATCCTGTTTTCCCTGAGTCCTGATCATCTATTAAGTGAGAATTCTTCCTTTTCAGCCTGTTGCACAGGGATATTAGGAAGTAAAATGATCTACTATACATGAAACAATAAAAACTTTTGGTGAGAAAATGGTACAAAAAACTAAGCAAAGAAATTGCCTAAATTGATCATAAATCAATATACTTAAATTATTGACAACAAAGAACAAGAACAGAATGGTTAAAATAGATGATTCAAAAATATCATTTTAACAATTAAATTTCCATTTTTTCTTCTCTAAATTTTTAATCAGATCCAATAGCAAAAAGGATCTAACACTTCACCTCTCTCTACCTTTTGTCCCTTTGGTAGAGTTTTAAGGAATAATAAAGTGGCCAAGGGGAAAAATGCAGGAGCAAGGACAAAGATTACATGAATAATCTTCCATGGTCCCAAATAATCTAAAGAAGAGATGAAAAGAAGTATGTGACTCCTGGAAAAAAATTAAGATTTTTGTCTTGGAGCAGGCCATAAATATTGATATCTTAGTACCAATGTGTACTAAAAATATAATCTCTTTTGTTTTATCTTTTCTACCTACACTTTATGGGTGGTAAAAAGTTTGGTAAAGGGTAAAATTAAAATAGATATTTAAAATTCAAGCCAACAATTACTTACTGAATGTCTACTCTGGGTCTAATATGTTAAGGATATAACAAATTATAGCATTACTCCTGCCCTCAAGGAGCTTATCATCCTTAAAGAAAAGACTTATACAATAGAGAAGACAGCAGAAAAATGTTTGAGCAAAACACAATTGTGGGGGATCAGAATTTCCCACCCCAAAGTGTGTCTCTTTGGCTTGATTTTTTAAGAACAAAAGACTCAAAAAGAAATTTTGACCTTTCCTCTAACTGCCTAAAAGGATTTAAGACAGAAGGCCTGTTCCAGGAAGGGGCTATCACCATAGATGACCATAGTGTAATGTGAGCTAGGTGTGGGGGACAGGGAGGACCCAGCAAGGCCCATGTGATCTAAGTCCTCTCCATGTCTCATTGTCTTTGCGAGGTACGGCAGACGTTTGTGTACCAAACATTTGCTTTTCCGTCTCCATGTGAATTGCCTCCCTCCCCTTTGAACTCCAAAACCACTACTCCCAACATCCTCCTTTGTCTTGAGCTGCAGATGCTATTTAAGGTGCTGGCTTTGGCCCTTTTGGTGAGTTACTCAGTTTTTCTGGGTTTCTCCCATGTATACATGTAATTAAATGTTTGATTTTCTCCTGTTATTCTGTCTCATTTCAGTTTAATTCTTAGACCAGCCAGAGGAACCTAGAGGGTAAAGGAATATGCCTTCCTCCCCTACACAATCATGTGTTCTACTTGATAATTAACCATAGAGTTCAGTAAGTACAAAGCCTACATACTTGGAATCTTTAGTTCATTAAATTCAATAGGTTGCTCTAAGAAGTCAAACATTTTTTTTTAAAGTTAAAACTTAGAGTCCATCAACCTTGAATATTTCCTTTAATTCTCCACCTCCAGGAAAATCTGCCAAAAGCGTTATTTGCTATGCCTAACAACTAAGGGATGAGTCAAGCTTCCCTGGAGACCTGAACCTCAGGCAATTATTTTCCCTCCAACCTCATTATAACATTTTTATTGCATGTGTAACATTCAAAATGTATTATGTCTATTTTACGCCATGCACCGTGGATATTTAGATGAACAAAGCACAGTTCGTACCTTAAATGAATTCACTTGAAAAAGATGCATGCATAGTTTTAACACAATGCAGCTAAGTATGACAGGTGTGTACAAGCTATCACTGGGATTAGAAGGGTATATATCAGTTGGCTCCATTGTTGGTGATGCTAAGTTTGATCACTTGACTTAAGGTGACAGCTGCCTGAGCTTGCATTGCAAAGATATCTTTGTCTCTTTATAAGCCTGGTGGGGAAGAAGATGGGTAGGAAGGTGTAGAATTTGTAGAGAAAGTGGGATCTACCCAGACAAAGCAGAGAGGAAGGGGTGAGAACACCAGGCAGAAGGGATAGCAAAGCACCAAGCTGAGAAAAACGAGAGCATGGGCCTGGAGAGACAAGCAGTACTGAGTGTCACGATGTGCCTAAGAGGTGGGCCAGGAACAGACTAGGAAGGGCCTTGAGGGCCACTGTTAAGAAGATTGGTCTATCTTCTAGGTTAGTATTCTCCAAAGTGTGGTGTGCTCTGGGATGCTGGAGGAGAAAGTTTATTTTAAAATGTCTATACTTGTATGTACATTTCATAATGGACATTATATGTACACGACACATTACTGAAATCAGGACAATAGGAGGAGGACCGGGGATGGGAAGAGAGAATGAAAAGCTGTTTTAGGCTTACTAAGTACTTAAAAACATCCAGAAGGAGCTGTTCTGCAGATAGCTGTGCATAAACCCGAGGATCTGGGGAGGGGCCTTGGCCTGGACATGTAGACTTGGGAAATTCACTGAAAATGTGCGAGAGAAGAGCGGTGGACCAATGGTAGAACTCTGGGAAACACTAACATTTCCAATAACATGATTAATTTTTTTCCAAAGGAAAATTAAAGCACAAGGAGCAGTGTTTGCATTTTTATTTAAAAATTTTAAAAAGCTCCCAAATATCGATACTAAGTAAGTGCTAGTCCTTACTATTTTCCACTAGTGTATGAAAATGAGGCTCAGTGCACCATGAAGAAAAACAATGTTTCTGCTAATAACCCAGCAGCAATTCAGAATAAGAAAAGCTTATTTTCTTACCTTTTTGGGGGCAGTCAATAAAAGATTTTAAAAGTCCACCATGAAACTTTGAAGTAATGGCTGATTACAGAGCTGGGCCAGGGAAAATACAAAGTGAGCCTGGAACACCTTCTGTTAAAAAGCAAGGAAGTGCTTAAGAGCTGGCTTAGAGGGGGTCCCATTTACCAAATTTGGGATGATTTGAGCATCAAAAAGAATAATGAATTTTAACACATTGAATATAAAAAGAATCTGTGAGTCCACAGGAATACTGAAAGTATGAAAGGAAAATGGAAATGTCTTCTTCACAAAAAACTGCCAGCTAATAAATGTAAAATGAAAGACAGAATTAGAGAATCCCCATGTTACAACTCCTATTTAATTCAGGCTAATAATCATCAATTGATGTTAAAACTACTGGGTGAAAGGTTGTTGAAGAACAGGATATTCACTTGGCCTCACAAGTTCCTTCTTAATTATAAAGTGAAAAAGCATCTTATGACGGAAGGTAAGGCAGATGTTACTTGAACCAAATCGAGCACCAGGAACAATGGGACAAACTCACATCACGTGCCTCCTGATGTCACACAAATGGGAAGTGCATAACATCTAGGCAACATTCTTTAATTTAAATCTAATCACGAAGAAACACTCAGACAACTCCAGTATGTGGAACATTCTATAAGCCAACTAGCCTGTACTCTTCAAAATCGTTAGTATCAGAAAAGACGTAAAAAAAAAAAAAACAGCAGGGCAATTGCTCTAGAGAAAAGGGTGAAAGGAAAGAGACTAAACTCAAAGCATGAACCTTGCCTGAGTTCACAATAAAAACACAACGGCCCGTTGGTGTAGTGGTTGTTTGTGTGCTCTGCTTTGGCAGCCCAGGGTTTTCAGGTTCAGATCGCTGGCGTGGACTGATGCACCACTTGTCAAGCCATGTTGAGGCAGGCATCCCACATATAAAGTAGAGGAAGATGGGCACAGATGTTAGCCCAGGGCCAGTCTTCCTCAGCAAAAAGAGGAGGATTGGCAACAGATGTTAGCTCAGGGCTAATCTTCCTCACCAAAAAAAAAAAAAAAAAAAGTATAAAGATATAAAGGATATTTTGGGAGCAATTGGGAAGTATGGATTTTATATTAGATATTGAATCAATGTTAAATTTCTTGGGTGTGATAACAGTATGGTAGTTATGTAAAAAAAAAGTCCTTATTCTTAGGATATACATGGTGATATATTTAGGTGTAAAAAAGCATCATAATGACTGAATTTATTTACATGGGGATTAGCAAAAAAAAAAAAAACCAGAAAAGAAAGAAAAAAGATAAATACACACACAGGGAGAGGATAGATAATGTAACAAAATGTAAACACTTGGTGAATTAGACAGAGAAATGGATGTTCACTGTACTATGTTTCCAACTTTTCTGTAGTTTTGAAATCTTTCAAAATAAAAAGTCAGGAAAAACATATAAAATAATCTATGTGTGGCTAATATGCTATAGTTGATTTTATTTAAAGATATTAAATACTCATAAATGATTTAATACTTAAAAAAAGCCCACCATGAAATTCCTTCCCATCAAAGCTAACCAAGTTAAAGGCAGACTAACATCACCTCTGGCTAGTGTCAGCAACATACTTGGTCTTTTTTTTTCCACCTGAGTCAAGAAGCATGTTTGACTTGCTTGTGAAATTAACAAACCAGCAAAGCACCTATAGCATTCAGCCACCTTATCAAAAACAATTTAACACTGGAAAAGCTGTAATCTCGTTTTAAAATAATTTATTTCATAGGTCTATTTTAATTTCATGTCTCAGAGCATACATTATTTAACCAAGAGGTGCTGGACAGAGATTGTAAAAAGGGAGGAAACATTTAGGATAAGAAACAGCCTCAATTCCATTACACTTTGATCCTACCTTGTAAAGTCTTGCTATGATAAATTTCTATCATACTTCTTTTGTGCTTACAAAAAACATTAACATCTGAATTTCCAAGGTTGTAAATAAAAACTTTTACAATTAAGTATGCATTCAATTGACACACACGGCAACCAAATAATTGTCATCAACATTAGCATAATGTCTATCTCCTGTCACTGCATTAACATTAAACTAAACTTCAAACCACAAAAACATTGTGACTAACATTAAAAAGGCAAGCTGTAAGATACTCAAAGCTCATAAAGGACAAATTGCACATGGTTAAGATGGGACATCATCTGACAAGGGCTGGTGTTGTGCATATGGCTGCTTTTTTTTATAAGAAGGCCACCGGCAAACAGGGCAACAGTGTCGGCCCCCAGCCAACCACATCACAATGCAATTCTGATGGAACACATGACCACAAGGCAACCCCATTAGCAAACACCCATTTTCAAAATTCTCTAGGCAAACAACACATTCAGTACAGTGCAGCATATCTGCAGGCCAAGTTAACCAATCAGGTTCCATATCTTCATTAGTGTTGTATGATCCATATGACCTCCCCTTCCTTTCATATGGGCTGGTCTGACAATATTTATTGGCACATGAACAAGCCTCAGCATCACAGTGACTTGCCCTTCCTGGAGAATTGTGAACTATGCTTTGTTTATCTTCAAATACTTCCTTCTCACTGCTAAAAGTGTCTGTGCTCTCACTGTCTGAGTCATTTTCAATATCTTGAGAACCCTCCAACATTTCCTCTTCAGACTGGACTCCAAGGCATTTAAATCGCCACATTGGCAAGTTTTTTATATAATCAGTTGGTATCAGAGGGTGAAGCCAAAGATCAGGGAAAGCTAACCGCTCCAAGAATAAATCAGGGTCTTCATCCCAATCAGATTCTACAGGAAAGTTCTGAAAAGAAGCAATCGGGTGGAAGAGGTAGCTGGTATACCAGTCCCACAGACTTGATAACCATTCTAAGTTATTGGCATTGACTTCATCATTGTTGTTGTTGCGCCGTCTCTTCTTCTCAAAGTAATCAATTAGTAAACCATGTCCAAGGTATGTACTGAGAAACAGGGCCGGGTGGGAAGAATAGAACATCCAGTCTGCCCTCACCCATGAAGCCAGGGTGGTAGTATTGGAATATCTCAACAATTTTAAGCTATATTCATAAAAGCTATCTAAGTAAGGGAGCTGTAAAAAGCCCAACACAGGTAGCCAGGAAATAATTAAGAGAGAATTATATGTCCCTAAAGTGCTTATGAGAACCACAAATCGCTTTATGGTTGCTCCTTGTGTGATAAATAAGTCCATCCAAGCCATAAGATTCACTAGAACCAAGCTCAAAACAAACAGATCGTTGACTTCAGGTTGCAATGAGCGCAAAAATGAATCCATGGCCTGAAGGGATATAAATTCGCCTGCATGGTTTCCATATCTGTAAATTCCTTCAGGAGTTCTAAGTATGTATGATGGCATGTTATATACACCAATATCTGTCATGTAACTCTTGTTGTCCCAATTTTCCACGTTAACAAAAATAAACTCAACTCTTCCAGTAAACTTTATACTTAGTGCAGAGAAGAAAGCTGGGGGTTGGTCAAGGTTTGCAAATAGGTATATTTTTACCCAATATTGATCACTTTTATTCCATTCTTCTTTCAAATGTTCAGCATTATAAATGGTTTTGATCCGAGAAGCTGCATGAGCAGTTATCCACTTAAAAATGTGCTCTACTTCAACCTTGCGTCCACTGTATTCTTTAAGCATGACTTTCCCTTTAGAAGTACTCGTTTGTGGAACCGACATAATGAGTGTGGATCGTACCCAGCCTCTTCTCCTGCAGTATCTATAAGAGAGGAAACTGTAAGTAAACAGCTAGGCTGCTAGATGAGCTAGCTTGCTCATCTTCACTGTTGCACAAACAATTTGTCTTCCCCTACAAATTTCTTTAGCACTTGAACGATATTCTCTCCCCAAAACCAAATTTCCTCCAAATAATCAAAAGTAGCACCAATACTTGGCAGTTGTACAAAAGGAAAAGCAAGCCCTCTTTTTTGTAGTATTTTTGTTTCATATTTTTATGTTTCTTTCCTTTTTTTTTTTTTTTTAAAGAAAAGTGTAGGGGCCGGCCCCGTGGCGTAGCGGTTAAGCACGCGAGATCCACTGCTGGCGGCCCAGGTTCGGATCTGAGGCGCGCACCGACGCACCGCTTGTCAGGCCATGCTGTGGCGGTGTCCCACATAAAGTGGAGGAAGATGGGCACGGATGTTAGCTCAGGGCCAGTCTTCCTCAGCAAAAAGAGGAGGATTGGCATGGATGTTAGCTCAGGGCTGATCTTCCTCACACAAAAAAATAAATAAATAAAAGAAAGAAAGAAGGAAAAGTGTAGCTTGAAAGCCTTTAAGTCAAGGGAATCAGCAAATACTTCAGCATCTATTATGTACTCATTACCACACTATACTGCTAATAAGATCCAAAAGATAATAGGAAAATAATTCCTGTTCACAAGGAATTTAAAATCCTATTCAGGAAATAAAACTTATTTGATAAGAAATATAAAACTGTATATATTCTATTACTAAATAATGTAAAAGAAGTTCAAAAAAGGGAATATCATTGGGAGTTTGAACTGGTGAAGATTTGATGAAACGTCTGGGAATTGAACTAGGTCTTAAAGGATGGTTAGATTCAGCTGGGCAAAGAAGAGAGAAAGAAAGATTATCCTACATGCTGAGTCCCTCACTTGAATACAAGCTCCTTGACAGTAGGAGCCATGCTGTACCCACTTATTAACCCAAGCACCCACCACAATGCCTGATGCACATAGGCACTGCTACAAAGTAATCTGCACAAAGGCTAATCTAGAAAACAGCAAGTCCCATATTTTTTTTGTATTCTCTCATCTCTCTCTAACGAACACCATGAAAAGGAGTATCTAACATAGAGAAAACAAAGTTTTCAGATTAAGATGAGATTCAGTCCAAAGATGACCTCCATTTTCCAACAGAGTAAGCATAGAAGAATTTAACTAAAATGAACTCATTTGTTTAGCTTTATCCAGTAGGCTCATAACTCCAATCCTTTTGGAAATAGACAGGTTCTTGTTATATTTGTTACATCCCCCACCCCCTAAAAAAACTAGATGACAAATGAAAGGAAATACTGAAAAATAAAACCAGCTGTTGTATTACAGGGGAGAGATAAGTGAAACATTTTCCCTTTTTTTAAAAAAAAAAACAGGAATGAGGCAGGGCTGCCCACTCTCACCACTCCTGTTCAACATAGTACTGGAGGTTTTGGCCAGAGCAATTAGGCAAGAAAAAGGAATAAAAGGAATCCAAATAGGTAATGAAGAAGTGAAACTCTCACTATTTGCAGATGACATGACTGTATATATAGAAAACGCTAAAGAATCTGTTGGAAAACTATTAGAAACAATCAACAACTACAGCAAAGTTGCAGGGTACAAAATCAATCTACAAAAATCAGTTGCATTTCTGTATGCTAATAATGAACTAACAGAAAGAGAGCTCAAAAAGATAATACCATTTACAATTGCATCAAAAAGAATAAAATACCTAGGAATAAATCTTACCAAGGAGGTGAAGGACCTATACAATGAGAACTATAAGACATTATTGAAAGAAATCCAAGATGACATAAAGAAATGGAAAGATATCCCATGCACGTGGATTGGAAGAATAAACACAGTTAAAATGTCTATATTACCTAAAGCAATCTACAGACTCAATGCAATCCCAATCAGAATCCCAATGACATTCTTCACAGAAATAGAAAAAAGAATACTAAAATTTATATGGGGCAACAAAAGACCCCGAATAGCTAAAGAAATCCTAAGAAAAAAGAATAAAGCAGGAGGCATCACAATCCCTGACCTCAAAACATACTACAAAGCAATAGTAATCAAAACAGCATGGTACTGGTACAAAAACAGACACACAGATCAATGGAACAGAATTGAAAGCCCAGAAATAAAACCACACATATACGGACAGCTAATTTTCGACAAAGGTGCTAAGAACATACAATGGAGAAAGGAAAGTCTCTTCAATAAATGGTGTTGGGAAAACTGGACAGCCACATGCAAAAGAATGAAAGTGGACCACGTGCTATTGCCATACACAAAAATTAACTCAAAATGGATCAAACACCTGAAGGTGAGACCTGAAACTATAAAACTCATAGAAGAAAATATAGGCAACACACTATTTGACATTGGTTTTAAAGGAATCTTTTCGGATGACATGCCTACCCAGACTAGGGAAACTAAAGAAAAAATAAACAAGTGGGACTTTATCAGATTAAAGAGCTTTTATAAGACAAATGAAACCAGAATCAAGATGAACAGACAACCAACCAGCTGGGAGAGAATATTTGCAAAACATACATCTGACAAGGGGTTGATCTCCATAATATATAAAAAACTCACACAACTGAACAACAACAAAAACAAACAACCCGATCAAAAAATGGGCAGAGGAAATGAACAGACACTTCTCCAAGGAAGATATACAGATGGCCAATAGGCACATGAAAAGATGCTCAACATCACTAATCATCAGGGAAATGCAAATCAAAACAACGCTAAGATACCACCTCACACCCGTTAGAATGGCTATAATCACCAAGACAAAAAACAACAAATGTTGGAGAGGATGTGGAGAAACAGGAACCCTCATACACAGCTGGTGGGAATGCAAATTGGTGCAGCCTCTATGGAAAACGGTATGGAGATTCCTCAAAGAATTAAAAATAGAGATGCCCTATGATCCAGCCATCCCACTGCTGGGAATCTATCCAACGAACCTGAAATCAACAATCCAAAGAGGCTTATGCACCCCTATGTTCATTGCAGCATTATTCACCATAGCCAAGAAGTGGAAGCAACCTAAGTGTCCCTCGACTGACGACTGGATTAAGAAACTGTGGTATATATATACAATGGAATACTACTCAGCCATAAAAAAAGACAAAATCGTCCCATTTGCAACAACATGGATGGGCCTGGAGCGTATTATGTTAAGTGAAATAAGCCAGAAAGAGAAAGACAAACACTGTATGATCTCACTCATATGTGGAATATAAACCAACACATGGACAGAGAAAACTGGACTGTGGTTACCAGGGGCAGTGGGGGTGGGGGGTGGGCACAAGGGGTGAAGGGAGTCATATATATGGTGATGGACAAACAAAAATGTACAACCCAAAATTTCACAATGTTAGAAACCATTAAAACATCAATAAAAAAAAAAAAAAAAGGATTTTTTCCCAAAAACCTACCATGTGGAATTTTATGATATGTAAATTTACTTCGATAAAGTTAGAAAAAAGAAAATCTATCATATGGATACATTTTGTTCGTTATAGATTTGTAAATGGATGGTAATAAATGTTTAATTTCTTATTTTGCTATTCAGAATATTGGTGTAAAAATCATATATGTTATGCTTTACTTAGTAAGCATGCATTATATTTTATCAAATTAAATAAGCATATCACACATTTATATGATCAGATTAAGAGAGAGGAAAGTTTTGATACATATGGCATCTGGTTTTATAATGATAATTCAATTAATTTTATCTCAGGAATTTTGTCATATAATTTAAGATAAGTGAAGACAACATGTCATGTCACAAAGACAAGGTTAGTAATTAATGACTCTAGGAAACTAACTGGGTGACTCAGAATCACAGACTATGACTCAGCTTCTTGTTGAGTTGATTCACTTCCTTAACAAAATAGATTCCATTAATATCAATATTGCTTTAACTGAAATGGTTTGAGAATTATATATTCCTACAAATAGATGCTGAAGTATTTCCTACAAAATATGTTCTATTCCTTAACATTGCTTTTGTCTAATGCAAAATAATAATTCATTGACACGAATTCTACTTTTACCCTCCCTCCAAAAGCAAAAAGTCAAATGCATATAGACAACTGCCTTATTTACATCTTAAATATCTTTAAGTAGCTTTAATTTTCTAACTGCATATGATACTTGTGATGACACATTTCTGCTCTTGGTCATTCACTTTATCTTTCTATAACTACCTCAGAGAATATTAGGCTTCTGATTTGTGTCACAAATTAAATGACAGTCCTTCTGATAGAAAACCTTAGTCTGTAAACTAGGCAAAGTCTTAGTGCACACATTTCTCATGTGAGAAAACAAAAGCAGCATCTGCCTTCTTTTCAGTTCAGAGCTAAGTGACAGTTTTAAGGTTTATCACTCCAAATATAATTTCAGAGTACCCAGAAAAAGAAAATTCCACAGGTCATCATATATCTTTCAAATTAAATCATGTTTTCCAGATTTGAAAAAAACTAATACTTATGAAACACCAGGCTACTAATACATATTTATCTAAACAGTGGTCTAAAGAAATCCAACACACAAATGAAGTATATCATATCAATTTTAAAACTACACTGCTAAATAGAAAAAAGACTAAACAACATATTTTTTAAGAATAATGTTATATTACCTTATATCAATATAAAAACTTTTATTGGCAATTCAAAAAAAGAAACTTTTTAAAGGTCTGAATAAATTCAATGACAATATCATGAAAATATCCTCTAGTTCTTCAAGTAAACCTTTTGGGATCTCTTAGAGAATTTAAGAACTACAAATGAGAGCAAACATGGCTAGTGAGTCTCGGTACTCCGGTTTCTGGTGCGGCATGCTACATTTAAAGAGAAGCTTTGCCTTCTGTTTGTATAATGCTATTTCTCAGATGAGGTCACTGGCCTCCTTGGCCTTACTGGCCCGCTCTCCTATCTCCCCTTCCTTATCCTTCCCTGCTTATTCCAGGAGCCCCCATCCCTGATACTCTCACCATAAGCCCTCCTGGCCTTCGTTTACCACTCAGCTCCTGCAATTCCAACGTCCTCCATCTGCTCTTTACTTCCTCCCATCTCTCCAACCCCCTGAAGATACACGCCCCACCTCACTTTCCACTTTCTCCAAAAAAAAAAAAAAAAAGAACCGAGAATACACCGGACGGGAAAAGCCCTCTGAGCTAGATCGCTTGGTTGGGGAATAGAGGAATTAGGGCTGAATTAGGAACTTCTTTCTCTAAACAGAGAAAGAAATTAAAACTACTGCCATGGACAGTCAGACACTGACCGGAGGTGGTGGTCCTCAGTGTTCTCAGGGGAACGAAACATGTCAGGGAAGTACTGCTGAAAAATGAGACCAGCACATCAAAGGAGGCTGCCCTGAAGGCCACCCCAGAGAAGGAACTACAGCAAAGAAAGCAACACAGACAGTGGTGTAGAGAGTTTTGGTGTTTTTAAAAATCTGAGATCAAGATGATGACTCAATTATTCAACTGGCATAGAGAGTTTTGGTGTTTTTAAAAATCTGAGATCAAGATGATGACTCAATTATTCAACATACGATCAAAACACTTGCTGAATAACACTATTCTCTGCCCAGTTACATGCTGCATTGACATTCTGAACACTCTTTACTGTATCTCCCTGTTTTGTTCTTCTATACCTCCATAATCCTCAAAAGAAGAAAAAAACAACCCTGACTGAGCACAGCTTCTATGGCAAGAACAGTTCTTATTCTAATTGGAAGACTTTCCAAATAAAAGGAAACATGAGTATAACAACATTGAAACTAATATAAAAAATGCATCAAAATCTTCATCTTTGTGATAAAACTGAAGAAGATGAAATAAAAGTGCGTTTTAATAACAAAAAATTATAGCTGCAACCAACAAAAAAGCAAAGTTGCCCAAAAAAGATCTCTTCCGTCATTAAAAGGTGAGATTATTTGAAGATGAAGATGAAGAATTTGGAGGAAAATATACGGAGGCAGCTTATATGCATCTCTTCACCATTCCTCAGTTAGTACAGAATCCAAAAAAGCTTTTCAAAAGAAATGCTAGAAAAATCTGCACTAAAATCCACTGGACTCAACTATGACATTCTGATACACTTTGCTTTATAAGAAATCAAATACTAAAAAAATTCAACTACTATTTC
This sequence comes from Diceros bicornis minor, assembly GCF_020826845.1. Lineage (NCBI taxonomy): Eukaryota > Metazoa > Chordata > Mammalia > Perissodactyla > Rhinocerotidae > Diceros > Diceros bicornis. The sequence goes on along the minus strand of NC_080751.1, from coordinate 3,436,656 downwards.
TTTCAGCTTTTTATGCTTAATAGACTATCCTCATTTTATGTTGTGCTTAATTTATTTTTGAACTCTTTATTAATGTTATCTAACAACTTATAAGACTGTAATGTTTAACCTTTATATTTTTGTAAATTTGTTTTTACTTAATATTTTCTAATATATTTGTTATAGTGCTTGAAATGTATTTTTAGTTCATTGATTTTTAAAAAATCATTTCTGAGTATTTTTCAATAAAATAGTGATATTAATACTGACTTTTTCATAATCTGAAAAAAATATCAGAGTATCAGCACTATCACTTGTTCTGATATTGCAATCACCAGTGAGAGAAAAAAAGATCTTTCGCTTAGACTCTGTTTGCGAATGACAGAATCAGACCAAACACCACTGTCTTTGGTAAACAAAGGACAGAAATGAGAATGATTTCCTTTTCATAAGAACAGTAACACTTAGGCTATCGTAGACATTTCAACAAAAGGCACAGGAATATGATCAAGGTTCTGTGGTGAAGATGAGAATGGGAGCTTTGTGGGTACAGGAGGAGACTAAGTTAGGAGTTAGGAGATACAAGAAATTCCCTTCTTACCCCCAACTCTGAGGGGGTCCTCCTGCCACAGATCTGACCCTACATTATGAGTGGGCAAAATAAGGATAGTGAGGAGAACTGAAGCAAACGTGAGCCTAAAGGAGAAAGGCAGGGAAATCTGAGGTGTAGCAGTGGTGGAGGAGCATTTTCTATAGCTAATGGGTTTCTCATTGCGGCCACATAGAAGGGACACAGGCAACTCAGGGGTATCTACCTATATTAGAAACTACCTAATGCTGTAGGGTTTTCTACATACATATCATACGCCTCTTCATCAGCACTAAACAGACCATGCTGGACATGCTAAGCTTTTATTAAATATTTACCGAATGAATAATTAAATGAACAAGTGAATGTAAGTTGTAACTTGGTGGCACCAGAAATTGAAATAAAAAGCATTTTAAAGAAGAAATAATGAAATAATGAAACAAGAAATAATATGACAGATTAAATACTGGAGATGATGACAAAAAGAAAAACAAAAATGCTTGCAGAGATTTTCGTCTGAGAAAATGGGGAAAAGAATCAAATAGTACAGGATAGAAAAAGGAAAGGTAGAAAGGGCACATGGTTGATTAAAGAAAAAGAGGATGAATCTGAATTTGGATACTAGGTTTAGGGAAAAGGACATATCTAGGGATAGTTGTAGGGCAGATGGAAACAAGTGTCAAAATGAAAACTAGAGGTCAGAATTATGGAAGATTTAGATCAGTACAAATGTGTCATCAAAAGCCATAAATCTGCTGAAGTCTCTTTAGGAAGAAGATTAAAACCAAAAGGACTGAAGACATACTCTTAAGAGTCACCCCCACTAGAAAGAACACAGAAAAATCAAATAGAGAGAGAAAAAGAGATCTCAGAGAGAAAGTAAATAACCACCAGTTTATCAAAAATTATTAGTCAAGCACCTGTGTAACTAACACTTTGCTAAATATTATAATTAACTTTCAGTTTAAGCAGACTTCTAATATCATTGCCTTTATTATATAAAAAAAATTCTGGTCAGAACTCAGATTCTAAGAATTGCCTAATCAACTTACCTGGGGTCACTGGAACAGTTGAAAGTGCCTGCACGTATTCCAAATCTTGACACCTTTTTCACCATTTTCTCCCAGTGAATTTTACCCACCAAGGGACTTCTGTCGTTTGCTATGACCTAGTCCCCCAAAAAAGAAAAACAGAAACTGTAATTACCTAAAATGGAGTCAAACCAACCATTTATATCTATAATATAACTTCACTTTTTTGAAAAAGATATTCTGTTCCCAATTCTTGTTTACTATATCATATTATCATTGCAATTCTTGTAGAAGGATCAATTATCCAACTGGAAAACACTTAAAACACTGAGATAGTACATTAAACTCCCACACTCCGTGGTAGTTAGAGAGGAGGCAAAACCATATTAAAAAGCTAGCCACATTCTCTACCATGTGGCCTAATCTCCAGAATTATACAGGAAGAAAATGGCCCTTGGAGTCATTTCTCTGTTCTGAAAAGAAAATTTTAAACAATAATGCAAATAAAGCTTACTAAAAATTATCACCTGTGGGTTAAACAAGTTCAAGTTTCAATTTCTTTAAAGTATAATTATGGATCAAACACAAGTTTTCTATTAAACTATGCTTTGACTAAATCAATACTACTACTTCTATGGCTTTTTTCTTAACAATCATGAAAAGTTCTAACATATATAAAGAATATAATGAATTCTACATTGTTGAACTTCTACTTCAAATTTGCAAACAGCTTTCAAACATAATTAGGATTTGGAGAAGAAAAAGATTTTTTAAAAAAGAAAAGAGAAAGGAAAAAATTGTAAATTAACCTTCAAAATATGTAATGACTTCTTTCTCAGCCCAATTGTTAGCATCTTTTCCCTTATTCCCTAATCTTCCTTCTAGTAAAAGATAACAACAAAAAATTATATATTAAAAACAAAAACAGGGGCCGGCCCAGTGGCGTAGTGGTGAAGTTTGTGCGCTCTGCTTCATTGGCCCAGGGTTTGCAGGTTTGGACCCCAGGTGTGGACCTATGCCCTCCTTATCAAGCCATGCTGTGGCAGGCATCCCACATATAAAAAAGTAGAAGATGGGCATGGATGTTAGCCCAGAGCCAATCTTCCTCAGCAAAAAGAGGACTGGCAACAGATGTTAGCTCAGGGCTAATCTTCCTCACCAAAAAAAAAACAAAAACAAAAAATAACTAAATGGAAACTTAAAGGAAAGTCAAAAGTGTCTAAAAGTCTTCATGAAACCATCTGATTTATTTTAAGCCCAGGGTATACAGGCCAAGTTTATTTTCATGAGTGTTATACTACTGATACTATTTAATTCAAAATTACAACACAATACTCTGTGGGCCTCTTAATTTTTCTGGGAGGAAGGGCCATTTTCATGTTCACAAAGCCTCCGGGAAAGTGAAATCCCAGGTGGGTGTGTGAAATGACTGCCAATAGTCAACTCCCTGGGAGAGGCAAGAGATGCTGCAGCTACCTCATCTGTGGCCCCTCTGCTGGGAAGTCTAAGAAATTTCAAAGGCAGCAGGAGGAAAGAAAGTGCATAGTGGTGACAAGTGACTTGAAGTTTACTTTATGTGCCAACAGATCACTGTCCAATAACCGTGGCCATATACTATCAATGCTACCATCTTTGTAACTACAGAGACATACATGCATTAGGTAACATTTTGTAACATAACTTTCACGCTTAATAAATACACACACACAAAATTTAGAGCATTAAACAAATAGTTTTGATAGCATTTTTTCCCCCTCCCCAAAGCCCCAGTACATGGTTGTATATTCTAGTTGTAAGTCCTTCTAGTTCTTCTATGTGAGCCACTGCCACAGCACGGCAACTGACAGATGGTGTGGTTCCGTGACCAGGAAACAAACCCGGGCCACCGAAGCCTTTGAGAGCACTGAATTTTAACCACTAGGCCATCAGGGCTGGCTCTTGATAGAACTTTTTTTTTTTTTTTGGTGAGGAAGACTGTCCCTGAGCTAACATCTGTGCCCATCTTCCTCTATTTTGTATGTGGCTCGCTACCACAGCATGGCTGACCAGTGCTGCAGGTCTGCACCCGGGATCCAAAACCACGAACCCTTGGCTGCCAAAGCAGAGTGGGTAAACTTAACCACTACACCACGGGGCTGGCCCCATTGACAGTACTTTTTTTTTTTTTTTTTTTAAAGATTTTATTTGTTCATTTTTTTCCCCCCAAAGCCCCAGCAGACAGTTGCATGTCATAGGTTCACATCCTTCTAGTTGCTGTACGTGGGACCCGGCCCTGGGTTGGACGGAGAACCGGTGCCTCGGGGTGCGCCCGGGATCCGAACCCGGGCCGCCAGCATCAGAGCGCGCGCACTTAACCGCTAAGCCACGGAGCCAGCCCGACAGTACTTTTTAATGAAAATAAATGGCCTTATTGAGGGACACACGAGTTATTATTCAAATGCTCAGATGGCTGAGGTAACCAGAAAGAGGGCAATTTGAGGACATGGTCTCAGTAGGTGAAAGCTCTTTCTGATGAGGTGCACACCAGTTATATTACCCAGTAAGTCCTTAACTTTCACATTTTTCCATGGTACAAAAGTGCTTTATAAATTTTACCTGAAAATAAGGGAGATCAAGCAAGGCAGGCATTTTTCTTTTCTTTTCCTACCACTCGAGAGTCAATATGGTAGTTCTTCCTTCCGTCAAGTAATCAAAGAAATCTTGAACTTATTTTTCAGATTACTTAGAAGGATGAAGAAGTCTCTGTGCAACTATATCAACATAATCCCTGCTCTTTGTCCTTTTTTAAAAGAACTCCCTTTTTACTCCCATTTCCTGATCAAAGCTGCAAATAATCCAAACATTTCAGGTTTGTGTTTATAAAGACATTGCAACAAGGGGTTACTCAAAAGGCTGCTTTAATCGATGTAAGGTATGGCCCTAAGTCTAGGGGCATCTTTCCATGAAGATCCTGATCACCGCACATATATCTTTCAGACTCATCAGAGCTCCAGTGCTAGGAAAGGAAGTAGGAAAAATTTCCCAGACAAGCAAAAATTAAAGGAGTTTGTCACCAAGAAACCAGTGCTACAAGAAATGTTAAAGGGACTGATTTAAGGGGAAAAGAGAAGACCACAAATAGGAAAAATTATCTATTTCCATGATATGAGGGTAACGGATACAAATGCACAAAAAAGAGCTTAGATATGATATCAAAAACATAAAAGGAGGTAGAAGGGGAGTTAAAGAGTAGAGCTTTCAGACAGAGGTCAAACTAAACAGACCATCAATTCTGTATAGGAGAAGAAAGGAACAGAGAAGGACTACTAAAACACTGAAAAAAAAAAGTTAAAAATGGCAGTAAGTACATACTTATCAATAGCTACTTTAAACGTCAATGGACTAAATGCTCCAATTAAAAGGCACAGGGTGGCTGATTGGATAAAAAAACAAGACCCATATATATGCTGCATACAAAAGACACACTTCAGACCTAAAGACACTCACAAATTGAAAGTGAAGGGATGGAAAAAGATACTCCATGCAAATAGCAATGAAAAGAAAGCTGAGGTAGCAGTACTCATATCTGACAAAATAGACTTTAAAACAAAAACTGTAAAAAGAGACAAAGAAGGGCATTACATAATGATCAAGGGAACAATCCAAGAAGAGGATATAACACTTGTAAATATCTACGCACCCAATGTAGGTGCACCTAAATATATAAAGCAATTATTAACAGACATAAAAACAGAAATAGACAGTAATACAATAATAGTAGGGGACTTTAACACTCCACTTACACCAACGGATGGATCATCCAAACAGAAGATCAATAAGGAAACATTGGCCTTAAATGACGCACTAGAACAGATGGACCTAGTAGATATATACAGAGCATTCCATCCAAAAACCGAAGAATACACGTTCTTTTCAAATGCACATGGAACATTCTCCAGGACTGATCACATATTAGGCCAAAAAACAAGTCTCGATAAATTTAAGAAAATTGAAATAATACCAAACATCTTTTCTGACCGTAATGGTATGAAACTAGAAATCAACTATAGGAAGAAAATCAGAAAAGCCACAAATACGTGGAGATTAAACAAAATGCTACTGAACAATGACTGGGTCAACGAAGAAATCAAATAAGAAATCAAAAAATACCTGGAGACAAATGAAAATGAAAATACGACATGCCAGAATTTATGGGATACAGCAAAAGCGGTTCTAAGAGGGAAGTTTATAGCAATACAGGCCTATCTCAACAAACAAGAAAAATCTCAAATCAACAATCTAACAATGCACCTAAAGGAACTGGAAAAAGAAGAACAAACAAAGCCCAAAATCAGTAGAAGAAGGGAAATAATAAAAATCAGAGCAGAAATAAATGAAATAAGAGACCAAAAAAACGACAGAAAAAATTAATAAAACCAAGAGCTGGTTCTTTGAAAAGATCAACAAAATTGACAAACCTTTAGCTAGATGCACCAAGAAAAAAAGAGAGAAGGCACAAATAAGTAAAATCAGAAATGAAAAAGGAGAAATTACAACAGACACCTCAGAAATACAAAAGATTATCAGAGAATACTATGAAAAGCTATATGCCAACCAATTCGACAATCTGGAAGAAATGGATAAATTCTTAGAATCATACAACCTTCCAAAACTGGATCAAGAAGAAGTAGAGAATTTGAATAGACCAATCACCAGGAAGGAGATCGAAACAGTAATCAAAAAACCTCCCCAAAAATAAAAGTCCAGGACCAGACGGCTTCCCTGGTGAATTCTACCAAACATTCAAAGAAGACTTAATACCTATCCTTCTCAAACTCTTCCAAAAAATTGAGGAGGGGGGAAGCTCCCTAACTCATTCTACCAAAACCAGACAAGGACAACACAAAAAAAGAAAATTACAGGCCAATATCACTGATGAACATCGAAGCAAAAATCCTCAACGAAATACTAGCAAATCACATACAACAATACGTTAAAAAGATTATACACCATGATCAAGTGGGATTTATTCCAGGTACGCAGGGATGGTTTAACATTCGCAAATCAATCAATGTGATACACCACATTAATAAAATGAAGAATAAAAAATCACATGATCATCTCAATAGATGCAGAGAAAGCATTTGACAAGATACAGCATCCATTTATGATAAAAACTCTGAATAAAATGGGGATAGAAGGAAAGTACCTCAACATAATAAAGACCGTATATGAGAAACCCACAGCTAATATCATCCTCAATGGTGAAAAACTGAAAGCTATCCCTCTAAGAACGGGAACCAGACAAGGATGCCCACTGTCACCACTCCTATTTAACATAGTACTGGAAGTCCTAGCCAGAGCAATCAGGCAAGAGAAAGAAATAAAAGGGATCGAATTGGAAAGGAAGAAGTGAAACTGTCACTATTTGAAGATGACATGATTTTATATATAGAACCCTAAAGAATCCACCAGAAAACTTTTAGAAGTAATAAACGAATATGGTAAAGTTGCAGGATACAAAATCAACATACAAAAATTAGTTGCATGTCTATACACTAACAACGAAGTAGCAGAAAGAGAAATTAAGAATACTATCCCACTTACAATTGCAACAAAAAGAATACCTAGGAATAAACTTAACCAAAGAGGTGAAAGAGCTGTACACGGAAAACTATAAAACATTGCTGAAAGAAATTGAAGACGACACAAAGAAATGAAAAGATATTCCGTGCTCTTGGATTGGAAGAATTAACATATTTAAGATGTCCATACTTCCTAAAGCAATCTATAGATTCAATGCAATCCCTATCAAAGTTCCAACAACATTTTTCACAGAAATAGAACAAAGAATCCTAAAATTTATATGGAACAACAAAAGACCCCGAATAGTTAAAGGAATCCTGAGAAAAAAGAACAAAGCTGGAGGTATCACACTCGCTGATTTCAAAATATACTACAAAGCTATACTAACCAAAACAGCATGGTACTGGCACAAAAACAGACACACAGATCAATGGAATAGAATTGAAAGCCCAGAAATAAATCCACACATCTATGGACAGCTAATCTTCGACAAAGGAGCCAAGAACATACAATGGAGAAAAGAAAGTCTCTTCAACGAATGGTGTTGGGAAAACTGGATAGCCACATGCAAAAAAAATGAAAGTAGACCCTTACCTTACACCATACACAAAAATTAACTCAAAATGGGTTAAAGACTTGAATGTAAGACCTGAAACTATGAAACTACTAGAAGAAAACATAGGAAGTACGCTCTTTGACATGAGTCTTAGCAACATCTTTTCAAGCACCATGTCTGACCGGGCAAGAGAAACAACAGAAAAAATAAACAAATGGGACTACATCAAACTAAAAAGCTTCTGCACAGCAAAGGAAACCATCAACAAAACGAAAAAGACAACCTAACAATTGGGAGAAGATATTTGCAAACCATACATCTGATAAGGGCTTAATCTCCAAAATATATAAAGAACTCATGCATCTCAATAACAAAAAAACTACCAACCCAATTAAAAAATGGGCAAAAGACCTGAACAGACATGTCTCCAAAGAAGATATACAGATGGCCAACAGACACGTGAAAAGTTGTTCAAAATCATTAACTATCAGGGAAAGGCAAATGAAAACTACAATGAGATATCACCTCACGCCCATCAGAATGGCTATAATTAACAAGACAGGAAACAACATGTGTTGGTTGGAGAGGATGTGGAGAGAAAGGAACTCTCATACACTGCTGGTGGGAGTGGGAGTGCAAACTGGTGCAGCCACTGTGGAAAACAGTATGGATATTCCTCAAAAAATCAAGGATAGAACTACCATATGATCCAGCTATTCCACTGCTGGGTATTTATCCAAAGAACTTGAAAACACCAATGCGTAAAGATACATGCACCCCTGTGTTCACTGCAGCGTTATTCACAATAGCCAAGACTTGGAAGCAACCTAAGTGCCCATCAAGGGACGAATGGATAAAGAAGATGTGGTATATATACACAATGGAATACTACTCAGCCATAAGAAACAATGAAATCCAGCCATTTGTGACAACATGGATGGACAGTGAGGGTATTATGAAAAGTGAAATAAGTCAGAGGGAGAAGGTCAAATACCGTATGATTTCCTTCATTAAGTAGTAGATAATAACAACAATAAACAAACACACAGAGACAGAGATTGGATTGGTGGTTATCAGAGGGGAAGGGGGGAGGGAGGAGGGTGAAAGGGATGGTTCGGCTCATGTGTATGGTGATGGGTTGTGGTTGGTGTTTGGGTGGTGGGCGCGGTGTAGTCTGTGCGGAGATAGAAGTGTGGTGATGTACACCTGAAATTTATACAATGTTATAAACCAATGTTACTGCAATAAACAAAAAATTAAAAAAAAAAAAAAGAAAAATTCCCTAGGCACTGCATGAAAGCATTTTATTTGACTCTGTAGTTATATTTATGCAATTAGAAATAGCTTTGTCCAATGTCCTATATACTTATATTATTCAACTGAAGTTTCAGCATAAATTAAATTCAGTCAAGGCTGAATTAGACAACCACTAAAAATGTTTCACAAAATAACTCAGCTGGCTGGGTCACATGGCACAACAAAATACTCTAAGCCTATTATCACTGTGTCACACCAGTAAGAGTTCCCAACTTATAGCTCATATCCAAAAGTATGCACAATGATTCTGAGCGGCATTCACACCACTGGTCTTATTAAAAGGAAAGACATATTCCTTGGCAGTTCAGGAAGGATGTTGAATTCTCTGTGGCGAATATTTTCAGAGACTAGAAAAAAAACTAGATGAAAGTACAGCCTGAGTTCCAAGTCTGGAACAGACTTGGCAACATGGGCTAGAAGTGAAGAAATCTTTCCACCCCCTTCTCAGGGTATCTGTCTCTAACTGGCATCCCTACACTTGCTGACCACTGTATTTCCTGCAGCCACTATAGTGCCTCTATAACTCATTTGGGTACTCATTAAATATTTAGGTTGAACTAAACCTTTTCAGCTTTTTACGGTTTAGTAACTCGTTCTTCTACTTGTGTTTATACAGGTTCTCTAAAGGCTCCAACTTTTTGGTTTCTATTGTAATGAAAGTCCCTTCCCCAGCAACCTGTCATCTGCAATGTTTTCTCGACAAACATTAGCATAAATAGCACACCTCGATATGCAATTGCACATCAACATTCTTGACCCGAGTCAGACATAAAGATTTTCAATTCAGTGTGTTTAAAAATACACTTTTTTCAGAAAAGAAATACTGCCATTTTCCTAGGTTCCATTTCATTGTCTAATAGAGTTCTTTAAGATCTCTCAAAATGCTAGCACCATCATGGACCATCTAACTCATCTGGATAAGATTTTTACTGGTCCACACATTCCAGTAAACCAAACTGTAAGCTGTTTTATGACACACACCATAGGTGATTCATCTTTGTGCCCTCACTGCTTGTCACGAGGTTCAGCTGGCACACATCAGTTTCAATAAATATTTGTTGGATGGTTGGATGAAACCAGTGGTTTGCTGGTAAATATTTAACAACTAGCTCTCCAGAAGAAAAAGGAAGCTCTGATTTCTATCATTTGCTGATTTCCTTGTTGTAAATACTCCCACATGGCTGATTTCAAGTTACCAATGTGACACCTCTAAACATGGAGTTGGAAAGAGGTGTTAACAATCGCCCTCTCGAAGCAGTAAGAGCTGGCTCCAGCACACCACTGGAGGGAACTGAGTTGGACGTGTGATGCTAAGTGCCCATATTTCTGATGTCAACCTTGTGTAGTCCAGTTAAACTTACAATGAAAAACTGGGCTTCAGTTATTGCCTAGTCCCTTCCACACATATTATAGATGTTACATTGGTATAAGGAAAAAACCACACACTTTTGCCTACTTTATTACTAATCAAAACATCTGGCATATCCCTTTTAATATTGTTAATCCCCATACAACAACATCTAGGCTAAATCAAATAACTTCAAAGAACCAGAGTGCTGTGCTACGATAGTTTCTGCATCTCTCAATATTTTATTATAACAGGGAGTTTCTACTTTTAAAATCATGGACCAACCTAAATATATATATATGCAAATTACATAAAATTATTAAAAGTGGGGATGAGTGATTGACAAAAACAAAACTCAATGGCATTATTTCTACAGTATCCTCACAAGCTGTCTTAATGAGTAAACACAAATAAAAGTTTTTCACCAATACAAAATAAAGGATAAAGTGGCTTGTCATGTATTTCGCCTTTAGAGTACTGTCAAGAAAGAAATAGGTTAGAATCTCCCTGAAGAACACCATTGTATAGGAGCAAAGATAAACAAGTTTTAAAACAGCTATTAACTCTTTTCAGCCAAATAGGAAATATATTAACATAGTAACTTCAGTAAACATTGACCCAAAGCTTTACTTTAAATCACATGATGCTCTTCACTGCTACCTCAATTCCAGTGACATTAAATTCCTTATGAGGGCCGGCCCGTGGCTTAGTGGTTAAGTGCTCACGCTCCGCTGCTGGCGGCCCGGGTTTGGATCCCGGGCACACACCGATGCACCGCTTCTCCTGCCATGCTGAGGCCGCGTCCCACATACAGCAACTAGAAGGATGTGCAACTATGACATACAACTATCTACGGGGGCTTTGGGGGAAAAAAGGAGGAGGATTGGCAATAGATGTTAGCTCAGAGCCGGTCTTCCTCAGCAAAAAGAGGAGGATTAGCACAGATGTAGCACGGAGATCAGGGCTGATCTCCCTCACACACACACACACACACACACACACACACACACACACACAAAATTCCTTATGACATGACAAAGCCAGTAGAGAAAAAAATATCACCATCCTTCTTTAAAGTTCTTTGAACAAAAGTCAAAACAGAGAAATAGAAATGTTAAGGATAAATCCATAAAACCCATAAAATATGCCAACTTTTCCACTTCAGAAGCCTAGCCACTGTTCCATCTGCCTCTCGAAGAGTCTTTTGAAAGAAAAGGAACTGTCTTCTATTTGTGGTGCTAAGAAGATCGGGTGGCAGCAGAATCATAGAATCCACAACACAGGAAAATAAATAGCTAATGCAAGATATGCGCTTAGGTTAGGAACAAAGCAGGAAAACAGAATGTTAGAAAGATTGTCAGGAAAAAACAGGACTTGGTTCTTCATGGATTACAGAGTGTATTCTGGGTAAAGATGTCCCATATGTGTTGCTGCCTTGAAAACTAAATTAGTTCTTTCCACTTCATATTACAGAGAACAGAGGATAATCACTGAAAAGCTTGACATGGAAAAGAGTATCCTAATACTCTAATGTAAGCATAATTCATGAGCACTAATACATCTTAAAACAATTAAGAAGCGAAAGATCTGAAGACAACATCTATTACTCAGAAAGTATCTCATTAGTTAGAGAAGATAGAAATCATAAGGAATATAGGATGAATTAAATAAATTATAGAAATTCATTTTTCCTTTTGTAGTGTCATTCCACATGTAGCGTCACCAAAAAAGATAATCAACCTAGATTACCAATCTGTTCCAGAAAAATAACGAACTGACAAAGTGATGGGATACCTAAGTCATATACCATTTTTTTTTACCCATTTATTAAAGTCACATTTTCCCTAAATAAGTAAATACAGACATCGTTTCGGTGACATGATACATGAAGTCTAAAGTGCTAATTATCAGTTATATGCCACCTAACTACATTTTTTCTCAATAAATACAAAAGGACACTACAATTTATTTGAGTAAGAAAATGATATTAGAAAACCAAGAGGAAAAGAAGAAAGAACTTTGACGTGCTTAAATATTTCTTACACAGGATACTTAAAATAAAGGCAACGTGAAGAGGATTGAACTGGTCAGGATGTATGCACCCTCAGAGATTTAAAAAAAAAAAAAAGAGCGAACTGAAATTAGCTTCTTTTAAAATAAATAGAAAAGAATGGTAATTCCAATTGTTAAAAACTGAATTCCTGAAAGTTATCCTTTACAAGAGATTACATAAATATTTAGATAAATATGATCTGAGCTGAAAGAATGACAAGCAACCAAGAGAATATTTCTCTTCTGTTTCTAGCAGATATTTTCAGTTAAGAACAAACACACACACACCCAGTCTTCTTTCAAGAGCTTGAAGCAAAGCGTCTGCTGGCTAGCTTAGCTGGTGAGTTCAGAGTGCCAGGGAAGATTTCAATCTCAGTCTTCTCAGCTGTCGTGCCAGAGATTGTTCTTCCCACCCAAGCCACCCATTTGACAGATGTAAGCCACTGCCCCAAGGAACACAAGCCAGACAAGGGTGATCAGTGCAAATCTTGCAGGTCACTGGAAAAATTATTAAGTGTGTCTTCTACTATACCATTAACACACAGAAAACCACATAAATACATTCCATTTTTCTTAGGAGTCATTTGTCAACTATTAATACCTACAAGGTTTAAAAAATATTTTCAGGGAAAAACAATTTAGTGATTAGAGTTTATAATACTATCATTATTTGCTCTGTACTTCATTCAAGTGTCACCTGATTAGAGCATTCCTTGCCACTGTCTCCTTATTCTGCTTATTTCTCTTCTTAGCACTTTCCACTAACTGAGGTTATATTAAATATTTATTTATTGAGTGCCTACCTCTCCCAACTAGAACATGAGATGCCTGGGAGAGAAAAGACTTAGCCTGGTGTATGTTACTGTATATCTTTAGGGCCTGGCACACACATATCTGCTGAACACACAGTTTAAATTTTGTCACATATTAAGGGAGTTTAATCCATAGTTCTCTTTAATAGAACATCAAAAAATAGTAGATCATTTATAAGCTAAGAATATATCACTAATTAGTGAACCAGAATGTGTTTGTTGTCTATAGGCAGCACCCTATATACTAAAAGAATTTCCAGATTTTTGACATGGCTTTCCCAAGTTTGGAAGATGCTCAGCATCTTTACGTTCATCTCTATGGGATAATTCAATGTGTGGATAAACATTTAGAAACAGAACACAGTACGGGGGACTGGCTATTCAACTCAATCTTAGTAATAAAACTAAAATTATCAAAACTAATTAAGTCTTCCTCAATCAGACCATTGGAAATAAATACCTGCGAAAAGAAATAGAATAACAATTTACTTATAAATTAAAGCTTTAAAGATGCTACAGTTTATTTTTCTACCGAATAATTAACCAGAATTTGATGGATAACGTACAGACTGTATCCACACCATCCCACGTTCTCCCTTTGCTGAACTTAAAAATTACTGACTTCGATTATCTGGAAGGTAAAAGATCAAACAGGAGATTGGCAAGTAAAGGAAAGGTCATGGGTATCCAATGCAATCATCTAAAGAATTCCCAAACCTCAACTCTTTAGTTCAGCGGACTACAGTATTATTCCATCCTTAGATGTGTATGTATTTATTTAAGACCATATGCAACAGATCTGTCTGTCTGTCTACAATAATATTGCAAATCGGTGACAGGACCAGATCTGCAACTAAGGTCTCTGAACTCATAGCTTTTTCTACCATATTTTGCAGTCACTGTTCTCAGACAGCAATGTGAAGCAGCAGCTATTTTGATTTTTTTTTTAATAGTCTGAATCAAACTTTGCCAACCCCAGTGTGAAATGACAAGAACAGTGAACAAGAAATCAGGAAGGGTCGGCCCCGTGGCTTAGTGGTTAAGTGCGCGCTCCACTACTGGCGGCCTGGGTTCAGATCCCAGGCGCGCACCAACGTAATGCTTGTCCAGCCATGCTGAGGTGGCGTCCCATATACAGCAACTACAAGGATGTGTAACTATGACATCCAACTATCTACTGGGGCTTTGGGGAGAAAAAGGGAAAAAAAAAAAAGGAGGAGGATTGGCAATAGATGTTAGCTCAGGGCCAGTCTCCCTCAGCAAAAAGAGGAAGATTGGCATGGATGTTAGCTCAGGGCTGATCTTCCTCACAAAAAAAAAAAAAAGGAAAAGAAATCAGGGAACCTGGGAATTGATCCTGGTTTGATAATCATAATTTTAGCCAAATTCATGCTGCTAATTTACTTGATATGTCATCTTAAGTGAACTTACATTTTAAAAAATTTAAATAACTTTAGCCTTGCCCTAAGCAATATTTATGAAATTACATGTTCAATAAAATATTGATTTTTCTCATTTACATTAAAATACATAAATGATACTGTGTGCCTACTCATTTACCACGAGTGGTACATAAATCACACTTTGGGAAGCATAAAAGACTAATTTTAAGGCCCTTCATAGCTTTGAAATTCCAATATGCTAATTAAATCTCACAGTTTTGCTATCATAAGAGCTAGGGTTTAAAATTCTAATCTCATCAATTTCATAAGTAAAGTAAGGAGCACCTCCCACCATTCCCCACAACAACTCTTCCTCTACAGTCACAAAGTTGGCTATTTCCCTAATGGAAGGATTCCTTTACTTTTACTTTAGGGTTTTTCCTTTAGATACAAAAATTATTTGGATCACTGAATTAAAAACTGGAGTTAACAAAAACTGAGTCCATAGGGCAAATCACTAAATAAAAGGAATATATATATGTGTTTCTTACTTTAATTAAGATCTATTAACTAAAATGGATTTGCTTCTGCTGATTCTAAACAAAACAGTCAACTCTCTTTCCCCAACACTTCCCCCCTACCCTCCTCTTCCTTGGTCTGCAAAACCTCTTGAAGAGGACACTGGAGTTTCCCTCTGAGAACTGAGTTATGTCTAAGAAACATGACACAAGTACACAGAATTGTCACCAGCTGGTGAATACGATTTTGGTAAAAATAATTTCACTTCCATCACTGTTTCTGATACCTGAACCAACCAGATGCCATCCTTTGTGTCTTCTACAAGCTCATAGAAGTGCATTTCACCACTGAAATTGGTACTAGAAACAGATTCAGCTGCTTCTTCTTCCTTAAGTGCAGAATAGAGCTCACCTTCCATCAAGTCACCTGAAGAAAGGAAAAAAGAGCACTAATGAGATTTCAAAAATCCCACGTTCCCAACTTCAATGATTAATTCCATTTTACACTGTTAAAAATCACGTCATTGCACTCTATAGGAAAAAAGAAGAGGGCCGGCCCCGTGGCTTAGCGGTTGGGTGCGTGCGCTCCGCTGCTGGCGGCGGGGTTCGGATCCCGGGCGCGCACAGATGCACGGCTTCTCCCGCCATGCTGAGGCCGCATCCCACGTACAGCAACTAGAAGGATGTGCAGCTATGACATACAACTATCTACTGGGGCTTTTGGGGGAAAAAAAATAAATAAAATGTTTAAAAAAAAAAAAGAAGAAGAAAAGAAGAGTAGAACCTGAATACATCCATTTAAGATTCATACATTCAGTAAATATGTAATAAGAACCCACTATATGTCAGGCAAAAATGAACAAAACAGACAAAAATCCATCTCCTCATGGGGCTTATAGTCTAGTGGGGTCATCACATAATTTATTAGGAAACTACTGAACATATACCAGTCCAAAAAGCCATCCCAATATTATTTAGCTTTGTATATAACATGTCCAGTCTTCAGATAATTTTTAAACAGTATGATTTACATACTTCTTACTTAGAAGATTCAGAAAAGGGTTTACAGAATTTGCAATCACCACCTGCTTAAAATAGCAACAGGGCTTACACAACTTGGAGGCAGACACAAAAGATTACCTGTAAGAACAAACTGCATATTCACACACAAATTTACTGTGTAAATTTAGAGCTTGTATCATCAAATAAAAAGTCAAGGAAAACACTAATGTCACATTATTTTACTTTTGCCTTAAATATTAAACAACGAGAAAACAAGCACTGTGTCAGGATAGCAGCAGAACCATTCTCAATGAATATTTAAGTTATAAAGTTAAATTGCTATACCAAGACTTCCCTGCTATAAAATGTGCTATGTGAGTCATATTTTTGTGGGTTGTATTCTTTAAATACGTGCACTCCTTGTACACTCAACGTGACAAATATTTTTAGGCCCTAAGGAATGCAACACAAAATAAAAGTCAAAAGAAAAAAATGTGTTATCAAATTATTTTACCATGAAAAATGATTTGGCTTTGGCAGTAAAGACACTTCTCATTTCTAAACCTAAAGAGTTTATTTATTAGAGATCTACTTTACTCCATTCTTCTCCCCCTGCGGTAGAAATAAACCAGTCAGTAAACAAGAGGCAACAACAATACACAATTTTATGTTTTCTCTAAAGAAAAACGTATCACTTTTACAGAGAAGGTTTCCTCCTCTACCTCACGAGTGAGATATGTTTGATACCCCTTAACCTGCAGATAAACTCCTGAGTGCTGAACTTCAGAGTTAGTAAGCTTGTCTATCACACTACATGGCTAATAAGGTAGTAAATAAAGAAAAAATTTGTCTTGTAAAAGACACAGCTGACAGTAATTCTAGAAACAACAAAAAAGATAACCATCAATTTCAACTGCTTCCTACAGCAACCCAGAATGCCTTTCTCAAATTAAGGTACATTCCCCTTCCAGGAAGTGCCTCTAAACAAAGATACACTTTGTCCAGGGGTGAAAAAAATTATCCATATTGCTCACCCAATCCTACCCTCAAACTAACAGTTATTGAAAATGCATTCTTTAAGATGTTAAATACTCTCAACACTATTTCAATTCTACTTCTCAGCCCATTTAAGTTGATGCAGCAGTACCTGTGACACAGAAGGAAAAAAACGTTGACATCCGAGATACGATTTTTAAAAAATCCTGACAGAAATACAAATAAACTCTTTCAACACAAACAAAACAAACAAGGTAGGCATTCACAAAAATATTCACCTTATTTTTCACCAAACTTAAAGTATTAAAAGCTAATACTGTACAGTGCACACTTTATATTTAAACTCATTACTTAAAATTTAAATCTTAGCCCTAAATGCTTCTTTGATACTAAGTATTCCAACGATATTTTTCCCTCCGGGTAACTTGCTATTACCATCGTGACAAATACTGCTATCTACAGACAACGTTTTGGGGTTTTTCTTAAGAATTTCAACTGATAAATAATGCTTTCCAGTTTGTCTGTAACTGATGAATTTCAACTGATAAATAATGCTTTCCAGTTTGTCTGTAACTGGTTGACATTCCTGAATTTTGCGAAAATCACTCAACTTAGTAAACAATGCTAAGAAGCTGCACTTAAACTGTTATTTTAAAATAACCTTAAAAAGTCACGCCAAAACTGCTACAAATAATTCCAGCCCCCTTCTCAAAACCGGATGCACATATTTTTTTGTAGAAAACCTGGGCAGCTCTCGGAGTAGTCTGCTTAACCCTTGCAGGTAACGCCTGATTCTGGGGGGCCACCAGGTACGAGGAAGTACAGGTCGCCCCCTCCTCCGGGTAGAGGGGACCCTAGGGGAGCCCGATACTCGCCTGACTTTTCCACCAGCTCCCGGACATCCTTCTTCTCGGGCAGCCCCGAGTATCCCAGCCCCCGGCACTCCAGAATGGTCTTCAGCTTCTTGAAGCTCAGCGCCACCGGATCCACCAGCTGGGTGGCAAAGATGCCAGTTTCATACCACACAATGGCCTCAAAAAACCTGGCCAGGACGAAGAGGATCAGAAAATAAAGGAGCAAGAAAAACAGCTTCAGCCACATCTTCCCCTGCGTCTTCTCTTTTCAGAGAGCTCAGAACACGAGAAAGAGGCGGGCAGAGGGTGGCGGGTGTTCACGCAGCCTGGGCAGGGCACTGTCTCGGCGTGTGGTCCAGCCCTCCGCCGTCACTGTCGGGCCATCCCCGGCCCGGAGGCAGGTGGACTGGGGGATCTGTGCGGGGGTGAGGAAAAGACGAGCAGGGGCAGAGGCGCAGAGCCTCGCGCCGGGCCTCGAGTCAAGAGGCGAGAAAAATAAAGGGAAAAAACTTAAAAAAACCCATCAATGAAACACCGAAAGGAGAGCGGCGCGGGGACAGCCCGCGGGGCAGAACAAATCGGGGCACGTTTCCCCGCCCGGGGTCACTGAACGAGACGACGGGGTCGGCCTTCCAGCAACGTAATCTCAAGAGGGAGGGGGAGGCCAAAGAAATAATTCAGATCCACAAAGGAAGCGGGGCCCGGGCTGCAGGCCGAGGCGGTTGGGGCCGGCCGGGCTGCGGCCGGGCGCCGGCGGCGGAGGGTCAGGAGGGCGCGGCGCTCCGCCCGGCCAGGCCCGGGGCCCAGCGCGGGGAGGAGCGGCCGCCGCAGCGCCGCGCCTGACGCGCAGGCCCCAGGCCCCGCCGGCCGCCCAGCGTCCGCGAGAAGCGCGGCGGGCACGGCGGCGGCGGCTCCAGCCAGGTTCGCTCCGGCCGGCGGGCGGCGCCTCAGACCGCGGCCAGGCCCGGGAGGGGGCGTCGCTGTCTCCGCAGAGGGAAGTGGGGCGCGCGGGGCGACGGTCCCGGAGGAAAAAAGCAAAGGAGGCCCGAGACGGCTTCCCGGGGCGGCTCTCCGGCCGCCTCCTGGCCACGCAGCGCCCGCCCCGCTCGGCTGGGCGGCGCGAACGAGTCCCGGCCGCCGTCCCCGAAGCCCACGCCACCTCGCGAGTCCGCGGCCCTCGCCTCGGGAGCAGAAGATCAGACGCGGCCGCGGCCCGAGCCGGGACATAACAACTGACGTCGGCGGCGGGGCGGGGCCGGGAGGGGAGCGCCGGGCGGGCGGAGGGAAAAGCGTGCGGGGTGGAGATGCGGCGGGCACGCCAGGGGGCGGGAGAGAAGTGCGGAGCCGCAGTCTTGACGCCGCTTGCTGAGAAATCCCGAAGTTGCCTGTCCAATGCCTTCTCCGCTCTGTTTCCTTTTGCCCTACAGATGTTTAGTAATTGATTTTGTCTCAAGGTTGGATTTTGGACTGTGTCACTTTGTGTATTTTTTATAAAAATAAAGCACTTGATTATCCTCTTAAAATCAGTGAAAATAGAAAGAGTACGTATATGCTAGGTCTGGTGAATTGGGAAAATTTTGGCACAGTTGGCTTGAGGTGGTAGACAGTGAAACGCAGGAAACAGTGATTTTTCATCTCTAGGTGAAAATGTAGTTTGTGCACATGTGTGTTGGAAGAGGTTTGGCCCAAAGGGGAGTTAGAACTAGGCCCAGTTGTCCCTGCCTGTTACAATCTTTCTCTCAACCTCAGTCTCGGGGGTGTTAAAAGCCAGATATTGAAGCGCTGAGTTCCCAGGACAAAGGTTGTTGAGTGTTGATATGTCCCAGTGCAAAGTTTACCTGTGTTTTCTTTCATTACCCTCCCTGAGTGTGGCCACCGCCAGCAAGAGGAATTTATATAAAATGAGTAATGTGGGCAAGCATGCAGTATCCGATTCCGTATTTATTTAACCCCAGTGGAGCATACTCTTTATGTCCATCTCTGTGCCAGTCTTGAGGAAGAAGGAGGTTGCATACATAAACTAGACAAGGCTGGCTTCCTTGACGAGGAAGGAAAAGATCCAGGAATTACCCGAGAAACTTTAGTCGTTGTGCAAAGCTGTCAAATGTCCTGAACTAGGGGTAAAATTTTAGAAAGAATGGGGGTGTGGTCTTCAATCTTGGAGCAAACGAGGACTGGAAAGCAAAGTATGGAGAGTGAGAACATAGCCTCAGAACGGTATCCCTTTAAAAAAAAGTGAACAAAGGCATTTCAGTGCCCAGCTAGTGGAGGAGGACGCAGAGGGGATGGACCCAGGAGGCGGGGAGAAAGAATCAGAGGAGGAGGTGTAGGAATGTATGACCAGGGCTTGGCCTCTGCTCCTGTGTGTTAATTACCGCTTTGTTTCCATGACTGGCAGATCAGTGTGGGAGACTGTATTAAACAGTTCCTTCTAACTAAAGACTGACCCAAACTCGACATAAAAGAGGGCAGCTAGGCTACAGTTTCAAATTGGAAAAATATCAGAGTGTGGGCAGGACTGGAAAGAGGGATTAAAGAACTCTTGACATTTCTTGTTTGTTTCAACTGCCTCCTATCCCAACCCACTTGCCTTGTTCCCTCAAGGCTTAGCTGTTAGGAAAGATAACAGCACTGATAAAAGAACACACATGGTTGGCAAGGTATAGGGATATGGACATTTACATCCTCTATTGATGGGAATGTAGAACCTTTCAGGAGGGCAATTTACAATGTGAGTTAGAAGGCTCCCTTTGGCACAGTAATCTCACCTAAGAGAACTGAGAAAGTATCCTGAGGAAGTAATTGGACATGTCCACACAGATATGTGTGCAGAGTTTTGTTGTTGCTGTAAAGTTAATAATAGAAGAAAGAAAGAAAGAACGAGAGAGAGAAAGAGACAGAAAGAATGAAAGAAAGAAAGAACCAGAGACAGAAAGAATGAGAGAAAGAACGAAGGGAGGAAGGGAGGAGAGAGAGAAAGAAGAGAAAGGGAGGGAGGGAGGGAGAGAGGGAGGGAGGAAAGAAGGAAGAAAGAAAGACAGAAGACAGAAGAAAGAAAGACAGACAAAGACAAAAAGACAGCAAGAAAGAAAGAGAGAAAGACAGAGAGAGAGAAAGAGAGAAAGAAAGAAAACTCAAATATCTAGCAACAGAGGATTGGTGAAATACAGTAATCCAAATGATGAACTATTAGGCAGCTACCAAAAAGAAAGATATAGACATATGGTTATGGACATGAAATGATGGGTTATCATTGGTTATGGATATGGTTATGGACATTTCCCCCATGTTTCGGGGGAAAAGCAGGTTACTGAGAAGTTTACGTGATATGATCCTATTTTTGTATTTGTATTAGAAAAAGACAGAGATATATCACACTACAATGTTCACCATATTCATCTTTAGGTGACAGGACTTAGATGACATAAATTTTGTGTTTTATCTTTATTATTTTTCTGAAATAATCATTAATTATTTTTATAATTTTCAATTGTATTTTAAAAAATCAAACCATGGCTAGGACTGCCTCCCTGATCTGGAGGTGTAGCAGCAGGGATTCACCCTCTGAGACTCCAAGGGAAGTGTGGGCTGCCCTCCCATGAGAGTGATTTCAGTCTCCACTATGCCTACCTGGGCAGACTAATTAGAATTTCTGTACAAGACCAGGCTGACAAAAGGACATTTGAGTTGTTCATTGTTTTTCATAATCTGTTTTTCTAACAGCTAGGCTGTTAATCTGGGTAGTTGATTTTACATCTTAGATTCTTTTTGTTTGTGGGATGGCTTCAGTGCCTCATCATTGATTTTGTGCCAAGAGCATGGGAACCATCATCAGAGGGCCTGGTCTAGTGTGGACTAGCATCTACTAGCTATGGCACCTTGCTGGGAAGTCACAAGACCTCTCTGAACCTCATTTTTACCATCTGTAAAATGGGACAGAATGTTTACATGAAGCAGTTGTAAGAATTAAATGAGGTAGTGAATGTAAAAAAGTGCTTTGAAACAAACGTATTCCTTGTATTTAATTTAAAACAAAGAATTAATTTTAGGGGAAAAGAAAATTAAAGTCTTTGGCTGAGCTAGATGAAACAGAGTTATTTTATTTAAGGTCCAAAGAGCCCTCTCTTTTTATTTTATTTTCATCATAGTATTACCCATACATAGTTTAAAAAGTCAAACAACACTTCAAGGCTTTGTCCAATTGGGACAATTTTGAGAGCGAAAGGGGCAATGGTAATAAAATTATGTCAAACAAACAAGGATAAACTGAGACTGTCCCAGACAAACGCTACTTATAAAAAACAGACCCTCTGCTTATCCCTACCCACTCTGATGCCCATTCCTCAGAAGCACTGAAGAATTGAACTGCCTTCTTTTAAGCACTTTTCTTATATTTACCTCTGTATTTCCAAATAATAGGTTTCTACTGCTTTTCTTGACTTTTCCATTTTATACATTATCTATTGATTTCTTGCCATGGAAGATGAGGAATGATCTCTTGTATACCTCCGTTCACAAACCATTTCCCTCCCCTTATTCCCAACGTGATTATATTATATATTCATTTTTATATTAATATGACCATATAAATCTTGTTCATGGCTGAACCACATCATTTATATTTCCTTTCTGGTACAAGTGTTCATTTTCCCTGGAGTTAATAATTAACTCAAATTTTGGTTTGTTCTATTTTCTAAGGGCCCTGTCCACTTATTCATCCCCAAGCTCTCTGAACTATACAACTACTCAAAGGCTAATCTATCAAATCCATATTTTATTGGAAATAAAGCACGGTCCTCCGGCTCCAGGCTACACTGGTTACTCTCCAGACCAATTGCGCTGCTGTCACCCCAGGACTTCCCTCCACTTCTCCTCTGTGTTGGATTCTGTTTTCCTGATCCCATGGTTACGCTTTGTTCTTTCCCTTCCTTGTTTGCCTGGAACACGTCCCATCCTGCAACGACTTAGTAAAAAAGTGGACGTGGGGATGAACTTTGGAGACCTTACATGTCTAAAAATTTCTTTATTCTATTCTCATTCTTTTTTTTTCAAACTTAGAGAAGACTTGCAAGAATATTACCAAAACCTCCTTTATACCTTTCACCAATCCGTCACTGTTAACGTTTTTGCCGTGTTTGCTTTGTTGCATCTTTTCTCTATATTGTATATGCATATTTTTTTCTTGACCCATTTAAGAGTTAGTTGCAGTTACCCTTCAGGTTTGAATGATAGGTAGGCCAAGTATGGAATTCTAAGTTGGAAATCATTTACCCTCAGAATTTTGAAGGCCTCGATCCATTATCTCCTGGCTTCTCTTGTGACTTGTTTGTTATCTCTGTAAGCTCTTCAACTCTTCTTTTCGTCCCTGGTGTTCTGAACTTTTATGATGATGTGCCTGAGTGCACAGTCTCCTCTCCTTCATTGTTCTGAGCGCCCAGAGGGCCCTTTCAATATGGCAACTCATGACCTGCAGTTCTGAGAAATTCTTTGGTAATTTCCTCTGTCCATTTTCTCACTTTTCTGGAACTCCAATTGGTGAGATGTGGCAACTCCTAAACTGATCCCGTCATTTTATTCTCTTCATTCTCCAGCTTTCCTCTTTTCCTTTTGTTCTACTTTCTGGGAGGTTTCCTCAACTTCATCTTCCACCCCTTCTCCTGAAATCTTTATTTTGTCCACAGCCTATTTTCTCAAAAGCTCTTTCTTGTCACAGGGATGTGTTTTTCTATGGCATCCTGTTCTTTTGGTTTTATGTATGCAATACATTCTCACATCTCTCTGAAGATGTTAACAGTGGTTTTCCCCCTCAAGTTTCTTTTGCTCTTTGCATTGCCTCTTAGACCTGGGTTCCTTTTCTATTTGTTTATTTCAGACTTGGTCCTTCAGGGTAGAGGCTCTCTTTAATTACTTGGTAATTTTTGGCTCTCTCCTTGTTCATAGATTCATGAATGTGAGGCACTGGAAAGCTCATTGGAAGTTCTCTGAGAGCGAGTGGGGCTCACTGTAGGGTGAATGGTCAGGGCCCAGCGATTTCTGTAGCAGGATGCGTAAGTCTTTTCTCCTGGGCTGTTTACTTTCTTCAGAGAGGAATCCTGGAAAGTTCAAGTATGGCTGTCAGCATCCTGGAACTGACTTGGCGAAGGAGGCTGGGAATATCAAGTCTCAGCCATTAGGCCTGAACTTAATACCACAGTGTTCAGTGGGGTTGCTCATCTCCTTCACATAGCTGTGCTGGGTGTTTCTAAGTCCAGAGCCACTCTGTTCACTTCAGAGGACAAACCTCCCATCTTCCTCTGAGGTGGGAGAGGGGCAAGTGCCTGACTGCACAGGGTCTAACTGTACTTTATGAAACTTTTAACAAATCCTCCAGTTTTCAGCCCCACCTACCACCGTGGGCTTCCAAAGTGTCATGCTTCCAATCTCTGAACTTTTCCCGGGTTCTGTGGCACCAACTGTTTAGTGTGGCAGAGGCAGTGCCGCAGGTCCACTATGCCATTGCCTCTTCCCGGGAATCTAGACAGCCCACAGCTTTTAGCCTTTCTTGCAGTTGCTTGGATAAGCAACTGAATTGTGGCCAGTGGGAAGGGAGTGGTAATATGTACCCCTTCCAGGCCTGGCCCTCACAGACAGCCTCCAGCCATCTCCAGATTGGGTGGCCAGGGAGAGGGGCGGGCTGGGAGAACAGCCCTGAGACCTTTGCACTGTAGCAGGCCCTGGGGCCCCTGGGATTTGTTCTTATCTTCTGCCTCTGTTTTCTGACTATAGATCTCTCTGCGTCCAAGATACGATCAATTCCACAGAGCCAGAGGAGCAAGGGTGGAACTTGCAGGGACCTCAGAGTGGTAGGCAGGGAACCTAGGAAAAGGAATCCCCACATTTGCTACTTTGCCTTCTGGAGGCAGCACGGAGAATGACAGATAAAGGCAAAGGAAATAACACCATTTTCTTCACTTTTCTCTCTTACTCTATTATCAAGAACACATTTTGGTACAAAATAGTTAAAATGGCTAGAATGGTTTTAAAAATGGCTAGAAATCTAAGTCCTATGTAGATAGGTTGGGTGTTTAGTTTATCATCTTATGTCTGGTTGATCTACCCAGCTAAGCACAGATTTGAGGCAGGTAAGGGAGTGATTTTAAGTCTGTCTCTAGCATATAAACATATTTGATATTTCTCATTTCAGGGACATAAATGTTAATTTCTTTTTTTTTTTTTTTTGTGAGGAAGATCAGCCCTGAGCTAACGTCTGTCACCAGTCCTTCTCTTTTTGCTGAGGAAGACTGGCTCTGGGCTAACATCTATGCCCTTCTTCCTCCATTATATAAGCCGCCACAGCAAGGCTTGACAAGCAGTGTGTCCCTGCACGCCTGAGATCCGAACCCTGGGCCTCCGCAGTGGAGCGTGCGCACTTAACTGCTACACCACCTGGCCGGCCCCTTAAATGTTAATTTCATTAGTAACTCATAATAAAAGGTTCATATGGGTAGCCCCTGACTTAGAGCAGCTCACTCTTCTGCGATTTCTCCTGGGAGCTCTTTGTCAGACACACACGTTTATGAGATGATGCCAGGCAGCGCATACATCCCACTCCCTGAAGCCTACTGTCCCCCTGGCTTCTCCCCTCTCTGCCCGTAGCTCCTCTGCCCTTTTTTGGCCTTCTCCTCCCACACGTCCCATCCCTGTACAAGTCCCTGTCCTGAGGAATCTCCTAAACAATTAAACAAAGTTAACTGAAAATTTATATGATCTATTTCTTTATTACCGGACTAATTGATTTACATTTCGAAAGCTTACTATTAGATGGTGTACAATTATATACTTTATAGCTGATTTGAATATGGTATTTATGGTCATTAAAAGAGAAGAGTTCATATTAAGCCCTTAGGGATGTAGCTACCTAACTATACTGTTTCCGTGAGAAAACCAGACTTGCCCAAGAGTGCCTTCTCCAGGAATGTCCCCTGCTGTGATTGTGAGAACTGTCTGTCCTGTCCTTTCTGTGTGGAGATGACCCTGGTGACTGTCACCACAGCATAGGTACCAAGTTGCTTTTTCCAGTGTATTAAGGCTATTATCTGCAGGATTAAGTGATGTCTCGAAGCAGTATTCAGAGACCTATTTGGCACTCAAGCTGAAATCTTCGAAAGGAGGAGCCTCTTTTCACCAGAGAGAGACCTGCAGAAAGTGGCTTTCCATACAGCTGAAAGGATTGCACCCTGGGGCAGCTCTGCTTTGTACGTCGCCATCCATGTAATAAACAGCCCTTCTGCTCTGGCCAGCCAGCCAGATAGAGTGACCAGTGCTGTCATCTTCCAACACCAGGAATAGCAAGCAGTAGGACTCTGTATAAACGCTTTGAAGACAAAGGTAAATAAGGGTGGACTAAGCAAATCAGAAGTCACCTTTCCTCCTGGAGTAAACTGTTCCTTCCTCTGATCCTCTGAGACTACAGTGACGCATGGTCTGACCACGGGACAGTAGGGCTGGCTACTTTCTTTCTTCCTTTTTTTTTTTTTTTTGTGAGGAAGATTAACCCTGAGGTAACATCTGTTGCCAATCCTCCTCTTTTTTCTTGAGGAAGACCGGCCCTGGGCTAACATCCGTGCCCATCTTCCTCTACTTTATATGGGACGCCGCCGCAGCATGGCTTGACAAGCGGTGCATCTGTCGGCGCCTGGGATTGGAACCTGCGAACCCTGGGCCGTGAAGCAGAGCGCGCAAACTTAACTTGCTCCACCACCAGCCGGCCCCCTGGCTACTCTCTTATGGCTATTTATATACCATAATTTCCCATCCAGCACAAAATAAAAATGTTCCCCTTTGTTCAAAAAGCAGGAAAAAAGTGCCGTTAAAGGCACTGTATAAAGCGTTTTCTTTCTTTCTTGGTGGATCTCTTGACCTGTCATGGTGTTTTTTAATTTGCTATTTAATGTAACTTTCTCTTAGGCAGGGGATACCCGCAGGGTAAGTGCAGGTCCACAGGTACCTGGACCCTGTCTCTCCAGCTGAAGACCCCCTCAGCAGACGTGGGCCCTGAAAGGATTGCAACCTCAGCGCCAGGACGTGCCCATTACCCGGATTGGCGGTGAGCGAGAGGCCTGTCCCTGGCAAGTCCCCCCCACAAACAGTTGTGGTGCTGCCGGCCCCCGGCAGGAACAGCTGCTGCCAGGCCTTGGCACGAAGCGCCTGGGGGTGCAGGTGCCCAACCCAAACCCTCCCTGGGCCTGAGCCCAGGGCCCCACTAGGGGCAGAGGGCATCAGCAAAACATGGATCTACCCCCATCCACACCACGGACACAACCCGGTTGGCCCCCCTTTGCAGTGGGAAGGGCAGATGTAGAGAGGGTGAGGCTGGGCGGGGCCCCAGGCACCAGATGATGGAAAGCTGGCTGCCAAGGAGATGGAGAGCTGGCTGCCAGGAGGAGGGGAGCTGACAGCAGGCAGACCGCATGTGAGCTGAAGTCTCCAAGCCCTTGGCACACACTCCAATGTTCATCAGACTTCACTTAACAAAACACAGACTCAAAGAAAAAATTATTTAGAATTTCAAGATGGCAACTGCAGAGCATTAAACTTCAAGTGTGTAGGGTCCTTCTAAACATGGGGTCCTGTGCAACCGCTCTGTTCACACACCCCTGAAGCCGGTTGTGTGGGATGGAATTATTGAAATCAGTGAAGGTCCAGAAAATTCTTTATTTTTTATCACATTTGTGGCATTTCTCATAGGCTGCCTGTGTATAGTTTTATTTCTGTACATAACCTGCTTTCCTTCTTGGATGCAATCTGCAACGCTTAGCATCCTACTCTTAGCAGCTCTTCTCTGGCATTTTACAGCCCCTCTCTAAGCCTTACCTGTAAAATACAAATAATAACAATAATCTCCTAGGATTGTTGTGAGTACTTAATGAAGTAAAGCTTATAAGGCACTAAACCCAGCAACTGGCACATGTTTTTGTTTTGTTTTTTTTTTTTGGTGAGGAGAGCAGCCCTGTGCTAACATCTGCCAATCCTCCTCTTTGTTTTTTTTGCTGAGGAAGACTGGCCCTGGGCTAACATCCGTGCCCATCTGCCTCCACTTTATATGGGACACCGCCACAGCATGGCTTGCCAAGCGGTGCGTCGGTGTGCACCTGGGATCCTAACTGGCGAACTCCGGGCCGCCGCAGCAGAGCGCGTGCACTTAACCGCTTGCACCACCGGGCCGGCCCCTGGCACATGTTTTATACAAATGGACAGACACATATATATATGTTTACCCGCATACCCTTATACCCATACCTCTCTGCTATGACACATAGGGACAGTACCAGAGTACATAGAAGGTACTTAATAAGTCTATTTTTTGGACAAAAGAACACAGTACGAACGTGTTTTAAAATGGCAGTCTGGCTCACGGGTGCTTTAGGTGAAGTGCAATGCAAATATTACTTTATTATTTAAAAGAGAAACCAAAAAAACATTTTTCAAAAATTTAGACCTGTTAGGGTAGAATAATTCAGAAAGTAAGCTCAATTGAATTAAGGACGTAGAGAAAATGAAGCAAGTCCTGAAAACCTTAATAAATCGGATTTTAGAAGGAAAATAGGCCTTGTAAGGAAAGATGAAAGAAATTACAGTTGGTTAGCATGGAGAAGAGAAAGGTAAGAGATAACTTTAAAATAGCAATATTGCTTTCAATTAAGGGTATATTTTGTTACAAAAGTAGTACACGTTTATTATAGAAAACTTAGAAAATACGTATTAGCAAAAAAAAGAAAATTTGAAATATGCACAGTCCCACCATTCTCACACAACAAACAAGTGCGTACCAATTGATTATGCTACTGTAAATATAGGTTTGACACTCTCGATAATACTGGGCATTTTCATTTTTAAAAATGCTTGCCAATTTTACAGCTGAAATGGCATCTCATTGCTATTTTGATTTACATTGCTCTTTTGAATAATAAATTACTTCTTTCCTCACCTATGTTTTTTTTGTTTTTTTTTGTGAGGAAGATCAGCCCTGTGCTAACATCTGCCAATCCTCCTCTTTTTTTGCTGAGGAAGACTGGCCCTGGGGTAACATCCATGCCCATCTTCCTCCACTTTATATGGGACACTGCCACAGCATGGCTTGACAAGCTGTGCGTCGGTGCGCACCAGGCCTCCACAGCAGAGCCCGCGCACTTAACTGCGTGTGCCACGGGGCTGGCCCCCATCCTCACCTATGTTTATTGTTCATATATATTTTTCTTTTGTGAATTGCCTGTGTCTTTTGACCATTTTTAATTAAGATGCTTGTTTTTCTTTAAAAAAATTAGAAATATTTAAAAGTACATATAAAAAGTATGGAAAATAATATAGCATACACAGCATTTCTATGCATTTTTCAGAAAGAAGTCCTGCTAGGGATGAGGTAGGGGCTGTATTAACACAATCTGACATATTGCTAGAAAAGGAAGTAAAATGTTTGTCTTTTTTCCATACTGATGTACAAGAGTTTTTTGAATGTTAAGGATACTAACCTTTTTCTATGCCATAGAAATTTTGCTTTAATATTTCTGACCAATTCATCAAAGTGACTGCTAAGAACAGAACAAAAAGAAAATTGTTTAAATTGAAAAAAAAATTTTTTTAGTTGGATTTGAGAAACAACTTCTTGACCATGAAGAGAATAAATGCAGGAGAAGGAATTTGTTGCTATGGAATCTCTGACCCTCCATCTCTCTTCTGTGATGTACATTAAACTTAATCAGCTAGGGGACAGGAGCTAGTCCAAATGGTTGTTCATGTTTTTCCTAGTTCTATTAATTTTCTTAGATTCTAGAAAGTACTAATTTCAGAATTAGGAAGAAAAGGTCTGGGTAACTTGGCCAAGTTGATTTAACCTGTGTTCCTCACCATTATAAGCAAAACAGTCCAATCTTTGCAGGACTTTTGAATAACGGCTGCTAAATCTACTGTTGTTTGGTGGTTCTGCAAATGAATGTGAATTCTATTATGTAACAACTGAGACAAGTGTTCCATTTATTAAAAAAACCAGCATGCTTACTGCTGAGTATGGTAGGCATTAAGCCTATACACAAATATTCACCTCTCTCCTTCTAGGCATGTGGTAAGACTGCACTTTCCTGCCCCTTTGGAGCTAGGTGTGGACATTTGACTTTCACCGGCCAATGAAACATGACAGGAAGTGACATTTTTACTTCTGGGCCTACGTTTAAAAAAAAAAGTTTAATATACATTTTACTGTATGTCAATATACACAAAGTTCACATGTATATAAATTTTACTAAAGTTTATATATAAAGCTTATAGTAAACTGCACGTTTAAAGTGTACAATTTTTACATGTGTATACACCCGTTAAATCATCCTACAATCAAGATAATGAACATGTCTATCTCCTTCAAAAGTTTTTGCTTGTACTTTTGTAATCCCTCCCTCCCATACCTTTATCTCTAAGCAGCCACCAATCTCCTTTCTGTCGCTATAGGTTAGATTTGTTTTGAGTTTTCTACAGTTTAATCATACAGTATGTACTCTTTTTTGGCTGGCTTCTTTCACTCTGCATGATAATTTTAAGATTCACTCATATTATTATATGTAGCAATAGTTCATTCTTTTTTATTGCTAAGTTGTATTCCGTTTTATGAATATGTCATAATTTGCTCATCCATTTACATGATGATGGACTGTTAAGCTGTTTCCAGTTTTTGGCTATTACAAATAAAGCTTCTGTAAACATTTGTGTACCAGTCTTTGTAAGGTCATAAATTTGTTTTTTCTTTTGAGTAAATACCTAGGAGTGGATTGGGTGGATCATACAGTCATATTGTATATTCAACTTCTTAAACTGCCAAATTGTTCCACAGTGATTGTAATATTGACATTGTCACCAGAAGTTCACAAGAGTTTCAGTTCCTCTACATCCTCATCAACACCTGGTATGGTAAGTCTTTTTAATTTTAGCCTTTCTGATAGCTATGTAGTGTTATCCCATTGTGGTTTTAATTTGCATTTTTCTAACGACTAATGATGTTGAGCATATTTTCTTATGTTTATTTGCCATCTGTGTATCTTAAACTGTCTGTTCAAATCTTTTACTCAGTTTTTTATTAGTTTGTTTGTTATCTTGTTGTTGAGTTTTGACAATATATATTCCAGATACAAGTCTTTTATTAGACACCTGTTTTGCAAAGACTTTTTCTATCTGTGTCTTGTCTTTTCCTTATCCTAAGTATGTCTTTTAAAGAGTAGAAGTTTTGGGGGCCAGCCCCAGGGTGTAGTGGTTAAGTTCACCATGCTCCACTTCAGCTGCCTGGGTTCATGGGTTTGGATCCTGGGTATGGACCTACACCACTTGTCAGCCATGCTGTGGCAGTGATCCATTTACAAAATAGAGGAAGATTGACAACAGATGTTAGCTCAGGGTGAATCTTCCTCACCAAAAAGAAAGAAAGAAATGAATGTTGAATTTTGTTAAATGCTTTTTCAGCATCTATTTAGATGAGCATACGATTTTTATTTTTATTTTGTATGTTGAAGTATATTGATTTATTTTCAAATGTTAAACCAACTTTCCATTCCAGCTTCCAGGATAAACCTCATTTGGTCATAAGATGCTTTATCTTTTTAATATGTTGTTGAATTCAATTTGCTAACATTTTGTATAGAATTTTTGTTCATGGGGGATTTTGGTCTGTAGTATTCTCTTGTAATGTCTTTGTCTTGTTTCATTTTGAAGGTAATCCTGGCCTCCTAGAGCAAGTTGGGAATTATTCTCTTGTCTTTGATATTTTTGGAAGAGTTTGTATAGAATTGGTATTTCTTCTTTAAATGTTTGATAGAATTTACCCATGAAGTCATCTCAGCCTGGAGTTTCTTAGGAGGAGGGTTTTGAACTATGCCATTTTCCTAAATAGATATAGGGCTATTCAGATTATTTATTTCTTCTAGAGTGAACTTTGGTAATTTTTGTCATTCAAGGAAATTGTCTATTTCATCTCAGTTGTCATATATATTGGCATAAAGTTGGTCATAATACTCCCTTATTGCCTTTTTAATCTGCGTAGAATCTGAAGTGATGTCATCTCTCTTGTCCTTGATATTTGTCATCTGTGTATTCTTTCCTTATTCCTAATAAGTCTGGCAAGAGTTTTATCAATTTATTGAGTTTCTCAAGAAAGCAGCTTTTGGTTTCATTGATTTTTCTATTGTTTTTCTGCTTTCTATTTTATTGATTTATACTTTGATCTTTATTATTTGCTTTCTTCTGCTTACTTTGGATATAATTTGCTTTTCTTTTTCTAGTGTCTTAAGGTCACTGATTTGAAACCTTTCTTCTATTCTAATATAGGTGTCTGATACTATAAATTTCCCCTTCAAAACGGCCTTAGTAGCTTCTTACAAATTTTGATTTGCTGTTTTTATTTTTATCAGTTCAAAATAAGTTTTAATTACCCTTTTAACTTCCTCTTTCATCCATATGTTATTTAGAAGTGTGTTATTTAGTTTGCAAATATGTGGATATTTTTCTAAGAGTATTTGTGTTATGAATATCTAATTTAATTCCATTATGGCCAAAGAACATACTTTGTATAGCTTGAACATACTTTGTATGGTTTGTCAGTTGTAATAGGAAAATTAAAACTTAGTGTCAACCAAAGGGAAATTGTTATATCTCAGGAAGCCCTAACAGCCAACTAAAGGTGCTGCAATCATCTAGTTCCCAGTTTAATTCAAGTTGACAAATATTTGTTGAACACTGATTATATATGCTCTAGCCCAAGGTACTGCACAGGTTACAAAAATAAGGAAAATAGAGTGCCCAATCTCAAGGAATTTACAGTCTAGACCTGAACTACTGATACTAGGAAAGACGTGGTAAACTCCAAATGTGAATGAAACAAAGAACAACAGGGATTCAAAGAATCAGGAAAGGCTTCACATAGGAGGTGGCATGTGAGAAGCATCTTGACAAAAAGAGTTCAAGTTTGACAGGCGGAGATGGTGGGAACAGCCCTCCAGGCAGAGGAAACAGCAGAAGCTCTGAGACAGGAAAACACAGTACATGGTCGGGGAACTTCACTTTGACAGGAGTTGAAGGACGTGGTGGAAGATAAGGCCGGAAGGATAGCTTGGGGAATAATTTATAGGATCCTGAGGTCTTTATACTTAGTTGAATAGGGATTTGGGTGCCATTGAGATCTTTGGAGCAGAAGAGTTCTTTTACTTCCCATGCCACATCTGCTCTATCAAGTCCTGGTGGGGCTCCATCCACCATACAGCTCTGGAAAATGTCAAGTGGTTGGATTACATCACTGACTCCCTTGCTTAAAACCCTTCAGTGGCTGCCCACTGCACTTAGAATAAAATTGAAACTTCTTTTCAGGCCCTGCAAGGTCTGCCTTCTGACTACGTCATCTCCTGCCATTTTTTTACTTTACTCAGGACATTCTACCTCCATTAGCTTCCTCTCACTTCCTCAAACGTAACTAGGGTTTCCCCCACTGAGGACCTGTGCATTTTCTCTTTCTTCTGTCTTGGACACTCTTTCCCAGCTCTTCACATGGCATGGTAGATAGCTTCTAAGATGGTCCGGATCATCACTGCCTCCTGGTATTCATACATTTGTGTAATCCTCCCCCCAGAGTAAGGGTTGGATTTAGTGACTTGCTTTTAGCAAGTAGAATGCAGTAGAGGTGATGGATTACAAAAAGAAAGTGGTTCCCATTGGGGTGCACTCTCTCACTGGCTTGCACTGAGGGAAGCCGCCTACTTACTGGGAGCTGTCCAATGCAGAGGCCCACGTGGCAAGGAACTGATGTCTCGGGCCAACAGCCAGCAAGGACCTGAGGCCTGCCAACAGCCATGTGGGTAAGGTTTAAGTCAGTCCTCCCCCAGAAGGGCCTTGAGTTGACTGCAGACCCAGCTAATACCTGGATTTTAGCCTTGTGAGAGACCCTGAGCCAGAGACATCCAGCCAAGCCATGCCTTCATCACTGGTTCACAGAAACCATGAGGTAATAAATGTTAGTAGTTTTAAGCTGCTAAGTTTTGGGGTAATTCATTATGCAGCAAGAGATAACTAATACATATGGCTGGCTCAGTCTCATCCTTCATGGCTCAGCTCAAGTGTCACCTCCTCAGAGAGGGCTTTCCTAACCATCCTAGCTAAAGTAACTTTCTTCCTGCCCTGCCTCTTCCTCAAGTCGCTTTCTAATATAGTGCCCTGTTTTCTTTCTCCCGTAGCACTTACTACCATCTTTAATTTACTCATTTACATATGTCTGGTCTGATATCCCACAACTAGAATGTAAACTCCTAAAGGGTAGAACTGTTGCCTGACTTGTTCACTGCCCTATCTCCAACACCTAGAAAGATGCCTGCTTCAAACACTTGTTGAATAAATGTAAGGGACTTTGACAGCCAACAAGACTTGGGGCTGTTTTCAGGTTCTAGAACAAGATCTGCTTTTATTTTACAGGTAAGGAAAGTAACTTGCCAGTCACACAGCTAGTAAGCAGTGGAGCTGGGATTCCAACCAAGATCTATCTGAATTCAAAGTCAATGCTTCTGCAAAAAATTAAAAATATTTAAAACAAAATGGAAGACAGGAGACAATAATCAAAGGGATGGGGGAGGAAGCGGAATACTTTACTAGAAACCATGTACTAGCCCATGAACAGTTGAAGTAGAAGAAAACATGAGACTCTGGGCTTACTTAGAAACCTCCTGTGTATTGAAAGGATCTAATGAGGGGCAGCCTAATCATGAGGGTCGTGTGAAAAATCATTTGTCATGGTAAAAGTGTCCACACTGCCTCGGTGCTTGCTGTCCACTCTCCCACCTCAGGTGGCTTTGCAGGTGCAGGTATCTGACTCTCTCTCAGGGGACTTTGGGTCCTGCAGTAGATTTTTGTGAACTTTGCAGATCTTGCTGCTCTGGCAACTTGGGATGCAATGCCTAGCAGGGACTACCAGATGTAGTACACTTGTAGTACATTACAAGGTGATTAAAGTCACCACACCACTGCCCACCCCCTCACCTACCACCTCCCGCCCTCGGTCTCCCCAGCAACAGCAAGAGGGAAACATAACCAGAATGCCATGTTCCTGGCAAGGGCTCCCACAGGCCTTTGCATTCATATCCCCACTCTGTCATATTACACTGCATATTAGTGGTGGGACCTTGAGCAGGGTACCTCTTGTGTACTTCAAAAGCTCTCAGCCTCACCTCTTATTTTGGCCATTGATGAGGTGACCAGTGCCGTGCAAGCCTAGATGGTGTAGCCTGACACTGTCTAAGCCATATGCCTCTTGATTTCAGTCCTGGCGCTTTTCTGACATGCCTTGTGGTATGTCTACAGGACTCCTCTCAGCTCTCACTCATGTGCAGCTTGGAAGTATGGTGCTTAATGTACTATGGGGCAAACTTTGACCAATGGAGTGGGACCTGGGGGCCGCTGATGGATAAATTTGTCTTCTGTCTCCCTTGGATGGAAAATTCTCAGAGGATTAAGCAACCAGTCTTCCACAGTGCTGGTCAACTCAATACACATCCTTGTGTTGGTTTCCTTTTCTTCCCGTTTCACTCCCTCTATCCCTCATTTCTGCCCCAGGATCATTTTCCCAATTAAACTACTCACCCAGAAGTCTTTGTCTTGGTCTTTGCTTTGGGGGAAGCATAGATTATTTAATCTCTCTGTGTCTCAGGTCATCATCTGTAAAATAGAGACTATTTGTGTCTATTTCATAAGGTTGATAGGAGTGTAAAGTAATAATCCATGAAAAGCATGTAGGAGACTGTCTGGTACACAGCAAGTGTTCTCTGAGTTCCAGCTATTGCTGTTGTTGAACAAAAAGGAGCCTCTAAGTGTATATGGAGAACCCACTTTGTCCCGAGCTCAGAGAAGAATTTATCACAATGTAGAACACCCTTCCTTCTTCTTCAATCTTTCAGCTGGATGCTTACATGTTCTCAACTATTCTACTGGAAGCAAATAAAAGAAAGACCTAGAGGTGCTCCACATAGAAAATTGGCCCTGATGGAGTCAAAAACAAAAATGTTGGGGAAGTTTTTTCCCCAAATTTAATAACCTGGGAATCATCAACATCAAACAATTCATTTAAAGGTCACATAGGCATGCTATTCTGAGATGTCTTCTGTGGGGGAAAATTCTCAATTGGGGATGTATGGCTAATGTATATCATTATTTTAAAGTGTAGGTCTGCAAGTCAGCCCTGTGTGAGTTGAATGTGTCCCCTCTATGGCATGCCTGCTCTTTGCTTAGCTACCACAGGTGTCAGCCATGTTTTAAACTAGATAGCCATGGAGAACTACCCCCAAAGACTTCCTTAAGTTTGGACAAAATTCTGAATATCAAAGTCAGCATTGGCTTTTCATTCTTCTTCATAGGCCATATCAAGTGCAACACCGAGTTCCACAGAGCCTCCCCTGGAAATGTCTCCCATACCTGACCTCCTCTTTCTATTCACCTTTACTTTTCCACACCTTAGCATTTCTTCAAACTATTTCCTTGGAACACCTTTTCTCTGTTCTCCGTCTGTCTGGTTCAGAACCATTCTTAAATTTTCACCTCATTTCTTCTCTATGAAGCAAACTCAAATCCCTGTCTTGCAGCTTCTCCTGCTTCTGTCATCTCAGCAAATGGCATCACCCACTAGCAGATAACCTCTCCTGAAGCTGCTCCCGGGCTTTGAATATACTCTTCTTCTACTCAGACTAGCTGAAGCCCAGTGTTATCCAGTAAGCCATAAGCAGCTGCCTCAGCCCATGCTGACAATCCCTTTTTCTCAACTTCCATCCTAGGCTAAGTCCATATCTGAATCACTTATATATCCTTACACATTTAGTTATACAATTGTATGTATGGGGGCCGTTCCCTGTCTCATATTGCTGTGTGGAGAGAGTTTCAAGGCAATGACACAGGGATGGGGAGCCTGGGCAGTGGTCTCCCTGAATTGAGGCGATGGAGCTCAGAGTATGTGAAGACCAAAGGGGCTAGAGTTTGCAGGACAGAGTATCAGAGAGGAGAGAGTTTCACATAGAGACTACTCTGAAGATTTGCAGAGTGTGCTCCTTGGATATTGATCATCACATGTGTGTGAGGGAACTACCCAAAGCCAGGTAAAGAACCACCCATAAAGATTAGAGGTAATAGTGACTGGCACTGACACAGGCAGGGAACAGTGCCTCTTTCCACCAGCCAGACTGAAAAACTTCATGATTTAGAGGGCATTGGGGAGTATACAAAGATGGATGTTGCCTCAGTAGGCAAATAAGTAACTCCAAACTGAGCACTGGTCTGGTCTCACCTGACAAATCATGAAAGCATGACCCAAGAGTGTTAAATTGCTTCCGAGTAACTTAACTGCATCCCAGAACAAAGCTCAAGAATATTTGTAGGGATCAAAAATATCACAGGTGAATAAAACATCATGGGTGAAGTGGTTGGGGAGGGGAGATGAATAAGTAGAGCACAGAGGATTTTTAAGGCAATGAAAATACTCTGTATGATATTATAATGATGGATATATGTCATTATATTTTTATCCAAACCCATAGAATGTACAAAATTAAGAGTGAACTCTAAGGTAAACTATGGACTTTGGGTGATTATGATGTGTCAATGTAGGTTCATCCTCGGTAAATGTACCATTCTGATGAGTGATATTGAAAATGGGGAAAGCTATTCATGTGCGGGGGCAAGGAGTATATGAGAAGTCTCTGTACTTTTCACTTTTGTTGTAAACCCAAAATGGCTCTAAAAAATAAAAATCTTTAGGAAAACAATCCACCTCCCAACAAGGTGAAATTTACAATGTATGGCATCCAATCAAAGATTTCCAGACATACAGAAAAGCAGGAAAATATGTCCCATAATGAGGAGAAAAATCAATCAATCAAAAATAAACCAGAACTGACACAGCTGTTAGAATAAGCAGTCCACCAAATTAAAAACAGTTATTATAACTGTATTCTATATGTTCAAAAAGTTAGATAGAGACATGAAGATAGGAAACCATGCAAACTGAACTTCTAGAGATGAAAACTACAACATCTATGATAAAAAAATACAGTGGAGGTAATTACAGTGGAGGCTGATTAGACATTACTGAAAAAAAATTAGTGAACTTGAAGACATAGTACTAGAAACTATCAAAATGAAACTGGAGTCCCTAGATGAGGTGGAAGAGGAACTAGGGAAGCTCAAAAATAATTGAAGAAATAGTGGCCAGAATTTTTTCAAATTACTGAAAACCCTGAACCCACAGATCCAAGATGCTCAATGGACCTCCAAAACAAGAATATGAAGAAAAATACATCAAGACACATCATAATCAAATTTCTCAAAAACAGTGACAAGGAAAACCTTGAAAACAGCCAGAGGGAAAAGTTATGTTACCAAGGAACACATACAAGGAAAACAACAGTTTTCTTATCAAAATATTATGAGACAACAATGGGAAAATATCTTTAAAGAACTTTAAAACAAAAACAAAAACAAAAAAAATCTGTCACCTAGAATTCTTTACTCAGTAAAAATATCTTTCAAAAATGAGGGACATGAAGACAGAAAGCAGGTTAGTGGTTACCAGGGTCTGGGGTGGGGAGAGAAGAATGAAGAAGGACTATTAATGCGTGTGGATTTGGTGGCGGTGGTGGAGGGGTGATGAAATGTTCTAGAGTTAGATAGTGGTAATAATTGAACAACTTTGTGACTGTACTGAAAACCAATGGATTATACAGTTTTAAAGAGTGAATTTTATGGTATGTGAATTTTATCTCAATTTTTAAAAAGCTGAAAAAAATAAAGAAAAATCACAAAGACTTTTCCAGACATACAACAGATGAAAGAATTTATCATGAGCCAACCTACATTCCAAGAAATGTGAAAGAAAATCCTACAAGCAGAAGGAAAATGATACCAGATGGAAATGTAGATCTGCACAAAGGAATGAAGAGCATTGGAAATGGTAACTATGTGGTAAATATATGACTTTTTCTTATTCAAATCTCTTTAAAAGACAACTTACTTTTTAAATAAAAATAATGATGAAATAATAAAAATGCATTATGGGGATTATATGCCATCCATAAGTAAAATGCGAGAAAATAATAGCATAAAGAGTGGGAAGGAACATTACAACATATTCTACAGATATTAAAAGGATAATAAGGGAATATTATAAACATCTTTATGCCAATAAATTAAACAACTTAGAAGAAATGGTCAAATTCCTTGAATGACACAAACTACTAGTTTATTCAAGAAGAAATAGATGGCCTGAATAGCCCTATATCTATTAAAGAAACTGAATTTGTAGCTAAAAATCTTCCCACAAAGAAAACTCCAGGCCCAAATTATTTCACTGGTGAATTCTACCACATAGTTATGAAATAAATAATATCACTGTTATACAAACTCTTCTCTGATATCAAAACCAAACAAAGACTTTACAGAAGAAAACTACGGAACAATATCCCTTATAAACATACATGCAAAAATTCGACACAAAATCTTAGTTAGTCAAACAAACAGTGAATAAAAAAGATAACACATCAGGGGCTGGCCCCATGGCACAGTGGTTAAGTCTGGCATGCTCCACTTTGGCAGCCCGGGTTTGCTGGTTCAGATCCCAGGCATGGACTTACACCATTCATCAAGCTATGCTGGCAGTGACCCACATACAAAATAGAGGAAGATTGGCACAGATGTTAGCTAAGGGCAAATTTTCCTCACCAAAAAAAAAAAAAAAAAAAGATAATACAATATGAGCAAGTGGGGTTTATCCCAGGAATGCCAGATTGATTTAACGTTTGAAAATCAGTCAATGTAATTTTCCATATTAATAAACTCAAAAAGAAAAGTCACATGATAATCTCAGTAAATGCAGGAGGAGCATTTGACAAAACCTAACATTCATTCCTGATAAAAACTCTCAGCAAATGAGAAATAGAAGGGAAATTCCTCAAACTGATAAAGGGTATCCACAAAAAACCTACAATACTATTACACTTAATGGTGAAAGACTGAATGCTTTTCCTCTGTCTTTAGCATCATGCTGGAGGATCTAGCTAATGCAATAAGGAAAAAAAGAAAGAAAATCTAGATTGGACAGGAAGAAGTAAAATTGTTTTTATTTGAGATGATGTGATAGTCTCTGTAGGAAATCCAATAGAAGCTCCCAATTCCCTTGTGGGTTTACAATAAATGAGGTTAGCAAGGTTGTAGAATACAAGATCAATAGACAAATATCAATTGTCCTATAATTAGCAACAAACCATCAGAAATTGAACTAAAAATTACTCTTTACAATAATGTTGAAATATATTGAATAGAGATAATTCTAACAAAAGATATGAAAGACCTGTACACTGACAACTACAAAACATTGCTAAGAAAAATTAAAGAAGTAAAATAATAGTAAAATAGAGAGATATACTGTGTTCATGAGTCAGAAGACTCAATATTGTTAAGATGTCATTTCTCCAAAAATTGATCTATAGACTAAACGCAATCTTAATCAAAATCCCAACAGGCTTTTTTATGGTAGACATTAACAAGCTGATTCTAAAATTTGTATGGAAATGCAAAGGACCTGAAAAAGTGAAAACATCATTGGAAAAGTAGAACGAAGATGGAGAACTAACACTATCTGATTTCAAAAATTATTATTTTTTAGTAATTAGTAATTTAGTAATTAGTAATCAAGACAGTGTGGTATTAGCACAAAATTAGAAAAATGTATCAGCGGAACAGAATAGAGAGTCCAGCAATAAACCTATACAAATATGGACAACTGATTTTTTACCAAGGTACAAGACAATTTAGTGGAGAAAGGATAGTCTTGTCATTAAATGGTGCTGGAACAACTGGATATCCATATGCAAAACAAAGAAACAAAAACCACCACAAACTAGTTCAATCCTTACCTTGTACCATATACAAAAATTTACTCAAAATAGGTCTTAGATCTGAAACTATAAAATTTTTAGAAGAAAACATAGGAGATAATCTTTGTGACTTTGGGTTAGATAAAGATTTCTTAGATACACTACCAAAAGTACAATTCATTAAAAAAATTAATAAATTAGACTTAAAATTAAACATTTCTATTTTTTAAAAAACACTGTTAAGAGAATGAAAAGAGTAGCCACAGACTGAGAGAAAATATTTTCAAATCACATATCTGATAGAAGTCTTGGATCCAGAATATATAAAAACTCTCAAAACGCAATTATAAGCAAACCAACAACCCATGTAAAAGTTGGCAAAAGATTTGAATAGACACTTTTTTTTTTTGTGAGGAAGATCAGCCCTGAGCTAACATCCATGCTAATCCTTCTCTTTTTGCTGAGGAAGACCCGCTCTGAGCTAACACCTATTGCCAATCCTCCTCCTTTTGTTCCCCAAAGCCCCAGTAGATAGCTGTACGTCATAGTTGCATATCCTTCTAGTTGCTGTATGTGGGACGCTGCCTCAGCATGGCCGGAGAAGCGGTGTGTCGGTGTGTGCCCAGGATCCGAACCTGCCGCCAGTAGCAGAGCGCGTGCACTTAACCACTAAGCCACGGGGCCAGCCCTGAATAGACACTTAATTAAAAAAGATATATGGTTGGCAAATAAATGTATGAAAAGGTGCTCAACATCATTAGCTATTAGGAAAATGTAAATTAAAACCACACTGTGATACCACTACACACTTACTAGAATGGCTAAAATTTAAACTCGCCATTCCTGGGCCGCCCCGTGGCTTAGCGGTTAGGTACGCACGCTCCGCTGCTGGCGGTCCAGGTTCAGATCCCAGGCATGCACTGACGCACCGCTTCTCCAGCCATGCTGAGGCCGCGTCCCACATACAGCAGCTAGAAGGATGTGCAGCTATGACATACAACTATCTACTGGGGCTTTGGGGGAAAACAAAACAAAACAAAACAAAACTCGCCATTCCTTGGGCTGGCCCCGTGGTGCGTAGTGGTTAAGTGCGCACACTCTGCTGCTGGCGGCCTGGGTTCTGATCTGCGCGCCTCTTGTCAGGCCATGCTGTGGTGGCGTCCCATATAAAAGTGGAGGAAGATGAGCACGGATGTTAGCCCAGGGCCAGTCTTCCTCAGCAAAAAAAAAGAGGAGGATTGGCATGGATGTTAGCTCAGGGCTGATCTTCCTCACGAAAAGAAAAAAAATAATAAACTCGCCATTCCAAGTGTTGGCAATGATGTAGAGAAACTAGAACTCTCACACACTGTTGATGAGAATATAAAATGGTATGTCCAATTCAAAAAAAGTATTTGGCAAGTGTTTTTTTTAAATTAAACATATACCAACAATATGACCCAGCCATTCCATCCTTAGCTATTTTCCCAAGAGAAAAAAAAGCATGTATTCATATGATGATTTGTACATGAATGCATATAGCAGCTTTATTTGTGATAGTCATGTATTCACTTATCTAAAACTTACAACTATCCTATGAGGTAGATACTCTCATTATTCCCATTTTCCAGGGTATTGTTAGGAAATGGAGAAGAGAAATGTTGAGTTGGCCACTTACACTTGTCCACCACAGAGGCTAATAATAGCACCTGACTCAAATTATATGTATTTTTATTATATATGGTATATATTTTAATAACAGCACCTGCCCCAAATAATATGCTATAATAATAACATCTGCCTCAAAGTGGGTTGGGAAGTTCAAATTGAATAATAGATATAATGTACATAATGTGCTGCCTAACATATTGTATGTGCTCGATAACGTGATTGATGAAGGTAATGATTTTCCAAAAACCATGTAATCCATAATTGAGAGAATATAAGATACATGGAATGCTTTGCCATGTTTTGCTGTATATCTTAGAGAAGTTAAATATAGAGAGCTCTTTTTTAAGGAAACAGTATCAAATTTTAATAAAACACTACTGAATTCTGGAGACAGTGAATGAGGTTTGTAGATTTTATTTCTTTAGCAAATAGGCAAATCTGTTGAGATCAGGGCCAAATTGTCTGCCTGAGAGCCTCTGTCTGTGAAACCTGTAATTCCTGATAGTTCGGCAGTTGTTTGAGCAGGGACTGCCAGGGTGTAAAATGAGAAGTCCCGTTGTTTTGAAGACATCTCTCCTTTGCCAGAAGGGCAGACCCGCAGTGGAACACCCTTACTCTAGCTGGCCTGGGAGAGGCAGGTGACAGCTTGTTAGAATAGGCAGGGCCACTAACTCTTCGCATAACTCTTCCAGCAATCAAAACAGCATTTATTGTTGTTATTTGATTGTGCAAATAATTCGTGATCTTCAGAGAAAAATAGAAAAACAGGAGCAAGCAAGAAGAGAATGTCATAATCATAGCCTCATAACCCCACCTGTCTATTAATGCCTTAGTGGAAATCCTTCCAGAACTTTTTCCACATATTTTTAAAAGAAACAAAAATGGGATAATAGCACAATACATACTTTTTTATAAATTGCTTTCTTCACTTGGCAATAGATTCTAAATTTTTTAAAATTTTGGTTGATGCATTTCTGCAACATCATTAATCTTCGTATGGATATACAATCATCTATTTAATCAGTCCCCTCATTTGGATATTTCCAATTATTTGAGATTCCAAACAAGGGTTTGCTGACCATCCTTGATTCAACCACATGATTCTACAAATTATTATCACTGATAATTTTCTTAGGCGGAATTCTCTAAAAGAGGAATTCCTTTGTCAAAGGATGTGAACATTTAAAAGATATTTCGATTTTCCAAATTGCCCTTCAAAGAAGTTGTACCAATTTATAGCTGTCACTGTCAGTGCACATACTGTGACTTTGAGACAAGCTCCATAAGAAAAGGTTGTGGTGAACTCATGTGTTAATAGTATATCCCTTTTTATCTGTGAGCAGCCAAATACAAAGCAAATGGAGTTGCTTTCTACATCTCAATTGTGATTAGGGTGGGCAGCTCAGGGTAACCGGGGCTAGGCAGGTGGATTTCTCCAGAGCTGGGGAGCTTGAAACGTGAGCCAACGAATAAAAATAGAAGAAATAGAAGAAAGGCAAAGCCCACTCAAGGAAATGTAAAGCAATCAATAGCGCATTTTTGCTATTGATCTTGTAAAATTGCTTTTAACGATATATTTTTGAGCCTCATGCTCTAACCAACTGAGCTAATCAGCCTCCTCAATATATTTTTTACAAAAGAACAAAGGGGATTCAGGGAGGTGGTTCCAAGGCTGGAGGGTGAAGGCGCTAGGAGGGGCTTGCAGGCTCGGAAGCCGGTGGAAGAGAAGCCCTCAGGATGTCTCAATTGAAAATCTAAGAACTGATAGCAGCTCATGCTTACACAGCACTTTACAGTTTACAGAGTACTTTTTTTGAAGTGCAGGGAAATAGTAGGACATCTGTTGTAACAGGAGCCTGGTCCTGGGGGGTGTTGGGGGATTTCTACACTAGGACTGCACTGACCA
This sequence comes from Diceros bicornis minor, assembly GCF_020826845.1. Taxonomy (NCBI): domain Eukaryota; kingdom Metazoa; phylum Chordata; class Mammalia; order Perissodactyla; family Rhinocerotidae; genus Diceros; species Diceros bicornis. The sequence goes on along the minus strand of NC_080751.1, from coordinate 3,392,195 downwards.
CTTCCTAACTTCTTATGGCTTGAAGGATAGAAACCACTTACTTTTTTCAACCACTGTAGCCAACTGCTATACGCTGAATGGTTGCGTCTCCCCCAAATTCATATGTTGAACGTAAACCCCACTGTGGGGTATTAGGAGGTGGGGCCTTTGGGAGGTGATTAGGTCGTGAGGGTGGAGCCCTCATGAATGGGACTAGTGCCCTTATAAAAGAGACTCCAGAAAGCTGCCTTGCCCTTTCTGCTATGACCACCATCTGTGAATCAGGAAGCAGGCCTTCCCCAGACACCAAATCTGCCTGCACCTTAATCTTGAACTTCTCAGCCTCCAGAACTGTGAGAAATAAATGTTTGTTGTCTACGCCACCCAGTCTATAGTATTTTTGTTATCACAGCTCAGATGGACTAAGACATGAGCTATTTTTTACATACAGGCAAATGCAATCCTAAATTATACAAATGATGAAATAATTTGTAAAATTCCTAAGGAGGGGAGAATGTTGCAAGATTTTATACAAGGTTGACAAGGTCAACCCTGTCAGAAAAAGCATACAGTCAGAAAGAGTCAGAAAGCATAGGAACTGCTGGTGTGGTGTGCTAGTGACAGAGCAGTGGGCAATGGCTAATTGCTGTTGACTATGGCTATTGCCATACTGACTGCTATATTAACTGGCATATTGATTGCCATAGATGTCGACAAATTGAGACATATTGACTATTGCCATTGACAAAGCTAATTGACCCAGGAAGGATGTGCATAGTGAAGAAGAGAAAAGGTAAAAACCCACAGAAGGCCAACTTCTTGGGGGAGGGATGGGGCCAGGGAAGAAGAGCCAGAGGAGAAAAAGAAGGAATGGCCAGACACCCAGGAGGAAACCAGCAGTGGGGTCACTGGCTGGAGAAGGGAAGAAACAGGGAGGACACATGTGCTGTTAACATATTTGAAAGTTTTCTTGTGGAAAAGAGATTAAACTTATTTTATGTAACAAGTATGTGACAAGTATTCATGTAACACAAGAGGTAAATCAAAACCCAGTGGGTGAAGGTGCAGGTAGGGGAATCTGTTTCAATTCAACAAACAGTAGTAATTAGCGTTCTTGTCTATTCAGGTTGCTTCACCTCCCCAGTGTCTCCTGTTGATAACCTAGTCCTTGGTTACAGCAGTGGGCAATAACTATTCCATCCCTCTGGCCACAGTGACTGGTCCAGGGATGGGCATATGACCCCAGCCAGAACAATTAGAATCCTTAACCACACATATTCTAACTGGACTGGCCTTCATTTCTTCCCCTTCAGTCATTGAATTTTTTGGCTATGGTCCCAGATCTGTTTGAGGGCGTGCTTCTTGCTGGACAAGGAGAGTCCACCTGTAAGAGGAGGTCTTCAGCACAAGTTTTCCTAACATGAATTAGTCATGAGATGATTGATTAATTAAAGAACACGATCCGTATGACGTGCCAACTGCTGCTGTTATAACCTCATCTAAAGTAGCAAGCAGGGCAGGAAAAACATAGTCTGAAACAATACCGGCTACAATGTCTGAGTGACTTCGTGCTTTGCTTATCAAAGCAGTGGGTGGTCAAGTTGATGAGTATGTGTGCATGTTGCACTAGTGATAAGGATGGTTGAGAGAGTAAAAGAAGGGTCATTACTCCTGAGAAAGAGCCATGTGTAACATGGAAATAAAAAATAATTATAAACCTACAAAGCCTTAGATTCATAGTTAATAGTATTGATGGGAAGTGTTGGAATAAAAGAATATAGTTTACTAATGCTATCTATGCTTCTCGGTGAAAAAAGAAAGAATCCTATAGGAAACTAAAGAGGTAAAAGTCCCATTTAAACTTAAATCTATTAGATTACCTGTATGAAATGCCATTTTTAAGTCGAAACTGTCAAAGAATAGCAATTTCATATGGTTTTCCCTAATATATAAGGTCTGTCTTTTGTTATGTCAAATAAGAACTAAGACACTTTCTGAGATATTAAACAGCTAATTACAGTTTAATTATAAAGTTCCTGTTTAATCTCCAGGAACATAATCTATAATTGCAACTAGTGGGATTGGGGAATGCTCTGGGGAGAGGAGTTTGCAACAGGTGTTGAAGACTTCTTGACTTAGTGATGGAGATGGTACAGAAAAATGTCCCTGGCCAAGCAAGCAGTATAAGTAAAAGAATGGCCAGAGCAGTGAGTCCAGTGTGCTTGTATATTTTTGTAAGGGGGGAAACTTTTGTGTAAGAAAGGGAAACTCAGTACATATTATTTACTTGTATAAAATGTTTCAAGTTTCTGTGTACTCACAAGAAAGTAATGTCAGTGGTGGACTATATGGAGTCAGGTATGGAATCTGGGTGGATGGAGGGCAGGAGTGGAGGGAAAACTTGCTCCTGTGACTAGAGTTTATGGTCCAAGAGAGAATTTAGTGGACAGCAGGACTAGGGTGGTGCTAGATCACGCAAAACCTTGAATGCTTTACTACAGGGTTTGTCAAGTGAATATATTTTGGAATGTAAATTTCTTTTTTTTTTTTAAAGATTTTATTTATTTATTTTTCCCCCCAAAGCCTCAGTAGATATTTGTATGTCATAGCTGCACATCCTTCTAGCTGATGTATGTGGGACGCGGCCTCAGCATGGCCGGAGAAGCGGTGTGTCGGTGCGCGCCCAGGATCCGAACCTCGGCCACCAGCAGCGGAGCGCGTGCACTTAACCGCTAAGCCACGGGGCCGGCCCTGGAATGTAAATTTCTTTTCTTAGCTTTCTTCTTTTTACTAACACTTTTACAGAAAAGAAATCATACATATGAAACAACTTGCTACAGTTTTTTGGATCTTTCTTCAATCCTTACCAGTGTACATACATATGGTTTATAAGTTCCTTATGGGATTGGCTGTGAATCACACATTCCACTCATCCCTGTTCACACCACCCTTTGCAATGTGACCTAGATGTTCCTCTCATCAAGACATGGAGTCTGTTGCCTCTCCTCTTGAATCTCTGCTGGCTTTGTGACTGGCTTTGACCAAGAGATTGCAGTTTCTGCTCTTGCCCTCTTGCAATACTGCCACCATCATATGAAGAAGCTTGACCTTACCTCCTTGCTATGAGAGACCATGTAGAGAGAGAAAGGCCTACGCTTCACCCAGCACCAAACTCCAGACATGTGAATGAAGCCATCTGAGACCATCCAGCCCCAGTCAAGCTGCCAGATGACTGCAATCACATGAGTGATCCCAGGCCAGGCCAGCCAAAACACCATGCAGCTGAACCCAGCCCGAATTGTTAACCCACAGAATTGTGAGCAAATAAAATGATTGTTGTTTTAAGCCACTAAGTTTTAGGTAGTTTGCATGCAATAATAGATAACTGGTACAGTTGGGTACATGCAATTTGCATTCTAATTTTGGAATTACCATTATTTTGGATAAATTTTTCATGTATTTGGATAAGTTGCAAGTTAACAATTTAAACTGACTATATGTAGTTCTATTGTATTACTTTACCATAGTTTACTTAAACTTTTCCCAATAATCGGACATTTGGTTTGTATACAGTTTTTCATTTTTATGTATAGTATTGTTCTAAACATCTTTGCACAAGTGGTTTCTAAATTTTTTCCCTGTTATTTTATTAGGAAATTTTCTTACCAAAAATGGAATCAGTGGGTGAAAGAATGTCAGGTGTTAACCCTCATTACATATTGCCTGACTGCTTTCCAAAAGATTGTTATCAATTTACTGTGTAGCCAGTAGTATACCTATCTCCCCATACCCATTTAGCAAACTTTTTAAAAATTTAGCAATTATTAAACTGAAGTGTAACATATATATAGCAAAGGATGCAAGTCTTAATATATATATTGATTAATATTTACAGATAGAGATCGATAGATAGATGGGTAGATAGGTAGGTAGATAGACAGATTCCACGTAATCACCCCCAGGTGAAGATTCAGAACATTTCCAGCTCCCCAGAAGTTTCTCTTGTGCCCTTCTCTTGTCCCCTTCCCAGTCAGTACCACTCCCAGAAGTAACCACTATTCTGATTTCCGTCACCATAGATTAGTTTTGTCTAATCTTGAACTTCATATAAATTGAATCACACAGATTGTACTCTTGTGTGTCTACCTTTTTTTGCTCATCATTATATCTGCAAACTTTATTCTTATTGTTGTTGTGTATGGTGGTAGCTCATTCTTTTCTTGTTGATGAATATTATTCCATTAAATAAGCATGCCACAATTTCTTTATCCAGTCTTCATTTGATGGACATTTGGGTAGTTTTCAGTTGGGTGCTATTTAACAATGGTTTTTAAACTTTTTTTCACTTATTTTAATAGTTTAATAGATGTGTGTTGGTACCTTAGAGGTGTTTCAATATTAATTTCTTCGATTACTGTTGTAGTGTAGCAGAGGATGGACTAGAGATGAGTCTGAATGAGTGAGCAGGGGCGAGATTCTAAAGGATTCTGTGAGACATGCTGAGGAACTTGTACTTTGCGGCATGGACAGAGAGAAGTCACTGAGGGATTTGAAGCAAGGGAGGGAACTTATAAACTTGCATTTTAGAAAAATAACGCTGGCAGTAGGGAGGAGAATGGATGGTTTGAGGAAAAGCCTGGAGGCAGAGGATTTCTAGGCAGAAGACTGTGGCAATGGCACAGGTGAAAGCTGAGCTGGGCCTGAACTAATACAGCAGCAACAGAACTCAGTGTCTGTTGAGATTTGGGGGATGAGGAATGGCAAGATCTAACTAGAGAGTCTCTGCTGGGAAACTAGGGTGGTGATAGAGACATTGACTAAGATAAGGAATGGGGATGGGGAGCAAGAGGAGATAGCGCCATAGAAAAGATAATAAGTTCATTTTGGATATGTTGAATTTGAGATACTTGTGGCACGTCCAGGTGGAGAGGACTATGTATTTGTCAAGTGGATCTGTAAGTCTAGAGTTCTGGAAGTAGTCCTGCTAGAGACAGGGATTTAGGAGTTTATCAGCACATAGGTAGAAGAGCCTGGAAGGTAGATAAAGTTAGTTAGAATAATCATTGAGGTGGAGAGAGTGGGCAGTGAGAAAGGAAGCCAAAGAAGAAGACTGAAGAAGAGAGGCCCAAGAAAAATGAGCAAGATGTGGGTCTGAGAAGTCCAGGGGTGCACATACATTTTTGAATTAGTGTTTTCACATTCTTTGGATAAATACCAAAGATGCACCTCTATGTTCATTGCAGCATTATTCACAATAGCCGAGACTTGGAAGCAACCTAAGTGCCCATCAATGGATGAATGAATAAAGAAGGTGTGGTATACATATACAATGGAATACTACTCAGCCATTAAAAAGACAAAATTGTGGCATTCCAGACAACATGGCTGGACCTTGAGGGTATTACAGCAAGCAAAATAAGTCAGACGGAGAAAGACAATCACCTTATGACTTGGCTCACATGTAGAAGATAAACAAACACATAGATATGGAGAACAGGTTGGTGGTTACCAGAGGGGAAGGGGGCAGGGGAAGGGCAAAGGAGGTAAAGGGGCATATGTGTACGATGATGGATAGCAACTAGATTTTTGGTGGTGAACACAGTATAGTCTATACAGAAGCTGAAATATAATGATGTACATCTGAAATTTATATAATGTTATAAGCCAATGTGACCTCAATAAAAAAAAAAAAAAAAAACAAAGAAATCCAGGGGTTGAAAATTTCAAAAAAAAAGAGTAGCTACAGACAGGTAGGTGAGATAAGGACTGCATAGTAACCTCTGGTTTGGAAATTAGCTCATTGGTGAGCTTACCACAGCAGTTTCGAAGGAGTGATGGGGTGAAAACCAGATTGCAGCGAGTTGAGGAAATGGATGGAGGTAACTAGACTTCCCTTTTGAAAAATTTAGCTTCAGATAAAAAGAAGGATGACAATATCAAAGCAAAGTTCAGCTTTTTTGTTTGTTTTTTTCTAAAAGTGACAGAGATCTGAGCATGTTTATAGGCTATGGAGAGCAAGAGATTGAATAAGCATGAGAAGGAGGCAATAACTGATGGACTAGGATCCTGGAGTTGGGAGTGGGAGGTGGAGATTATGTGTAGAGATAGAAGGGTTGCATAGGAAGAGGACGAGATGCATCTCATCCTCTGAGACTGAAGGAAGGGCACTGAGACCCCAATAGAAAATGGAAATCATCAATTTTGAGGGACACCACTCTGCTTAATGGTGTGGTTTGCTCCAGAAGCTTTCAGCAACCCGGGTGTAGGTGGAATGTTGGATTCTCTTGCTGTTGATCACTGAGATGGTGTCTAGTTTGTCAATATTTTAAGTAATGGCAAAAAAGTCATTTTTTTCATTCGTTCCTTCTTTCTTAAAAAACGTAATATTACTAACACATTTGAATGCCTGACCTCATTTCCCTCTCCTTCTCCTTTGAGGTAACCACTGTTCTGAAGTGGCAATATGTCATTGCCAACTAATGTTGTATTTTCACTAAGTATGTAGTATCCATAACTAATATGCAGCATTGTTTTGTATGTTTTAAGACTTAATAAAGTCATATCGTATTTATCATTCTGCAACTTGCTTTTTTTACTCATTCTTAGATTTTTGAGATTTATCTATATTAATCCATGTGGATGAAATTAGCTTTGCTTATTTAGCTGCTATGTGATTTTTCTTTGCATAAAAATGTTATAATTTATTTATCAATTCTCCAGTTTTACTTGTTTCATTATTACAAAAATGAACATGTGCAAGATTTTCTTTATAATGATGATTTCCACATTAAAAGAACATGTATCTTGTGTTTGTTAGATAATGTTCTTTTTCTTTTCTTTTTTTTTTTTTGGTGAGGAAGATTGGCCCTGAGCTAACATCTGTGCCAATCTTCCTCTATTTTGTATGTGGGATGCCACCACAGCATGGCTTGATGAGCAGTGTGTAGGTCCGCGCTCAGGATCCAAACCTGTGAACCCTAAGCAGCCAAAGTGGAAGGCGTGAACTTAACCACTACACCACTGGGCCAGCCCCATAAATTTTTTTTTTATTGTGGTGACATTGGTTTATAACATTATATAAATTTTTGGTGTACATCATTATATTTCAATTTCTGCATAGATTACATCATGATCACCACCCAAAGACTAATTACAATCCATCACCATACACATGTGCCTAATCACTCCTTTCGCCCTCCTCCCTTCCCCCTTCCCGTCTAGTAACCACCAATCCAATCTCTATCTCTGTGTGTTTGTTTGTTGTTGTTTTTATCTTCTATTTATGAGTGAGATCATATGGTATTGACTTTCTCCCTCTGACTTATTTTGCTTAGCATAATACCCTCATGGTCCATCCATGTTGTCACAAGTGGCCAGATTTCATCCTTTTTTTATGGCTGAGTAGTATTCCATTGTGTATATATACCAAATCTTCTTTATCCATTCATCTCTTGATGGGCACCTAGATTGTTTCCAAGTCTTGGCTATTGTCAATAATGCTGCAATGAATATAGGGGTGCATATATGTTTATGCATTCATGTTTTCATGTTCTTTGGATAAATACCCAGCAGTGGAATAGCTGGATCATATCGTAGTTCTATTCTTAATTCTTACTGTTTTCCGTAGTGGCTGCACCAGTTTACACTCCCACCAGCAGTGTATGAGAGTTCCCTTCTCTCCACATCCTCTCCAACACATGTTGTTTCCTGTCTTGTTAATTATAGCCATCCTGACAGGCATGGCTATATAATCTCATTGTAGTTTTGATTTGCATTTCCCTAACAGTTAATAATGTTGACATCTTTTCACGTGCCTGTTGGCCATCTGTATATCTTCTTTGGAGAAATGTCTGTTCAGATCTTTTGCCCATTTTTCAATTGGGTCATTAGTTTTTTTGTTGTTGAGATGCATGAATTCTTTATATATTTTGGAGGTTAACCCCTTATCAGATATATGGTTTGCAAATATCTTCTCCCAATTGTTAGGTTGTCTTTTTGTTTTATTGATGGTTTCCTTTGCTGTGCAGAAGTTTTTAGTTTGATGTAGTCCCATTTGTTTATTTTTTCTATTGTTTCCCTTGCCCAGTCAGACATGGTGCTTGAAAATATGCTGCTAAGACTGATGTTGAAGAGTGTACTGCCTGTGTTTCTTCTAGAAGTTTCATGGTTTCAGGTCTTACATTCTTTTTTTTTTTTTTTTTGTGAGGAAGATCAGCCCTGAGCTAATATCCACGCTAATCCTCCTCTTTTTGCTGAGGAAGACCAGCTCTGAGCTAACATCTATTGCCAATCCTCCTCCTGTTTTTTTTCCCCCAAAGCCCCAGTAGATAGTTGTATGTCATAGTTGCACATCCTTCTAGTTGCTGTATGTGGGACGTGGCCTCAGCATGGCCGGAGAAACAGTGCCTCCGTGTGCGCCCGGGATCCAAACCCGGGCCGCCAGGAGTGGAGCGCGCGCACTTAAACCGCTAAGCCACGGGGCCAGCCCTTACATTCTTGTCTTTAATCCATTTTGAGTTAATTTTTGTGTATGGTGTAAGATAATGGTCTACTTTCATTCTTTTGCATGTGGCTGTCCAGTTTTCCCAACACCGTTTATTGAAGGGACTTTCCTTTCTTTATTGTATGTTCTTGGCTCCCTTGTCGAAAATTAGCTGTCCATAGACATGTGAGTTTATTTCTGGTGTCTCGATTCTGTTCCATTGATCTGTGTGTCTGTTTTTGTTCCAGTACCATGCTGTTTGGGTTACTGTAGATTTGTAGTGTATTTTGAAATCAGGAAATGTGATTAGATAATGTTTTATTAATGTCAATTAGATCAAATTGCTTAATAGCATTATTGAAATCTTTTGTGTCTTTACTGACTTTTTGCCTGCTTGTTCTAGCAATTGCAGAGAGAATATTAAACTCTTCAAACATGATTGTGGATTTGTCTGTGTCTCCCTTTAGTTGTGTTGTTTTTGTTTAGTGTATGTTGAAACTTTGTTACTAAGTGCATGCACATATGGTTATGTCTTATTGATGGTGTGACTCTTTTATCATTAAAATGTCCCCTTTATATCTATTCGTACTCCTTGTCTTGAAATCTATTTTGTCTGATATTAATATTGCCACTTCGGCTTTCTTATGATTAATGTTTGCACGGTATATTTTTCTCCATCCCTTATCTTTACATTTAAATACATATTTAAATACGTATTTAAATGTAAAGTACATCTCCTGTAAGTCGCATTTAAATGGATCTTCATTTTTAAATCCAATCTGATAACATCTGCCTTTTAATTTGAGTACTTAACCTTTTTATATTTAAAATAATTTATATACTATAAGTTTTGGAGACAGATTGTTAGGGTTCAAATCTCAATTAGTCTACTTAAAGTCTATGTGATCTTGATGAAGTTACTTAACTGTTTTTCTTTTTTTGCTTCAGTTTCTTCATCTGTAAAGTGGGGTGTATAGTAATACCTACCTGTTGGATTTTTATGGGAATAATATGCATTGATATATATAAAGAGCTCAGTGCTGTGCCTGGTATATAGTAAAAAATAAATGTCAGCTAAAATCTGGATTTAACTTTTTGTGTTGTAGTGATTTGAAGGTATCATTTTAATGTCTATCATAGCTGAAAAAGATACCTCATGAAGATAATTCCAACTTATCTATATTTTCAATCTTATCTGGCAGTTACGCAAAAACTTTTGTTGAAATTTGGCTACTCAATTTCTGTCTTCCCTAATGATAATCAATTGTTCCCACAAACCAATCAGAATATGCTACATTTATGTTTTAAATAAATGTGTTCAAAATCCATTAGAGTGATTTAGAAACTTTTAAACAGGTTAGAAAATTCTGTTTGAAAGTTTTCACCTTTTTATTAACTATGCCTATAGAGTTTTTAAAAATATAATTGATCGACTTTAATTTTAGAGCAGTTTTAGGTTTAGAGAAAAACTGAGCAGAAAGTACAGAAAGCTCCCATATATCCCCTTTATCCCTGCTCCCCCAGTGTCCCCCATTACTAACATCTTGCATTGGTGTGGTACATTTGTTAACAATTGGTACATGAATATTGATACGTTATTATTAACCAAAGTCCACAGTTTACGTTAGGGTTCACTCTTTCTGTTGTATGGTTCTATGGGTTTTGACAAACGTATGCTGTCATGTATCCACCATTACAGTACCATACAGAGTAGTTTCACTGCTCTAAAATTTCCCTGTGCTCCAGCTATTCATCCTTCCCTCTTTGCCCCAGAGCTCCTGGCCTCCACTGATTTTTTACTGTTTCTATAATTTTTCCTTTTCTAGAACATCATATAGTTGGAATCATACAGTATGTAGACTTTTCAGACTGGCTTCTCTCACTTAGAAATACACATTTAAAGTTATTCGATGTCTTTTCATGGCTTCATTGCTCATTACTTCTTTTTTTTTTTTTTTTTGTGAGGAGATCAGCCCTGAGCTAACATCCGCCAATCCTCCTCTTTTTTTGCTGAGGAAGACGGCCCTGGGCTAACATCGGTGCCTATCTTCCTCCACTTTATATGGGACGCCGCCACAGCATGGCTTACCAAGCAGTACTTCGGTGCGCGCCCGGGATCCGAACCAGCTAACCCCGGGCCGCCGCAGCGGAGCGCGCGCACCCAACCGCTTGCGCCACCGGGCCGGCCCCTGCTCATTACTTTTTATTGACGAAAAATATTCTATTGTATGGATGTACACTTTGTTTATACATTCACCTATTGAAGGACATCTTGGTTGCTTTCATTTTTGCAATTATGAATAAGGCTGCTATAAACATTTCTGTGCAGGTTTTAGTGTGAATATATTTTCAACTAATTTAAGTAAACATCAAGGAGTGTAACTGCTGGATTGTATGTTAAGAGTGGGTTTTGTTTTCTAAGAAACTGCCAAACTGTCTTCCAAAGTGGCTGTAACCGTTTTGCATTCCCACTAGCAATGAATGAGAGCCCCTGTTGTTCCACATTCTCTCCATCACTTGGTGTTGTCAGTGTTTTGGATTTGACTTTGTATGTTAACCTTATATTCGACAACTTTGCTATAATCATTTATTAGTTCCAGGAGTTTTTTTTTTTTTCGTTGATTCTTTGGAATTTTCTACATAGATGGTCATGTCATCTGTGAACAAAGTTTTTTTTCTTCCTTCTTGATCTGTGTCCTTTGAATTTCCTTTTCTTGTCTTATTGCTTTAGCAAGGACTTTCAGTATGATATTGAACAGGAGTGGTGAGAGAAGACATCCTTGCTTAGTTCCTGATCTTAGGGGGAAAGAATCTAGTAACATCAAGCTTACTGGTAGGAAACTAGATTATTCTTCTTTGTCTGCCTATTAAGTTTTTATTCTGATCTTCTAGTTTCCTAAGGTAATTAGATTATTAAATTCAGATCTTTCTTCTTTTCCAATATATGGATTTAATGGTATAAAATTCCCCCTAAGCACTGTTTTCAGTGTATCCCACTAATTTTGGTAAGTTGTGGTTTCATTTTCATTGATTTCAAAATAATTTTTAATTTCTCTTAAGACTTCTTCTTTGACCTATTTGTTATTTAGAAGTGTGTTATTTAATTGCCAAAGATTTGGGGATTTTACAGCTATCTTTCTGTTATTGATTTCTAGTTTACTTCCATTATCATCTGAGAGCATACTCTGTATGATTTCTACTCCTTTAAATTTGTTAAGGTGTGTTTTATGACCAAGAATGTGGTCTCTTTTGACCAGTGTTCCATGTGAGCTTGAGAAGAATGTGTATTCTACTGTTGTTGAAGGAAGTACTCTATAAATATCAGTTAGATCTAGTTGATTGCTGGTACTGCTCAGCTCAACTACATAATTGCTGATTTTCTGCCTGCTGGATCTGTCCATTACTGAAAGAGTGGTGTTGAAATATCCAAGTATATTAGTGAATTCATCCATTTCACCTTGTAGTTCTACCAGGTTCTGCCTCACATATTTTGAGCTCTGTTGTTAGGCGCATACACATTAAGAATTGTTCTGTTTTCTTGGAGAATTCACCTCTTTATCATTATGTAATGCCTCTCTTTATCACTGATAATTTTCCTTGCAGTGAAGTCTGCTTTGCGTGAAATTCATGTGCCACACCAGCTTTCTTTTAACTAGTCCTAGCATGGTATATTGTTCTCCATCTTTTTACTTTTAATCTATCTGTGTCTTTATATTTGAAATGGGTTTATTTTAAACAACATATATGCATTTTTTATCCATTCTGACAGTCTCTGTTTTTTAACTGTTGTATTTAGATCATTCACATTTAAAGTGATTATTGATATAGTTGGATTAATATCTACCATATTTATAATGGTTTTCTATTTGTTTCCCTTATTCTTTGTTTCTTTTTTGTCTTCCAGTCTTTTTCTGCCTTCTCTAGTTTTTTTTTTTTTCTTGTGAGGAAGATCAGCCCTGAGCTAACATCCATGCCAATCCTCCTCTTTTTGCTGAGGAAGACTGGCTCTGAGCTAACATCTATTGCCAATCCTCCTCCTTTTTCTCCCCAACGCCCCAGCAGATAGTTGTATAGCATAGTTGCACAGCCTTCTAGTTGCTGTATGTGGGACGCCGCCTCAGCATGGCCGGACAAGCGGTGCCTCGGTGCGCACCCAGGATCTGAACCCCGGGCCGCCAGTAGTGGACCGTGTGCACTTAACCGCTAAGCCACGGGGCCGGCCCCTGCCTTCTCTAGTTTTAATTGAGCATTTTATTTAATTACATTTTCTCTCCTCTCTTAGCATATCAATTATACTTCTTTAAAAAAAAAATAGTGGTTTCCCTAGAGCTTGCAATCTAATTTACAACTAATCCAGGTCCACTGACAAATAACACTATGGTGCTTCATGGGTAGTGCAAGCAATTTGTAACAGAGTATTACCAATGCCTCCCTCCCATCTCTTGTAACATTGCTGTCACTCATTTCACTTATTCATAAACTATAATCACTGACAGCATAAATTGTATTGGTTAGAACTGAATTGTATAAAAATTTCACATTTTTTGGTAATTTTTCTCATTTAGTTATTTATTATGCTCTACCATTTTCTATTTTATTAGTGTTTGTATTTTTTTTTTTTTTTTTGCGAAGAAGATCAGCCCTGAGCTAACATCTGCCAATCCTCCTCTTTTTGCTGAGGAAGACTGGCCCTGGGCTAACATCCATGCCCATCTTCCTCCACTTTATATGGGACGCCGCCACAGCATGGCTTGACAAGTGGTGCGTGGGTGCGCGCCCGGGATCCAACCGGCCAACCACAGGCCGCCACAGTGGAGCGCGTGCTCTTAACCACTTGCGCCACCAGGCCGGCCCTTAGTGTTTGTGTTTTTTGTGTGCGTGTGCGTGAGGAAGATTAGCCCTGAGCTAACATCCGTTGCCAATCCTCCTCTTTTTGCTGAGGAAGATTGGCTCTGGGCTAACATCTGTTCCCATCTTCCTCTACTTTATATGGGATGCTGCCACAGCATGGCTTGATAAGCAGTGCATTGGTCTGCACCCGGGGTCCAAACTTGCCAACCCTGGGCCGCTGCAGCAGAGCGTGCAATCTTAACTGCTAGGCCACCGGGCCAGCCCTACTGTTTGTATCTTTAAACATGTGTTTGTCCAACATGGTGGTTTTTAAAGACAAGGTGTGAGATGGAAAAGATTTTAGGCCTAGGTCTGTGGACCCTTCTGGTCAAGTTAATGATGCAGAGTTTCAATCTTTTGAGGCGTTTCATTGCACTCGGAGATAAGAGACTCTGGTAATCCAAGTTGTTTTACTCCTTGGTACATTGTCTGTGTTAAACAACTTATACATTAAGCAATGGCTCCCTCCAAATTGCAAAGACACTTAACTCCAAATCACAGTCATTTGACAAGTAAGGGGGCTGATTTTAAATGGCTATTGAAATCTCAAAACAGAGTAAAGCTGTTGTTAAAAAAAAAGTCACAATCAGTGAAAAGGCTCAGGAAGCAAGTTATTTAGCAGCATCTATTTATTGTCCAGAAAAGGAAGAGGCACCCAGTTGGTGAGAACCTCATAATGTCAGTGTGTAAAATCAGAGTGAGTAAAATGCTAGGATAAGATATAGTATGAGAAAATGAAAAGATTCTTCTCTCTAGCAGTATAATCAGTCAAAATATTGGTGACACATAACATTATGCTGAAGAAGTTTTGTGTAATAAACTGAACAACAATTGCTATTCTATCCAGGTTGATGAGTGAACAGATTTTACCAATAAATGTCTTATAATAACATTTATAAAATTTGGAAATAATGGTGAAAACCAAGAGAATTTTTTTTTTGTGTTGCGAAGAGCTGTCCAAACATGTTAAGGCCAAGATACCTTTAATGTTTTGTCTTCATAAGTGGAATGAAGAGGTCTGACCTGGAGGAACTGTGTGGGCATCTGTACTGACAGGGCCCACCAATGGTTGCCTCCAAGAGGGGCTTTGCCTCTAATGGACAGAGAAAAGTCTGACTTTGTTCACAACACACTGTTTTCTTCATAGAGAGATGCTGGTGTCAAAGCCTGTTAAAGAAGAAATTTAAAAAGTCTGGATGATGAGACAAAAATGGTCAACTTCATTAAAGACAGACCAATTCACCTGAGAATATTTTTTAAACTGTGTAAACACCTGGCTAAAGAACAAATAAATCTGCTACAAACTGAAGTCTGGCAGCTTAGCAGTGGAAGACTTCTCAACAGGAGTTCAGGCTAAAAGATGAATCACGAACCCCTGGAGAAAATGTTTTGACTTCAAGTGGCAAGGTTCTTGGATTGAAAAGAAATGGAATCTTTTGATGAATTATGTTGCAAAAGGAAATTTGACGTGTTTCCACTGTTGATTGAGTTTGAAGGTGAGGAAGGGTCTCTGCTAGTCTCACATCTTATTGAAAATCACCTGGGAGAACCACAGAACCACATTATGGTATGTTCCCTCCCTGTCAACACAAGGGAATGACTTGGATAACGACACTCACTGAATATTCCGCTCAATCTGAGAACGTGACTTTGAGAGAAGGACTTTGTGAGCTGCAGTCAAATTGTAAACTCAAGGTGAGATTTACTGAACTGCTTCTAGACAAGTTCTGGATTCTTATGAAAAAGTAGGATTCTGCTATTCATGGGAAAGCAATGAACATTTTGCTGAATGTTTAATTTCTTTTAAATGTGTAAATAAGCTTTTTTCTTATTTAACAAGCATCAGAAATGGTCTCATTTCAGTTGAAAATAAAATCTCTGTGTTAGACCAGCAAAAAAACAAACACACGTTTCAATTGAGGTAAATTTCATTCTTCAATTTTTGTTTCAAAATGAATACTTTTAATGCTTTTCTATAGTCTGATAAAAGAGATCAAGAGAGTAACACATGTCTTTAATAATTTTGCAGTTGCCAGTCCTATATGGGAGCCTGATCATGTCGCTCAGTAAGAAAATGCTTTTATACTATCTTGAATAAAATTATCTTAGGCCATATTTTTATTCATATTGCTTGGTTTTTAGTTTTAGTAGCTTTTCAACATTGTCAATGTCGAATTTTTATGTTGAATGTTAAATTTCACGTTTTAAATAAAATTATTTAAAATAAATTTATAATTTTTATGTAAATTAAATCTACTCCCCCTACTTTTAAAAAAATTAAATTTCATTGTGCCTTTAAGCTGTTATTTAACAAAAATGTATTATATTTGCCTTATGAGTTTTAAATATTTATGACAAGACAATAAGGAGATAAATTTCAAGAAAAAGAAGTTAATCTTAAGTATCTGATTCTTTTTCAAGAACAGATGGTTAAAAAGATATTTTAATTTTAAATACTGAAAATAACTACTCTCACACACACATGCCAACCTCATTAGAATCTCCTTTAGTGGGAATTTGTGATAAGCATTTCAGATCTACTTGGACAAGGTAAAAAATCAAGTAGGTATTATGAGTTAATATCTTTTGTTGGGAGGATGAACCACACAAAAATGGTAGGCTAATCATTTAGGCAAAATAAACAGATCCTCAAAAAAATGTCATTCTCTACTCAAAAGAGCATTGGAAATTATTATTGGATTGTTAGATCTACAATTTACTGATCATGCTAATATACTAAGAGCGGTAGGTAAAATAATTTTTATACAAAGGTTCTCTGAGACCTGAAAATTACACCAAGAGTTCCTCTAAAGGGAAAATATTGAGAAAGACCGTGCTAGTGAACTCCTGTGTGGTACCAAAAAATTGCACTGTGTCTTCCCATCTCAATACAAAGTATTGTATAGAGTCTGTGACTTAAAATTCTTTAAAAAAATTAAATTAATCATGTTCATGACATCCTGTAGCAAATACACTGCAGTATGTCACATATACAGAAAGTAAAAGAAAAGGTATATCACAGTGTCAATCTGTTACTGAATCAGGTTCATTTTGCCTGCCACATAGTAGGCCAGTCACCAAGAAGGCAAGTTTGCAGCAGAGAAAGAGTTTATTCACAAGGCAGCCAAGCGAGGAGACAGCATAACAAGCCTCAAATCTGCTTCTCTCAAAATGGGGATTAGGGATATTTATGGGATAAAGGGGCAGGGTGGTCTGAAGTGTGGGGATAGATGATTGCAGGTAAGGAGAAGTGAGGTAATAGATGATCCGCACAAGCCTAGTCAAGCTTCTCGGCTCTTCATAGGACTCATGTTCACAAAATGGTGGCAATAGCGTGATCTGAGGGTGGAGTTTTTGGCCCCCTGACATCAAAGGGTTACCAATTTGGCATTTGTGCAGGCTCATTGATGAGTTTCTGGTCTTAATCAGCCTGAACCAGACAAGGAGTCGACTGAAAACAACTTAAGCCCTGTTACCATGGTGACCCAAGCGTCACAGATGTTATCTATAGCATGGGTTTCAGTAATGCATTATCTAAGGACTTTTGCAAACAGACAACTGAGTATAGTTAAAGCAAGTTGGCCTCCAGTTTCAAATCTATAAAATAAATATTAATAAGCTTAATTTCTTATTTTAAAGATATATAATTTTAATAAATTACATATTATATAAATTGTATATTATATATTAAATAAAAAATATATAGTTTTAATAATTTCTTCCTGTCTCCCAATAGATCATTTTGAATATTTTCAGGGGTGCATACACCCACTTTGGAAGCTACTGTTCTAATCATTGAGTTCCCAGTCATAACTCACACTTCTACAGTCAACTGATTTTCAACAAAGGTGTCAAGACCATTCAATGGGGAAAAAATAGTTTCTTCAACAAGTGGTGCTGGGAAAACTGGATATCCACATGCAAAAGAATGAAGTTGAACCCTTCACTCACACCATATACAAAAATTAACTCAAAATGCACCAAAGACCTAAATATAAGAGATAAAACTACAAAACTCTTAGAAGAAAACAGGGAAATTTTCATGACCCCAATTTGGCAATGGATTCTTAGATATGATGCCAAAGGCACAAGCAACACAAGAAAAAATACATAAAAAAGACTTCATCGAAATTAAAAACTTGGTAGTACCAAAAGGCACTATGAAGAGAGTGAAAAAACCCACAGAATGGGAGAAAATATTTGCAAATCATATATCTGATAAAAGTCTAACATCCATATTAAAAAAACTCTTACAACTCAACAACAAAAAGACAAACAACCCAATTAAAAAATGGGCAAAGGGGGTGGTATAATAAGAAATTTATTTGGTGCTTGCCCTGGGTTCCTGGTACAAAGTACCTAAAACCCTTGGAATTTCCTGAGTAATAGGAGTGTCTTGTTATTCATAAGGAGCTCCTTTAGAGCACAGCTGAGTTTATGCTACTGAGACTAGGCTGGAGCCCCTACATAGCCTCAGAATGGGGCTGGTCACCGGAAAGATCAAGTGATTAGTGAGTTGGAAATTTCAGCCCCATCTACCAATGTCTGGGAAGGGGCAGGAGCGGGGCGGGGGGAGGATCTGCAGATTAAGCTCTGTAAAAACTCTTGAACAGCATGATTTGATGAGCTTCTGGGTTGGTGAAAACATCCATATGCTGGAGGGTGGTGCTTCTCATTTCCACAGGGACAGAAGCTCCTGTGTACAGGATCCTTCTAGACTTTGATTTACGTACTTTTTCATCTGGTTGTTCATCTGTATCCTTTATAATAAACTGGTAAACATAAGTAAATGTTCCCCTGAGCTCTAGGAGCTATTCTAACAAATGATTGAACTAGAGGTGAGGGGTCCAGGAAACTCTGGACTTGCAATTAGTGTCTGATGTGGGAACAGTCTTGTGGGACTCCGCACTTAACCTGTGGGATCTGACACTATCTCCAAGTAGATAGTGTCAGAATTGAGTTAAATTTCTAGGACATCCTGTGAGTGTCCGCTGAGAATTGGAGAATTGCTTGATGGTGTTGGAAAACACTCCAGAATAGGCATTTCTCCAAAGAAGATATACAAATGGCCAACAAACACGTGAAAAAGATGTTCAATGTCATTAGTCATTAGGGAAATGGAAATGAAAACCACAATGTGATACCACTTCACACTTGGTGAGATGGCTATAATAATAAATAAAAACAAAAACAAAAACAAAAAACAGAAAATAGCAAGTGTTGACAAAGGATGTGGGTAAAGTGGAATTCCCATACATTGCAGGTGGAATTTAAAACGGAGCAACTGCTGTAGAAAACAGTTTGGCACTTCCTCAATAAGTTAAAAATAGAATTACCATATGATCCAGCAATTCCACTCCTGGGTACATACCCAATAGAATTGAAAATAGGTGTTCACACAAAAACTTGTACGCAAATGCTCAAAGCAACACTATTCATAATAGTCAAAAAGTGGAAGCAATCCAAGTATTCACCAACTGATGAATGAATAAACAAAATGTAATATATCTATCAATAGAATATTATTCAGTCATCAAATGGAATGAAGTCCTAATACATGTTACAACATGGATGAACCTTGAAAACGTTATGCTAAGTGAAATAAGCCAGTTGCAAAAGGTCATATATCATAGGACTCCATTTACAGGAAACAAAATCCATGGAGACAAAAAGCATATTTATGGTGCCTGAGTCTGTGGGGGAGAGGCATAGGGAGTGGCTGCTTAATCAGGATAGTGCTTCTTTTTGAGTAATGAAAATGTTCTGGAACTATTACACTGTAATTATCTCATCCAGATAATTCCAGGATAATCGCCATCTCAAAATCCTTAACTTTATCACATCTGCAAATTCCCTTTTACCATGTAAGCAATATATTCACAGCTTCCAGGGATTAGGGTGTGGACATATTTGGGAGGCTGTTATCCAGGCTAACACAGAACCTATTGTGGATGTTGTGGGGCTCTGCGCAGGACCCTTGGAGGACCAGGGCATTTATTCCCTCAGCTACTGGAGGTGTGTCATATTGAGGCTCACTGCTGAGTCTCTCTCCAGAAATTATCCTTGACTGAAAGGAGCTACCTCACCCAGGATTATGGCCCCTCCCCAGGGATAGCCCACATCTAATAACTGGTTCACACAGGGATACAAAGTCCTGGCCCCCTTGCCTTGGGGCCATCCGAACCCCAAATCTCCCCCATGGGATTAGTTGAGGGCTCTGTTGCAATCGTATAAAGGTTCAACTTCTCCCTCTGCTGAATGCTACTTCTCTCCCTCCTTACAGGCATTTTTCCTCCCCGATAACCTCTCTACAAAGATCTCTGTCTCAGAGCCTGTTTCCCAGAGAACCAAGGTACAACATGATCAGTTAACACTACTGCTAGCAGACTGGAGAGTTTCTGGGTCTCACATCCTTGCCAACACGTGGCATTATCAGACTTACTAACTTATGCAAACCCAAATATGTGAAATGGTCTCGCATTGTTTTATTCTGTGCTTCATTGATTACTAGCAAGGTTGAGCATGTCTTCAATCCTTTACTGGCCACTCCAATTTTTCCTCCTGTAAATCAACTGGATAAACTTTTTTCTTTCTTTCCTTCTTACTTCCTTTAAGTTTTATAAATCTTGTTGCATAAATTTTTTTCCAAATACCTTTTTTATTACAAAGTAGCATATGTTTTTTGCAGAAATGTAAAACACACACACACACCACAGAGAAATAGATAAATAAAAGTTACCTGTAATCTCATCCTCCAATGGTAAGTAGTAAGTAATATTTTGGCTTACATCATTTCCCTCTATATATTTATTGATTGCAGTATCTTCTTTCTCATTTTGGGCCTTCTTAATTTATGTATTCTGTGTGCCTTTTAAAAATTAGTTGCGCTGATCTTTTATCTGCATTTTAATCTTCAAAGAACTAATTTTTAGCTTTATTTATTATTCATACTAAGTTAACATTTTTCCAATACTATATTTCTACTTTTAATTTTATTGCTATACCTTTCCTAGTTTCCTTTTCTATTTTTCTAAAGTATAAATTTGATTAATTAGGTTTCTCTTTTCTCTCTTTTTGTGAATATAAGCATTTTAATCAATACTTATATTGCTTTTGGCTCTATCCCAAAGATTTAAAAATGTTTTGCCTAGGATTTATATTTTTAAAAAATATTCCATTATTATTTCTGGACTTTCTCCCTAAAGAGAATATTTTTAACATAATTTTTATTATTTCCTCACATAATTGGGTACTCCACGATAATGTATTAATTATTCTAAAATTATATAGAATTCTCTGTAGAATTTAAGCTTACTTAAGATTATTGTGTAGTTTTATAAAAGTTTAATGGACTCTCACTTTTGGCCAACATGGAGTAATGGGAAGTGGATTTACCCTCCCACCTGAAACAATAAGAATAGAACCAGATAAAATGTTTGAAACAATAGTTTTCAACACTGCACATTGGGCAGTGATGGAAGGTGATCCCTAAGAGATAAGAAAAAAATGAGGTAGGCCCTATAATTTCCCCAATTTTCTGTCTTTAGAGAGTTTCCAGTCTATGGCATAGGAGGAGGGGACCTCGGGTGGAATCACTGGACTCTCTGAATGGAGGAGACAGAACTGAGAGTCTGGGGAGACCAAGATGGCTATACATCACAAGACAGAGTACCAGAGAGATACAAAGAAAGAACACTGAAGATCTGCAGAAGATCCCCCCCAAGTATTGAGCAGAGTACTAATTAGTGCATATGTGTAAGGAAATTACCCAAGGCTTGGGAAAAAGCCATCTGAAAGGATTAGAGGAATTTATGCAGGGCCAGGAATAGGGCCAGCCAACCAAATTGAATGGCCTCATAATTCATTCGGCATTGGATAGAGTACTCAGAAGGATCTCACTTCAGTAGTTAAAAATAATTAACCCTTGACTAAACATGGCTCTGGTCCCACCTAACAATATTAAAAAAAACACCTGAAAGGATCAAAATGTTTCCAAGTAACCGCACCCCAGACCCAAGCTTAAGAATATTCATAGGATAAAAAACAGCCACCTCTCTTGGGCCGGCTCCGTGGCTTAGTGGTTAAGTGCACGTGCTCCGCTGCTGGTGGCCCGGGTTCGGATCCCGGGCGCTCACCGATGCACCGCTTCTCCGGCCATGCTGAGGCCGCGTCCCACATATAGCAACTAGAAGGATGTGCACCTATGACATACAACTATCTACTGGGGCTTTGGGGGGAAATAAATAAATAAATAAATAAATAAATAAATAAAATCTTAAAAAAAAAAAATAGCCACCTCTCAACAAGGCAAAATTCACAATGTCTGGCATCTAATCAAGGATTATTAGACATGCAAAGAAGCAGGAAAATATGACCCATGATGAGGACAGAATCAATAAATCAAAACTGAACCAGAACTTACACAACTGTTAGAATTAGCAGTCAATGACATTAAAAGACTTATTATAACTGTATTCTGTGTTCAAAAATTAAATAAAGATGTAAAAAAATAAAATACCTAGCTAAATTTATAGAGATAAATACTATAGTATCTGGGGTGAAAAATATATTGAATGTGATTAATGGCAGATCATAAATCGACAAAGAAAAGATTCGTGAACTTCAATATATAGCAATAGAAACTATCTAAACTGAAACTTAGATTACAACAATAATTTAAGGAAAAAGGAAGAGAAAATCAGTGGTTTGTGGGGCAACTTCAAACAGCCTGATATAAATGTAATTGGATTCCCCAGTGGAGGCAGGAGTTGGGGTGGGGATCTGCAAAATATTTGAAGAAGCAATGGCCAAATTTTTTTCATATTTGATGAAAATTACAAATCCAAAGATTCAAGAAGCTTGACAAATCCCCAGCACAAGAAATATTACAAAAACTACAGCAAGATGCATCATTATCAGCTTACAAAAAAAAGTGATAAAGAGAAAAATCTTAAAAGCAACCAGAGAAAAGATACAAGTTATGCACAGAGAAACAAAGATTAAGATGGCGGCAGATTTCTCTTTGGAAACACTGCAAGTTAGATGACAGAGAGCAATATGTTTAAAATGTTGAAAGAAAAAACCCTGTCACTCTTAGAATTCTATACCCATCGAATATATACTTTTCAAAAATGAAGGTGATTTAAGACATTTTCATACACATAAATGATGAAAAGATTCATCACCAGCAGACCTAGATTAAAAGAAATATAGAAGGAAGTCTTCAGACAGAGGGAAAAGTATGTCAGATGGAAATATAGATCTATATAAAGGAATTAAAAACACTGGAAATGGTAACCATATGAGTAAACATTTGCCCCTTTTTCTTATTTAAATATCTTTCAAAGATAACTGACTGTTTAAGAAAAAACAAGAACAATGTATTATGGGGTTTCTAACACATGTATAATTCAAATATATGACAACAATAGCATAAAAGTCAGTGTGGGAAGAAATAGAAGTATATTATTATAAGGTTTATATAGTGTTCATGAAGTGGCATGATATCACTTCAAGGCAAACTGTGATAAGTTCAAAATAATGTAATATAATTAAATTAAATTAAATCAACCACCAAACAAACAAAAAAAGTAATAGCTAATACCTAACACAAGATATAAAAAGGAATCATAAAAAATACTCAAACCAAAGAAAATGAAGAAAAGGAGAACAAAGTACATATGGAGCAATTAGAAAACATGTATCAAAATGATAGACTTAAACCTACTATATCAATAATTACATAAGTATAAATGATCTAAACACCTCAATTAAAAGTCCGAGATTGTCAGATTGGATGAGAAAACAAGATCTAATTATATGCAGCTTATAAGAAACACACTTTATAAAGACACAAATTGGTTAAAAGTTAAAGAATGGAAAAAATATACCATGCTAGCAGTAATCAAAAGAAAGCTTGGTTGGCTATAACAATATAAGACAGTATATTTAAAAGCAAAGAATATTACCAGAAATAAAGAAGCTTATTTCACAATGATAAAGGAGTCAATTCATCAAAAACAAAACAAAACAGAATAATCCTAAATGTTTGTACATCAAATCCCAAGACTTTAAAATACATGAAGCAAATAATGATAGAATTTCAAGGAGAAATAGATAAATTCGCAATTATAGTTGGAGATTTCAATTACTCTCAATAATTGACAGAACAAATACATAAAAAATTAGTAAAAATATAAAAGATCTTAACATTATCAACCAACTTCACTTGATTGACATTTATTGACCACTCCACTCAAGAAGAGTAAAATATATATTCTTTTCAAGTGCCTATGGGAACATTTATCAAAATATAGCATATTCTGGACTATAAATGTCAATAAACTAAAGACAATTCAGATCATACAGAGTATATTCTCTGACCAAAACTAAATTAAACTAGAAGTCAATGATTGCTGAAAAAAATCACGGGAAAGACAATAAATATTTGGAAGCTAGATAACAGACTTCTAAATAACCAATTGGTCAAAGAAAATATCAAAAGAGAAATTGGAAAGTATTTTGAACTGAATTAAAATGAAAACACAATAGATCAAAATATCTGGGATGCCCTTAAAGCAGTACTTCATGAAAAATTTATAGCACTAAACATCTATATTAGAATAGAAAAAGAGGTCTCAAATCAATGACCTGAATTTCCATCCTTGGACAGTAGAAAAAGAGGAACAAATTAAACCCAAAGTACACAGAGGAAAGGAAATAATAAAGATCAGAGCAAAAATCAGAAAAACAATAGAGAAAATCTGTAAAACCAAAAGCTGCTTCTTTGAGAAAATAAAAAAAAAATAGATAAACCTCTAGTTAGAGTGATCAGGAAAAAAAGAGAGAAGACACAAATGCAATATCAGTAATGAGAGACATGCCATCACTACAAATTGCGCAGATATGAGAGGATAATAATGGAATATTGTGAAAAACTTTATACCAATAAATTCAGCAACTTAGAACAAATTCCTTGAAAGATGCAAAGTACTAAAGCTCATTCAAGAAGAAATAGATAACTTGAATAACCCTATACTTACAAAAGAATTTCAATCTGTAGTTAAAAATCTTCCCACAAAAGACTCCAGGACCAGATGGTTTGCTTCACTGGTGAAATCTACAAAATCATAAAAATGAAATAATACTAATTCAACAAAAATTATTTCAGAAAATTGAAGAGTAGAATTCCCAATTAATTCTGTGAATCTAGCATAACCCCAATATCAAAAGCAGACAAAGACATACACAAGAAAAGAAAACTACATACCAGTATTGCTCATGAGCATATATCCAAAAGTTCTAAACAAAATGCTAGCAAATGAATCCAACAATATGTAAAAAGGATAGTATATCATGATTGAAGTGAGGTCTATTCCAGGAATGCAAGGGTGGTTTAACATTCAAAAAATCAATGTAATTTACCTTATTAACCAAACAAAAAAGAAAAACCACATGATCATCTCAATAGATGAAGAAAAAGCATTTGTCAGAACCCAACATCCATTCCTGATAAAAACTCTCAGCAAATTAAGATTAGAGTGAATTTCCTCAACCTAATATAGGGCATCTAAAAAATCTACAGTTACTGTCATACTTAATGTGAAAGCCTGAATGCTTTCTTCCTAAGATCAGGAACAGATAAGGAAGTGCACCCTCACCACTGCTATTTAACATGGTACTGGAGAGTACAGCCAGTATAATCAGGCAAGAAAACCAAATGATCCAAATTGAAAAGGAAGGAGTAAAACTGTTGTTATTTGCAGTTAACATGATCTTCTAGGAAATCCAACGGAATTTGCAAAAGAGATATTAGAAGTGATAAGTGATTAAAAGTGAGTTTAGCAAGGTTGTAGGATTTAAGGTCAATATACAAAATTCAGTTGTATTTTCATACACTATCAAAGAACAATTGGAGGGCCAACCCTCCAACCCAGTGGCCTAGTGGTTAAATTCAGCACACTCTGCTTCAGTGGCCTGGGTTTGGTTCCTGGGCACAGATCTACACCACCCACCTATCAGTGGCCATGCTGTGGTGGCAGCTCACATACAAGAAGTGGAAGATTGGCAATGGATGCTAGCTCAGGGCAAATCTTCCTCAGCAAAAAGAAAAAAAAAAAAGAACAATTGGAAACTGAAAAAATTATTTAAAGACCACTTATAATTTCATCAAAAACATAAAATACTTAGCGATAAAGCCCCCAAAAATATGTTCAAGAGCCATACTCTGAAAACTACGAAATACTACTGAGAGAAATTAAAGACGACCTAAATAAAGGGAAAGAAATACCTTGTTTATGGGTTGGAAGACTGAATGTTGTTAAGATGTCAACTGTCTCCAAATTGATTTATATATTCAATGTAATCCCAACCAAAATTCCAGCAGGCCTTTTTGTAAAAACTGACAAGTTGATTGTTAAATTCATATGGAAATACAAAGTACCTAGAATAGCCAAAACAACTCTGAGAAAGAAGAGCAAAGTTGAAGAAATTTCACTAGCTGACTTCGAGGCATTGTAAAATTATAGTAATCAAGACAGTATGGAATTGGCATTAAAATAGACAAATGGAAAAAAGAATACAGAGTCCGGAAATAGAACCACAAACATCAAAGGAAATTCCATTTCTTTTCAACAAATTCTGCTGTTGCAAAAAAATTCTGCATATGCAAAAAAAAGAAAATGAACTTTGATCCATATCTCATACTGCATTGAAAAAATTAACCCAACTAGATCATAGACTTAAACATAAAACCTAAAACTATAAATATTCTAGAAGAAAATATAGAAGAAAATCTTGCAACTTTGAGTTAGGTAAAGATTTCTTGGAAACAATATGAAAAGTACAATCCGTATAAGAAAAAAGTTGACTTTATCAAAATCAAGAAATTTGCTCCTCAAAAAACACTGGTAAGAGAATGAAATGATAAGGCAAAGTCTTGGAGAAATATTTGTAAGTTACATATCTGATAAAGGACTTGTGTCCAGGATATATAAATACTACTCTCAAAACTATTAAAAATTTTAAAAAAAGCCTGACAACCCAATATAAAAATGGGCAAAAGAAGACACTTCACCGAAGACATGGGAAATATTCATATGAAAAGATGCTCAAAAATCATTAGCCATTTAGGGAAACGCAAATGAAAAACCACAATGAGATACCACTATACCCCAATTACAATGTCTTAAATTTAGAAGACTGTCCATATCAAGTTTTGGAAAGGATGCAGAGGAATGGCAACTCTTACATACTGCTGGTAGGAATGAAAAATGGTTCAACCACTTTGAAAAACAGTTTGGTAGTTTCTTACCATATGAGCATACGCTTACCGTATAACTCAGCCATTCTATTCCTAGGCATTTACTCAAGAGAAATTAAACTATATGTCCATACAATTATTTGTGCACCAATAATCATATCAGCTTTATTTGTAATAGTCTCAAACTAGAAACAACCCAAATGTCCATTGTCGGGGGAAGAGAGAGAATCACCCTCTGCCCTTTCCCTTAAGGTTCTTCTGGCTGGCCAAATAATCAACAAGACAGGTTAGCAGGAGAAAATAATACCAAGTTTAATAACATGTATACATGGGAGAAGCTCAGAAATGAGCAACTCGTCCCTCTGTCTAAGCTGCTTGCTTAAGTATTGCAGCTAAAGGCGAGGAGCGTGTTGGGGGTGGGTAGTGGCCTGGGACTTCAGAGGGCAGGAGGACAATTCTTTTTGGGGTCATCTATAGATAATGTGGTCAGGGAGAGACAGAGTTTTTTGATAAAAGAGGCTTGGTGCCTTTGCTATTGTAACCTCTATCCTGCATTATCTTTATAGCCATCATGATAGAAGATCTGTTCCAGGAAGGAGCCACCATGTCAAATTCTTTAGGCAGTTAGTGGGGGAGGTCAAATGTCCTTCAGAGAAAACAATCAAGGTAAAGAGATATATTTCAGGGTGGCCAAATTTTGATCTCCCACACCATCAACAGGAGAATGAATAAACAAATTATAGTATATCCATACAATGGAATACTACTGAGTAATAAAAGTGAATGAACTATTCATACATGCTACAGTATGGATGAATTTCATCATAATTATGGTGAGTAAGAGGCCAGGCAAAAAAGAGTACATACCGTATAATTCCAACTATATAAAACTTAGAAAATGCAAAGTATTTTTATCATGGTAGAAAGTAGATCATGTGGATGGGCAAGAGGCAGGGCAGTGCAGGAGAGGTTACCAAGGGGCACAAGGAGCCTTTTGGGACTAACAGGTGTGCTCATTGTGTGAACTGTGGCGATGGTTCATGGTGGTATACATATGTCAAAACGTATCAAATTATACACTTTAAATATGTGCAGTTTATTGTATGTTAACTGTACCTCAATAAAGCTAATTAAAAAATCCATTATTATATGCTGTATTTCCTCTCTGAAGAGAATCTTTTTTATTTTTATTTCTTGGTGAGGAAGATTTGCCCTGAGCCAACATCTGTTGCCAATCTTCCTCTTTTTTTGTATGAGGAAGATTAGCCCTGAGCTAATATCTGTGCCAATCTTCCTCTATTTTGTATATGGATTGCTGCCACAGCATGGCTGACAAGTGGTATAGGTCCACACCTGGGATCCAAACCCAGGGTGCCTAAGCGGAGTGTGCTGAACTTAACCACTACGCCACAGGGCTGGCCCTGAGAATCTTTTTTAAATATAATGTTTTAACATTTTCCCTTATGGTTAAGTACTTTAAAAATTGTTTGAAATTATATAAAGTCATTTATAGAATTGATGTTCTTTGCGCTTATTGTATAGTTCTTGTAAAAGACTCATTTGAATCTTTTCATTTGAAAGGAAGTACATTTGTAGATTTTGTAGCAGTTATGTTTTATTCATTGTATTGTTCAAATCTAGTGTACCTGTATTAAATTTCTTTATTAGCATAATCTTTTGAAAATGCAAATTTTTTATCTTTAATTATAATCACACTTTTGTTTATCGTTTCCTCTATGATAGATAATATTTATGCATTGCATAATGATGGGGATATGTTCTAAGCAATGTGTCATTAGGCAATTTCATCTTTGTGTGAACATCATAGAGTGTACTGAAGGGGAACAAAATTTGCCACCCTAAAATGTGTCTCTTTAACATGAGGATTATTTTAGGCTGATTATTTTTAAGAAACAAAAGACTCAGAAAATTTTTCTTGTTGCCTCCCCCTTAACCGCCTAAAAGAATTCAGACGAAAAACCTGTCTCAGGAAGCGAGCTCTCACCTTGGCCTAACACGAACTAGATGGTAGCCAGGGAGGAACCTAGAAAAGCCTGTTTGTTGGGCTCCCCACTGTGTTCTTCTGTTGCTGTGTGGCCAACAGACATTTGTTTTCCAAATGTTTGCTACTTTTCACCTGCTTGCGAATTGCCTTCCTTCACTTTGAAGTCCCTGACTCTCCCCACCTCCAACATCTTCTTTTGTCTTGAGCTGAGGATGGTATTTAAGGTGAGGGCTTCAGCCATTTTGGTGAGTTACTCAGTTTTCCTGGGTTTCTCCCATATATACATGTCATTAAACTTTTGTTTGTTTTTCTCCTTTTAATCTGTTTCATGTCAATTTAATTCTTAGACCAGTCAGAAGAACCTAGAAGGGCAGAGGAAAATTTCTTTCTCCCTTACAGTACTTACATGAACCTAGATGGTAAAGCCTACTACACACCTAAGCTCTATGGTACTAATCTTATGGAACCATCATCGTATATGCGGTCTGTCACTGATTGAAACATTATTATGTGATGCATGACTGTATTCTTTCATTTATGCTTGAGTACAGATGGAGAGTGATGGGAGGGAGTCTTTGAGGATTATTGTTGGAGGCAACTTGAACTTTCTTTACCTCTAAGTTTTATTTATTTTTGCTTCAGAACTTTTTTCTTTCATCATCCTTCAACTGTGCATTTTTCTTGACTACTTTCTTGTATAACTCTATTCTTGCCAATTAGAGCTTAGGTGCACAGAGCCACATCATTTTAGGAAGAGATCTCAGATACCATGATCTTCCAACCTCCTCGATTTATAGTTGAGGAAACAAAGTCACAGAGAAGTAAATGTCTTACCCAAAGCCCAACAACTGGGAGAACTGTTGCCGGAACCCCAAACATTTGATTCTCTGTGCTTGCCTTTGGAACTACATCGTCTTTTTCATCCGTCTTCTGTGGATCTCTGCTTAATCTCCCCATGATTTGTGACTAATGTTTTCATTTTTTTTCCTTTATTAATTATTTGCTACATTGCTGCATTTCTCTGGGAGGAGCAAAACTGCGTTGTCTGAAAAAGCTTTAATAACCTTTTCCCCCATCCTGCTACCCTATGACCGTGACGTCTTTTGATAACACCACCTTTTCCTAATTTATAGTCCTCAGGTCTTGTTTTGCTTTTTTTTTTTCTTACAGTTGATTGAGTTGCCTCAGTCTCATGTTTGTTGTTGGTATGATTTTCTTTTTTCATTTTCTTTCTTTTCTTTCAGCTCTTGAGGATAAAGAACATTTCCCTCTACCCCACTTTGCTTATTATGACTGAGGCCTACCTAGTTAATTCAAGTCCCGTTTAAGTTCATTTTGTTTGTTTTCTACATTTCTAGTGTTTCTTTAGCGGATTTTCTCAAAACACTCATGTTCATTTCATCTTCTTTACAGATCCCTCCTGCTTACAGAACTTGGGAAAATACAGAATTTCAAAAGTATTCTACAAACTCTCATGTAAGTAATCATGAGTAAAAACTGGAATGGAGCCTCTGGTCTAACCCGGGGAGTGAACCATCTCTCTGAGCTTCACTTGTTTCCCTGGTAGGATGAATGCTTCTTGCCAGGCACAGAAAACAAAACTGATGTGAGATC
This sequence comes from Diceros bicornis minor, assembly GCF_020826845.1. Lineage (NCBI taxonomy): Eukaryota > Metazoa > Chordata > Mammalia > Perissodactyla > Rhinocerotidae > Diceros > Diceros bicornis. The sequence goes on along the minus strand of NC_080751.1, from coordinate 3,361,964 downwards.
AGATGAGAAAAAGTATATGAAAATAATTTGTTAACTAAAAAAATACTGGGTAAATAAAATATATCATCATCAACATCATGATTATCAATTAGCTAGTATTTTTGATTAATTCTTAATGTTGAATTCTAAAGTAAAACATAAAGGATAGTTTGAAGTATATTACAGTTAAATTAAATGCTGCTTTTGTTGGGGCACACAGTGGATCACTGTACTAGAATTCCTTTCCCAGAATTATGTAGGCCAGAACTACATTCCAAGAAACCACTTTAAAAAAATCAGAAATTGGTTGAAATAATAATGAAACACATGATACATTCTGATTAAATGTAACATTCATGTCAAATAAAATGTGCTTACTTGTTTGCAATTATATATATATATTTTTACATGCAATAAAAAGAATCATTTGTTTTTCAGATGCTGAGCCAGAACCACCAGGTAAGCCACTCCTGGATTCCTGAACCTCAGAAACTATATTAGATAATTAATGTTTGTTGTTTTTAAGCTGCTAAATTTGGGGATAATTTGTTTTGTAGCAATAGAGAACTAATACAGCAACTCTATCATGACATTTCCTCCCAGTCCAGAGGCCTGGGTAACGGGAGAGGAAGATTAGCCCAGGAAATTGTTACAGTTTTCATTCTTGGGAGTTGCTGGATCAATGCTTCATTACTTCTTCTCCAATAGAATGTTGAGTCATGGATTTTAGGCGCTTCCCTAATTCCAAAGAGAGATCCAGGACTCTGATCATAGCAAGAACATGGAGTCTCTTACAGGCATCACTTTTCTCTTTTTGTGTGTGTATAAAGGCAATGTGTTGAGAAATTAAGTAGTTTCACTATCTTCGACCCTCATCAACAGATATTAAATGTAATTTATTAAACTAATTATGCATTAGTTTTGAAATTTAAAATTTCACTTCCAACAAATGAAATTTATAAAATTATGGTTAATATTTAATGGTAATGAATAGAAGGGGAGGACACCTAGAATTTTTTGTAACAGTCGGTACCCTGACATATTCTAATTTTTGTATTATAAATAGAATTTTAATTCACCACTACTATACTACTCAAACACTTGTGCTAAGCTGGGAGAGGTGCAGGAAAGAGAAAATTAAAGAGAAACTTACAATTTAGCTATGGAGTATGATGAAACCAGCTGTTTTTCTGTTCCTCTGAAAGGGATACTGTCACTTTAAATTTAATATGATGCAAACCACTGAAATAACACACACACACAGACACACACACACCATAATTTGCCAAGGGAAACTGGCAGAAGAGTTGTTAAATTGGTAACTTAGGTCAGTAAATAAAAATTGCCAAACTGGCTCCCTGCCAAGGGATGGCCATGAGAGAGAGTAAAATTAAGATGAATTTTCCAAAGTGGCTGTCTGTTTGGTGGAAAATATACAAGAAGTTTTGGTTGCTGACTAAAAATTAAAAGAGTGTCTGTGTATTTTATATGAAGAAACGACTGGAGAGTGAAGTAAGAGAGAGGTTGGAAAATTATGTGAGAAGCCGCCTAAGGAAGGGTGAAAAAAACCTGTCACTGTTTTATTGCAGTTTAGTTCAGAAGCACGTAGATGCTTTACTTCTGATCCTCAGGAGTAGTCACATAAAATTCTTGCCAGAAAAGGTAGTAAACTTGACAAACTGCCCACAAAAGGACTTAGTTTAAGTAAAAATTCAGGAAAATTTGAAAATTATAGAGTTTTAGAAATAGTTAAGAAATCATGAGGAAAGAAATCCAAATGTATCATAGAATACACACATATAATATTTTTAGTAAGATGCTCTAAAGATACATCAGCTCTAAGTGACTGTTTAATTTCAAGTTGTTTTAGTTTATTTCTGAATTGTGATTTGGAAGTCTAAGATTGATATAAGATCGGACAGAAACCCACCATTTAATTTAGGAAAGACACCTTCTTCTGCTCCTGTACCCTTCAATCTCAAGAATATGCAGCACTGTTTACCACCACTTGGTAGCATTGTGAAGCATCTGCAGGACTAACTCACACTTCACAACCCATTAATCTCCAGAGGTCTGAAATTGCAAAGCAAATATCATGAGGTGACAGCTTTGTGATGGACACTCACTGGTGAAAAGGTTATATGAAAACTAAAACGAGAGTCTTTGGTTAAGAAACAGATTAAGCAGTGACAATTGTATCTACAAGAGAAGGGAGAGATCCAGGAGGGCTCTCGTGATGTCAGGAGGCTTCAAGGAAAAATCATGATTTAAGCTGGCCTCTGAGGGGTAGGACCAGACTTCAGGGGAGTGAGAGAAGGGCATCAGATTAGCAGAGGGGTGGGGACAGAAGCAGGGACAATGTGAGCAGAGAAAATGAGGAGACTGATTTGGATCAGAACTGAAGGTTCATGCTGGGAGGCAGTTTCAAGAACAAATGGGTTGGTAGTGAGCAGGACAAGGAAGGTTACTGGATTTAACAAGTGGGCAGTGCATGGAGGGCGCTAGGAGGGCTATTTCAGAAGACTGCTGGTCCGTGGACAGAACTATTTACTATTTATAATATACCAACTGACTTTTTGTGAATGATATCCTTCATAGTTTCTCATGAAAAATAAAACTACCGTCCTAAAGATCCCTACAGAAGGTTTTCATTATGTTTTTTTTGTTTGTTTGTTTGTTTGTTTCGGCAGAAGTAAATAAGAACAGGGTATCAGGATCTTTAGCCCTGATAGATGAAGTAGCTTGAAAATCTCCCTTTATTGCGATAATTTAAATCTAAAAACTAAAGTTTGTCTTAAAATCCCAAAGTTTTAAGAGAAAAAGATGTTTTCTGGCCCACTGGGCTGGGAACAAGAAAAATAGATTTTAATTATTGTGCCGTCAAAACATAAACCTTGAGCAGACCTGTCGCTTTCAGGTTCAATTCCTCTGTTTGCCTCACTGCACTGAACTCAGATCTTCATAAGAAGAAATCCCCTCTCTCACCCCTTCTCCAAACGTCCGGCTCCAACAGGCTGTTGCGGATCCAACCAGAGGCTCCATGGCAAAGTGGTTGGTTATACCTCGGAAAAATGCGTGTCACGAGAAGAGGGCTAGAGAGCAAAGGGTCGCATGGTATAGCATGTACCTACTGTGTTCCTTTCATATCACAGATGAATGCACCTATAGTTAGAGATTGGAGAAATGCCCTACAGATGGTTAGATGAGAAGAGTTCTATTTCAATGCAATGCTATGTTTTAGATGTTTGTATCTTATTGGACAACCATGATCAGGAGTTAGTTTGGAAAAAGGAGTTTATCCACATTCCTTGGTGTCATGAATCCAACAGTAAACAGAGAAGAAAAACATTATATGGATGAACTTATCGAAAGTTAAGATGTAAGATTAGGTTGTACCTTATGATCTCTTGGAACATCTTCACACTCAAACCAAACATGGAAATGAAAAAAATAATGCTTAAATTTTGTGTAGTTATTAAATTCTCCAAAAATTTCAAGGCATTCAAAATAACAGCTAAGAAAGATCTTGTTCTTTATTACATTTTTATTTATAGAATTTTATTCATATAGCTTAAGTTTTAGTGACATGAGATTCTACACTTTTTTCCATAACAAAGAACATTACCCTTTTCCTTTTGTTCAAATCAATAAGAAAAGGTGGTTGTTACAAATATGATTTAGATACAGTCTCTGTCTATAATGGGATGAGACTTTTGGGGACTTGGGGAGGCAATGAGTATATTTTGCATATGGGAGGAATGTGAACAATTGGGGAGACAGCCTTTAAGATGGCTCCCAATGTTCCCTGCCTTCTCTTATCCTTGCTCGTGTGTAATCCTCTCACCTTGAACGTGGGCTCCACCTAGTAACTCGCTTCTAACAAATAGAATGCAGAAAAGATGAGGGATGTCAATTCTGAGATTAGGTTATAAAAATAGGGTGACTTCTGTCTTGCTCACCCTTTCTTGCTTGTTCATTCAACGCAAGCCAGCTGCCATGTTGGGAGCTGCCTTATGGAGAGGCCCAGCAGCAAGGAACTGAGGGTGGCTTCTGGCCAAGAGGTAGTGAGGAACTGAGGCCTCAGTCCAACAATCCATGAGGAATTTAATCCTGCCAACAACCATGTGATCCTCTTCTAGCTGAGCCTTCAGATAACTGCCAGCCTAGCCAACACCTGGATTGCAGCCTTGTGAGAAACCCTGAGCCAGAAGACCCAGCTAAGTGCTCCCAGATTCCCGACCCACAAAAACCATGAGACAATGTTTGTTGTTTTAGTCGTTAAGTTTTGGAGTAATTTGAGTACAGCAATAGTAACTTACACTGCCTTCAAGTAGCTTATGGTCTAATTAAAGTGAAATAAACATACAAATAAAGATAATAGCTAACACTTATATAGTGCTTATTATATGCCAAGTACTTTTCTAAGCATTTTACATCTATTGATTAATTTAATCCTTACAACTCTATGAGGTAAGTATTATTACTATCACCATTTTATAGATGAGGAAGTTGAGGCAACAACAGGTTAAATAACTTGCTCACAGTCACACAGCTAGTGGAGCTAGGATTCAAACTCAGTTTGGTGCCAGAGGTCAAGTTCTTAATCACTGTATTGCACTGCCTCTTTCCATTCTATATAGCACAATAGAAGTATGTACACTGGTTAGAGAAACAGTACGGCATAGAGAATGATTATATCTGTAGGATAAAGGGGTCAGAAGGATTCATAGACGCCTAAGCAGGGTTTGAAACATGGAAGGAAGGCATTCCAGGCAGATGGAATAGCATATGCTAAGGTACAGGGACACAAAACGACATTGTACTTGCCAAGGATATACCTTACTATTCCCTTCAAATGTTTGTAATCAGTTATGTGGTCTCCTTCGTATTCTGACCTTTATTTCTATTGGTAATTGCTACCCTCTCTGAATTCTAGCAAGCCATTACTCTTTAGAGAAAAGAGTAATGTCTGATTCTCAATCAAGGGCAAAGGCAGGAGCTCAGAATGAGTAGAGCAGAAAAATCACCTCAGGGGCCAGCCCCGTTGTGTAGCTGTTAAGTGCGCGCGCTCCGCTCCTGGCGGCCAGGTTCGGATCCCCGGCGCGCACCGACGCACCGTTTCTCCGGCCATGCTGTGGTGGCATCCCATATAAAGTGGAGGAAGATGGGCACAGATGTCAGCCCAGGGCCAGTCTTCCTCAGCAAAAAGAGGAGGATTGGCATGGATGTTAGCTCAGGGCTCATCTTCCTCACAAAAAAAAAAGAAAAAGAAAAATCACCTCACTTGTTTCAACACACAAGGTGATTTAGAGGATTAGTAATGGAGGCATTTGTCTTTTGTAGCAACAGAAGCATGCTCTTTACACTCTTCCCCCATGCTGTCCGCTAGAGAGTGGCCAACAATGATAATGCCCTCCCTGCCCTTGGGATGATGAGGAAGATCAGTCACAAGTTTGAGAACCACAGTCAAGTTTCTATATTTAAATGTAACTTTAAATAATCTTGCATCAGACCCAAATAACCCATTGATTATTTGATAGGAAAATGGAGAGGACAGAAGAGGGGGAATTAAACATAACTCAGAATTAATCACTGGAAAAAGTAGACCAGGTAACCCTAAAAACAAGAAGAGGTTGTAGATATAATAATTAGGGACATAAAAAGAGTGGTTGCCTTTCCCCCTCATTATCATAATTATCCTCAAAAGGACAGTTAAAAAACATTTTTTGAGATAATTGTAGAGTCACATGCAGTTGTAAGAAATAATGCTGAGAGATCCTGCATAGCACAATATCACAACCAGGAAATTAACATTGGTACGATCCCTTGAATTTATTCAGTTTTCACCAGTTTTACATGCACTCATGTTGTGTGTGCATGTGCGTGCATGAACTCACTTCTATGCAGTTTTATCATATGTAGATTTGTGTGGCCACCACAATAAGATACAGAAGAGTTCCATCACAAAGATTCTTCATATTACTCTTTTGTAGCCACAGCCACCCCGGTCCCTCCTACTATCCCCAATCCTTGGTAACCTCCAATCTGTTCTCCATCTCTATAATTTTGTCATTCAAGAATGCTATATAAAAGAAACCTTTTGAGACTGGCTTTTTTCTCACTCAGCATAATTCCCTTGAGATTCAACCATGTTGTTGTGTGTGTTAATAGTTCATTCCTTTTTATTGCTGAGTGGTATTCCATGGTATGGATGTACCACATTTTGGTTAACCATTCATCTGTTGAAGGGCGTTTGGGTTGTTTCACGTTTGGGGCTATCACAAATAAAACTTCTGTAAGCATTTGTGTACAGGTTTTTGTGTGAACATTAAGTTTTCATTTCTCTGGGATAAATGCCCCAAAGTGCAATTGCTGGGTCACATGTTAAGTGCATGTTTAGTTTTGTAAGAAATTGCCATACTGTGCTTCAGAGTGGTGGTATCTTTTTACATTCCCACCAGCAATATGAGTGATCCAGTTTCTCTGCATCCTTACCTGCATTTGGTATTTCTCTATATTTTATTTTAGCCACCCTAATACGTACGTAGTGATATGTCATTGTGGTTTAAATTTGTATTTTGCTCATTGCTAATGATTGCCGCATGGCTTTTTATGTGCTTATCTTCCATCTGCATATCCTCTTCAGTGAGATGTTTGTTCCTGTCCTTTGCCATTTTTCTGATTGGATTAGTTGTTTTTTCTTTGTTGAGTTTTGAGAGTTCTTTATATATTCTAGATACAAGTCCTTTATCAGCCTGTGGTTCACAAATATATTCTCTCAGTCTGTAGTTTGTCTTTTTTGTCCTCTTCATAGGATCTTTCATAGAGCAAAAGTTTTTAATTTTGTTGAGGTTCAATTTACCAATTTTTCATTTTATGGATTGTGCTTTTGCTGTCAAATCTAAGAATTCTTTGCTTAGCCCTGTGTCCCAAAGATTTTTGCCTATATATATTTTTTTGTGTGAGGAAGATCAGCCCTGAGCTAACATCCGTGCCAATCCTCCTCTTTTTGCTGAGGCCAACCGGCCCTGAGCTAACATCTATTGCCAATCCTCCTCCTTTTGTTTCCCTTTTTTTTTTCTCCCCAAAGCCCCAGTAGATAGCTGTATGTCATAGCTGCACATCCTGCTGGTTGCTGTATGTGGGATGCGGCCTCAGCATGGCCGGACAAGTGGTGCGTCGGTGCGCGCCCGGGATCCAAACCTGGGCTGCCAGTAGCGGAGCGTGCGCACCTAACCGCTAAGCCACGGGGCTGGCCCCTGCCTATTTTTTTTAATTTTAAATTTTACTTTACCTGTTTTACATTTTAGCCAGTGATCCATTTTGAGATAATTTTTGTAAAAAGTGTGAGACTTAGGTCGAGGTTCTTTTTTTTTTTGGCCTATGAATGCCCAATTACTTTTTAGCTCTATTTGCTGAAAAGGCTATCCTTCCTCTATTGAATTTCTTTTGCAACTTTGTTAAAAAATCACTTGGGTGTATTTGTGTGGGGCTGTATCTGGGTTCTCTATTCTATTCCATTGATCTACGTGCCTATCCCTGTGCCAGTACCATGCAGTCTTGGTTACCATAGCTATATATTAAGATGTAACATTGAGTAGGGAGATTCCTCTCACTTTATTCTTCTTTCTAAAAATTGTTCTAGCTATTCTAGGTCATGTACCTTTACACATAAATTTTACGGCAAGTTTGTCTATGTTACGAAATATATTGCTGAGACTTTTGATCAGAATTACATTAAATCTACAGTAATCAATTTGGGGAGAATTGACGTCTTTACTATACTAAATCTTCCATTTCATGAACACAGCATGTTTATCCATTTATTTAAGTCTTCTTTTATCAGCATTTTGTAATTTTCAGAATACAGATCCTGTATATGTTTTATTAGACTTATACTTAAGTATTTTTCCTTGGAGCAATTGTCAATGGCATTATGTTTTTAATTTCAGCTTCCACATGTTGTTGGTATAGAAATGCAATTGGGTTTTGTGTGTTGATCTTGCATCTCGTGACCTTGCTGAACTCACTTATTAGTTCTGAGATCGTGTGTGTAGACTCCTTGGAATTTTCTACATAGACACTGTCATTGGCAAATAGGGACAGTATTATTTCGTCCTTTTCAATCTGTATGCCATGTCTTTTATTTCTTTTTTCTTGCTTTATTGAACTGGGTAGAACTTCCAGGCACTTTGCTAGAGTGGTGAGAGTGGACATCCTAGGACATCTTAGGGGAAAAACATTCAGCCTTTCACCAATAAGTATGCTGTTAGCTGTAGGTTTCTGTAGATATTTTTAACAAGTTGAGGAAGTTTCCTTTTATTGCTAGCTTGCTAAGGCTTTTTATTATGAACAGATGTTGGATGATGTCAAATGCCTGTTCTGCACCAATTGATATGATCATATGATTTCTCCTCTTTAGCCTGTTGATATGGTGGATTACATTAGGTAATTTCTGAATGTTGAACCAGCCTTGTATTCCTGAAATAAACTCCACTATATCATGGTACATAAATCTTTTTATGTATTGCTGGAATCAATTTACTCATGAGTATTTTGCAACCACGTTCACAACAGATATTAGTTTATAGTTTTCTTTTGGCTTCACTGTCTTTGTCTGGTGTTGATGTCAAGGTAATACTAGCTTCATAGAATGAAATGGGAAGTATTCTCTCCTCATATTTTCTGGAAGAGATTGTATAGAATTGGTGTTAATTCTTCTTTAAAGGTTTAGCAGAATTCTCCAGTGAAACCATGTAAGCCTAGAGATTTCTTTTTCGAGAGTTTTAAAATTATGGATTCAATTTCCTTAATAGCTATAGGGCTATTCAAATGATCTATTTCATACTGAACAAGTTGTGGTAGTTTGTGTTTTTGAGGAACTGGTTCATTTCATCTAAGTTGTTGAATTTATATGTATAGAGTTGTAGTGGTATTTCCTTATTATCTTTTTGAGGTAGGTGGGGTCTGTAGGGAAATGCCCTGTTTCATTCCTGATATTGGTAATTAGTGTCTCCTCTCTTGTATTCTTTGTCAGTGTTAGTAGAGGTTTGTTAATTTTCTTTTACTGATTTCCTCTATTGTTTCCCTATTTTCAATTTTATTGATATCTGCTTTTATATTTATTTCCTTCCTTCTGCTTACTTTGAGTTTATTTTGCACTTCTTTTCCTAGTTTCTTGAGGTGAGACTTCTTCTTTGACCCATGCATTAGTTAGAAGTGTGTTGTTTAGTTTCAAAGTGTTTGGAGATTTCCCTGGTTATCTTTCTGTTATTTATTTCTAGTTTGATTCCATTGTGCTTGGACAACATACTTGGTATGATTTCAGTTCTTGTAAATTTAGTAATAATTGTTTTATTGCCCAGTATATGATCTGTCTTGGTATATGTTCCATGGACACTTGATAAGAATGTGTATTTTACTGTTATTGGATGGAGTATTCTATAAATGTTGATCAGATCCTGCTGGTTGTTGGAAGTGTTGAGTTCTTTTATATCCTTGTGGATTTTCTGTCTAGTTGTTCTATCAGTTGCTGAGAGAGGACTATTGAAGTCTCCAACTATTATTGTGAATTTGTCTATTTCTTCTAGTTGTATCAGTTTTTGTTTTACATATTTTTCAGCTCTATTGCCCAGTGCATACATATTTTGAATTGCTATGTCCTCTTGGTGGATAGATCCTTTTATCATGATATAATGGCCATCTCTATCTCTGGTAATTTTCTTTGCTCTGTAGTCTTCTTTATGTGATATTAATATAGCCACTCCTACTTTCTTTTTATTAATGTTTGTATGATATGTCTTTTTAAATTCTTTTGCATTCAACCTGCCTGTATCATCATATTTGAAATGAACTTATTGGGGACATCATATAGTTAGGTCATGTATTTTAATCCACTCTGCTAATCTCATCTTTTAATTGGTGTATTTAGACCATTTACATTTAATGTAATTATTTATATGTTAGCGCTTAAGTCTGCCATTTTATTTTTTGTTTTCTGTGTATTCTCTTTGTTTTCCATTTCTCTAGTATCTTTTTTCCTGCCATCTTGTGGGTTACTTGAACATTTTTGAAGAATTCTATTTTGATTTGTCTATAGTGTTTTTCCCCCAGCTTTATTGAAATATAATTGATATATAACATTGTGTAAGTTTAAGGTGTACAATGTGTTAATCTGATGCACTTATATATTGCAAAATGATTACCACTTCTATAGTTTTCTTTAATTACCTATTTTTATTACTCACTTAAAAATTTTTGGTAAAATATACATAACATAAAATTTACCATTTTTAAGTGTACAATTCAGTGGCATTAAGTACATTCATGATGTTGTGCAACCATCACCACTATCCATTTCCAGAATTTTTTCATCATTCCAAATAGAAACTCTGTACCCCTTAAATAATAACTCCCCATTTCCATAGTATTTTTTATTTTATGCTTTGTATAGTTTTTGCAGTGGTTGCTCTAGGTATTATATTATATATACTTATCACAGTCTACTAGTGTCATCATTTTACCAGTTCAAGTTAAGTATAGAAACCTTAACTCCCTTTACATCTTTGCCCTCCCTGTTTATAATATAATTGTCTTAAATAACTACTTTAAAACCACATCAAACAGTGTTATAATTTTTACTTCCACTGTCAATTTACAAATTTAGGAAACTCAATAGGAGCAGGAAAGTCTATTGCGTATACCAATATTTTTGCTTGTTGTGTTCTTTCTTTCTTCCTGATGTTCCGAGTTTCCTTCCTTTATCACTTTCTTTCTGTTTAGAAAACATTCTTTTTGGTAGGTCTGCTGGTGACAAATTCTCTTAGTTTTTTTTCATCTGAGAATGTCTTGATTTCCCTTTCATTACTGAAGACTATTTCCACTGTCATAGGATTCTGAGTTGACAATCCTTTTCTTAAAGTACTTGAAAAATTTTGTGCCATTTGCGGTTGGCCTCCACGGTTAAGGTGAAAAACGTGCTACCATTTTTATTGGTGTTCTCCTATAAGTAATGAGTCATTTCTCTCCCACTGCTTTCAAGATCTTTTCTTTGTCTTTAGTTTTCAGAAATTTAACTGTCATATGTCTTGGAGTGGATTTGTTTGAGTTTATCTTTGGGGAGATTTGTTCAACTTCTTGAATTTGTAGGTTTATGTCTTTTGCTAAGTTAGGGAAGTTTTCAGCTGCTATTTCTCTTAACACTTTTTCAGTCCTCCTCTTGTTCTCTACACCTTTTGTGACTACAATGATACGATTTGTTACTTTTTGTTTTCTTCAGTATTCTACAGTCCCTGAGACTCTGTTCATTTTATTCCAGACTATTTTCTCTCTGTTGTTCAGATTGGGTAAGTTCTATTGTTCTGTTCCTCAAGTTCACTGATTCTTTCCTCTGTTATCTTTGCTCTACTATGGAGCCCAGACAGCAAGTTTTTTATTTTACTCATGTATTTTTCAGTTCTATAATTTCCACTTAGTTATTTTTGATAATTTCTATTTCTTTGCTGAAATATTTATCTTTAATTTGAGAGAATTTGTAAATATTGTTGAAGTATTTTTATGATAGCTGCTTTAACATAATTATCAGATAATTCCAACATTTGATTCATCTCATTGTTGGCATCTATTGATTGTGTCTTTTTACTCATGTTGTGATTTTCCTGGTTCTTGGATGAGTGATTTTTTTATTGTATCCTGGACATTTTGGATAGTATATTATGAAGCTCTGGATCCTATTTGATCTTTTTCTTTTCTTAGCAGGCAGTCTCCTGTTGAGATTTAGCACATGGGCGACCGGGTGTGTATGTTTAGCTTCTCTCTGAGTCCTGCCAACACCACCCTGGCAAAAGTGGAGCACTGACTCACACTGCCTTGTTGCAAATGGAGGAGGTAGAAGTTCAGCTCTCCCCTTGCTCCACTGACAACTTCCCAGTGAAAGTGGGCACCAACTCCCACTGTCTTGTTGCCTCTGAGTGGGGGTATAAACTCAGCTCCCTAATAAATCTACTGCTACCACTTGCTGGGGATACTGGAGCACCACCTGCTTTTGCCAGGCAGGAGATGGCAGGTCAGCTTCCCAATCAGCCCTGCCAAAACCATCCTGCAGGGGAATTGGAGTGCTGCCTCCCATGTCCATGGATTAGGGGGGTTGAGTGGAAAATTAATTCTCTGCTCACTTCTGCTGAAACCATGATGAGGGGAGAGTGTGCAGTTTTTCTGTGTTTGGCTGGAGTAGGACAGATATTGCCAGTAAGGTTTTCCGTTGTTAGGCTATCTTTTTTTCTATCCTTTGGCTAAGGAAACCGGCTTTTCTTGGAGCTTTTATCATCCACGACTGTTTGTGGTGCTGGTTTGGACGCTTTGCAGTGCCCTGTCTGAGATATGAGAGGAAATAAGGAAACCTGGGAACTTATCATCATCTCATTCCTCAAGTCCCAAGACCCCTGTACAGCCCAACTTCTTTCTACCTTTCAAAATATTCCTATCCTTGTTTTTTGTGCTATGTCCAAGGGTTTTTAGGGATGACCTGGAGGAATGGGATTATTTCATGTTAGTAGAACTGGAAGTCTCCTTAAAAGGCCATCTTTAAACACTCACTTAGTTTACTACCTGGAACCTCCCCCAGGTTGTCAAAAGTACATGAATCTTGTACTTCAGCAATTTACAACCTAGACTTTGCCCTGAACAGATGCATAGTAAGAAACATAAAGATAAGATACATAAACAGATGAATCAAATGCATACATAATAAGAGGAAATAGCACCCTAAATTTCTATAAGGCTTCATGGTTTACAGAGAACTAAATGTATACATATATATAACTTACACACTCATACATTTACTAATTAAATGTATACATTTACTATATAAAGTGTATATATATATATATATATATATATATTACTGTCAATAATGTTGCAAGGTAGGCAGAGTATATTGTTATTAAAAAAAATAAAGGCTGTTTGGTTAAAGTTCTTGCCTAAGATTGAAAAGCTGGCAAGTAGCAGTGTTACAATTTTTGTGAATTTTACCCCGGGCTCCTATTACCAAACCACTACCTAGGGTAAATGATCCTTTGTTCTATTAGAAATCTCATGTGTGGGGCCGGCCCGGTGGCACAAGTGGTTAAGTGTGCGCGCTCCGCTGTGGCGGCCCGGGGTTCGCCGGTTTGGATCCCGGGCGCACACCAATGCACTGCTTGGCAAGCCGTGCTGTGGCGGTGTCCCTTATAAAGTGGAGGAAGATGGGCATGGATGTTAGCCCAGGGCCAGTCTTCCTCAGCAGAAAAAGAGGAGGATTGGCAGATGTTAGCACAGGGCTGATCTCCTCACAAAAAAAAAAAAAAAGAAAGAAATCTCATGCTTTACAAGTAATCATGGAGCATAATTTTGCCTTTTTGAGGTGAGGTGGCTTATGGGTTTTGGAGTCAGACAGATTCAAATTCAAATTCCAGCTTCATCATGCATTAGTTACGTAATCTTTGAAAAATTACTTAACCCCTCTGCACCTCAGTTCTTTCATCTGTAAAATGGAGATAACAATAATAATATTTACTTCAAAAGCTTGTTTTGGATAATCACACATTTAAAACAAAGTGTCTGGCATATTGTAAGCACTCAGTAAATGGTAGCTATTATTATTATTAGGGATATATAAACAAAGCCAAAACAACAACAACAAAAAACCCACCTCACTGCAATGAGGAAGTAATGATTCAGACTCGAAGCTTTCAAAAGCAAGGAGAGTGCACCTGTCCATTCCTGTTTGGATGTGTAGCACCTCACGTGTTGCCTAATAACCATTGGCATCTCTATAGTTTAGAACTAGAAGGAACTTAAACGTCATCTATGTTAAGCTTCTCATTTTATAGATAAGGAAACTGGGGCTGGGGGTGTTGAATGAATTATTTCAGGGTTACAGTGCTAGCACTCCTCCTGCTACACCTGGTAAAGCACATGAAAGAGTGAGCAGCAAAGTATAGAAAGACACCCCAGATTCCAGAAAGAAAAAGATTCAGACCAATAAAACCCGAGGGAGCAGCTCCAAAAGGTATAAACACCCCCCTACAGACTGGGCACCATATAGGAGGGCAATGCCTGCATACCATCCTCATGGAGATCTATAGGGGGCAGCTTAAGGTAGGCAACCAGTTAGAAGCGCCCTGGCATCCAGAAGTGGTGAAGACTACACTGGGGGGCGCTTTGCTGGTGAGAGAGGCTATTTTTACAAACATTAGTGGGGCTGAAAGAAGGGGGTGGTGGATACAGAGGAAAAGGCATTATTGTTAATACTGCCTATCCAATCCCTAATAGTAGGTCATAATGGTGAGCAAGTATCATCCATCCAGCCAGCAAACAGGTATTTAAGTGGTAATGTGCCCCAAACCACACAGGAGATATTAAAAAAAGCAGAAAACATTCAGATCAATATTTTTTGGTAGTAGTTGTGTTTTCACTCATTTCTTTCTTTTTTTTTTTTTTTTGTGAGCAAGATCAGCCCTGAGCTAACATCTTTGCTAATCCTCCTCTTTTTGCTGAGGAAGACCGGCTCTGAGCTAACATCTATTGCCAATCCTTCTCCTTTTTTTCCCCCCAAAGCCCCAGTAGATAGTTGTATGTCATAGTTGCACATCCTTCTAGTTGCTGTATGTGGGACGCGGCCTCAGCATGGCCAGACAAGCAGTGTGTCGGTGCGCGCCCGGGATCCGAACCCGGGCCGCCAGTAGCGGAGCGCGCACACTTAACTGCTAAGCCACCGGGCCAGCCCTTCACTCTTTTCTTAAACTGGTCTTAGTGGCAATTTCCAGAAATATCTCATGTGGAGATTTCTTTTTGGCTTGAAAATGATGAAAATTTATTTTTTTAAAAAAATGACGAGAAAGAATGATATTTTTTGTAATTCAGTATTTCATAATAACATATTTTGTCAGTTTACCCTAACTTTTATATTGGCTGGCAGCTAGAATAGTCAGTAAATTAGCAAGGACTTTTCCACAAGGTCTTTTTTACAATTATAATTATAAACATAGTCTTTCTTACCCTTATCCGAAAGTGTGTTTTGCATAAAAGTACACTTTTAAAGCAGTTTTTTATAGATTCTCAAATCTGGAAGATGAAATTTTGACTTTTTCTATCTTGCCTCTCTCTAGTTTCAGGCTTCTAAGAATAAATCGAAGTGAAAAGAATACATATGAGATGTTGAATAAGGGTAAATGCTAAGCTATAATTGTGTGTAACAGCTATCAAACATTTCAAAAAGATGTCAAAAGCAGTTCTAAAATTTTGTTGTTGTTGTTAGAAAAATGTTAAGTGGACAACAAGAGCAATTTATAAAATAGTTATATATAACTGTAATGAGAGCTGTCTTTTATAAAAATACACATGTAGGTGTATGTGTATACAGAGGAAAAACTCTGGAAATTCATCCCAAATGTTAAAACTGATTTTTCTTTCTGGGTCTTGGGATTTCATGGGATTATTATTTCTGTTCACCTATTTTCTAATTCTGTATCTTCTAATTTTCTTACAATGAATATGAATTTTGGTCGGGAGACTAAAGGTTTTCTTTTCCTTCTCCTTTGATTAATGTTTACTTAAATGTTACAGAGAATTGAATCTGGAGTGGAGGGGAGGACCAGAGCAAGGTCCAGAATGATTGCAAATGAAAGGTTCTCCAGATTGAACAGAATATGGGGGCAGGAGTCCATTTGATACTGCAGTGGGGTTTTGTTTGTGTTTGTGTGTGTGCGTGTGAATTCTTTTTCGTCGTGTGGTGACAATGCAATCACAGAAAAATAATTTGCAGTTGTTCTGAAAACTGAATTTTTTCCTTCTTGCTTCTAGAGACCATTCTCTGAGAAATTAAAGTTTAGGTTTAAAGCAATTATGCACTGAGTAGGAAGGGCCAACGCAAAGTAAGGAGGGAACATAAAGATCTCTGCCCTTACAAGTATTATTTTTCTCCCTTTGGTTAAATTTAAATTCTCTTCTCTTATTTGTTTATTCTCTTTCTTTTAACAAATACCTAGAGCACTTTTTCTATGCTGATTAAATCATGGGAGAGAAAAAGTCAGCCCTGACCTAGGAGCTAACACTTCAGTTGAGTAAACTAGGCACATATTGGAAAAGTTAACCAAAAGTAGGGTGGCAGTAAGCACTTAGGCACTGAATGACTTACACAGAGAAGTCCTACAGCAGTTAAGGAATGGCTTGTAACTTTACTGTGGTCCTGGTGTAGATCAGCACTGTTCAATAGAACTTTCCACAGTGATGGAAATGTTCATTCTGTGTTGATTAGCACAGTTGCCACTAGCCACATGTGGTCATTGAGTACTTGAAAAGTGGTTAGGACAATCGAGGAACTGAATTTTTAGTTTTACTTAATTTAAATAACTACATATAGCTGGTGACTACCATATTGAAGAGTGCAGGCCAAGATCTAGAAGGAATCAATAGTTAAAGTAGGACTTGTCTTGTTACTTGAAGAAAGAGGAGAATGTGAATAAAGAAAAGATTCCAGAAGAAAAAGCATGAATGAGCTGTGCGAAAGTGTGAGTGTTTGGATGCGGGTGTGTGAAAGTGCCTGGTGTTTGGATGGGGGATTGTGATGGGTTGCTACACTCGGCAAACCATGCAGCTGAGAGTTAGGATTTGAAGTTGTAAGTAATGGGAAGTCATTGGTTCTTTTTTTTTTTTTAATTGAGGTATAATTGACATATAATATTATACTAGTTTCAGGTGTACAACATAATGATTCAGTATTTGTATAATTATTTCTGATTAGTGGATAATAATAGCTCTTACCATGTACCCAGAATTATGTTGAATGCCTTACATGGATTATCTCATTTAATTATTATAACAACCTTTTGAAGGGTACGAAGATTCATTTGGTGGCACTGTAGGAGTAAGAGATTAGAGGCAGGTAAAGGAAGCAACTATAATCTTGGAAACACGTCAAAGGCACTGATGACGGTAAAGGATGTAGAAGTTAAAAAGCCTCATTTAAGACATTAGGAAGTTAGACTCAATAGAACTTGATGTCTGACCACATGTGGAGGGTGAATGAAAAAGTGAGTGAGACAATCTGTATCCTGCGGCATACTGATGAGGACAAAATCCTGGGAAGCACCAATGATTCTGGGGTGAATGAAGGCAGCTGACTTAGCAAGGGGATCTTGAGAAGGACGTAGATGGGAGGCAATGGAAACACGTTAGTGGAGTCAAGGAATCTGGTAAAGAAAAGGTTTTCAAGAAAAGGTTTTTACTTTCCTACAGGTAAGTAAAAATGAGGATGGAGAAGTGGCAGAGGAACCAGGGAGAGTTAAGGTAATGCTGACAAAAACTGAGGAGTCAAGGGGAGGAAAGTTGGTTTTGGAAAGGAAATACCAATTCTGTTTTGGACATGTTGATTGGAGGTAACAAGTCCTCTGGATGATGATGTTTTGCCTGCTGGAGGGAATGTGAGGCCAGAATTTAGAAGGCAGATCAGGGCTGGAGAGGGGCAATTATAATGTGTTCTCCTGGGACAGCAGGTAAAGGGAGAAGAGAAGGTTGAGGATAGAACCTGGGGTGAATGCTCACCCACATGGAGGGCTAAATGAGAAAGAAGAGCCAGCAAGAGAGAGAGGGGAGACTGAACCATACCAGGACAATGCCCTGGAGGTCAAGGGAGAATTTTAAAGGTGAAGGTGAGTCAAAATCTTCATGTGTTGCAGTGAAGTCAACGAACAAAAAAGACTGAGAAAAGAGTGACTGAGCTTATCAAAGAGATCCTTGGAGAAAAGGGAGAAACAAGTGTAGAGGATTTGTCTGGGCAGTCTGGCAGAGAAAGGACTGAGAGGAGAAGTGAAACAGCTTGAGGGTGGTTAAATGAAGATTCCCCCCCAAACCCCCAGGGGGCTCAGACCCATTCAGCCTGAAAGCAGAAAGGAAGAACCTAGTGCAAAGGAAAGGAGGAAGATCTAGACAGAGGTGAGATGAAGCCAGCAGCCTAAGGGTTGGAGGCTCAGGAAGGCAGAAGGGACTCCTGTTCCTTTGGGTTACTTGACAACAGTTCACAAAATGGATGGTGTAGACAGAAATACTTTAAGAATGGCAGAGGCTGCTGGAGCTGGATGTTTTTCATCTTCTCAGTGAAGCAGGAATCAGAGCCATCTGCCAAGAAAGAGGGGAAAAAGAAAAATGGGTTAGGTGGGGAGGAGAATGGAGACGAGTAACAGCAACAGCTGGGGCTGCCCTTGAGAATCACCCAGAAATGAATAAAAGGACTGGGGGCTAGACCAACGTGATTCCCTTAGTTTAGGCTGCCATCTCAGATTTACTTCTGGGAACTGACAAGGGTAACAATGACCACCACCATTTATCATGTGGCTATCATTCGCTTATTATGGGCGTTTACATATATAATCTCAATTTTCCTAAGAATCTAATGAAGTATGTATTCCAATTATTTCCAAATTATAAAAAAGGAAATTGAGGCTCAAAAGGTTTCGCCTTAAAAAGAAAAAAAAAAAAAAAGATGGCCTACTATGTTGCCAGGCACTGTTCTGGACACCGAAAGACAGGCTCCGTGGGGCTTTTATTAAAGAGGTGCAGACAGAAAAGTAAACAAAAAATGAATCAGATCATTTCAGATTTTCATAAGTGGTGTGAGAAAACTGGTGACATAACAGATACTATAGCAAACATGAGACAGCAGCGGGGGAGGGCGTGCGGAAACGTAGAGGCTATATTAGTGTGGTCAGGGGAGGACCCTCTGAGACAAGTGAGCTGAGAACTTGAGGATGAGAAAGGAGCACGAGTTTTCCAGGCCGAGGGAAGGCCGAGTGCAGAGAGGCCTTGAGGCAGTAACTAGCTTGGCCATTGGAGGAACTAAGGGTAGTGAGGCTGAAGCTTAGTGAGCAAGGAGATACAGGCCACGGTGGAGGCGCCCCACCACGTCAGGGCAAGGCGTTACGCAAAGGGGGTAACTCGATCCGAGTCTATGGAGTAGGGCGCCTAAGAGGCAGGGGCCACGCAAGTTCTTTGCGTTCCGCGAAGCTGCCCGCACAAGGCACGGGGGTGAGGCAACCGGTCAGGAGAGGTTTCTGGCCCAGGGGCCAAAGGGCCAGGGCCACGGGGGGGTGGGGAGTGTGACCTCCGGGTGTTGCAAGCATCCAGGCTGCACTGACAGCCGCCCAGAACCCTTCCCGGCGCGCGCCAGCCAGCAGCTCCCTCAGCCCGCCCGAGTCACCCGCGCCTTTAACTCTCGTTGGCGACCCCCACAGCGGCACCACCCACTCCGCCTGGCCCGGCTGGGTTTTTCGTCCGGGGCAGCGAGTCAGTCTTCCAAAACTTCGGAATGACAGTACCCCCAGGAGTGATGGGGAGATCAAATAATTTACGGCTAGAGCGAAGTCCTATGGAAAACAGACCCTTGTACTTCTGTCTCGTTTTCCCTCACGTGTTTCCAGAAATGACTTGCTTCCCTATATGCTCTCTAAGGCACCCCTCCAACAGCGAGACTATTGGTTTGGCCCCTCGTTCCGGATTGGCTGAAGGTTTACGCCTCGGCCAGGGATTGGAGAACGTCGGTGCCTTACTATTCCCCGCGCCCATTGGCTCATTTTCCCAGTTTCGGGGCGGAGCGTTTAGGGACTGTTTCCACCCTCTTGTTTACGGAGCGCGTAGTCGTAGGGCTCTCGGAGCGCTGGGGCTGTCTCCAAAGTTCCCTATTTAGCTCCTCGGGCCAATTGGGTCGTTGCTCCACCCTCACCCTCTCCCTTGCACGCCTCCCGCGTGGTACGGCCCACACCTTTAGAGCTGACGACCGTCGCGTTCCTCCGCCCGAGCTCGCCGTGCTGCTCCCCCTCGAGGGTGCTCTTGGTACGGCCCGCGCCGCCTCCTTCCCTCGCTGGGGTGGCTGCCCCCCCTCGGGTCGGCGGCGCTTGGTGCCGCCCGGGAGAACCAGGTCATCGGTCGGTTCCCGTGAAAACAAAAACAATCGGCGGCGCCGCCGCGGGCAGCTGAACGCGACGAGCAGGGGCCGGGAGCGCGGGGCCGGGGTGGGGGACGAGCGAGCAGGAGTGCGGCGACGCGTCGGGGGCCGGGGCGCCATGGGGCAGGCGGGCACGGGCTGTGCGGGGCTCCCTCGGCGCCGCGGCTAGCGCGCCTGCCGCCTCGGTCTCCTCAGCCGCCCGCGCCGCCCGCCTGGGGGACGAGGAGCAGGACGCGGCCTCGGCCGGGCCCGGGCCGAACGGCTGCGGACACCCGGGCGCCGGGGAGCCGAGCGCCGCCGCCGCCGCCGCCTCCGGGATGGATCAGTGCGTGACGGTGGAGCGCGAGCTGGAGAAGGTGCTGCACAAGTTCTCGGGCTACGGGCAGCTGTGCGAGCGCGGCCTGGAGGAGCTCATCGACTACACCGGCGGCCTCAAGCACGAGATCCTGCAGAGCCACGGTAGGGGCCCGGGTGGGCGCGCGGGGCAGGCCCACCGCCCGCGCCCGTCAGGCCACAGCGGGAGCATCCGGAGGGCCCGGACCCCCCCCCCCCCCCCGAGGCGCGGAGACCCCCCCCAGGCGCCTGTGACTTTTCCTCCTCTTTTCGCCCGATTTGCTTTGAACCTGCCCCGACCTCGTTAATTAAGAGCGAGCGCGAACCCACGCGGAAACCCGTCCCGGCGCCGCGGGCTCCAGCCGGGATAGACGTGCGTGGGGACCGGGCCGCCGCACCTGCATTCTCTGCTCTCCTGCACTGGGCGCCCCCCCTGGCCCCGCTCGGCCCCGGGGTCTCCCGGCGTCCCCGCGGGCGGGAGGTGCTCCACTTGCGTTGGACTCAGGGGTCTGTGTGATAAGAGCGTCAGTGCAGGAAGCCTCTTCATCCTCCCCTGCCGCATAATCCTTGGCTCGGAGACTGACTTTTACTCTTTTTTTCATAATTAGAAAGTCGAATGTTATTCTTAGCTGTGGGTTGACAGAACAGCCGCTCCTGCGACTTCATAGTTTGACTGCTGTCTGGAAGCAGCTCTTCTTCAGCTCCGCAGCAGCACTGACATGATTCCGAGGAAACTAGCTGGATCAGACTGTTCAGTTTGCCTAGCGTAGCTTGGGATGAGACTCAGGAAGAACAGGCAACTTTCCGGAAGCAAATTGTGGCACAAGTTGTTAGTTACTTCCTTTACCTGGTCAAGTTTTCACTTGTTTTCCTTTCAGAAAACCAATTTTCTATAGAAGGTGTTTTACCTAGATTATTTCATTGTTATCCTAAGCCCTGGGGGCAGATACTTTGCCAAAGTTAACTTGTGGAACCTGGATAGGAAGGGTTTTTGGTTTTGGTTTTTTAGATAACATTCACGGTCTGAGATCCTTAGATTAAAATATTCACAGTGATGATGCCTTCTGATCAAAAAGTAAAGGACTTTATTTAATAGATTTATTCAGGACGTTGGAGGGGCCTTCTAAGAAATTTATGAAGAGAAGGTTTGGTACCTGGGGTGAAATGCGGATCTTTGTGGCAGGTGAGATGAGGGCAGTGGTGCTAGCTGAGCTTGTCTCCTCTCCTCCTCCTACACCTTCCTCTCCCGCACTGCTGTCAGTGGCGAGGTAAGTGCTAGTCCATGGTAAGGGAGTCTAATAACGTCTCATTCCACACATGGCAGTCACTTTTAAGCTTTGGGGAAGAAGCAAACCATGGTGGCGGAAGGAGTTGAAATATTAACATGGTAAAATGAGCAGAGCTAGATGGCTGCCTGGGAAGGGGAAGTGCAAATGGGGTGGGAATCCTGGGAAAGCTCTGGTGAATTTGATTTTGGACATGGGAGATAAAACTGAAGGGCTGAAGAAGATAGAGTCAAGGGCTTAATCTTAGTTGGTTGCTGGAGATGCATAGATGGAGTTTGGGAGAAAAGTAAGGTCTAAGATGGTTTCCTGGTGTCATTTCTACAGAGGAGAGTGAAGGACATCACTTAGGCTGCAGGGAGGAAAGACTGTAGGGTCTTAGCACAATCTTGAACTCCTCTTGGAGGTGGAGGACCACCGAGGAGCCAGCAGAAACAGAAAAGGGCAGGGGCTTAGAAAAAGAGAGTGGTCAACTGGTATTTGGCTTTAGAGAGTCAGTGACCCTTTGTGCTTGCAGTTTCATAGAGTTGTTAAAATAAACTAGATTACTGGGAGTTGAGAAGAAAAATATGCAGACTGGGGTGTAAGAGGTGGAAGGTGTCCCTTCCCCCCATCCCCCCACTGGAGAGGAAATCTTTGTCTTGTTAAAGGTTGAAAGGAAGAGAATGAGTGAAGGGTGTAGACTTGGAGAGGTGGAAGGAACATTTCCTTTTTAGGGAACAGGTTAGAGATTGAGGGGTTGTATGCGCAGAGTTTGAGAGAGAGAAGACGGAAAGTAAAATAGCTTTCTTCCATGAGAGAGAGAGGGGATATTAATTGAAAGGGGATGTGATAGTGAGCCTCATTTTAGGGAATTTGGGGCCCATCTCAGATGGATAAAATAAATGCGAGAACGTGCTGAAGTAGGGATTTGTTTTAGACCTCTTTGCTTGGCACCTGGGAACTTTTCAAGGAATTTACGGTCTGGGGGTATTAGCCACACAGTAAGCCATGCTGTTCAAACAGTCTGACTAGGTGAATTGTATGTGTTCCCCTTTCAACCTCTTCTCTACCAAATTGCAGTCTTATACTGGTATCTTTTTGATTCTCTTTAATTCTTTAATAATAGGATTAAGTGACTAAAGGCAGTTACAAAACATGAAGGAAAAATAAATACCAGGAGTGCCAGGTCTATTTTCCAAAATAAAATCTTCTTATGGTGTTCTTATGTGTGAAGACAAACACCATGCTTTGGTATCTGGGTTATGGTATTTTTTAAAGCAGATAATTTCTAAAGTTCTCTGCACGCAATGTGGCGGGTATTACATTGAATCTTATATACTTTTCTCAGTTATATCTACTGAAATCTGAATTTGGAACTCCATTTTAAGTTTAGAGGGATGTTTTCAGGGCTTCCGAATGTACCTGTCTGGGCAAGTGATCTGGTGGGCTCGTATGATCTGAGACGGGGAGCTCCAGTTGGGAGCCCATATCAGGGCTTTGGAGCTCATTCTCTGGGCTTATTTGTGGTAATCTTCTTGTAAGAATGTGATATGAATCAGGTAGAATCTTGGGGATCATACAGATCCCCCACATTGCATCACAGTCCTGGTGAGTGACTGCCTGATTCTGAAGAGTCCTTTAGCTAAGGTTAGGGGATCAGTTCAATTTTTGAGGATGAATTACATTTTCTTACGTTTAAGTTTCTTTTTTCTAAAGTTGTGAGCAGACAATGATGCTAAATGAGAGCACTTAGGATAGTTTGTGGTGGAAACTGATCATACGTAAATGGAGTTTAGTTAGTAAGCCCATTGGCAACCCTTATCCCTCTCACCACACATATTCCAGATTGTGAACACTGCCCAAAGGGGGCTAGCCTGGCAGCTGGTCTGGAAGTAGTCCTACAGTGAGCCCTAAGATCTTTCATCTACTCTAAATTGCCTTTAAATAGCCTGGACTTCTTTCATACAAACTTTCTCTAATTAGCTGTTTCTTTTAAAAATGTAAATTTTTTAATTCATATACCTTTGGGAGAATGAGGGTGGTATGAGATGGTCACTGACACTTGGTGAATTAGTTTGTGCTCTGCTGTTTAATCCACCCCTAACCAAGTCCAGCCTGGGGGGAAATCTTTTTTTTTTTTTTAATGGGGTTGTTGGGCTTATGGCAGAGGAGTTATCTGTGAGTATAAGGCTCTGAGAGATAAGTGCGGGCTTTGACCCAGTTAGGGGTTTTGGTGGTTCAGGGGCAACATAGTGGTAATAGTACGAAGAGCAGAATACTAAAAAGGAGTTCTGCCGAAGCCTGATCCATTCCTCTTCCTGGAGACTGACACCAAAGGCTTTTCTTCGTGCCCTTGCAACTGCCTTGGGGACCTTAGGGTGGTAGATAGGAGGATGGGGGAGTGATCCAGAGGCTGCAGAGTGACGTTTCTGAGGGTAAAAGGGATTAGAGATAACTTACTGTTCATGGCAAGTGGAAGATCTGTGCTGAGGTCTTGGTCTGGGAAAGGAATACCATGTTTTAGTTAAATTTGCCAGAAGTTCAAAGATTGTACTGAGCTCTGATTCTTATCCTTAATTATTTTGATTAAACTCTAGGTTCCCTTAATTTCCCCAACTCTGAGAGGAGAGAAGAACACTGTTGTCATTTAGTTGTACCAGCCTTTCCATGATCGTTTCCCTGTAGCATGAAGTTTGATTTAAGGTTCAGTGTGGTTGATGCTGTTTGGTGGTGGTTCCCAGCGTGCTCTTGATCTGGTTTGGATAATGTGCTGCTGCTTCTCAGACTTGACTCTCGCATGTGCACTTTTATTTTCAGATGGATTCATGATTTTGCTTAAGGAGATTTATCCTCATTCTAGGCAGTGATATTTTTGAAGTCATAGATTTGATGTGTTAGGTATAATAAACTACATATTAAAAATAAATTCATAACTATTAAAGTATTATTTCACAATCAGCAGAAATCACGATTCACATTAATGGTATGGGAACTACAAATTCACATTTGGTGAAAAGATTAGACTGAAATAATTGAGTAAGATTTTTATGACATCTTTAAAGTGCGCTTTGGAAAATTAGAATCTTTTTAAGAGTGGAGGGTGTGCAGTTTTTTTTTATTCTTACTATTTTTAGGCCGTTATTAAAGGGAGTTCTAATATAGTTTCTGAAAGTGATTCTCAAGGAATTTTCTAAATTTAAATTTTATTTATTTTGAGTAGATAATATATTCAAATGGTTATAAAGTCAAATGATAAAAAAGGATACCCAGTAAAAAATCTGCCTCCCACTCTTTCTTATTCCTGGACCACCTAGTTGCCTACCTCACAGACAAAAATGCTAGTTTCCAGAAGAATTCAGGGAAATGATAATTTGTCACTATTCATTTTTACTTTGAAAGGGTATTGGACATGTAGTTCTACTTACTGTAATTTAGGCTTAGTATTATCTCAATTTGCAAGTTGGTAAAGACACCTTCATTTGTGGGAGTGTAACATCTAAAACTCCTTTTGTGTGTGTGTGTGTGTGTGTGTGTGTGATCTGACTCCTAGTAGTAAAACATTTAAACCGTGATCGTCTACCTTTATTTAATCTTTGGTGAATCAAAGAGAATTTACTTACTGGTTGCAAACCTGCTTCCTTTTTTTTTTAAAATTTGAAGGTGACATATGAAAAGGTAAGTAGGCAATTAAGCATGAAAGAAAAAACCAAATTATGGTGGTCACATTTTTAACTAATTTCTGTGATATGGTATTTTTTCAGTAGGCAGAAATCAGAGGTCCAGGGTTCACGTGTTATGCATAACTTTCCATTCTAGTATCTGGGTTGTATATATTATACATATGTATTGGAAAGTATTCTTATTTATTTTTATATATATATATATATATATATAAATTCTCTGTGCTTTTCAGAGCCTACCAGTGTTGAATGTATTGTGTTGAATGAAGGTAAAAGGATCAGGGTTTGGTGGACTAGTGTTTTGTTTACTTATTCAGCATTATTCTTTGGTGTACTTGGAGTGGGCTATGTAGCCTGGTCTTCTATGTGTTAACCAAACTTTTTGCTAAATACTAATGAGACACTCTTGAGAGAATAATGACTTTAAGTTTTGAATTGAATAAAATTTGGTATCTACAGTTAACATCCAGTCTGGAAAGTAGCAGATAAGTAGGTCAGAAAAGTTTGGGTAGATAGCAGCAGCCAGGGGCCGGCCCCATGGCTTAGTGGTTAAGTGCGCGTGCTCCGCTGCTGGCGGCCTGGGTTCGGATCCCGGGTGCGCACCGACGCACTGCTTGTCGGGCCATGCTGTGGCGTCGTCCCACATAAAGTGAAGGAAGATAGGCGCGGATGTTAGTTTAGGGCCAGTCTTCCTCAGCAAAAAAAGAGGAGAATCGGTATGTATGTTAGCTCAGGGCTGATCTTCCTCAAAAAAAAAAAAAAAAAAAGGATAGCAGCAGCCATTGTTAAAATACCCTAAGAGGAGACTAGACCAGCTACCAGGCTACTTGGGCTGTTCTAGATGATGAGAATAATAGGTTAGTAATGGTATTTACAGTTGAGTTTAGAAGCAGATTTAACTTTGTCAGTCATTCCTTTCCAGGCCCATGTAGGAGATAATTCTTTGTTATTTGGCACCTTATTCTTTCAGACTGCTGTATTACTCAGGATTCTTTTGGTTGCACGTGGCAGAATAGTTTTAATTAAAATGGAATATGTTGACTCAACTAAATAGGCTGAGGTTAGGCCAGCTGGCACCAGGCACACAGAGGATGTCATAAGGACTGGTCTTGTTCTCTTCCTCTCTCACCTGCGCTTTCTGTGGTTGGCTTCATTCTCAGAGGAGCTTTCTCCACATAGAAGTAAAGATGACCAGTGGAGCTCGTGTCATCCTTATACTGCTAGTGATCCCAAAGACAGGAACATGCCTTTTTTCTGTATTTTCAGCAAAATTAGCAGGGAATATCCTTATTGTCTTGGTTTGGGTCATAGCCTCTCCTTGAATCAGCAGCTGGGACCTCAGCATGGAGTCCATTCACCACCTTGGGCTGTGCTTACCCTATGTCAGGAGATGTATGGCCATGTGATCCACTGTTGATCAGATAGAGAGTTCTAGAAAGGAAAACTTGCACCCACACAAAAGTGATAGCTGTCTATTATAGTTGACCAACTACATATTATATCAGTAACAGTGTTCTCTGAGATGTTTTTCTTGACTAGCCTAACCCTTATTTCTCAGCTTTTGCCTTGCCTCCTAACTATAATGTTCACATAATTCAAATACTGAGTTCGTATGACTTTATCTGTAGACTAGAGAATACAACTTGATTTATGTTACCTTTAGGAACTTATTTGAAATTGCTTTAATGCTTGGCATAATAAAATCATTTTCCTAAGATTATTTTATCTCTTAAGTAGTTTCTACCTCTGGATAATAACATTGGTGAGGGGGAAACTTGCCAACACTTCCATGATACTGTCATACTAGAGCTAATAGAGAAATTTCCATTGTTGTCATGTCTTAGTCTCTTAGTTGTTAGGATAGTGAAAATGGTGTTTTAACGAACTGTTCACTTGGGATATTAAAACTAACTTGTTTTTATTTTGGGGCCTGCTTCTTCATCTGTGAATCTGTGAAAATGACCCCAAAATGCAGTTTAGGGGAGAATGTAGAGGGCTGTGGCCTGGAGCTGTGTACTTGGAGCCCCATGGTACTCCATGTAACTCCCAGAAGTTGATAGATACCAGGGAGGTGATACTTTCTAAACTGGACATTTCTTTGAAAGCTCCAAGAGTTTGTAGAAGAGTGGCAGAAACTTCAGGTCTTCCTGTTAGATTACGTGCTAGTCTCACACCTCAAAGAATAGAGACTAGAATCTTTAGCAGAATTTCAGGCTCTTAGAAATATGCTTTCACCTTATTTGGGTTTGCTGATTATATGGCTGAGCTCAAAATTGTTCTTCGGGAAGATTGTGTGGAGATTCCGCAAGGTTTCTATTGCCAAGCCTTTCTCCACTTAAGATTGAGGCCTGAATAGTAATTTCTTCTCATACTGGGGCACAGTGTCTGGTTGTGTGTTATGTTTGATGAGTTTGCTGTATCTGTGGAATCCATATAGATTTAATATCTTATTTTTGATCTATGAAGACATTTGGGAGGAGATAAGGAGACCTCTTTTAAAAGAAACATTATACATGGCCTCAGTCCTCCAGGAATTTGGAGGCTAGTTGAGGTGATAAGAAGATGAGTCTGCGCTTGTGGAGTAGAACACAAAATTTTGTCCTTGAGCTCAGGAGATCTGGGTTTGAGTCCTTGCTTTGCCACTTTACTTGTTCTACAATCTTGCTTAGCCTGTTTCCTCTTCCTTAAACTGATAACTTATATGACAGTGTTATGGGAATTAAATAGATAATAGATGTGAGCTGGCTTTGAAATCTGTAACAAACAAGGTATATTAGTTATTGTTAAGGTCTGTGCCTTTAAACAGTGTTAAGCACTGTTTTAATTGAGACACTTTGACTATTTAAGTGTCTTGATTACTGTGTTAACTACCATTCTGTGCCCAGTGGTCTGCTTAGCACTGAAAGGAATACTTAAAAGGTAAACAGTCTTCAAAGAACTTCAGTTGGGTAATGAGACAGACTTGAACGTTTGAGAGGGGAAAAAACTATGGCCATGGCACAGTATAGATAACTGCTTTTGGTTGGTACAAATACTAGCAGTTCAAAGAAATGGGAAGAGAAGGAGCCTTTAGAAAGAACTGCTTGGGGGGAAGGGTATATCAAATGAACTTGAGAGCACCTGGTCGATAGTTATTAATCACGGATTATATGTGGAACTAGGCTAAATCTTGTGGGAGTTACAAGCAGTCATTCTCATGCTCAAAGAACTTTCCATCTAGTTAGGGGAGATGAGACTGGTATGTTTTTAACAAAGAAACAATGCACTGTAATGCAAGACCATGTGTATAGGCCAAATGCTGATTGAGTGGTACAGACAAGAGAGGGAAGGATTTGAGACAGGGAGAGACTCTTCTAACCTGTAGGAAGTTTCAATAACAGAGATTGAATGTGGATAGTAGAAAGATAGGATGGAGTGCCAAGAGAGGAGGTTGGCAAGAAGAAAGTGCAGAAGAATGAGAGTACAAGAGGCATTTGGGGAACAGTCAAGGACCGGAGTGTGGAGAAATGGGATGAAAGAATTAAAATTAAATTGGAATCAGGTTGTGTATAAGTCACAGTTACCAGGGAAAGAGTAGACTGGAAAGATATTAAATGACTTGGGTGGGTGGGGCGACATTTTGAACAGAGGAGGGACAGGGACATGATCTGAGACGAACTAACAGCATTTAGGTTAATTGGAGTTGGGAGTGGGGTCTGGCTAGAGGCAACAAGACTAGTTAAGGTTAAATGTCAACCTAGATCTGATCGAATAGGGACCTGTCTTTGGGTAGTAGTGGTAGAGATGTAAAGGGACCTCTGCATGGGATCTCCTGAGGGAGGGAATTACCAGTTCTTAGTACATGGATGGAGTTTGGCATAGTGGGAGAGAAGGGCTGGGAAAATCAAAAGTTAACCTAAGGTTTTGAGCAAGCGAGACAGGTAGACAATTAAGGAACCAGGAAGAAAATGGGAAGTTTAGGAGAGGGGAAGGTAGAAATTTCAGTTTGCTTTTAAATATGACATCCACATTTAAATGCTAAAAGAAACGTTATTTGATTCAGCCATTCATTTCAGAGATAAATAGATGCCTAGAGATTAATTCTCTGTATTTCAAATTGGAAGGGAATGGATAGGCTCTCTAAAGTGGGACTATCGAGCAGACATTTAAAAACTTGTGCCTACATTCTCTTTTTCTTCTTTCTCTCCAGTTCTTGCCTCCTAGTCTGCTTTTTGAAGCCTTCCCTTTCTTCCCTATGCCAGTCATTTTGGTCCAGCTCTCTGCCCCAGGAGCGCTATTAATCTGTACCATGCAGTGTAGCTCTTAAATATAAACTTTCTTTTTCTGTTTTTTTCTCCTGCTTGGCTTAGCAGCACACTAGGCTGTGATTTGGTGCAGCAGGTCAGAACACCTATCTGAATCTACCTTTCTGTTCTGAAAGGTCAGGGGTTGACCAACAAATACTATACTTTGTAGATTTGCTAGCTATTAATGTACTGAAAAAAGTTTGTTTTGTTTTCGATGTGTACTGCCGCTAGCAAAATATGAGCGTGTTCTATTTGTACCTTTTCCTTCCTCCTCTGAGTAAATCTCTGTTGAGTAGCTGCTGTGTCCTGGGTGCTGAGGTAGCTCATAAGAAGCCCCAACTCCATAGGACACAGTTTAGTTTGCTGCTCACAGTATGAAATAAAAAATTATTATTTTTTTAATACTAACTTAATCCTTTCACTTTTCAAGTTTTTCTGTTTTACTATTTTGCAAGCATATCCATGTTCACCTTGTCAACAACTTCTTTAGAGTCAATCTTAGACCTTTTATCCTTTATCTCGTTTTATTCGCATCCTCAATTTCTTAATCTGTACCCTGAACACTGCTGACCCAGGCATTCAGCACTCAGTAAATGTTAATTGAATCTAAATGTCATGGTTCTCCCTTCCTTTTGACTTTAGTTTTTTTCCTGTTTTGTCTTTGTCTGGTTTCACTTTGTTTACTTTAAGGTATTAAGATTTTTTTTTTTTATAAGAGTGGGATTACGTAGAATTTTTTTCCCCTTATAGCCTTCTTTTGGCCTTTTCTGTTTTTTTTTTTAAAGGAATTAGTCTAGGATGAATTCTGGAGTACAGCTCTATTAGTTAGAGTTAGGATTATGTTTAATAAATAGATTTTTTTTGTGTTTATCTACATCAGAACTTGTGTGCCATTTTGCTTTCCATTTAATTCCAAATTTAAAATCTCTGTCCATTTTATGAAGGTGGCATTAACTTTTAATAACTCAGAAGAGCTCAAATGCGATCTATGTAATATTTATAAACTTGGATATTTAAAGTTTTTCCTGTCTCCACAATATTCATAAAAATGTTTGTCAAGTCTTAGTGATTTCTGGGAAATCCTACTATTGCTACCAAAATATTTTAGTCCTAGGTGAGTCCTAGTTCATCCTTTTTGGAAATCTGAATAACAATCATCATCGTGATAGCAATACCTTCCTGTGTTGTGCCTCATCATTTTTTATAGAGTGCTCTCAGTTATAGTGGGTCTCGACCCATGTGTTTGACTCTCAGGCAACATGTACTTCAGGATGTAATTGACACCTCTAAACTCCCTCGTATAGACCCAGGTAGAACTTTTGATTATCTGCTGATGAGCAGGCATGTCAAGCTACAGCATTGTAGTGCTACTGACCAACCAGCTGTTTAGTTTTAGCAACACTATCTTTCTGTAAGAGTGTGTGCGCAGTTATTTGAGGGGTTTTTTCCCCCTGATATCATAAAAATAAGTGACAGAATTGAAAATGCAAACACAGAGTAGGGATGAGAAACATAGTTTTCAATCTTGATGTGTTTGTTTTGATTGTATTAGATGGCCCAAGATGATTAGCAAATCTTGTCACATAGTTGGACACATGGTTGTCTTAAGCCATGTGATGAGTAATGAAGGAAAATAATTGAACAAATATATGTACAAAGTGATAGAACTGTATTCAAGTTATTTATAAACCCAACCTATAATTAGGAATTTTATAATTTTTTACTTTGTGGAAACCAAACACCTACTCGTGTTAAGTGTAAGTTTGTTCTACTTTCCTACATTCTGACTGGGGCACACTTTTATTGGAACACATTATACGCTAAAGTTGAGATATATTTCATTTCTTTGACAAATCTTGGGAAAGTTTTCTTTTACAAACAAGGAAACTCTGGCTCTAAACACAAGCTTGTGAATTTTTATTCCAAATCTTTACCTACATGTTTAAGGTTTGTTTTTTTGTGGGGGATGGGGGAGTTATTTGGAAAAGAGAAAAAACTTATAACTGGGGGACTCTATTTTGTGAAGATGTTTTATTTGGAAATTGGTGTGTGTGTGTATTGACTGATTTATTTGTTGGGTATTTGGAAAATTTAGGCTGCAGTGCTATTGTGTAGTACACACTAAACATCCTGTTAGAGAGTGGAGGGTCACGAGCTGCCGAGTGTGCAACTGCCAGCATTTCAGAGGGTGTTGGTTCAGAGTGCTCGAGTCTCCAATGCTGGGCTTGAAATTGAGAATATGTAATACAACACAATCTATTATTTTTCTATTCAGTGAATAGTTATTGAATGCCTAATATGTGCCAATTACCATGTTAAATACTGGAGATTAAACAATCATATTTCCTATCTTCAAGTAATTTCGTGGGGGTGATAGACAGATATTTACTATGAAATGTGAAACCCTGATAGGGAAGTAGGTATTTATAATGACATGTGAAACCCTGATAGAGAAGTACAGGATGCTATGGAAACAAACATTTTTCTAATTTATCGTTTCTGTGAAACTAATGGGCATAAATCCTGAAATGGCTAGGCGGCGAAGCCCAAGGGCAGAGCTTGAAGTCTTAGCTGGGCTCTATAAAAACAGTTTAGGAGTAAACTCAAATATGTTTTAGTTTGGCGAATGTCTGATTTTGGAGGAGACTATGACTATTCTAATTTCTGACAATATTGTCATTAAAATCTCTTTATAAAAGGTACTATTCTATTGTGTTGGAAGGATGTTATCTTAACTTAGACCAGCCATGTGTGTTGGTCCTTTGCTTGGATTTAAAATCTCTTGTTGACATGCTAATTATTTTACTTGTTGAATCAAGTCATAATAAAAGTGATCTTAAAAAGTACTTTTGTGGTACAGCCACTTTGGAAGACAGTTTGGCTGTTTCTTACAAAACTAAACATTACTCTTACCATAAGATGCAGCAGTCATACACCTTGGTATTTACCCAAAGGATTTGAAAGCTTATGTCCACACAAAAACCTGCACACGGATGTTTATAGCAGCTTTATTCATAATTGCCAAAACTTGGAAGCAACTAAGATGTGCTTCAGTAGGTGAATGGATAAATAAAGTGTGGTACATCCAGACAATGGAATATTATTCTGCACTAAAAAGAAATGAGTCATCAATCCACAAAAAGACATGGAGGAAGCTTAAATGCACATTACTAAGTGAAAGAAGCCAGTTTGAAAAGGCTACATACTGTATGATTCCAACTACATGGCATTCTGAGAAAGTCAAAACTATGGAGACAAAAAGATAAGTGGTTGCCAGAGTTGCTGTGGAGGAGAGAGAGAAATAGGCAGAGCACAGAGAATTTTTAGGGCAGTGAAAATACTCTGTATGAGACTGTAATGATGGATACATGTCCTTATACATTTGTCAAAACCCACAGAATGTGCAGCACCAAGAGTGAACCCTAAGGTAACTGTGGACTTTGGGTGATTATGATGGGTCAATGTAGGTTTATCCTTGGTTTAAAAAAAAAAAAAAGTACCATTCTAGTGAGTGATGTTGATAATGGGGGAGGCTATGCATGTGTGGGGGCAAGGTGTATTTGGGTAATCTCTGTACTTCCCTCTCACTTTTGTTGTAAACCTAAAACAGCCCTAAAAAATAGTCTTAAAAAAGAAAAAAGTACTTGTAGTGACTGTAGGTGATAAGCATGACCTCACAACTATTTTTTTTTTTTTTTGGTGAGAAAGATTAGCTCTGAGCTAACATCTGTTGCCAATCCTCGTCTTTTTGCTGAGGAAGACTGGCTGTGGGCTAACATCCGTGCCCATCTTCCTCTACTTTATATGTGGGATTCCTGCCACAGCATGGCTTGATAAGCAGTGCGTAGGTCTGAGCCCAGGATCCGAACCGGCAAGCCCCAGGCCGCTGAATTGGAGTGCGCAGACTTATCCACTACACCACCGGGCCAGCCCCCAGAACTGTTTCTTTCATGTTTGTGTATGGGGCCCGAGTCCAGGGAGGTTTACTGCATTGAAAGACACAGTTGGCACAGGACATCATTCTGGGTAAAAAGTGACCACTCCAGTGACCAACCTGGATTCCAGCATTCACCTTCAGATCTAGTTTAGTTACGGTAAAGATAACTGTCACAGTAATTCCCCAGCTTTACTTCTAGGAACTGAATCCAATTAGATTTCTTTCACAGAAAGGTTCTCCTAGAAGCAGGTTTTGTTTTCAGACAGAGAAAAGAACATTAGAACTCTCCCTTTAAGACTGAGAAGTTTGGTTTCGGTCAGTTTGGTTATTATAGTGATTTTCAAACCTGTTTTTACCTTTGGCTGCTTTCCACTGAATCCATTTGGAAATGCATTAGTGGAATCTTTCTCTCTGAACAGAGCTGTCCCAGGGTTCTCTTTCAGAGTATTCCATTATACTTTTCTTGCACTTCCAAATACTTTGTAGAAATTATATTTCCTTGGGGCATACTGAGAACTCTCAATTAATTGACGTTATACTACTAGTATCTATCATTTATAAACTTGAAAACCAAAAAGTAAAGGGACTTGTAGATGAGAAAGGAAGAAGAGGAGATAGCAGTATCAAACTCCAGATACCTAAGTTGCTAAGATTTGAAAATACAATGGATTTCAAGGTTGGGGCATAGAAGTTCAGTTGGTAAATTCCAAATGTCTCTCCTCCAGCTTGGTCTCTGCTTTTTTGTTCTTTAACCTTTTGTTTACTTTGTCATCTACTGACTGTAGAAACAAACATGTCTGGATGGATAGGAGTTATGGCTTACATTTCTTAGTTTAGTTTAGTTTTTTAGTTTTTAGCTTGCATTTTTTGGGGGAGGATATAGTTCAAATACCATAAAATTCACCCTTTTAAAGAGTATAATTCACTAGCTTTTAGTGTATTCAGAGTTGTGGAGCCATAACCATGACCTAATTCCAGAACATTTTCATCACTCCCAAAAGAAACCTCATACTCATTAACAGTTACTCTCCATTCCACCCTTCCCCCAGCCCCGGCAACTGTGAATCTACTTCTGTCTAGAGATTTGCTTATTCTGGACATTGCATATAAATAGAATCACACAATGTGTGGCCTTTTGTGTCTGGCTTATTTCACTTAACATAAGGTTTTCAAGGTTCATCCATGTTGTAGCATGTATCAGTGCTTCATTCCTTTTTATGGCTGAATAATTCATTGTATGGATATACCACATTATATTTATCCATTCATTGTTTGGACGTTTGGATTGTTTCCACTTTTTAGCTATTATGAATAATGCTGCTATGAGCATTCATGCACAAGTTTGTGTGTGGACATATGTTTTCATTTCTCTCAGGTATATACCTAGGAGTGGAATTCCTGGGTCAAGGGTAACTCTGTTTAGCTTTCTGAGGAACTGTCAAACTGTTTTCTACAGTGGCTTGACCATTTTACGTTCCACCAGCAATGTTTGAGGATTCTAAATCCTCCCCATCCTCACCACATTTCTTGTTGTTGTCCCTCTTTTTCATTATAGCTATTCCAGTGGTTGTGAAGTATCTTCTCATTGTAGTTTTGATTTGCATTTCCCTATTGACTAATGATGTTGAGCATCTTTCTCTGTGCTTGTTGGTTATTTGTATATCTTCTTTGGAAAAAATGTCTATTCAGATCCTTTGCTTATTTTCACATTGGCTTATTTGTCTTGCTAGTGTTGAGTTGTAAGAGTTCTTTATGTATTCTGAATACTAGACCCTTATCTGATATACGAGTTGCAAATATTTTCTCCCATTCTTTGGGTTGTTATTTCACTTTCTTGGTAGTGTTTGAAGCACAAAAGTTTTTAGTTTTGATGAAGTCCAGTTTAATTATTTTTTATTTGGTTGCTGTGCTTTTGGTATAATATGTAAGAAACCATTGCCTAATCCAAGGTCAAGAACACAGTCATTTTCTTCTAAGGATTTGATAGTTTCCGCTCTTACATTTAGGTCTTTATTCCATTTTGAGTTAGCTTTTGTATATGGTATGATTCTTTTGCATGTGGATATCTAGTTATCCCAGCACCATTTGTTGCATGTGGCTTTCTTTCTAACTGTTCTTTTCCCTTTCTTTATTTGCCATCAATCCAAATACTTACATTAATAGTGCCTGCGTATGTGCAAGGCATGTGATAAGACTGTGGAGTATATAGTTTACAATAAGAACCTGTCTTCCCTTCAGGACTTATGTCTAGTTGAGACTGATGATGGCATATATACATGAAATTGTTAAATGGTACATGATTCAGTGCTACAGGAGTGGTGGAGAGAACAGAATTCATTAGAATTTGAGAAGACCCGGTAAGTCTGTGGGCAGAGAAGTTCATAGAGGAGATGAACCCGTTGACATTAGGTTAGATACAGAAAGACCAGAAATAGCCGGAGCAGAGCTATTGAACCAGTTAGATTCTTTTGGCCCAAAGTATTTATGGAGCACCTTTTGGACAGATTTTGAAATTTTCCTGAATTACCAAGTCTTCTCTTAGCCTAAATTATGTTATTAGAAGTTGGAAGCACCTGACATACAGTCTTGCATCATTTAATGATGGGGATGCATTCTGAGAAATGTGTCATTAGGTGATTTCATTGTTGTGTGAACATCATAGAGTGTACTTACACAAACCTAGATCTTATAGCCCCCTACACATCTAGGCTATATGGTACTAATCTTATGGGACCACTGTTGTATATGTAGTCTGTCATTGACTGAAAGGTTGTTATGTGGCTCATGATTGTATACTTTTGTGCAGTTGTATTTAGAGATAAGGGCAGCTTCTGTCTTGGCCACTCAGTATTGGATTGGGTATCTTATGGGCACTATCTTCTGTTTGCTTATCTTTTTACTTCTCTCAGTGGTTGTCATTGAACCAGACTTATTATATTCCCTCTTCACAGTCCCTACAACCTTCTAGATTTCTTTCTTTGAAACTCTAGAAAAACTCTTCTTGTCATGGTCATTGATAACTTCCACATTGTAAATCCAGGGCTCAGTTCTTAGTTCACGTCTTACTTGACCTAGCAGTGCATTTAACACAGTTGGTTGCTCCCTCGTTGACACATTTTCTTCACTTGGCTTCCCCAACACCATACTTTCTGTATTTCTCTCCTCCATCACAGTTAGTGTTTTTTTTTTTTTTTTTTAATAATTTTATTTATTTATTTTTCCTCCAAAGCCCCAGTAGATAGTTGTATGTCACAGTTGCACATCCTTCTAGTTGCTGTATGTGGGACGCGGCCTCAGCATGGCCGGAGAAGCGGTGCGTTGGTGCGTGCCCGGGATCCGAACCCGGGCTGCCAGCAGCGGAGCGCGTGCTCTTAACTGCTAAGCCACGGGGCCCGCCCTCACAGTTAGTGTTTTAGTAGTCTTTGTTAGTCTCCTTTTCCAGTTCCACTTCATCTTGGTCTCATAAACTTGGAGTTCCCAGGACTCTCCCCTTTTACCACTTCTTTGTGTCTGCATGGACTTTCTTGGTGATTTCGTTTAGTCTCATGCTTTAAGTATCATCTGTATGCCAGTGACTCACAAATTTGTATATCCAGCACTGACCTTGTTCTTGAACTTGGGGTTTCTATATCCAGCTCACTCTTCCACATATACACTGGGGTGACTACTCAACCTCTCAAATTTAAGAAGCCCCAAACTGAACTCTTTGTCTCTTCCTTCCTCTCATTCCTGCTCAGCCTTAAATGTTTTTCGTCTTAATGGAAGACAACTCCATCTATCCAACTGACTCAGGCTGAAAACCTTAGTAATCTGTGAGTCCTTTTCTTCCCTCGTATCCAGTCAGGAAATCCCATTGGCTTTACCTTCAGAATATATCCAGAATCCAACCACTTCTCACCACCTCCACATCTAATACCCTGGGCTGAGCCACTATCATCTCATCTGAATTGCTGCCACAACCTCCTACCTTTTCTCCCTGCTTCTGTTCTTATACTCCTGTCATCAGCCAGAATGACCATATTAAAATGTTATGTTGGTTTATTTACTTGCTCTGCTCAAAACCTTGCAGTGGATATCCTTTTCACTCAAAGTAAAAGCCAAAGTTTTTACGGTACCAAGAAAGCCCCACACGATCAGGACCCCCATTATCTCCTGGACTTTCTCTCTTCCTATTTTCCTTTGCCAGAAATCTACTTTAGCCACCTTGGCCTCTTGGTTATTCCTTGAATAGTTGAGGTATGTTTCTGCAATAGGGCTTTTTTCCTCGCAACCTGGAATCCTTTCCCCTGTAGGGGAGGAAAGATAATTTTCCCTCTACCTTTGTGAATTCTTGGCTGAGACCCTTGTAATAAAAGACAGATTAACAAGAGAAAAACAGCTTATTAACATGTATACCTCATGTATACATGGGAGATGCCCAGGGAAAAATGAGTAGCTCAAAGAGGTGGCTTAGAATTCAGGCTTAAATACCATCTTCAGCTAAAGACAAAAGAAAGAAAGGTGTGGGGAGGCCAGTAATGGGGAGGTTACCAGGAAAAGCACAGTAAACAAGAGTAAGGTTTATTATGCAGATCTGAGTCTTAGCCTTCTCCATTGATGAAAGTTTCTTGTGATTTAGTCATCCTTCTCTTCCTGAAACAGAGAAGGAGACACCCTTACAAATGGAGATTTCTCTTATATAAATGTAAATTTCTTTTACAAAAGGGTAACTTCTTTGTTCTTAGAGCTTCTGTGGCTGCTGTTTCTCAATAATCAGCTCAAAATGATCCTTACGCCAAAGAAGCATATTTTGGGGTGGCATATTCTGCTGCTTTTCACCGTTAAGGTAGCCACATGGCTAATTCCCTTACTTTCAAGTCTTTGCTCAAATGTCACTTTCTCAGTGTGGCCTATCACATCCACCTTGTTTAAGATTGCAATTGCTCAACCCACATACACTCCCCAGCTCTTTTACTCTGCTTTATATTCCCCCAGTAGCATGTATCATCTTTCTGTCATACTGTATAATTGACTTGATAAACTATTTCGTGTATTGTTTATCTTGTTCACCAGAAGATAGTTTTAAGGCAGGAATTTCGGTGGTTTTGTTTCACCGCTATATCTGTCACATAATGAGTGCTCAATAGATATTTGTTGAATGAATGAACATCCTCCGGCTACTGTACTTTTGGGCTTGTTCTTGTTCAAATTCTTGGGCCCCATCCCAGACCTATTGAATTAGAAACTCTGGGTATGGGGGTCCAACTACTTTGTTCTAACTAGGCCTCCAGGTGATTCTGATGTAAATTAAAGTTTAAGAACCACCTCTATATAATTTGAGTAGGATTTCAGAAGCCAGGCCTGTTGATACAGGTGGGGATATGTAGATATGTGAGGTAATTGACAAATATAACTGAATTTGTTCTTTCTCCCTTCTTCTCCTCCTCTTTTCCTGAGGAAGTAGCACAGGGAAAGAGGATATAAACTGTAGTAACTTTCAGTTGATTTATCACGTGTGTCAAAGGTCCCCAAGACCACCTTTAGGTCCCAGTGATCACAAGGAGGACGCACAGGACTCAGCGTGTAGTCACACTCGTGGCAAAGATTTATAACAGCAAAAGGGTACAAAGCAAAATCAGCCAAGGAAAAAGGCACATGGGGCAAAGTCCAGAAGAAACCAAAGTCCAGAGAAAACTTCCAACAGTCCTCTTCCAGTGTAGTCACACAGGGCACATTTAATTCCTCCAGCATCAAATTGTGACAAGTGTGAAGTGGTTTCTGCTAGGAAAGCTCATTAGAGACATAGTACTCAGGGTGTTTGTTGGGGACTGGTCGTATAGGCACCCTCTGCCTAGCACATACCAAAATTCCACACTCAAAACAGGAAAGCAGATGTTTAGGATAAATCACATTGTACAAACAGTTTAGGCACAGTGAGCCATTCTTATTGGTAATGGGAATGGTGGGAACCCTCCCGAAATTCAAGTTCCCAGAGGCCAGCCAAGGGCCAACCTTACAAACGTTCCTTGGCAATATTGTTCACAGTCTATGCTGATTTTAATAATTACAAAAGTGGTTTATTTTATAGTAAAATTTCCTTATTCCAAAAAATAAAAATTATTAAGATAGCTTTCTTACTATTCACTTGAAAAATATTATCTGTAAATGTGACCACATGCATCAAAGCAGGCACTGATTTTTCTTCACTTTTCTGCCATCTTTCATGTTCTGAAGGGCCTATTTGAAACTTGCCATCTTTGGGTTTGCTTTCATGAGTAACCAGTCTTCTTTCTTTCTTTTTTTTTTTTATAGGCCAAGATGCTGAATTATCAGGGACACTTTCACTTGTTTTGACACAGTGCTGTAAAAGAATAAAGGATACTGTTCAAAAATTGGCCTCAGACCACAAAGACATCCACAGCAGTGTTTCTCGGGTTGGAAAAGCCATTGATAAGGTATGATGTTGAAGGAAGTGTTTGGTATTTTTTAGCTTCATCCTTCATCTCCTCTCACTGCTTTGATAACATTAGCTTTCCCAAGTTGTTTTATGCTATCTATGCCTTTTGTCCTTGCTATTAATAACTTTTGCAGATCTGGTTTTACTGTGTTATTCTTCAAGTTCCTTGTTGGTATAATTTAAAAAGCAAAAATAAAAACAAACCGAAAAAACCTTTTCTTTTTACAGTGTTATTTTTTATCCATTTGCTTATATGACTACAGCTCCTAGTATCATGATGAGTAAATTTCCAAAGAAATTTTAACTTACTATGGGGGAGTTTGTTTACAGAAGTAATTTTTCCGACTTCCTGAGTAATTCCCTGGCTGTGACTCTGTCTCTGTTATGGGTTGATTAGGATAACATCCGTCTCCCCTGCATCACCCTAACTCTTGTTGTCTTCCTGTGGGCCTGCTGGTCACTTTTCTCCAGTGTTACTTTCTGTGTCAGCAAGGCTATTACTTGTATTGGGTGATTTTTCTTGTGACTTCTCTTGAATCTTTGACTTAGTAGTTTACTTTTAAGCAATTATTATTTTTAGCACTGGGCCACTTTTGCCCTTGGAGTTCATAGTCCTAGTAGGGCCTAAGAGAAGTGGCCTAAGGTTACTGTGTTATACCTCACACTACTTCAGCCATTAGGGAGTTTGTGACTGGCTATGGACATTTTTGTTCACAAATTGTAAACTCTGGGAGGGTAGAAAGAACTTTTGGGGAGAGTTCTTTTAGCAAAACCAGTCCTATATGTTGCTTAGTCTGTGTGCCCGAGAGCAATGGCTGTAACATAGACAGAAACTCATGGAATCTAGAAAGTGGCTCTAACTCGTGGGTAAGCCTAACACTTAGGAATTATCCTATAGAGCAGTAGTATTGAAAGGCTAGACTCGAGGCAGCCTAAGGCAGAACTATATGCTTCTAACAAGATACCATTAAGTGGTAGTTACAGTATGACGGGACTGTGAGTGGCAGGGACTCTGGGCACTGTTTGGGTAACTGTGGCTTAGAGAAGTGTTAGTGACCCATAGCGCTGAGGGCTTTGACTCAGCAAAAGAGGCCAGAGAAGTGGTATTGGCAGCAGCAGCCCCATTTTGGATCAGTGATGGCAGTTGCCAGCAAAAGCTGGGAAGGCAATGAGTATTCTCTGAAATAGCTTTGAGGTTGTGACACCTGTTTGGTAACTCCAAGGGAGTGAACACAGTGGCTTCAGCATCAGGCTTTTTCAGGCTATGGCATTGGAAGTCTTCAGTTGGTACCTGAAGTGATTGTTGGTGTGTACCAGATTAAAGACTTATGGGAATGGTAGTGGGGCCCTATAGAGATGATCTTAAATCAACGTGGGTGAGGAACCCTCACTTCCTCTAGGGTGAAGTAACTACTGGTGGTGTTTAGGATGCTTCAGATTTTGGTGGCTGACAGTGACCAAGGCATTCTAGTGATTCCAGTGGTTCAAACCCTAGGAGGTTCCTGGAGGCATCTGCTTGACCACCAGATTATGACAGAGGGTGGGGACAGCACGACTAGAAGGTGCCATGACAGTGAGAAGAGCTGAAGAAAAGCAGCCAATCAGAGAAAGTATCTGAGAAGAGATCCCAGATTCTGGGAATAGGTGGGGAGAACCTCAGCAGCCATACCTCCAGAGTGTGGACCACTGGCCACCAGGATCTTAACCACGTGGGCAAATAATTTACCAGCTTTGCATTCTGCCACTGGTAGGGTGACCAAATATCCCCGCTTCCTAGTTTATGTCTGTTGTTCTGTCCTAATTATCGTCAGAAACCCCTTTTACTCTTGTCCCTCTAACTCCTGGTGACTTGCCAAGCATGTCTTTCTCCTGATCTAGCAAGTCTTTACACATATTCATAAGGGTTGTCAGAAATTTTGGCCAATCTTTGAGACAAAGCATTTAAATATATTTGGTGCTAGAAATGAAAGTATGTCTTTGAAGGGAACACATAGTGAGTCATCTATAATCTGGCTTTTTTGGTGGGGATGTTTTTGAGGTGAATGTTACTAATTACATATTTTAATTTACTCGTTTCTGTTTTGAGGACATTTTTTCATGTACTTGCAAGTTATAAGGGCTCTTTTTTAGGTTTTTTTTTTTTTTTTTGGTTTTATGTTCCTGTGAAACTAGCTTAGGTTCTAGGTGACCTGGATTCTAGATTCTTCTGAGTCATCATATGAAACTACATTATTAAGTTGATACTGATAAGTGTTTTTTGAATTATAGTCCAGAGGCACAGAAGAAAGCCTGGATCTTTTAGCCCAGTTCTATAACATCTTTCAGTGCATTCTCTCCCCAATTTTTTTTTTTTTTTTTGGCATCTACTTGGTCTTAGCTGTTACCCTACTAAAACTACCTAGACATTGTACATGAGCTTCTCACATACATGAGGAATTCTGTGTAGGCCATTGTTGTATAAGACTCCATTGACTTGTAAAGTCTTCCTTCACTTTTAGTTTGGACCTGGTAAATTTGACAGGCTTCCAGGGCTGCCTGTTTTAAGGCTGGGTGGACTCATGGATTGGTGATGAACAAACAGGATGAAGCTGATGCCATTGTGGCACAAGCCTTTAAGTACCACAACAGACAGACTTGAGTAATATACTGGAATGCTGTGCAGCAGCCTCTGAGCACTGTATGATGGACACATGTGCCACCCTGCTGAGAGGAGGACAGCCAGAGAGGCTGGTGACTCCTTTATGAGTAGGCTGGTTTTGAGTGAGGAACTTGAGTGAATTTTTTACCTGCTGAATGACCTTTTTTCCTTTAATGTTTTAATGCTTGTTTTAAAGTTCTTTAGTCATCACTTCCCTGAAAACATAAGCAGAAAAGAAGTTTGTGGTGTTAGCCAAGGCATTTTCTGGCTTTTAATTATTGTGAACGTAAAAAGTTATTGAAGATTTCTGCTTTAATGTGTTGACTATTTTCAGATACTCATGGTGTGATCCCTATTTAAAATAAATAGGGGACTGGCCCTGTGGCCTAGTGGTTAAGTTTGGCATGCTCTGCTTTGGCAGCCTGGGTTCACAGGTTTGGTTCTTGGGTGTGGACCTATACCACTCGTCAGCCATGTTGTGGTGGTGACCCACATACAAAATAGAGGAAGACTGGCACAGATGTTAGCCCAGGGCGAATCTTCTTCAGCCAAAAAAAAAAAAAAAAAAAAAAAATATATATATATATATATATATATGTATATAAACAAGAAAATAATATCAGCCATTGGGTTCTGTGGCAAATTTTTTTTTTAGGAAAAACAAACATGTTGGGCTATTTTTAATTACCTCCCCCATTTTAAGAAAAGCTAGAATTCTCTCCTGTTTAGGACATTTTATTTAGTGTTTTACTTAGTCTTTTGACTTTTTTTTTTTTTTTTTTAGTTTACTTCCTAAGTAAGGAAAGTCAGTAAAACGATTACTGCTTTAGACATGTGTGTGTGTTAAAGTAAATAGTGCTAAGATTTTTAACTGTCTAAAATTTGCTATGGGACAGTTGAAACTGAAACGCATAGTACATGTTCTTTAGAAGGTTGTGGTCTAGTTTGGTCACATAAGAGTGCTGGAAAGAACTGGAAAAATTCTGAGGCAACATAAAGTAACATTTGTATGGGATGGACTCTGCATACTATAAAGTAAAGGGGACATCATTGTGCTCTTATTTAATCTAAGTTTTGTGGAGTTGGTATCTTAAATCTGACTTGGAAGAATGGGTACGATTTAGAGCAGCAGAGCAGTGAGGTGTGGTTGTCTGTGGGGCTGGAAATGGGACAGAACAACAACTGAGAAGGTGCTCGACTCCTGCTAACGACTCTCAGGGACTGACTCCATTGGAGTGGCTGCCGCTGTTGGGAATAGGGCAAGATCAGGTTGGGGAAAGGCAAATGATGGACAGCCCAAGGGTTTGATCCAAGGAGATTAGGGGAAAAGGGAGTGAATGATAAAAGCAGTTGAGGATTTGCTTGCCCTCATTAAATAGGATGGAATTAAACTAAGGAGAACTTCAGAGTGGGAAGATAATAGCTATCAGTAACTGAGTATTGACCATGTTCTGGATACTGAGCTGAGTGCTTTGCATACGTTTATATCCCGTGATGCAGGTAGATTATTCCCTTCTTACATATGAGGACACTTAGACTGAGAGATACCAAGTAACATACCCTAGGTGTACAGCTTGGAAGTGGTGAATCAAGGTTTGGAAAAAGATCTCTTTTGAGAGTCTGTTCCTCAAACACTGTGCTATACTAGGAAATCAGGCCATTGCAGAGCTGGTAGTGTTTTAAGGGGGAAAATAATGGTTAAAAAAATTGTTTAATCCTCATTGCGGAAGCTGATCTTCTGCCACTAGATGGAGCATCTACATTGGTGAGGCAAAATGCTGACTGTTAAGAAATGAATGGAGTAATGCTTTAAAAAGTGAAATATAGAATGTTTTAA
The DNA here is from genome assembly GCF_020826845.1 of Diceros bicornis minor. NCBI lineage: Eukaryota > Metazoa > Chordata > Mammalia > Perissodactyla > Rhinocerotidae > Diceros > Diceros bicornis. Next base: position 3,317,598 of record NC_080751.1, on the reverse strand, counting down.
AATAGTTCTGGGTGAGCCATCTGGAACTGCCTTTTATGTAGGTACGACCAGGGTATGAGAGGAGAAAAAGATGCCAGTGGGAGATAAGTTCTTGGATTTAGCCTTAAATTGTAATTTGGATAGAGTGGGTAAGGGCAGATATGTACTGGCCCTCAAGTTCTGTTCTTATGTGATGGGTAAATCCTTATGCAGTGGAGAGATGTTACTGTTAATGAAGGAAAAAAGGAAATTGAAAAATTAGAAAATTCGTTCTGATTAAGAAGAAAAAGAGCTAAGTTGAATTCTGAAATATAGACAGATAATTTGATATATATTTTTGGGGTGGAATTTTTAGAATTACTGAAAAGGAATGGTTAACAAAGTTATAAAAAGCCAGGAATATATACCCTAAAAATAAAATAAAACTTATAAAACTAACACCCTTCCCCAAATTACTAGTGAGTAATCCAAGACAATGCAGTAGACAGTGTGTCTAAATTTTTGCAAGGCATTTAATAAAAATCTCATATCTTTATGATCAAGATGGAAGATGTTCCTTTTTAAATTATGTCATTTGACTAAAAACAGTCAAATTCTCAATACCCTGTCCACTTGGGCCACAGTGCATGGTCTGAGGATGGACTGACCCACCCAGGCTTGGCCACAGTTGTTTGCTCCGTAGTTGATACCTCAAAGTCCTTCTATAGGATCTTTCTCATTAGAGCTCTTATGGAAAGAAAGGCTGGAAATATGTGAGCCTAGGAGTGATTAATACTTCTCTCACGTGCTGAGAGAAGTAGAGGCAAGAGATGAGGAGGGGACGTCTTTTGAGGCCCAGTTACTCTCCTGCCTATCTCTGTTTACCCGAGCCTTTCTTTAAATCCAGCTTGTTTGGACAAAAGAGATTTCTGTTTGTAGGAACCAAGAGTTGTAACTCACACAAGCAGCTAGATGCTCTCTGGGCTTCTTTACTTGTATTGGGTTCCAGTTTCTGTGAAACAATACTGGTTTTGCCCTTTTCAGTCTGAAGATCATTCTTAAAAGAGAAGATGAATTGAGCTCTGCTTTCTTTGCCACCTGTCACCTTACATCATTAGCTCTAAACTGTGGGCCTATATTGTTCTTATTACTTCTGCTCTGAGCAGAATGAAACTACATTATTTAGTTGATAATGGTAATTATTTGTTGAATTATAGTCTAGCACAGAGGAAAGCCTGTACCTTTGCAGTCAGATCTCATATTAGGATGCAGAATCCGAGAATCCCACTGGACCTGGAGGTGGTACAGACCCGCTTGTGCCTGAGGCTAGCTTGCTTGGTCTAGCATCCAAGTCAGGTTGGGTTGAGAGGGAAAGAGGACCTTATACCCAATAAGCTGTGCCGACTAATCCAGTCTGTAATTGTATTGAAGTGATTTTGAAATTAATGAATTTGTTATTAATGCCTCTGTTAATGTGCTTTTGTATATTTGTTTTTATTTATGTTGTCTAAAATGAAGGTTCTTTTAAATGTAGAATCAGAAGATTTGGGAGCGAGGGCTGGCTCTCACATTCAGCTACTGTGTATTGAAGGCTTACTGTAGGATAGGTCCTGGTAGATATTTTTGTGTACTTGATTTAATTTAGTCTTTACCAACACTTAGTAAGGTAGGGATTATTGTCTGCAGATACGGATGTGAAAACTAAGACTTTAAGTAACCCACCTGAGATCAAAGAACTAGAAAGCAAATGGAAGAGCTGGGATAAAAACCCAGCTTTTGAGACTTTGAGGAGCCTTTCTCAACTGGAGTTCATTGAGAAAATTAATCCCTAGTGCCCTGAGGCACCCACCATGTGTATGAATTTCTCTCCTGTGCATCTAGAATGCTAAGAAGTATGTGACATATTGGAGAGCATTAGTAAAATAGTCACTCAGATGTCTGTAGTCTGTTCAGATAAGGAGGCACTTGGGGAGGCAGATTGACAAAGCAGAAAGGTATGTAAAATAATTATGAGGGATAGGGATGCAAATGTGACAGATGGTTAGATTATGGAGCATTTTAAGGGTCTTAAAAGCTTAGCAAAGTGGTTTGGCATATCTTTGACCATGCCACATTACTTCCCTTTGTTTATAAAGTAATAATTTGTAAGTGGCTTTTTCCCCCCTTCCTTGATCTGGCACAACTTTCTTCGTTCTTAAGTTTGAAAACCAAAGTAGAGGTATGAGTGTCATACAGAGGAGAGAATGGAATGTCTAAAAAGGTAGCATCTACATCTAAAAATGCATCTACAAATGCTGATTATGATACACTAGTACTAAATTTATTTTCCAGCCTGTAGTTTGCAAAGCACTGCTATCTGGTATATGCCTAAATATGGATTATTTCATTATGGAGCATGTACCTCAACATCAGCTTTGGCTAGGTTTGCTAAATTTTTCCCTAAAGGGTTTATACCAATTTACAGTCCTACCAAACATGTATAGCAGTTCCTGTTTCCTCAGTTCTCACCTATACTTGGTATTATCAGACTTTGTAATTTTTTAAATAAATCAGACGGATGTGATGTAGTATCTAGTTGCATTAATTTGCATTTCCTTCCTCATCTTTGAAAATGAGCATCTTTTCATGAGGTTGACCATTAGAATTTCTCCCTTTTGTGAATTTCTTGCTTATCTTTTGTCCCTTTTTTCTATTAGGTTTTTGTCTTTACTATTGATTGGGAGGATTTGTTTTTTTTTTTTTTAGCTCTTTTGGATGTTAATCTTTTGTGGGTTGTATGTAAAGTAGATATCTTTTCCCAGACTGATTGGAACCAGAATCCAGGTCTTCTTATTCTCTGTTAGATATTCTTTGTGGACTACTTCTCACTGCTAAACCAGATTAACTGGATGCTTACAGGGGAAATTGATTCCTTGTAGGTTCAACAATAGCACATTGTTAGGTTCATACACCAATTTTTCTTCAAAAGTAGCTGGGGGAATTTTTAAAAAGTTGTTAACAGTATTAAAGAATTGGAACTTAAGAATTAAAACAATACTGAGTTTTATCATATATATTGTTACTGCTGCCAGCTCAATAATTATAATTTCATAAAACGTATTTCGGAAATGGGTTGGTTTTGGATGGTGAACAGTGAAAGCCAGTCCTTAGACTAATCTCACCAATTTGTAAGCATGTTCATGATATGGCCAAAGAGATAGAATGATCTGTTTAGATTTCAGTTTCATAATGATGTTCTATTAAAGTTATTTACTCCTTCTCGGCCTCAGCTTCTAGATTTTAAAACCTTTAAAATTCATCAAAAACATGAATGACACTAAAAGTACAGGAGATGGTGTATGAATTAGTGTGTCCTGAATTTCTCTTTCCAAGCCATAACACCTTCTCCAGGCAGACACACCCTTGAATTTGTGCTTTTTTTGCTTTTGATTCTTGTTTGAATCTTGCCATCACATTTGCGAACTTTTCAAGTCTTTTTTTCTTTAAAAATATAAAAGGAAAAAATATAGTAAAACAGAAGTGCTGATAATAGACAGATATTTCATAATAGACAGATATTTCTCTTCATTACCCACTTCTTGGCTGGTTTGCAGTGCTGCTGATTACCTGGGCAGCCATGCAAACGAGTTTGGTTACTTAGCAACAGAAGCTGGAACTTATCTTAGCTCTGATGCAACAACAGTAAGAATGTGCAGTTATAACAAAAGGAGTTCTGACAATATATTGCATTTCCTTGAACTCGTTTTACAACTTTAGCTTTAATTTTTACTACATGTGAGCAGAAAATAAGCTGAAAGAAGTTTACTTTTCTACTGCAGTGGTTTAAGCTGCAAAATCAGAATGGTAGAAGGGAGCTCAGAAAATTTCATCTAATACATTGCTTATTTATGCTTAGTTGTATTTTCCAAGACTAGTAAATAAGTTATAGACTTTGAATGTAGTAGAGATATCCTGAGCGTAAGTGTGTTCGATTTTTCTTACCCATATAGTGGTGACCACGGTATACCTTATGGAAATAAAGGTATATGAAGAGCATTGTTGTAAACCTGTTTTAAATTTGTTTAAATATTAGACTCTTACATTTTGAAGTTTTCTAGATGATCAAAATTTACTTTTTATGTTTATTAAGGAAAGATTTGAAGGAATTCTTTTGTTTGATCTGAGCAGTTACTGTCTGGTGATAGCTATTTATATACTGCCAAATAAAATTATCTGTTTTGACATGATCTTTGCTTTGAGCTGATCAGTGTTTCTTCCAAAGTCATTTTGTTTCTTTCCTGCAGAACAGACACCTGATAAATTTGTGATGGGATTGGGGAATAATTATTAATTGAATAAGTAGAAATCTGAAAGTTGTATTTGGATTGAATGAGGTTGATAGATAGGTGAGGAATCTTTCTTGTTTAGTCTCAATGCTTCTTGCTTATAGGGTACACTTAGGAATCTGCCTATAACTCTCTAAATGTCTGAGTTTTCAATAAATTCTGGCATCTTCAGATACTCATTCATTTATTCATTTGAATGGCTGTTTGTCTGGGGAAGAAAATATGGGAGAGTATCTGTGACATCAGTTACCCTTTTAGACGTCTACTCTAGTCCAGAAGAGGGACAAAGTAGAGCTCTAGTTGTCACGGACAGCATACAGATATAACAATACTTTTGCTTGAAAGTATTGATGAACTGTTGAAAAATCATCTCTCAGCAGGCAGAATCTGATCAGCTGATGTGAAATTGGGGAACCTTATCCAAGCAGTTGTGGCTTTCTTTTCAGTGCTAGTATGTGCATGGAAGCTGTTGCTTTAGCATCTGGGTACTTTGTATTATTTCCATTCTTTAGGTTCAGTACTAGACCAAGAAAGATGTTTATGAAAAGCAAATCAATAAAAAATTCAGACTGATAGTAATTTTGCTTTTTTGTCTGAGTAATTCTTTTTTTTTTCATTTTTTATTTGTGAGGAGATCAGCCCTGTGCTAACATCTGCCAATCCTCTTCTTCTTCTTTTTTTTGTGCTGAGGAAGACTGGCCCTGGGCTAACATCCATGCCCATCTTCCTCCACTTTATATGGGACGCTGCCATAGCATGGTTTCACAAGCAGTGCGTCGGTGCGTGCCTGGGATCTGAACCGGCGAACCCTGGGCTGCCGCAGTGGAGTGCGCGCACTTAACTGCTTGCGCCACCAGGCTGACCCCATTTGTCTGAGTAATTCTTGAGTCTTAATATATGTGTTTTATTATAAGCTACTGAATTGACATCTAAGAATGGGATAGATAGCTGTTTAAAGAAAAATGTGCAAATGTGCTCTTCCTATATGTGCTGTAAAATAATCCCTATGTTGCTTGGACTGTGTTTAAGCAATGATTGACGAAGATTGTAATTTCAGTTAAATCTAAATGATCTTGTCTAATTAAATTTATGTGCTTTTAAAAACAATGTAAGAGGCTTATTAGGGGGTAATGCCTATGAAAGATGAAGGGGGTGGAAATGAGATTAGGCAGGCACAGCTTTCAGACCACAAGGTAGACTTGTTCTTCCTTCGCTCTTGATGTTCAAAGTTGCCTTCTGGTATCATTTTCCTTCTGTTTGAAGAACTTACCGTAACAGTTCTTTTAGAGCAGGTCTTCTGACAATAAATTTAGCTTTCCTTAATTTGAGAATGTTAGCTTTATTTCATCTTCACTTCTGAAGGAGATTTTCACTTGACATACAATTCTGGGGTGATAATTCTTTTCTTTCAGTACTTGAAAAATGTACCACTTCTTTGTGTTCTCGGTGGTTTCTGTTGAGAAATCTGTAGTCATTTGAATCATAGTTCTCCTATCAGCAATGCATCACCTTTCTCTGGCTACTTTCAAGATTTTTTTTCTTTGTGGTTAGTTTTTAGCAGTTTGATTGTGAGGTGTCCAGGTTTCATTGAGTTTATCCTTTTAGGAGTTTGCTGAGCTTCTTGAAACTGTAGGTTTATGTCTTTTGTCAAGTTTGGGAAATACTCTTCAAATATTTTTTTTATGCTGCACTCTCCTCTCCTTCTGGTACTCTGATGACATGAATGTTAGATCTTTTGTTATTGTCCCACAGGTCCCTGAGGCTCTGTTCATTTTTTTTTTCAATCTTTTTTGTTGTTGTTCAGATTAGATCATTTCTATTGACCTTCACTGGCTTTTTGTGCTGTCACTTCCGTTCTGCTGTTGAGTCTATCCAATGAATTTTTTTATTTTGATTACTTTATCTTCTGTTTCTTTGCTAAGACTTGCTGTCTTTTGTTTCAAAGTGTTTACCCTTCCTTCTTGGAGCAATTTTGTAACTGCTCTAAAGTCTTTGATGATTCCAGTCCCTGTGTCATCTCAGCATTGGTGTATCTGTTGAACATCTTTTCCCATGTGAGTTTAGATTTTCTTGGTTTTTTGTAAGCCAAATAATTTTGGATTGTATCCTGGATATTTTTAATATTATGTGATGAGGTTCTGGGTCTTGTTTAAATTCTGTGGAGGATATTTATGGTTTTGTTTTAGCGGCCAATAGACCTGGTGGGGTTCAAGCTACAAGTTCTGACCAGTCTTCTCTGAGTTGTAGTTTCAGTGTCAACTTCATTTCCAAAGCCATTACAGAGCTGTTCAGCTGTGTCCTGTTTGTGTGCCAACCAGTGGCGATTCTGGGACCTGGAAACTAGGTCTGTCCCCTAGTTCAGTTTTCAGTCTGGGGTATGCTGCTTAGGGTAAGACGTGTGCATGTGCAACTCGAGAGTGAGCCCAGGAACTTTAAGGGACCACTTTTCTGAGTTCCTCCCTCTCCATGATTTCCCTGGTACTTTATGGTTCTCTGGGGCTACTTTTTTGATCATTAAGCTACCAAGCTGGGGCTTTATTTACCCTGCTCTCCTGTATATTTACCATTACTATGCCTGTATCTGGGGCTAGATGGTGGAAGGACAGAGAGCAATGATGCAGTAGGGGTTTTTGCCCTTCCGTCTTGTGACCACAGCTTTCTGATAGGAGAGAAAGAAGCCCTTCCCTCAGAGTCTTAGGTTGCCTGCTGTGGTAGGCAGAATTCTAGGGATATCCTCCCAAGTTTCTTGTCCCCTGGTTATTCAGTCAAACATTAATCTGGGTACTGCTGTGAAGGGACTTTGTGGATGTAATTAAGGTTACTAAGCAGTCAACTTTAACATAGGGAGATTATCTAGGTGGGTCCAGTGTAATATACGTGAGCCCTTAAAAGCAGTAAAGGTGAGCAGAAAGAGAAGGCAGAGAGATTCAAAGCATGAGGGATGTCACCTTTGTTGTTGGCTTTGAAGATGGAGGGGACCATGAGCTAAGGAATGTGGGTGGCCTCTAGAAGCTGAGTTCAACCCATACCCTACAGCCAATAAGGAAAACCCCATTCCTACAACTGCATGGGACTGAATTCTGCCAACAATGTGAATGAACCTGGAGGTGGATTCTTCCCAGATCCTCCAGATAAGAGCCTAGGTCACTGACATCTTGATTTTAGCTTTGTGGGACCTGGAGCAGAGAAACCGCCTGAGCCTATTGGACTTCTGACCTATACAGCTGTGAGATAATAAAATTATGTTGTTTTAAGTCTCAGTAGAAAACTAATGAGCTAAAGGTGCAAGAAAATGAAAAAAAATATGCGATTTCCCCTACTGTCTGAGTGGTAGAAGAACCCATCCCTGTTCCTCCTGCCAGAACTAGAGGACTTCCCTTGGAACTCTGTCCACACTCTGGGTGCCCAGTTCTGAGTTTTGGCTGCCTTGCATCCAGGCTGAGAGATCTCAGAGGGAGAAAAGTAGTAAACTCACCACTAGTTCTGTGACCTTCTTCCCCAATCCACATACTACTATTCACTTTTTAGTGTCCTCTGATAGCTGCTGCATTCATTCTGTCCTGATTTGATAACTGCATCTGGTGGGAGAGACAGGGTGGAGTGTGCTCACTCCATCTTGCCCTGAACTGGAACCGTCAACGTGTGTGCTTTTTTTTTTTTTTAAGATTTTATTTATTAATTTTTCCCCCAAAGCCCTAGTAGATAGTTGTCTGTCATAGCTGCACATCCTTCTAGTTGCTGTATGTGGGGCGCGGCCTCAGCATGGCCAGAGGAGCGGTGCGTCGGTGTGCACCTGGGATCCGAACCCGGGCCGCCGGCAGCGGAGTGCGCACACTTAACCACTAAGCCACGGGGCCGGCCCAACGTGTGTGCTTTTAAAAAATCTTTTAGTTTATTGTAAAAGGAATATTTGCTCTTTGTTCGGAGAGTAGTAATCTCCAGTGATAATCTCTGCTAATATTTTAGTGTATATTCCTAAATATAATGATCCTAAATAATTTGTTTCCTAAGCATTTGCAAGTTTGTTTTTTTAAACAAAAATGGGTTCATACTTTTGTAGAAGTTGCGTTTTTTCCACTTAAGGTCTTATGGACAGTTTTCCATGTTAGTAGATACAGAGCAATGAAATCCTCACTTTTTAATTGTAAATAGTAATACTAGAATAGTAGCAACTACCATTTCATTCACCCAATAAAGTGGTGCATTAATTTGGTAGGGCTGCTATAACAAAATACCACAGACTGGGTGGTTTAAACAATAGAAATTTATTTTGTCACAGTTCTGGAGACTGGGAAGTGCAAGATCAAGGTGCTAACCAATTCATTTCCTTTTGAGGGCAGACAACCTCCTTCCTGGCTTACAGATGACTGCTTTCTCACTGTCCTCCCGTGGTGGAGAGAGGTCTGGTGTTTCCTCCTTGTCTCATAAGAGCACCAGACCTGCTGGATTAAGGCCCCACCCTTATGACTTCATTTAACCCTTGTTACTTCCTAACAGACTGTCTTCAAGTACAGTCACATTGGCGGTTAGGGCTACAATGTAGGAATTTTGTGGGGGGACACACATTCAGTCCGTAACACATGGTCTTTCCTCTGTGCCTGTCTGTCCTAATTTCCTCTTTTTATAAGGATACCAGTCCTGTTGAATTAGAGCCCACCCTAATGATGTCATGTTAACTTAATGAGGTGTGGTCATGGGTCATATAATGACATTTCAGTCGATGACAGGCCAAATATATCACGGTGGTCCCATATAAGGTTAAATGGAGCTGAAGAATTCCTATCGTCTAGTGATGTCATAACGTCGGGGCACAGCGCATTACTCACGTTTTTGTGGTGATGCTGGTGTAAACAAACCTACTGCACTGCCAGACTTATAAAAGTATAGCACAGGGGCCGACCCTGTGGCATAGTGGTTAAGTTCGCACATTCCACCTCGGCGGCCCAGGGTTTGCAGGTTTGGATGCTGGGCACGGACCTACTCACTACTTATCAAGCCATGCTGAGGTGGCCTCCCACATAGAGGAACTGGAAGGACCTACAACTAGGATATACAACTACGTACTGAGGCTTTGGGGAGGAAAAAAAAAAGAAAAAGAGGAAGATTGGCAACATATGTTAGTCCAGGGCCAATCTTCCTCAAAAAAAATTTTTTTTTTAAATCTTTAAAAAAAGAAAAAAATATAGGACATACAACTCGGTACAGTACATAATATTTGATAAAGGACCATTTACTGGTTTATGTATTTACTATACTGTACTTTTTATTGTTATTTTAGTGTGTACTCTTTCTACTTATAAAAAAGTTTACTGTAAAACGGTATGCTCTGTTACGCTGGTAGCTGCCTCATACATCTTGTGTTCACCACGTCTCTTGATTGCGTCATATTTCTCGTGCTTGATTTAATCTTGTGTTGTTTTGTTCATCATGGCCCCTGAGCATACAGAATCCACTGTTAATGTTGCCAGTAAGAGGCCACATCGACTGACTGACCTGGAAACAAAATTAAAAGTGATTAATGACTATGGAAGTGGAAAATTGGTGGTGGTTATTGCTCACCAGTCAGACATGTCCCATTCCACTATACCTATGATGTCGAAGAACAAGAACAAAGTGACAGAAACAGTTAAAGGATCTGCTTCATTGAAGGCAGTGAGTCTAACAAAAATTTGAGAAGGGCCTATATCAGACATGGAGAAACTTCTAATGACCTGGGTTGAAGACCAGACACAGAAACGTATCCCTCTCAGCACCGTGACGATCACAGACAAAGCCAGTAGTTTGTTTGCAATGTTGAAAGAGAAAGCTGGACCTAACTGCGATATTGAATTTATTGCTAGCTCTGGTTGGTTTAAACAGTTCAAGAATCATTCTTCATTTCATAATGTGAAGTGAGTGGTGAGTCTGCGAGTGCTGATATGAAGGCAGCTGAAGAATTTTTGGCAACCCTAGATAAGCTGATTGGGGAGGAAAATTACTTGCCAATTAGGATAAAACTTTCCTCTTCTGGAAATGGATGCCTTAAAGGACTTTCATTCATAAGGAGGCCAAATCATTGACAGGTTTCAAGGCTTTTAAGGACAGGATAACAATCTTGCTGGGGGCAATGTTGCAGGCTACAAATTGAAGCCCTTTGTGATCTGGCACAGTGAGAGCCCCAGGGCCTTCAAGCATGTCAGTAAGCACACACTGCCAGTGCACTACAGGAGCAATAAGAAGTCACGGGTGACCCAGCTTCTCTTCCAGGATGCCCTCCTGAATTGCTGTGCCAGTGAAATGGAGAAGTACTGTTTGGAGAATAACATACCTTTCAAGATTTTGCTTATTGTTGATAATGCTCGCAGACATCCTTCTTTTATTAGTGATCTTCCTCCCAATATCAAAGCAGTGTTTCTCCTTCCAAATACCATCTCTTTGATCCAACCAGTGGATCAGGAGTTAGAGCAGCTTTTGAAGCCTACTACCTGAGGAGGGTGTTTGCCCAGGCTATTGCTGTAACTGGGAAAGACACTGAGAAGACACTGATGCAAGTTTTGGAACAACATCTGTGACTGCATCAAGAACCTTGCTTGGGCTTGGTATGGTGTCACCAAGGAGTGTGTGAATAGCGCCTGGAAGAAGACGCTGGAGGTTCGTCCATGACTTCAAAGGATTTGCGAAGTATGAGGAGGTTGCAAAAATCAACACGGCTGTGGTTGAGATGGCAAACAACTTTAACCTGGGTGTGGATGAGGATGACATTGAGGAGCTCCTGGAGGTGGTTCCTGAGGAACTGACTAATGAGGACTTGTTGGAACTGGAACAGGAATGCACAGCTGAAGAAGAGGCAGGAGAAAAGGAAACTACAGAAGTAAAAGAAGAACCTCCAAGAAAACTCACAGTGAAGGGTTTAGCAGAAGCTTTTGCACACTTTGGCAAGCTCCTTAAAAGGTTTAAAAACGTGGCCCCCAACCCCAAAAGGTTTTCATTAATAGAGAGGAATGTTTGTGGTGCATTATCTGCTTGCAAGCAAATCTATGATAAAAAAAGAAACCAAGGAAACCACCATGGACATATTTCTGAAAAGGGTGCACCTCCTCAAGAAGAGCCTCAGGCAGGTCCTTCAGGAGGTGTTCCAGAAGAAGGCGTTGTTATCATAGGAGAGGACAGCTCCATGTGTGTTTATCACCACTGAAGACCTTCCAGAGGGACAAGATATAGAAGTGGAAGACAGTGATATTGATGATCCTGACCCTGTGTAGGCAGGCCTGTGCTAACGTGTGTGTTTGTGTCTTCGTTTTTAACAAAAAAGTTTAAAAAGTAAAAAAAAAAAAATTTTTTAATTTAAAAATAGAAAAAAGCTTATAGAAGAAGGATATAAAGAAATATCTGTTTTTTTATAGCTGTACAGTGTGTGTTTTAAGCTGTGTTATTACAGAAGAGTCAAAAAGTAAAAAAAATTTTAAAAGTTTATAAAGTTTTAGTAAGCTAAGATTAATTTATTATGGAAAAAGGAAAAATATTTTTTTATAAATTTAGTGTAGCCTCTAGGTGTACAGTGTGTATGAAGTATATAGTAGTGTACAGTAATGTCCTAGGCCTTCACATTCCCTCAACACTCACTCACTGACTCACCCAGAGCAACTTACAGTCCTGCAAACTCCATTCATGGTAAGTGCCCTATACGGATATACCATTTTTTACTTTTTATACTATATTTTTACTGTACCTTTTCTATATTTAGATATGTTTACATACACAACTACCATTGTGTTACAGTCACCTACAGTGTTCAGTACAGTAACATGCTGTACAGGTTTGTAGCCTAGGAGCAATAGACTATACCATATAGCCTAGGGTATGGTAAGCTATATACCATCTAGGTTCATGTAAGTATACACTGTGATGTTCACACAGTGATGAAATCACGATGATGCATTTCCCAGAACGTATCGTTCTTAAGCGACACTTGACTGTACTGGGACTTAGGACTTGAACATAGAAATTTTGAGAGGATGCATTTCAGCCCGTAACAGGAAGGTACTGTTAGATAAGGAAGCTGAGGTGCAAAGACCTTGACTAATTTGGCCAGGATCACACAGCTGGTAGGAGAGAGAACCAGGATTCAAACCCAGGTGGATTGGACCCAGAGCCTGCTCTCTTAACCACCTGGCCATTCTCCTACCTCCACCACCACCTTGGCTCTGCAGTTGTTAGGGTGTGCCATGATTATTTAACTAATCCTGTATTGAACATATGGGCTTTATCATTTTCCTTATTAGACAGTGCTGCATTGAACGTGCTTTTATAGGTATCACTGTACACCTCTGAAAATACTGCTATAGTATAATGCCTAGAAATCAGTTTATTCACAGAATCATTATTAAATTTATATATTTTCCAAAATACACTCTAAAAATGTACCTGTTTACTCTTCCAACTATAATCAATGAGAGTGACAAGTTTTAGAAAGGAGCAGTGGAAAAACCACTTCCTGTCATAGGCTACAGATAAATTTGAATTGGGTACTTAACTGAGGGTGCCTCAGAGTGAAGTAAAGGCCGTTCTTTCTGTTAGGTGGGGTGGAAATCGTATAAAGTGATGTATCCTAGTTAATTCATGATTCCTTTTCTTTCTTTCAGAATTTTGATTCTGACATTAGCAGTGTGGGAATAGATGGCTGCTGGCAAGCAGACAGCCAGAGGCTTCTCAACGAGGTGATGGTGGAGCACTTCTTCCGACAGGGCATGCTGGATGTAGCTGAGGAGCTCTGCCAGGTAACAGCGTGTCCACTGTGAGAAGATGAAACAGAAACAAGGGAACTCCTTGGAGTTTTTGAGTTGTCTTCTAGCCGTGGATAGATTTTTAATATTGTAATTATCAGAACTGACCTCATTTTACTAGGAAATCTTTTTTTTTTTTAAAATTGGGAAAAAGTTGTAGTCCTAGAACTTCTTATTCAAATTGTCTTTTTCTTATTCCAGCCCCATAACATTGGTCCCAGGTCGTCAGCAGTGATACCACTTTCTCCTTTTCCTCTTTTGATAGGGAACTAGTGTAGCAGAAAAGGACAAAGAGGTTTTTGTCTGTTCTTCTGATCTGGCCCAACTTGTAGAATTTTGTTTATCAAATGAATTTCAAGCTAAAATTTACTTCATGTGAGCAGCATTTGTCTTTCATTTCTGTTAGACACAGCTTAGGGATCTCAGAACAGTTTATCAATATCACATAGTTGTAGTAGTAGCAGCTGCCATGTATCGAGTATTTACCACAAGCCACGCCCTGCCTTAATTCCTCACTGCAGTCCTGTGAGGTAGAAATTATTGCTCCCATTCTGCAGATGAGGACTCTGCGGTCTGGAGAAGTAACTTGCGCAATGCCGTAGAGGTTCTTAGAGAAGGAACTAGGATTCAGTCCCAAATTCATGTGTTTTCCAAATTCATGTGTCTGTTCTAAGCCACCATGTGCTGTTGTATTTTGCATTTAGAAAAATGAAGGAGTGTAAGGATTAAATAATTTAAAGCCAGTTTGTAAACCAAACTTCTAGGCCTTTTCTCTTTTAAACAATTCAGATAATGATAACTCAGGTCTTTATCTATACCTTATAGGAATTTTGTGTGTGTCCGTATAAATTTCCTAAAGTAAATTATGTCATTTAGGATTAAGTTTGTTTACAAGTAACAAAGACCCAAAATACCAGTGGCTTAAACAAAAATGAAATTTATCTCTCTTGCACAGAAATAGGAGGTGGCAAGCCATCCGCAGCGTATATGGTAGCTAGGCTCCAGGAAGCTCTTGGAGACCTAGGCTCCTTGTAGCTCTGCTATTTCTAAAGTGTCCCCTATCCTCGGGATAGCAGCTAGAACTCTAGCTACATCTTTGGTACTCCAGGAAGGGGCAGAGAGTACATGCCTATATTTTATTGGCCAAAACTTACATCTCACAAAGTCATATCCAACTTGATTCCATATGGTTATGTGCCCAGCTAAAATTTGGGGGTCCTGCTACTATGGAAAAGGGGAGAGAATAATACTAGGGCTCAATCATTGGTCTGTGCCATAGAAATACATGTTAAAAAAAATTATCTCTAATGGCTTGCCCCATATTTTATAATTTAGAGCGTGATTTTACTATATCTCTTTACCGTTTTAATGCTAACAAAAATTCTTTCTATTTTTTCAGGAATCTGGTCTTTCTGTAGACCCAAGTCAGAAGGAACCATTTGTGGAGTTAAATCGAATATTAGAAGCATTAAAAGTCAGAGTTCTGAGACCGGCTCTGGAGTGAGTTACTGAGTTTGTTCTCTCTTTGAGAGAAGTCTCTGTAAGAAAACTTAATTAGAAACACATTAGAGATTTTGAGATATATCTCTCTCTCACCTGGGGTAGACTTCAGAGAAATCAAGGGAGAATTATTTTATTTCTTTTTGCTAAGTGAATATGGGGGATATGCAATATGAGAAAATGGTTAGAGCTTACTTCACTTATCAGTTGGTCTGAATTCCCATGAGAGAGAAGAGTTTCCTGTATCCCAGTGCAGACCAGGATTATAAGTGAAGTACTGTTGTTCAGGCGGTCTGAGTTTGATATTTGAACTTCCATAATGTGCTGGTTTCTGTGCCAGCATTCTAAAAAACAATTTAATTGGTTATCAGAACTAAGTGGTATGCATGAAGAGAGCAAATGTTGTTATGAGGGAGTTCTATTCTAATTGCTGAAAATTTAATGATTCACTGAACTTGTTATTGATATGAATTATCTGAAATTGCTGAGTAAGCTGTGATAATAATATCCTAGAGCAGGGTCAGTAAAGTTTTTCATAAAGGGCCAGATAGTAAATATGTTAGGCTTTGCAAGCCACATAAGGTCTCTGTCGCATATTCTTCTTTGTTTTATTTTACAAACCTTTAAAAATGTAAAATACCATCTTGGCCATCTGGTGTACAAAATAGACAGCAAGCCAGATTTGGCCCCTGGCCATAGTTTGCTGACCCTTGTCCTAGAATTTTTTAGTGTAAGGATTACTGGGTTATTTCTTTAGAAAAGAAGAGCTCATAAAAGGAAGAAACTGGATGATAGAAGCAGTGGTGTGAGGGCATAGCCTTAGAATCCTAGTATTTTAAAATTAGAAGTATTTGAGATCGTTGTTATCAGGAAAAAAGGAAGATCCTTGCTGATTTTTGTAAAATGCACATTTTTTGTCTTCCAGTAACCCATTTAATCCCCCCCCCCCTTTTTTTTGTGAGGAAGATCAGCCCCGAGCTAACATCTGCCAATCCCCCTCTTTTTGCTAAGGGAGACTGGCCCTGGGCTAACATCCGTGCCCATCTTCCTCCACTTTATATGGGACGCCGCCACAGCGTGGCTTGACAAGCGGTGTGTCGGTGTGCGCCCGGGATCCGAACCCGTGAACCCCGTGCCGCTGCAGCGGAGGGTGCGCACTTAACTGCTTGCACCACTGGGCTGGCCCCACCCATTTAATTCTTCAAAGCTTAGATTTTTACTTCTGATCATTTCTCAGTTCTTTGAAAATTTTGCAGAGTTCTAAAACCAGCCGAGATGAACAGGTAGAGGTAGTTTGCTTTGTAAATTCATAAATTAAAAACAGGTGGTAGACAGGTACTGTATCTTTAAAGATAGATGTCACTTAAACAGTACCATTTTGTAAGATGCATATCACTTTTATAGTTTTTTTGATTTTTGTTTTTTAGCGGATGTTAGATCGTGACACCTAGGAAATTAAATTCAATCAAGTACCTCTAACACCTCTTAAACAGAATATAGCAACCACTCTTCTATGTTCATATTTTACCTGTATGATTAAACATCTGTAAAGGAGGGTGAGGGAACCTAAATATAAAAATGTGATGGGGGGGTCCCAGTTATTTTATAGTGATTTATAAATAATATTTGAGGGGCCTGCCTGGTGGTGTAGCAGTAAAATGCGCACGCTCCACTTCAGCGGCCCGGGTTCACAGGTTCGATCCCGGGTGCGGACCGATACAGCGCTTGTCAGGCCATGCTGTGGCGGCGTCCCATATAAAGTAGAGGAAGATGGGCACAGATGTTATCCCAGGGCCAGTGTTCCTCAGCAAAAAGAGGAGAATTGGCAACGGGTGATAGCTCAGGGCTGATCTTCCTCACAATAAATAAATAGAAATAATATTTGAGTTATTCAAAGTAATACTCATTTATCCATTAATTTTTCAGGTTTTTATCAAACTTTTATTGAGTGCTTACTGTGCACCAGAGATGGTGCTGAGTATTAGGACAACCTCAGCCCTCAAAGTACTCAAGGCTTTTTCTTTTGGAATGAAGAACATTCATAAGACATTTTTAACTTTGTGCTTTTTCTGTAAAATCTAAGTTTCTTACTGATAACCATACCATATGTATCAATTATCTCTGTAAATGTTTTCTGTTATTTGTAGCCCGAAGCAGTGCCTCTCAGGCAAAGGGAGGATAGTAACAGTGGAAATTACTATACAGTGAAAATTATTCATTTCACTTCTCTGGGAGTATTGCCATGTTAAATATCAGTGTAGGGGAATGTAGTGCTAATTATAGTTAACTCTTCTTGAGTGCTTATTATATGCCTAACATTGTTCTAAGCATTTTACATGTATTAACTTACTCAGTTCTCATAATAACCTAATGAAATAAGTACTCATTTTACAGAGGAGGAATTGATGCTCCATGAAGAAAGGATATGGAGGCAAAAGGTTATATGTTAGTCACATGATATTCCCTTAATAGTCTCCTCTAAGAGATTCACTTGAGCACATTAGATGGGCCATCATCAGTTCTACAGTAAAAAAATTCATTTAACTTTGTAAAGTCCAGGGTTTCCCTTGCATATTTGACCAAAGAATCCTTGTTCTCTCTCCCCCCTTAATGCCTATTAAAACCTACAAAGTTGGATTTCTATAAAACATAATTTTGGAAAATGATAGCTTAATAGAAATCTCTATTACAACAACTCAGATTTTTCCAATTCTTGCCTATTACTAGTGGATGCAAAGCAAATATTTATTCAGCATCTTTTATGAGCAAGACACAGAAAATTCACTTTACTCAACTTGTAGCAAAAGTTGAAAAATATGGGACATCAGTTTGGGGAATTCTTTAGATACAAGAGGGAAAATATCTTACAGTTGTGTGGCATCTTCTGTTGGTACATGCTGGGAGGCAGCATCGTGGAACTACCCATGAGGGAAAAGAAGAAGGTGAGAGGCTGCATTAATTCCTCCAGGCAGTCTGGGCAGTTGAGGAGGCAGAGGCCAGGCCAACAAAAAAAATTAATACGGTTAGAGGCCATGGAAGGACTAGATGAGAAGGAAGTCTGGGGAGTGTTAGCTATTAATTGCAGGTAATAAGAGACAGTGGAAAGAAGGCAGAAAAGAAAGGTGATATGGCAGCGAGAAGTGGCCGAGGAACAGCTAGTTATATATACAGATCTAGTTAGGACCCTGCCTACTCTTTTGTTCCTGCCCTTATATTTCTTAGTTTGTGTACAGATTTTCTTCTCATCCAGATTGCTTTATCTGTTTTTTGAATTCCTCTTGGCATCTAGCATAGTGCTTACTTCATTGTAAGCATGGGTAGAGGCAAAGCCAAAAATAGCTAGTGTTAACAAAAGAGTAACAGTAACTTAATACAAAAGGATGGAGAAACGTTAGAAAAATAGAAACTGTCCTTGTAGCTATGTGCCAGTTATTGACATTTTGAAGGAAAGTGCAGTCTTTAGGAGAAGCCAATTGGTTGCTTTCCTAAAGGTGTTTCAAAGAGTAATATTACCTTTGGTGGATTTGTTGCAGTCTAGGAGCTGACTATCAACCTTGCGGACTTGGAAACCTGGTCGTTTTCAACACTGAGAGCAGGCCCAGGCGCCTCATAGCACTTGTTTAGAAGAATTTGTCCTTCTGTTTGCAAAGCCTCAGTAGAATGCCATAAGGGAACAGAAAATAACTGAATAGTTATAAGAAAGAGAGAGAGAGAGAAATTATAGAATTTTTCACAGAGGAAGAGAGAAAAAATATTTATGAGTTTAGACCACAGAAGGGTTTTAGATTGGACAGGCCATGAGCAGTATCAGGCTGCTAAAATATGAGAGGACTCTGTCTCCAAGCCTAGCGATTAGGTGGGGCTAGAAATAAAAACCACAGAGGGATGTGAGATGAGCTTGCCATTGTGGTTTCTTGGTGGTGTGTGTGGATGGTGGTTCTACGAAGAAGATGCTTGCGGGACTTAGAAAAGTTGTAGTATAAGCAGAGAAAGGTTTTAGAAAATGAATATGAAAGAAGCAAGCCGAAGTGCCTGATCATAGAGCCTTGACGACCACTGGAAATGAGGGTGACAACGATGAAGCAGTTTCTGGTGTCGTTTTCTTGTTCTTAGTTTTGGCTTCCTGTAGGTGAGCAGTCATGCTGATTCAGGCATTTTTTAGTAGCCACAGGGAACCACAGAAGAAAGAGAAGCCTCTGATGGATGTACCTTTGGAGAAAAGGAATCAAGATTTGAACAAGTTGGATTTTTTCCAGAGTTTGAGTTTTTCTTTTTTTTTTTCTTTTTGTTTTGTTGAGGGTGCTTCTTAATTGTGAAAAGGCAGAAGAGCTGAGTGAGGGATACATTTTTTTTTTTTCTTTGTGAGGAAGACCAGCCCTGAGCTAACATCCATGCCAATCGTCCTCTTTTTGCTGAGGAAGACTGGCCCTGGGCTAACATCCGTGCCCATCTTCCTTCACTTTACGTGGGATGCTGCCACTGCATGGCCGAACAAGCGGTGTGTCGGTGTGTGCCTGGGATCCAAACCTGGGCCGCCAGCAGCGGAGTGTGCGCACTTAACAGCTACGCCACGGGGCCGGCCCCTGAGGGATACATTTTTAACTCACTGTGCCCATGCACTAAGTCTGGTGGAGAAAGAGCTACTCTATTAAAAAGAAGCTAATTGAAAATGGAAAGAGGTGCCCAGTAGAAAGGATACAGAAGAGAAGATAGCACAATGGAATATGAAGGCCAAAAGGGGGAAAATATTTGAGGTGATGGCATCATTTTCTGTTGTCTGTTTGTTGCTGGCAAAAGTTTATTTGAATTTCCAAGACAGTAGTTGTTCCTCAGGAGGAAGAATAGACATGACCATCTCTATCTGAATACATCCTCACCAAGGACTTGAGCATTGTTGGAAATGAGTGGACAAGCCATGACTGTAGAGGAATTGAGAATCTTCTTAAAGAGAAAGGGAAAGTTGAAATAAACTATCCCTGAGATTAAGAGTTTAAAAGAATAAGGAGCTAAACTAGGTCAGGAGGGGGAACTAGGAGGAAAGACTCTTTGTGCTTATAAAATGCTGGTGATTGTTAATTTAGGTTTATAAAATCTCTTGGTTTTGTGGTAGGAAATTCGCAGTAAATAAGACAGTCATGTTTAAGTACTTTAAAAAAAAAAATCACTCATCTGTATAACTGTGCTGTCCAGTATGGTGGCCACTCGCAACATGCAGCTACTGGGCATTCTTACCAAACTCTGCGTGACTGAGAACCTCATGTAAACTTGGAAGTGTGTGTGTAGTTTAAGTAGATTCAAATGTGTTATACTGTAGTTTGTGTGGTCTCTTAAGTGGCATGTAAGAAGGACAAAGATTCATACCAGCTCTGAGGTGAATAAACTGTTGGTAGTTCCAGTAATGGACTCAACCCATATCTGAGAAATTACCATTTGAAAATATCTCAGAAATGAATTGTTAGCTATCCTTTTTAGTCTCTAAAGCAAAGATATAGGGTTCTGAACTTTTTTGGCTGAGCTTTGATTTTTGTCGTTTTCTGAATTTTTTAAGCACATGATTTGGTCACCAATAACATTCAGCCAAGTCCATGCCTGTGGAGTAAGTAAATGTCACTCATTTCCCGGAACTTCAGCTTTTACTCCCAAGAATATAGCCCTAAAAGAGACTAGAAAAAGAAGATATTTGTAAGTCTTTAAAAATGCTGTGAAAGGTTGTAGTGGAGTGTGCTGTGGGAATTGGCAAAAGGCATTTTTATTTCAGTATTACCAGAAATTACATCAACCTGAATTGGCAAAACTGTGAGAGAGAGAGAAACAGAAAAATGCTGTCGCTTAGGTTCCTAGGGGACAACAGCTGACTATGAAGGTGGAATCTTGTTTTAATTATTTTTGGAATAATATGGAAATTCTAAATACAGAGCTAACAGTGTGTCAAGTCTTTTCAGAAGCTTGACAATTAGGATAATTAATGCTTACTGTTTTGTGGGAAATTGTGTAGATGTGTGGGTTGCTTCTAACTTAGTCACCTAAGTCAGTAGTGTTGTTTTGGGGTCTTTTTATGAAAGAGGCACAAAAGGTCTCTTTCTTGGAGAATGAAGTAACAGTGAACGGAGATAATTGTGACATCAGTGACCTTACTGGTTGTCATTTTTTTTTGGTCTACAGTGTTTTTCTAAACAAGGAATAGTTCTAAAGCTGACAGTGTTCTTGTGGCTCATATTGGAGATTTGGGAGCAGAATTTTTTTTTTTTAAATCACAGTAAAGTTATAATTTAACTGAATGTTTAGTTAGCTTGCTATTTGTAGTATAGTGGTAGTTTTTTTTTTTAAATTAAAAATCAAAAGTTTTCTGCTGGAATGCCATTATCCAGACTACAGCATCCCATTCCCTAATATCTCAACCAGCTTTTTGTGCTGTCTTCTAGTGCTTTGTAGACAGTGGGTTAAGTTTTTGGTGCTAATTTTAGTTCTGTAGTTTCATGTGCTTTGTAGTTATGGATTTGGTTGTTACCAGGTTAGTTAAGGCTGTGACTATATCTTCTACTCCTTATTCCTGCTCAGTGACTCAAATACCCAGATATTCAGTGTGAACTTCTAACTAAGAAAACTTCAAAATTTTTTCAAGGGGATTAACAGATATATGCATTTCATCATATTCCCACATAGTTGGTGCTATCTATAAAAATCAAAGTGGCACTGAGTATTACATGGAGTTGCCCAAGTAACTCTTTTAAATATAATTTTCTTATTAAAAATAATGACTTTGAAGAACTGTCAGAGTTCATCCATTCAGTAAACACAAATTAGGTAGCTTATTATTGAGTGTCTGTTTGTGCCAGTCTCTGTGCTCACTACTTTAACTAGCCCCCTCATTTAATGCCCACAGCCCTTTGAGGTGTCTCCATTTTACAGTAAGGAGACATGTTTTAAAGAATTAAGTAGCAAATTGCCCAGATTCACACTGCAGATCTCAGGTTTAAGTCTATGCATATTTGACTCTACTAGCCTGTGCTTTTGATCAGTACACTCCATCCAAAGTAGAGGGCGCGCCAGGATGAGCGAGACAGAGTCTGGCCTTAAGAGACTGGAACCTGTGCTACCAAATAGATCGTGAGATGAGCTGTGTGAGAAGTTCAAATAAAGAACATCTAGAGTTCTGTGGATGGAGAGATTATAGGAAAGTTGTAGAAAATGTGGTAATTGAGCCTGGGCCTTGAATTTCCAGCTGTTCTCAGCTACTCACTTTGTGTTGGATTGTGCTTTTGCAAAAATTAACTGGCACCTGTGGTGGAAGATGGGCTCATGGCTTCTGCTTTCATAAAGCGAACAAGTCTTCTATCTGGACCATTCTTAATTCACCTGGACACATCACTGTTGATGGTAATGCGAGTTGCTAGATAGGATATCTGAATATGTTTGAATGTTTTTCTTGGCCTGCACCTCTCTCTACCTCCATTCTGTTGTCAGGGGCCTATTATTTTCCTCCTTTAATTCTTCACACCACATGACTGATGGCTCTAATTTATCTTACTGGCCAACCACTGTTTTTTTATCCCCCACCCCACCCCAGTGTTGCATCTGGCATAAATTTCTTGGTTTTCCAGCCCAGCTTCCCTCCTTTCAGAAAAGAAAAGTGGAGGGGCAGAGATCTTGGAGAGAAATAGAAAACTAATCTCATTTTCTTTCTAATCCTTTAAGATTCGTGATGATAGGCCACAGACACCTAGCCTGCTTAGTTCCTCAAACTTACATCTTTCTCTGTTGTGCCACTCTGGACCTTCCTGGTCTTTATAAAGTAACCTCCTGCCTGTGAGATGCCTGTGTACTGGCTCTCCTATTTGTCTTCTCTATTGAGCCTGTTGGCGGTCCTCTCGGCACAATTCCAATATGCCCAAATTTCATTTACCACAGTTTAGTTAAATTAACACCAGTTCTCCAACAACATGGGTCAAATTCGAGTTACCACAATACATTAACTGTGAGTAATTGCATAAAATATAAACTTCTCTGCCAGCTCTTCAGTCCACTAATCGGTATATAAAAAACAGATACACATCATGATCATAACTAGCCACATCACTTCTTTCCAAGTCTGTCAGTGATTGGTCGCTGCACATCTGTTGTTCATTTCACTCACAGACAGCAAGTGTGTAGATGTAGTGCCTCCTCATCCTCAGTGATAAACCCACGTGGTCAACAAAGATGAATTGCTGGAAGTGAAATTGAATGTGATTAGAAAGATTCGAAAATGATGACAGTGAAGTGAAGCTAGGATGAGACCTAGGCCTGCATGAAGCTATAGTACAAAGCATATTGAAGAAGTCCCATGAATGTAAAAACCAAGGTCAAGTCGCTTCAACATCTTTTAATTTGAATTGCACTAGGAACAGAAAGCTGCTTATGGTTTAAATGGGGCATTTACCTCTACTTTGGATTACAAACAAACAAACAGTAAAACACCTCCATCAGTTTGGCTAACGTTCAGGCCAAAGTGTTGACGTTAGTTGCCTCATTGAAAGAAAACAATAATCACAGGGAGATTGAAGAAGAACTTTACTGCCAGTAAAAGATAGTTTCATTATTTCACAAGTCATCATGAATTGACTAATGTTAAGTTCTCTGGGGAGGTTGCTAGTGTGAATAAGAATGCTGCTGTGAAATTTGTACCCAGATTCCAAAGATTAATTAAGGGAGATGTTATGGTGATTGTCCAGGAGGGCAGCCCGTCAAGAACTTATACAGCAAAAGACGTAGGATCTTGAAATGACCATAAAGGAGATAAAGATAGATAAACTGTCTTATTAGGAAGCAACACAGAGAGTACTTTAAAACCTATGCTTATCTGACCAGTTAACTGTGGCCAAGGAATTGGGGTCAAGAAAATACAAACGTGGGTGCTTGGGTACAATCCTGGGGGTATGAGGGAGAGGTCCTATTTGTCGAGGGTTTCACCTTAATGCTTAAGTGTGATTGCACACGTTTGGGGGGCAAAAATGGGGTATATCATCCTTAGTTTAGAAAATGACATTTTGCCAGGGAGAGAGAAGCTTAGAAATGGTTATTCTAATCCCTGGGTTTGTGAGATTTAGGTTTAATATAATATTCAGAAGTTAAATGAAGATAGTACATTGTTTCAGAGCAGATTGACAGGAAATATGACTAAGAAACTTGTGAAAACTTGTATTCTATGAATTTGGGTTTTGCATTCTCCCCACACTCCTCCAGCTCCTTTTTGTAATGAATATCTATTTCCTTTTCTAAAAATTTCTTGGTAGGGGGACAGGAATTAGCAATGTTAGTTTTTTCTGATTATTTTATAGCCTTGTTCATAGCATAATTTGGAAGTGTGTAAAAATAAATTCAAGTGGTACATTAGGAACTCCATTGTCTAAATAAAACCTCCCCAACTTAAAAAATAGGATACATATTTATAGCTTGAAAGGCTTGAATTCATAGTTCATAGCTTGAATTACTTTTAGGAAAAATAATTTGCAGTTACTGTCAGCTCTTTGATGAAAAAAAGGAAGTTAAGAAATTTTGTTTACTTTTGCATTAGCTTGAAAAGTTATTACCCTAAGTATGAAAGTAATATATGTTCATTATGGAAAACTTGGAAAACATAAGACAGCATAGGCTATTTAAAAATCACTGTCGTCTGGACTGCTGTTAGCTGCTGTGCATTCAGGGATGTCCTCCTGGTGGTCTTTAGCCCCTTGTGCTGCTCTGATAGCTGCTGCGCTGTTCTGATTTGTCGTAGCCTGTGCCTAGCAGTTGATAAACGTGTGAAACCCAACTTGCCTGGAGTCATTACTGTTAAAAATTCTGGTGACTGGAAGTTATTATTATTTTTTTTTTTATGTATTACGACTTTTCCCACCTTTAGTATTATATTATGAACATTTGCCTATGAAAATGAAATAGATTGTTTTCTTCTTTTGTGAATTGCCTCCTTAAGGACTTTGCGCTTTTTCTGCTGGCTTTTATTGTTTATTAAAATTTGTAATTACTTTCTATTAGCTCCCTTCTTGACTCTACAAACTCTTGCACATATACCTCACATCAGAAACAGGAAAAAGAAAAGGCCTACTAACAAGCTCTCCTTGCTTGTTAGTAGGAAAACATACTCACGCTTTTATGAGTGAGAGGGGCAGGATAGACGTCTGATAAGTGACCTGATGTAAATGCACTCCTTGGAATTGGAAGTCAGGAAGGTGCCTGGCAGACTAGAGACTGCCCTGGCGTTGGGCATTCACAAAAGATAGCTGCTGGAATTACCTTGTTGGTGTCAGCAGGATTTACCAGGCTTGGTGCTGCAACTTGACTGCCTTCATCTCAGATTTGCCAGGCAAGGATCCAAGGCTTACTTAAATTTTAGTAAATATTTCCAAGGTCCAGGTGATAAATCACATTGATTTTGAGATTAGAGAAGTTGTGTGATTTGACTCTAAGGTGTGGATGCAACAAGAAGTTGATTGGAATATTCATATGTGTAGGATCCAGTTCTCTGAAGTCTAATCCCAATCAACTGATTCATCATGCATAACTCAAGCGTTTTACTCCTATAGTTTGTAGAGTTACTCTGAGTTTGTATTCATACTCAGTTCAGGTTCCAGTGGTTCTTGGTGAAAGGGGTTAGGTGGGGAATATTTGTCCAGCTAAAGGTCAAATTAAAGAAGAATATGATGTTAACAGCTTCTGCATCTTAATATGTTTAGAGAAATAAAGTAATGCTTCCTCACCACTTGATTGCAAAATTGATTTTAGCAGCTGGCTGGTATACTTTTCTGCCTCAGTGCTTGCCTGAACTGGTGATCCCAGCTCAAGACTGGTTATTCCAGCTGTTTGTACTATAGAGGCCTGAGTTGCTGTGCTTTGGTTTATTCAAAACCAAATATTGTTCCTTCCCTCATTAGCACTATGTTTGTTCAAGTCTTTTTGGCACAGTGTGATACACTGTATGATATTTATGTAGTTTTATCTGCCTGATTAGACTGAAACCACCTTGAGGGTAAATACTTATGTTTACTATTTTTAATCCCAGAGTGAGTAGCACAAAGTCTTGCACCTAATGAAAGTTTAAAAATAGATGGTTCCCCTTCAGAATCTTGTGATTCATTTATAAACATGCCAGTTTAACAAGAAAAGAGTATTGGATGTAGACAGTTGAGAAGTGAATCGCATGGCTGACACCTGCTTCAAAGTGTAGCCTTGTACCATTCCAGATATATCATGTGACTCCTCAGAGTCCGTCTTGTCTTGGTGTAAAACCTTACTAGATACATAATTGTCATCTGACTTAATACTGTTTTTCTTTCTTTTTCACTGGCTGAAGGGCCTCTTTGGGTGTAGTTGTTGTTGATCTTCTTGGGATTGATGTTACCACTGACTTCCACAAGGTGGCAGACAAACCCTTCTTTTGTGTTACTGGTTTTCAAACAATTTTTAATACACCTTGCCTGAGCTCTTAATTACTGTTAAAATCTTTGCTTTTTCTTTAGATGGGCAGTATCAAACCGAGAAATGCTCATAGCCCAAAACAGCTCCTTGGAATTTAAGCTACACAGACTGTATTTTATTAGCTTGTTGATGGGTGGAACTACAAATCAGCGAGAGGCATTACAATATGCTAAAAATTTTCAGCCATTTGCCCTAAATCATCAGAAAGGTGAGTCTGGAGTCGGATGTTTTTAATGTTTGGAACAGGGCTGTAGCCACCACTGGAATTTGTTTATCTTAACTAGATCTAATGCATATTTGCTAATAAACTAAAACAATTGTAGATGATGATCACTTACAGAAAAATCTCTGACTTGCCCTAGAACAAAAGTAAAACATTAAGTCTTCTTCAACGAAAAGTCCGAAAAAGGCATTGCATTTTTGGGGATTCCATACTAAACTAAGAGGAGACATGAGAAAGAGGTGTACACTTTCTCCCCACCATGCTGCTGTTGTTGCCATGACAAAGTGTCTGAGGGTGCACCGGGGTGGCAACAGTAACACCGAGTGTCAGTGTGGGAGTCCTGGCTAGTTCTACAGCCAGAGATATGTGATGACCCCATTTATACATAGTTGTTGCCACTCCAGATAATGGTAATTATATTATGCTGTGTAAGAACAAAATAAGGTGAAGTTCAATATTTAGTGCTTTCCTTTTCTTCTCCTTTCTCTCTATGCTGTTTCTTTAATTTAGAGTAAAGGGAGAAACCAAGCTTAAGGTCCAGAATTTTAAAAGACACTTAATAAATTAATTTAGGCTATGTCAGTTGGGGAAATTCTTTCCTTTCTCAACCTGTTACCTGCAAGCCAGCGCTGTTTTAAGTGTGATCATTCACACCTCCAAATTGCTGTCACTTTTGTTTAGACATTCAGGTTTTGATGGGAAGCCTTGTGTACCTGAGACAAGGGATTGAGAACTCACCATATGTTCACCTGCTTGATGCAAACCAGTGGGCTGACATCTGTGACATCTTTACACGAGATGCGTGTGCCCTCCTGGGGCTCTCTGTGGAGTCCCCTCTCAGTGTCAGGTATGGAAATTCGTCCTATCTATTATTGAAATATGTACTGCATCGGTCAGTTCTTTTTTATTTGTTGTCTAGTTCTTGACATTAAAGCCGAGAGAATGTTTGTCTTTCTGAAGAAGAGTGGGGTTGGTATTTCAAGAGATCATCACAATTGGCAGTGAAGCAGTTTTAGAGCAGTGGGTCTCCAAGTATGGTCTGTGAACCTCGGGGGGGTCTCTGAGAGCCTTTCCACTGCGTTGACATTTGCACAGATGGTGCAGAAACAGTGATGGATTAAAGTGCTTGAGGCTCAGCACAGATCAGGGCAGTGGTCTCAAACTCTACAAGGGACTTGCCGTGTTCCTCACCACCACATGCTTGCAGTTCAAGACATGCTAGTTTTAGTTAAGAATGTTTTTGACTAAACATTAAAAATTATTAGTTTTATTAATCTCGACCTTTGAGTGCACATCTTTTTAGTATTCCCTGTGACAGCATGGGAAGCTCCCATGAGGCGCCTCAGCTTCGTGCTTTTGGTAAGCCACGGAAGGTGGCTGTCTCAAGAAAAGCACCTGTGTGTTGTGTGAGTTATGAACTAATAAACGCATAGCTGCTTTTTTCATGAAACACAGTTTTTACTTGAAAGAATCACTAAAAGACAAACTATAGTTATTTATACTCAGGTTTTTGGCAGACGTTTTTTCAAATGAGTGAAGTGAGCCTGTCACGTCAAGGAAAATAAGTGACATTTTGCCACAATAGTAAAATTCAAGATTTTAAGCGAAACTAGAAATTTTGGAAAACTTAACCTGCTATTATGGGCTTGACAGCTTCCTAATACTTAAAGATTTTTCTCATGAGCTTGGTGATATTAATGAATTGTATTTTTTTATTATATAATGACATGTGTTTATACTAGAAGCTCTTAATTCAGTATGATATAAAATCACGCCTGAGTAAAAGATTTATTCAAAGTATGAGACAGACCATTGGATTTTAACGTAGCAGGTTGCAAAAAATTCAATGGTAAGGAGTCAGACTCCACTTTGCAATTAACCTTTGAGAAACTACTATTTGTTGAGTTTTGGTGTGGCATTAAATAAGAATATCACAATTATCTGAAAAGGCAATTAAATTACTACATATCTTTGTGAGGCTAGGTTTTTTTCATTTACTTCAACCAAAAGAACACATCGCAACAGACTGAATGTAGAGGAAGATATAAGAATCCAGCTGTCTTCTATTAAGCTAGGCATTAAAGAGATTTGTAAAAATGTAAAATAATGCCACTTTTGAATTTATTTTTGGTTTGGAAAATATAGTTTTTTTTTATAAGAATGTTATTTATGGTAACATGTAATATATTTATTTTAAATAAACTAATCATTATTTTAAAAACTTCTCAGTTTAATTTCTAATACAATAATGATAGATATAACTCACAAAAACAAATGGTCTTTGAGATCTTTCATTTTTAAGCATGTAAATGGGTCCTGAAACTAAAAAGTTTAAGAAGTTGTTTTAAGAAAATAACTTTTTTAGCTCTTCTGTTCATTTAATTTCTCAAGTGTTTTGAACCCCTGCTACGTGCCAGGCATTGTGTGGATACAAAGATGGATAACGTACAATCTGCATTCCATTGTATGTTCAGTCTGAGGGTAGGAGACACTCATGCAGTTAACTATAATGCATGGCCAGGCTGCAGGTCAGGTTCTCTGGGGAACAGACTCTGAAATGGATGGAGATTGACATGCAGGAAGTTTATTGGGATCATCCCTTGTGGGGGAATGAAAATAGCAGGATTAGGCGGAGGGAAAAGTTGGACTGCGGTTCAGTCTCACCAAAGGCCTCAGCCCATCCCTGAGGAGCTCTGGAGCTACAATGGGCCTGTGGCGTTGTCTCAAATTGGGGCAGCAGGGCTGGACTTTTTATCTTCATATGGAGCAGTCATGACATGTGACCCTGGTCAGGTGGCTTTCTTCAGCTGAGAATGGTCCTGAAGAGGGACTCAGCTGAGAGTTGACTGCTGGTGCTTCTGCCTTGGGCAAGGATGACCAGGTCTCGAAGGAACCACGCAAGAAAATGTTTCAGAGTGTCATTAATGTTACGAATGTCATTAATGACTGATAATGCAGAGCCCATTAAATCTAGTGGTTTTGTAAAATTTAAAACTTGTTTGTTTTGGCGCTAATTTAGCAAAGCAGAGGGCTCTGTGCCCTGTCCAGTGGCCAGGGCCCTCTGCATGCGGGATGTGGAGGAATTGACATTTCCCAGGACCAAGCTGACCGACACCTGGCCTGGCATTGACGTTTCCTCTTCTGCTCTCCCAGTTTCTCAGCAGGTTGTGTGGCGCTGCCAGCTTTAATTAATATCAAAGCTGTGATTGAGCAGAGGCAGTGCACTGGAGTTTGGAACCAGAAAGACGAATTACCCGTGAGTTCCATTTTCTATTGGTTATTTACCTTTCCTGCCATTAGAAAAACATGGATGTTAGGGATTTAAAATGCCTATGTTGCCTTTTAACTAGGGAACATTATCGTAGCCATTCAACAGGGATTCTTTTATGTCTATATAGACATGGTTGAACAATAGAAATGGAGAGCTAGTACGTTTTGGAGGCACTGGAGGAGTTTTCTTAAAATTGTGACTTGGAGTGGCAATAAAAGCTAATGAAGGAAAACATCAGAAGGAGGGAGGGTGGTACATACTGTGTATGCAGTGTGCTGTGCAGTGCAGTCGACAGACCACTCATACTATGATTTTTTAAATATAAAAGCAGTGAGCCAATTAGATTGGATTTAGTTTTGTCTTAAGCATTGATGTTTATGAGATCATGGGTTTGTGCTGTGTTATGAATGTGTTGTCCCTGTGACACCTGCAGTCATCAGTGGCCCTCCAGTACTGCGTGTCCACTGCTGTTGTGGAACGGGCCATGGTTTTAAACATCAACTCCAGTCATTTGCCAGCTCTGTAATTTCTCTAAGCAGTAGTTTGTCCATATCTAAAATGGGGACCGTCCTTCTCTTTATGGGGCTGTTAAAGGCTAGAGATAACATAGGTATGCTTAGAATAATATGGGACATATAGTAGGTACTCAAGTTTTGCTGCCATGGTAGTTATGACATGGAGTGACAAAGATCACTGTATGTGTGTTTCCACCAGGCCTCTGACAGTAGGCACTAGAACTTTGGAATTATCATTTTTGTCACGATTGTCTCACAGACTCTAAAGGGCTAAAGTGTGCATTTGGCTTTTTGCATCTTTTCTGCCACACCTGTGCACAGGTTTATCTGCAGGTACCTTGTTCTTCCAGCTGGTAACTCTGTCGGTTGTTTGCCCTGGCTTCTCCTCAGAGATCAGTTTTGATTAAAGGCACAGGTGCATTCCCAGTCCTGAGTGTGGTCAGGACTCAACAGCACTCCTGCTTGACTGCTGCTCATCTGAGCAAGTGAAAAGAATGTGAGCCCTCACTTGCTTTGCTGTGGCAGGTGCCTGCAAGAAAATGGCAGTTTTGCAGTTAGGTTGTAAGCACCGTTGACACTTGCACACTAGCACAGAGTATACTGAAATCTGAATTCGCCTGAAGCCTGTGTGTCAGAGTAATGAAGCAATTGGAGGTGATGATCTGGCTGTTTTTTTCCTCAAGGTTATTGTTAGACTTTGTCAACTTTCTTGAAAGAGTCTGGGTAATAGACTTGTATATTGATAGCTATTTTAATTTTTTTAATTAATTAGTTTGCTGAGGAAGACTCGCCCTGAACTAACACCATTGCCAATCTTCCTCTGTTTTTGTATGTGGATTGCCACCCTAGCATGGCCACGAGTGGTGTAGGTCTGTGCCTGGGAACCGGACCTGGGCCACTAAAGCAGAGCACACCGAACTTAACCACTACGCCACCAGGGCTGGCCCCTGATAGCCATTTTAGATTTAGAAGGAAAGAAAACAGAAAGATCTGGCATCTGTGGAGCCTCTGTCATGTGCCAGCCGCCTAGCTAGGTGATTTCATAGCTTTTGCTTGTTTCTTCAGTTCAAAGAGAAACAGTGGGTACAAGTGCCGTGAGCTCAAATGTACAGACTGTGAAAGGCCCTGCTGAGCTTTAGCTTAAAGCCTTGTTTCAGGTGGTTCTGTGGACTGTTACACACGATACATGGGAAGCTCAGATCTGAAGCTGACACAGAAGGAAACCGTGTTTAGTCTGCCTTTAAAGGATTATTACACTAAATTGTATCACCAGCTAAGTGTGCCACACGCCAGTCAGGACTTCTGGTGGGTTTGCTCTTAGGTATGTCCTGAGGCATTTTCACAAGCGTTTGATGTCTGGGGCGTTGCCTTGCGTGTGGCTCTCATTCTCGGACATCAGAATCTGTTTGAAAAGTAGGATTATAAGTAATTTTGAAGGTTAATTTAGAATTATGAAGTAATACTTGAATCCCTAAGACTATCCACCTTTTAGTTGGAAGAGTGCTGTAAAAATTCCATTCAGATGAGTAGATTTGATCAGTGTTCTTTGCCACACAGTGCACATTCACATGTGGATGGTTTTCTGAACTATAACTCAAGCCTTTTTACTTTTGTTGAACAGATTGAGGTGGACCTTGGTAAAAAGTGCTGGTATCACTCTATATTTGCCTGTCCTATTCTTCGTCAGCAAACGACAGATAACAATCCACCCATGAAATTGGTGTGTGGTCATATTATATCAAGAGATGCCCTGAATAAAATGTTTAATGGTAGCAAGTAAGTGTCTGACTTTTTAAATGTTAATAAAAAATTTTTCTTTTGGAACTTAGTGGGAGGATAAGAAGTAATGAGGATAAATAAATGTAGCTAGAATTTAGAAATAAATAGATTTCGTAACTATTCATTTGGCATAGTGGATGGTATCTGCTTTTTTGTCATTCTTTTTAATTAGTTCATAAATTTGATGATTAGATTTATAAGCATGACCTTTAAATCTTAACTTTTCGGGTAGGCAATACCTTGTCCTCTCCACCCCCTCAACCCCCCCACCCCGCCTTTTTACACAAACGGTAGCATACTATATACTGTTCTGAACTTTGCCTTTTTCACTTAGTAGTATATCTTGGAGATCTTTTATATGCTAAGAAAGAGCCCTCATTCTTTTTAAAGCTGCAGGGTATTCTACCATATGGAAATATGATAATTTATTTAACCAGTTCCCTATTGATGAGCATTTCATTTTTGTTACTATAAAGTGAATTACTTTATCTGTATGTGATATATAAATTCATAGAATTGGAATTGCTAATTCAAAGGATATATACATTTATAATTTTTATATATAATGAGCCCAACTTTTAAAAAACAATCTAAAAAGCCTATTTCTAGCTTAGGCAGCTAGAAAATTTTTCATTGGAGTTTGTTTCAGACCCATTATGGTAAAGTCTTTCTTTTAGAAGAAGGCCCTGGCGTGTGACGAAGCTGTTTGTGGCCCTCCCAGACCATGCAAGACCCTGGTAGTGCAGATCAGTGGTGACTAGAAGCCAGATCTTGATCTTGGTTCAGACCATGCTAGTTTCATGTGCCACACTGCAAGGCATGCTAGGCCGCTCTCGGTAGGCGACATGCCTTGTAGGCTCAGCAGCTGGCATCAGAGTTGCTGCCTCTAAGTGGACTGTGTGACCAATACATTTGAAACTCAGAGACAGGTTCAACCTAAACCTTGGAGAAGAAAAATTGAATTTACTTCTGAAACCCCAAAAGCAATTTTCAGAACAGTTGTCTTTGTTTTGTTTACAAAACAGTTTGCACTGATTTCCACTGAACAAGAGCCTTTCAATTTAGAGTCTGGCTTGGATCGTATTTACTTGTGACCCTTCAAAGCTTGACTCTTATATTAACAGAAAGCACAGTTAACCCTCAGAGCAAAATACAGATGTGTGTATGTACGTGGGTGTGTGATTGTTAGAGATACTCTGTAACTAGATGAGAATTGAATGCTCAGTGCTGATCCTGTTCCTTGATTCAGTGTTTTCTTTCTTGTCTTTAGATTAAAATGTCCGTATTGTCCAATGGAACAAAGTCCAGGAGATGCCAAACAGATATTTTTCTGAAGAAATAACTTTAGTTTGCAATTTGTAAGTGAAACTGAATTGTGGGCGCATTTCAGAAGAGAGCGTTCCATTTAATGCAGCTAACCAAGGACTCTCGTGTTTGTATAAGCTAATGCTCCAGAAACTTTGCCAACATTTTAGTGTGTACACACTGAGGGGAGTGCTCCAGGCGAATATTATCATAGGGCTTTATTATATTCTTGGTCTTCATTTCTGATCAAGTAAATACACCAGCAGTTGTCATTCAATGCAGGTTTTTGTACTTAATTATATGGTGATTTTTTTACTTTTTAAGAGCAGAAACAGAAATTGACCTCCCCGCCATGTGTTTAATATTTCTCCTGCTTTTACTTTTGTCATTTTCTTGATGATTGTAAGCATTGAGAATGTTTGTGAGAAAGTTTTATTTCCTGTTATGTATACATAATTAAATGAAAATTCTTCAGAAAAAGTTTGAAAAACTGAATTGTGGCTATAAAACTAATTTGCATTTTTTTTGCTTAAGGGAGAAAGCTGTGGTAGATTCCAAATTTGCTTTTTGATGTTTTCCTCTGCTCCAGCTCTCACTGAGAAGTCAGCAGACCTGCATTTGAGCTCTGCTTGTAGCCCCAGCAGGCTACCTGTTTAAAATTCCATCATGAGTTTGGCGGGTTGGTGTGAGAAGTCTTCTGCTAGAACAGAGTGGAAGGAGTACTGTTGTTTCTTTGCTTTTATTGCCAAGAGGTGCTTATTTTAAAAGTGTGTTCAATAAAATGAGATTCTGAAGTTAGAAGTGTTCTTAAGTTGATATTTGCTCTCCTGGTCTTGGTAGCCCTATTCTCTGAAACCTGCATTCAGGACTTGGATATCTGTTGCGTTTGTATGTCACTGCAGACACAGTGTCGTGTGTGTGTGTATACATGTGCGCCAGCATCAAACATTGTGTATCTGGAAGAGAAGAAGCATGTTCCAGTCCTAAAATGCAGTTACCAGACTCATTACTTTAAATCCTTGAAATTAGAAGCTAGCAAATTTTCTGTAGTGCAGAATATGTTTATTGCTGTTTTTGTATTTGAGTAGTATACTGTTCAATGCCTCTCTTCTGCAAAGTGTATCATCTCATTGACTGTGAATCTGTATATTATTCTGATGGATACAGATGATGATCTTTTCTCTTGTGAGGTATCTTCATTTAATGCACTGTCCAGAAATAGCCATGTGTAAGAGTCTTTCTCTGTATGATGAACTACATGGAAAAGACTTCTGTGGACATAATTCTGACTTAAACCCATTAAGTTACTTCATTATGAGAAGAATGTTCTATGGAAATCACCAAATATTTTGCAACTTGATTTCATCTGACGTGGAACTGAACATCAATGTATGAAAACTTTCCTGAGAAAATGAAAAAAGAAGAAAACACCGAAGCAGAGAGAAACGTGACACTTCAGAGTTTTAAACTACAGACTGACTTAGTTTGTGGTGGAGGGAGAGAACAGGTTCAGTGCTAAGTTGACTGGAAACTGGCAGCATTTGCAGTAGTATACCAGCCTGGATGGTTTGTCCTGAAGTGTTTACCTGGGAGAGCTGGGATTTTTTTGTAAAGGAAAGGAGTGTTGTGTGTGGTCAGGCTGACGTCGAGCGCTGCTGTGTGCCATGTGGGTTAGCCAGGAATCGTGATTGACCTGCCCAGAGCTTGCTTTGTCCAGCCTTAGCCTTGGCCTCACAGCGACTTCTGTCCCATGTTTCTGCTTTCCAGTTGGAAACCTCTCTCCACTAATACAGTGAAGGAAGAGAGCAGAGAGAAGCGCCTTGGACTTCAAAAGAGAAGGTAGAGATCCCAGGCAATACTCGGGCCGAGGATGTAAAGCTGGTTTATTATATATTTTTTCCTTTGAATTAAAACCCAGAGTGTCATCTTTTTTTTACCTTTTTCTCGATAGGCCAGATTTATTTTTTCTCGATAGGCCAGATTTAGCTTTATTCACAACTTGTTCTCACCTTTTTGCCGCACACACCTACACAACATTTAGGCTTCGCATAGGATTTGAACAATACAGACATCGCCCTAGAGGCTGGTGGTAAATATTTTTGGCGGCCAGACATTTGACCTACTTGGCTCAGGCCACTTTCAAGGACAAAAGCCAGTGCTCTGCTTTGTCCCTCTCCCAGTGTTGGGAATCCTATTGACAGTTTTCTGTGCAGCTCCTGAAACTTTAAAAAGAACATGCTTTAATGTGTTTGATTGTACAGCTTCCTGTGCAAGGTCCTTGTAGTCCCACTGGGCAAGGTTAGGGCCAAAAATTTTGAAACTCTACTGATCTGAAATTTAACATGAAAATTATGTCTTGTGACCTTCTTTAACTAAACACATCGACTTAAAGATCATTGGTGACTAAATGTGAAGGAGACATGGATTTGAAGAGGCCAGACCTCAACCAAAGATGCTAAATAGAACATGCTGTCCTTCCTTCTCTAGAAACACCTTCACCAATGGTGTCGGGACCATGTCACCGCTGAGGCTCTGTATGTCAGCAGTGCGGGAGGATACTCTCCGTCACGCTGTTTCCACTTGCAAAAGGTCATGATAGAGCCAACGTTTTTTTAGTGAGGCTCATTATCACAATGTACCTTGAAAACAGAATTTCAGAATGGTTTCTTAAATTTCTTTAGGAACCATTTCCATTTATCAGTTGTGGACAAAGGCCATGGGACTATGCTAGACCAATAAAACATTATTACCAGATCCGTAGGTTCTTATTAGCCAGAGCATCTGTGCTTTCAAGTATAATCTGAAGTACAGTGGCTAAGGTTGTCTTTCGATCTTTTTTCTCCTTTGTGTGATCATCACAAATGCCATTTCTGTTGTTTTAGTGGTGATTATGAGAGACTTCTAATACATAAATGAACGGGTATTGGTGCCTCTTGATTTTAAAAATTTTGAAGGAAAGAGCCACCTCATATTCATAGGGTGTGTGAGTATTTTGTGAGTGTATGAGCATTTAATTGAAAATAAGAAAGTTATGAAGTAAACCTTTTGTTTTGATTTTTTTTCCGTGGCAGCTGATGTATACAGTGACACTAAAACCCACACCAACTTATGTGGGGAATGAGGATCCTTCTTTCTCTCCAGCTGTCCCACAGGTTATGCAGTTTAAGTTGAGTATTTCTTATGCTGTGAGTTATTTCCATCTCAGTGCTTTCAGCCTCTGGGACAGTAGATACTGCGAAAACAAGAACTCGTGGGTATCTGCACGAGACAAGCTGCTGGTAGACATTAGTCCTGGTTTTCCAGCTCAGCCTAGGACTAAGTGGTCTGATAGTCAAGCTGACCAGTCTGCCTAGTCAGCAGACTCAGGTTGTTTTCAGGGAAGCCACGGAGGCATGGTTTGGTTCATTTCACCACTGGGATGTGTAAGATGAGGAGACAAACCAAATACCTTTCATTACTTAACTCTGTACGTTGTCTTTGGTAACGCTAGAATGCTGTGGCCTTGAGGGAACATTAGCAAGGAACACACAGAAGGTGTGGTGCTTCCTAAGCCTGTCCAGCTGTGGCGGGATTTATGTGGTACCATGGTGTTTACCATAAGCAATTACATGAACTGTTCTTGTTGAACTATAATTGAACAGATACCAAAAATAGAATGACAAATGTATTTTAATAGCAGATGAGGCAATTAGTTTTAGGGCGAGTTTTCCACTGTTGATTTTACTTCAAGACATAGGGAGAGAAAACAAAGTTTTGTTTTCCAGGCATTTCCCTCTACAGTTTTAAACTCTAGTGAGCATATGCTTCATTTACTTCCAAAGAGGCAAAAGCAGCTGGTTTTGGCTCATAGCACCTGCTTTGTTTCGTGTCGTGGATGAAGACCCTACACTCTTAGATTAGCAGTCACTTAACATTTTCCAGCAAGGCGGATGTGGGGTTCGTTAGGATTTGGTGCCAGATGTTTTCTTTGGGAAGGGGTGGGAGTGAATGTATTGGGGCTGGGAGGGAAGCAGGGGAAGAAAACGGGAGTGTGAGTGAGTGTGCATGTGTGTGAAAGTCACCATTATCCCACCTGTGTCTAGCAGGGAACAGAAATTTAATGTATTTTGCTCATGACTGCAGTATGCATGTATTTTTTTTTTCTCCTCCATGTTTTCTAAACTTACACTAAAAGGATTCATGAAATTATCTGTTCAGATGGCTCAGGATTGTATTTCTTTTGCTTACCCTGTGCTCTTGGGTTCTATAGTATTTCTATAATTATGTTACAAGAATAGTGTTGCACTGTAATCTATCATAGAGCTATATGTATGGAAAATTTTGATCAGTTTTTTAAGAAATGTATCCTGTTTGCAAAGGCACAATAAAGTTGCATCTTATAGACTATAGGCAATAAAGCTAACAATAAACCTTATTTAACTCAAACCATATTCATATTCTCTGTTTATTTGATTTTGGAAAAAGTCTAGCATATCCAGTAGTTTCAGGGATTTCATTTCAACTTAAAAAAGTTCTGATATATTTAATTTATAAGTTTCAGACTGATATAATAGAGTTTTGGAAAACTATAAGAAATGCTTTGTTAATGTGTGTATTCCTATGTAAAACACATGGCTTCTCCTGTATATATTTTTAAAAATTAAAGAAATGCACATTTAAAAAGTGTTTTGTGGGACCAGTCTGTGTAAATGTGACAGGTGACAGAGGTGTGAGGGAGGGAGTAGGGGAGTGCCAGTTGTGAGAAGAGAACATTGTTATCTGTGTTGCTAAGGGTCTACATGTAAAGGATTTAAGAAAATATCTTTGTCACCATCTCATCCTGTTTCTGTGTCACTTAGCAGTGTGAGAAGCAGAGGTGGCTGGGCACCATCCCCAGTTTCTAAGGAGGGGATTGTGTCAGTGTTTCCAGTGCCTGCGCCCTCATGCCCGTCCTGTGGATGGCCGGGACCCTCGAACCAGAGTGATGGTGTATGACTGGGAAGAGGAGCCCTGAAACAGCTCTCTACCCAGGCTGCTGGTGGAGTGGGGTGTGCACACTCAGCACTGCAGGGAGGAACAGAGGCCGAATTGTCTGTCCTACTCAGTGACAAGCTAAGCTGGTAGAGACTAAGAACCTATTTGTGTTTCTTTTGTATGTGTATTCTTTTAGAGAGAGACTCATTCTTATTTGAGATTTTAGCATGTTTCCTACCTATGGGAACCATTGTGGATCCTGTGTGGGTTCCCACCCAGTTGCATTTGGAGCTAGTGACCCATGTGGTATGTAGACGAGGCCCGGCAGGCCAGGCCAAAGATCTCATCCCCTGCCTAGCATTTGGGGCTCTCTGGGACTCAAAGTGTGGTCACTAGCAGCATGGGCACCACCTGAGAGCTTGTGAGAAAAGCAGACCCTCCTGCCTCAGCCCCGACCTGTTGAATCAGAATCCGAGTGCTTGAGAGAAAACTGGCTTTGCTCACAAGGAAGCTTGTGGATGCTGCCTATTTCATGAAGTACCTTCCCTCTTAAATGTGGCAGATAAGAATCGAATGTACTGAACAAAATTTACCTTTTTCTTGATGACTAAGTCCCGAGTCATCAAGATAAGTTAAATTTAGTGTGCTTTGAACTCTGTTTTAGTGCAGTTACTTTAAAAATCAGTGCATTTCTTAAAACATCCTGGTAATTGAGGGAGGGTTGTATTTGTGGCATGGTGACAGGCATCTTGCACCCCCTCCCCACCAAAACGGGGAAGGATGGGCACCAAAGCTGTAAAACAGCGGGTTTCCATAGCAACAAAATAAAGACTGAAAATGAGCCTCTAGACAAAGCAGCTGCCTGGTGCCCCCATCCTGCTCACCCCCTCCCTCCCCCAGTAGGGAAGCTTGATGATAAACAATGTCCCAGCAAACAGAAGTGTCACTTCCCAGGGGACACACTTTCCTAACTTTTTTTTCCTGGCACTCAGAAATTAATATCATAATCCTGTATACACATAAAGTTTATAGTTCTGAAACAAATGTTACAAAACTTTCTTTTTGTGTGTGTGTGAGGAAGATCAGCCCTGTGCTAACATCTGCCAATCCTCCTCTTTTTTTTTTGCTGAGGAAGACTGGCCCTGGGCTAACATCCATGCCCATCTTCCTCCACTTTATATGGGACGCCGCCACAGCATGGCTTTCCAAGCGGTGCGTCGGTGCGCGCCCGGGATCCGAACCTTCGCCGCAGCGGAGGACACGCACTTAACCACTTGCGCCACGGGGCCGGCCCCACAAAACTGTTTAATGCTCATAATGTGTGACACTGATATTTTCTATTTCTTTTATTATTTGTTTAATGCTCATCAAGACTCTGAATTGATTTCATGACCTGCTAATGGGTTGATGTTTACCTTGCGCTAAGGGACAATGATGGAATGATCCATTTACAAAGCTACTTTAAAATCTCTGTCAATGTATGTATGATGGAAAGTGTTTTATTTTTATTTTCCAAAAAAGCTTTTCCTTGCAGAAGGGTGTTTTGCTCCTGTGAGTCTTCTATGCTAGCAAGTGGGGTAATATATCTACACATTAGTGGTACTGTTTAAGCAAGAGCTCCTGTGTGTCAGGGAATTTTGACTTTCCTTAGCTATGCTTCCTTCTAGCTTAGAAGAGTACAAAGTGCTTCATGCTAAATATTGGCTTGTGCAATAGAATCCTCGTTTAATAACTTAAACAGATGTGTGTATGTTAAATGCAGAAAATATTTAAAATACCATAGTATGGCACCTTCAGTCATTCAACATGGGATTTTTTTTTAAGTGCCAGACCCTGAGAGAGAACAGGTTCCTTGGCTTTTCTTATAGACCGCTGGAAGAAAAGTAGACTGCTAAGACCCTGTAGTGAGGTTAATTCCCACCAGTGACCTAACCACCCACGGACAATGGGAGGGAAGAGAAGGGAGGTAAGTTGTGTATTTTTAAGGCCCACTCTGGCTACAGTGGGATGAAAGGTGGTAGGGGAGGGGGTTCTGGGGATAGAGTGGTGAACAGGACAGAAAATAGAGCAAGGTGGTGTTTTTGTCGCACAAAGGCAGTGCTCTGAACGCTTCTGTAATTCAGACAGGCGTTAAGGTGTTCTTGTCTCTCAAGTGATCAGCTTCCTTGCTCTGGTGTTCTAGGATGTAGTCCCATTTCTTTCTATTGTCTACGTTTTCTAGGAGGGGGAATTTCTAACTTCACCACGCTCTCCTGCATTATGTGGGTTGTGCAGTGTTCTGCCCAGTTCCAATTTGGACTGGTCTCATCCATTTGAAGACTGCATGCAACTGCTGTGCAGGTGCTGTCATTCCAGTGAAGGACTTTGGTGTCATTTCCCCTCCAAAGCAAAAACGTTCCTTTAAAGGAAACAGGTTATTTGTCAGCATTCAAGACATCATTTTGGGAGCTTTCTCCTCCATTTGGGGATCTTTTCCCTTCTGAACAGATTAGAAATGCCTTTTTGGTTACTTTCATTCTTAAGCACAAGACCTTGTTGCTTTTAGTTATTTCAGATTAATGAGCTGCTAATCTACCCTGAAGAGGAACTTCATGGGAAATTATCATCATGAAAGCTTTCAGAGGCGGCTCAGGAGATTTGGGCTGAGGGCCTTTGACTTTGCTAGTGTGTACTGGTGAGCAGCATGTGTAAAATAGGCTGTCTAGGGTTTGTGGGGTGGCCTTATGCCATCAGGGACCCAGGCTCCCATCTTTCTGCTCCATAGCCTTAACGTGTCCTCAATGTCACCTCTGTGTCTAATCATAACTGTGTTTTGGAGGGAGGAGGTGAAAGGGAGTAGAAAAGAACAAGCTCCCAGTTAAGTTAGCCCCTTTGAAGAGTCTTTCCTGGAAGCTCCACCCAGTAACTTATTAGCCGCACTTGGCTGCAAGGAAGTCTGGGAAATGTAGTCTTAGCTGGGCACATTGCCACCTGTAACAAAATGAGGGTTCT
The DNA here is from genome assembly GCF_020826845.1 of Diceros bicornis minor. Taxonomy (NCBI): domain Eukaryota; kingdom Metazoa; phylum Chordata; class Mammalia; order Perissodactyla; family Rhinocerotidae; genus Diceros; species Diceros bicornis. The sequence continues at coordinate 3,276,562 of NC_080751.1, read as the reverse complement.
GTTAGCAAGGAAGAAGAGGAGAATGGTTGTTAAGAAAGCAGCTTGCAGTCTCTGTCACATTTAACTGTGCATTTTACCCAGGAAGCACATGAAATTTCATTCACGTAACAGAATTAAGCCATCAGCACCAGCAGTCCGTGCAGCCTTCCACCTGTGTTGAGATATTATTATACAAATAGAGTTAGCTGTCACTGACATATCTCCAGCTACATTTCTTAGACCCTGGTGGTATTTGTGGTATTTGCACTAACTTCAGACACAACCCCTGCTCTACTCTTGTTCTAGAGCATTCTCCTTCCCATTTGTTTCATTTCAGAGCACGTGGTGACCTTTGTTTTCTATCTTAGGCTGCATAGGTAAAAAGTACCTTTGGTTTTGAGGTACTTATAGATTTTTAGAGACTTTTAAAATATTTTATTCATCTAATTTTAAAATTAAGGAACAGACTATAACATATTCAGTACAGCAGAGCAGTTAAGACTTTGGGCTGTGGGATTAGACCTGAGTTCAAATCCTGATCCCACCAGATTCTAGTTGTGTGATTTGGGGCAAGTGATAGAAACTTCTACACCTTCGTTTCCTCATCTGTAAAGTAGAATGATAATAGTTCCTACCTTGTAGTTTTGATGAAGCTTAAATGAGATACCTGACCTGTGGTGAGTGCTAAATAACTGGTACCTATTTTATTTTCAGTAAAACATAGGACAAATGACATCTGCAGATCGTGACCAGCTAAAGGAGAGCAGAAAAGGGGAATTAGTAACTGGCATGCACAGGTGAGATATGCCCAAAGGGATGGGGACTTTCAGTAGGTGCTGAGATGGCAAAATGGGCCAGCACATACTTTTCCTCCTCTGCCAGCCTTCTCCACCTGCCCTAGAGATGGTGGAGCTCTCTGTGCAATGGGTAGACATAGCCATGAACAGCACAGCGGGTGGTGACACTCAGAATGCGAGGCTGAGGGGGGGCTGCAGATGATACAGTGCAGAGGGCTGCATGGATCTGGGACACATCCTGTGAGCTGTGTGTGAAGGGTTGTCCTCCCACACACTGGGGTGCTGAGATCCCTGGGTAAAATAATAACAGGGGTATACATCAGGAATGGTTCCTGTGTACCCCTTTGTGAGAATACAAATGGAAAGACTCAGACACAGATGGCTGCATTTAGAGTGTAAGTAGTACAACACTGGTTTTGAAAAATTCACTACCAGGTCATTTTTTCAGCATATATTTATTTGTTACCATGTTCCAGGAGCTGTTCTAGCCACTTGAAAAATATATATATAAACTCATATATTCCTCCCAATAACCCTTTGAGGTAGGGACTATTATTGCCCTCATTTTACAAGTAGGGAAACAGGGGTGTTGAGACAGTAAGTCACTTGCCAGAGAACACAGTCAGTAAGGAGCAGAGCCAGCATTTAACCTAATCCAAGGCAATCCTGGCCACCTTTAGTTCCCTTTGGTGGAGAAACACTGCTCAGGCCTGCTCTTAGGAGCAGGTTAAGTGGTGCCTGCCCCAGGTGGTCGTAAAATCGTGTGCAAGGAAGGATTTGCACACGGCCCAGGGCAGGAGGAAGGGGCAGCTTCTTGCTGGTAGAAAAGGGAGATTTCTCCCTGACCCACTGGTTGAAGAGTAACTCGGATTTCTAAGTGTAGGGTGGGCTCTCTTAAGAGTGGTTTAACAGCTGGAGAAAAAAAATGATAAGTTTCTCTGGTTTTTTTCTTCCACAAATAGGATACGTTTTTGTTGAATGAGTAAATGTTTGTTAAATGAACCACCTTGAGGCTGGATTCCAGCCAGCTGATACCAAATTTATGGCATAATAGAGAAGTAATTTCTTTATTAACTTTTTCAGGGTTCAAAAATGTATTGTAGGCATCTTCCACATAGGAAAATTTGTAGAACCAATGCTTCAGGCTAGAGATTGGCAAGTGAAAAATTACTTTGGACCTGTGGCAGCCAGCTTTGAACCGTTGGGTGCTCCTTCCCTATGTGGAGAACAAACGGTTAGATGACGGTCATAGCAAGCCCTGAGCCTAAATTCAGAGCCCGTCTTTAGCATACTTTAGGCCTCATGGCCTGCAGACTGGTTTTCTATTTTCTCCCTGGTCCTGGGAGCCAACTCTAATGAATACTTTTTCCTTTGTTTGATATCTCCAAATTATTGTTTGCCATTTTATTTGTGGTAAGTGAAATGCTTTTTTTAGGGGGTATGGAAAAATCAGTAAGAAAAAATCAGTGATTAATTCTCTCTGGAGCCTCTCAGGTGTGGCTCCTCGGCTGCTCACTGCTTGAGTGGCAGGTTGAAGAGGAAATGCCACTCATGAAGGGATGCCCTGGCCCAGATTCTTTGACATGCTCCGTGCATGGCATGCTCACGACTTTCTCCCATGAGGGTGGTGGCTGTTACAGGGTGCTCCCCCTCGCCCTTTCCAGGGAACCCAGAGACGGCCCAGAGCCAGGCCCTGCTTCCACAAGAGGCCTCAGAGCCTGGCGCCCACTCCAAGCTGGGCCTCAGTCCCTGGGGTGTGCCCTGGTCTGGTCAGCAGGATAGGTGTGTGGAGGAGAGGGCAAGAGCCAGACTCTGTTTCATAAGAAGTTTCTCAGCTTTCACTTCTGCTTTCTCATACTTGGGATACTTTTCCCCTCACTTTCTGTTCTCTTAAAGTATCTTGATTTTAAAAATTAAGACTGTGGAAGGCAGTTTCTAGAGGGCAGAGAAAGTTCTATTTTTGACCTGGGACTGGCTATATGAGTGTGTTCACTTCATGGTGTCTTGGAACTGTACACTGAGGATCTGTGTGCTTCTCGGTCTGTATGTTACCTCAACAACAAGAACGAAGATTCTGTGATTTATTATGAGAGGAATATCAGCTCTTCTGTTACCAAGAGAGAACTCAAGAAAAGGTGATGCAAGAAGAGGCTAATCTGTTCTAATTGCTGTGAAAATGGGGAGTCCAAGGTGAAAGTGAGGACTAAGCCAATAATTTTACTTTCAGATATTTATCCTATAGAAACAAAGATGTGTGCAAAGTTTTAGTAGTGTTACTATAGTACTGAAAAATTGAAAACAATTAAATGCTGAGTAATAGTTAAATAAATGATGGCACAACCAAAAATAGAATGCTATTTTGCCATTAAAAAGTATGCTATAAATGTTTATTAAAGCCACTTATAAAAGCATAGTGCAATCCCATTTTTAAAAAAGCAAAGTATATATTTTACATATATGCATAGAAAATAATCAAGAAGAATGTACACCATAATATTAACAATGGATTCTACCTGAGGTAAAGAATTGTGGGTGATCCTTATTTCCGTATCTATGTAAGATTTTTCTTCCAATGAGCACACATTTCTTGTACAACACCATAAGGGAGGAAATGCATGGGTAGGGCAGCAGTTTTGGCTCTCAGCCTCCTCACCAGAGTCTGTCCTGCCACATCCTCACATCTGTTGGTCGAGGGGAGGCTAGGGACTGTGCTGGCAGCTCTCTACCAGTTCTGCCTTTACAAACTGTAAAAAGTCATCGATGATCCCAGGAGCATGTTCAAATATGGCATCTCAAGTTTAGAGATTCAAGAGGACCTCTGTTCAACTTCGCTGAAACTCAAATCATATTTGTGAAGGGGTGGCCTCTCCTCTTTCCTGGGTCCCTCTGCAATGCAGGGCCTGGGAGAGCAACTTTACCTCCACTTAGATTTTCTTTCGAGATGGAGTGATTCATTTTCCAGGATTCAGTTCACCCCTTCCACTTTATTTGAGGAATTCCTGTCTATACAATTTCACGCCTGACTATGAAAAAGTCTGTTTAACTACATTACAGAACTCTGCGAAGGGCAGAAGTTCTCTTGTCTTATTTCCTTACCTCCTCAGAGCTCTGGGTGCAGTAATGGGTCTATCACAGGTGCTCAAGAAAGAACTTGTTCCCTTGCGGTTTGAGACACAGTACCTCACGCTAAGACAGAGGCCTCCGGAAGAAAGACCTGAATGGTGTGGAGGAAGAGTCTGAGCCTTGATGTGACTCAGCTAAGCTGCTCCCCGTTTCTGGACTTCAGCCTCCTCCTTTGTAAAATGGGTGAGAAAGAGGTTTGGGCTGAGTGGGGGCCGAGGCCCCCTGCCAGCTCTAACAGCCTGATTCTGAGAACACAGCTTGCGGTAGCTCTGGCCTGCCCGCCCTTTACCCCAGCATGTGTGCACAATGGTGTTGTAACCCTTGCGGTGTACCATTGACATTATATAGTCCTGTTTTGTGTCAACTGAAGTAAACACATAAAGAAAAAGGAACCCTTCCCACCCCACCTGCACGAAAATAATAATGACAATGAATACATAAGGAAGGAAGGCTAGACAAACCAAAAGGGAAGGACTGTTGCTCTCCTCATGCAGAGAGTTCTCAGTTTGAAGGCTTGTAGTGGCTGTCGCACAGGGCCTGTCGCCATGTTAGACGTATCTCTCTGAAAAGGTGGGCTTGCCTGCAGGTCTGGCCACGGGCCTGAAAGAGAGGCAGGCGACCATCATTGCAGCAAGAACCCCTGCAATGCAGCGTAGCATCCGTCCCTGTCTACCCAGCTCCTCCAGCCTCCCAGACTGTCAAGGTTCTGAGGACTTGTCCCTGGGGCAGTAACAGGGGACTGGGTGAGTGACCTCAGCAACCCTGCCAAGCGCCTTACTTGTGCCATCTTGTTTAATCCTCACAGCAACCTGGGGGGTAGGCACTGGGAGTGAGAGGTTAGGGCACGTGCCGAAGGGCACATAACTAGAAGGTAGCAGAGCCAGGATCTGAACCCAGTTAGTCCAGCTTCTTGGAGCCTTTGTCAAGATCCCACGGAGGTGAGAGGAGGCTGATAACCAAAGTCACTAGCTGACCTGATTCTCAGCCCCCAGGAGGATCACAGGGAATGGAGAGGCTGTGAGCAAACCACTACTGTCAGCCAAGTAGAGCTACTTTATCTAAAGTCCCTTTGACAACCCAAATTTGATGTCACACTAAAAATGTGTGTTATTTCAGTACAAGGCTAGCGCCTCCCAAATGCGCCAATTCTTCCTGAGTGTCATGTCTACACACTGCGTCCTCCAAAACCTCTCTGTTGAAGCTGAGCTGCCCTCCATCTTCAACTCAGGTCTGCGATTCCTCAGCTGTTTAGTCTGCATAGCTTTGTATTTCAGGGCAGAGTTTTATTCTCAGTTATTCATTTCAAAATGAGAATTTTCAGAAAAGATGGAAAAGAAGGGATGGTTCTCCTCCAAAAGCTTCTAACTGCAGCTTAGGAAATTGAAAATGCTAAAAATCTTTCTGTTTTTAAAGTCTTTATCCTCTTGGTATATCGCCTATAATATATGCATTGGAAATTGATCACATTTCCATTGTTAAAAATAATAATGTAGGGCCAGTCCTGGTGGCCTAGTGGTTGAGTTTGGCGCACTCCACTTTGGCAGCCCGGGTTCAGTTCCCGGGCATGGACTTACACTGCTCGTAAGTCAGTGGCCATGCTGTGGCAGCGGCTCACATCCAAAAAGAAGAAGATTGGCAACAGATGTTAGCTCAGGGCAAATCTTCCTCCACACACACACACAATAATAATAATAATAATAATAATAATAATAATAATAATAATAATAATAATATATAAGATGTTGAACTTGTATTCCTGCAGAGAAATAGCAAGGAGTGTGAAATGCAAACCCCAGGTATAAAATCTGAAATATTTTCATCTACTGAAAGGAACAGGTGAATATGGTTGGTTGTCCTTAATCCCCCCCTCCCCCAGCCCCCAACCACAGGAAGGAGACTGAGCTTTGAGCAGGCATTGCAGCTCTGCTACTTTCTGGCAATATGGGCTTTGACAAGTCACTAAATGTCCTAAGCCTCAGTTTCCTCATCCATAAAATGGTCATCACAGTAACTACTTTAAAGGTTGTTATGAAACTTGAAATTTAAAATATATGTATAAAGTAACTGGTACACTGTAGGCTGTCATCACATAGTTGTTATTATTATTGATAATCTGATAGTAAGCATGTCTCTGCCACCTTGGGTAGGTTTCCTAATCTCTGAGCCAGAGATAGGACTGCTGTATCTACCACATGGGGTTGCTGAGTGTTGCCCCCATCACAGTGCTGGGCTAGAGCGGGTGCTTGTTAAACTGAGCCCAGGGCTGCCTCAGCCTATGCAGGAAGGAGAGAGGAGACTGAGGCCTCTCTTCCAGACACTGGTTTTTGTTTTTGTTTTTTTCCTGATCATTTCAGAATGATCATGGGCTGGAATTGGATGGGACAGTCACTTGAGTTGCCAGAGAGCTAATTGCCCCTGCCTCTGGTCCTCCCTTCGTCCACTCCAGTCCTTGGCAGCAAATCAAAGCTCTGCTTTGGCACAGGGAAATTAGGAACCTAGGCCACTATTTATTTGGTTCAGGCGATAAAACATTGGCTCTCTCTCAAAACACCAGACTTAACAAGTAGAAAAAAAAATTTTCTTAAGAAAACAACAAAACTCAGCTGGAATTATCTAGATAAGAGCCCTCATGTCTTTTGGAGAGCTAGGATTAATTGGGGAATCTTTCAGATGGGTTTTTGGTGCTAGGCCACATAAGATGGAGATTTACTGAAGTCACACTGCTCTCCCCATCAGCTCAACCCGGGCCTCCATTTTCTCCACCAGTCCAGCCTTCTGCCTCTCTTTGCTCAGGCACCATGCTGACTCTCTGCGCCCAGAACTCCACTGCCATGGCCTCTCTCTGGGAAGTTTCCCACCTACTGCTGCTTGGGGAGCCAGGACCTGTGCCCAGGGCTGCCCGGGGTTAGCAGGCCCAGGGGTTACAGAAGACTTACCTGGGACATTTGCAAACACGTCTTCGGTTCCCTGGATAAAGAAAAAGAAGGGATAAAGTGACTGCGCTCCCCCCCCCTCCCCCTGCAATAGTCCCCAGTATGGTTTCTCCTTCCCTTTTCGTATTTCTTTAGGATTATAATTCTTGAGAGTTCAGGTGAGGGCTTCTTTTCCATCCCTCTTATCTATTTAAAAAACATTGGAAATACAGATGTGGATGAACGGGGTTAGTACAGTCCCCTGCATGGGACGCAAAGCAGGGGTTCGCAGGGAGGGGGCCAAGGGTAAATCTCAGCCTGTAGTGTTTTGGACCCAGCCCTCCTGGGCACTGGTCCCAGGGCCACAACGGCCCCCTCCCGCGCGGGCGTTTCTAATAAGCTGGGCCCTGTGCGCTCGCGGCAGCATGTGCGGATGGAACACACTCGCTGCTGCTGCTCCGGGGATAGGACCCTGTCTTCCTAAAAACCTCCGGGAGAGCGGAAAGAGGGGCGGGAAGGGGCTTTCCCGCTTTCAGTCTCTGGGAAAGAAATGGGCTGTGCCTGGCCCTGCGGTGCAGCTCGGAAGTCCCAGAAATCTCAACCCCGTCTCCCCGCAAGAGCTGTCTAGAGCAAGCAGCGCCAAGCGCCGGGGTGGGGCAGACCCCTCCGCGCCGTGGTTCCCTAGGACTTACTGTAGTTGCAGATGATGGTGATGAACAGCGACAGCAGAAGGACCGCGCAGGTCCCAGCCAGGGGCGCCCAGATGTAGATATCACAGTCGAAGTCCAGCCACTTCTTGTCCACTGTCGACACCAAAGACGCCGATATTTAGGAGCGAGCCCGGGATCCCCCACCCCACCTCGCCAGCCCGGGCACGCCTCCCAGTTCCAGGGCTCGGTTTCCCAACCCAAGACAGCCTTTGGCTCTACTTCCAGGATCAGGGCTGGCCCTGGCAGGGGCCCTCTCCGCGGTCCGCACCGCCCCTGGCTCGCCCCCGCCCCGGGCCCTTGCGCCCGCCTCACCTGCTCTGCCCGCCGCGGGCCGGCACTCCTCTGGGCGCGGGGTCGCCGGCTGCGACGCGTTGGCGGGCGCCCGCGTGGATGGTCGCGGCGTGGGTGGTGGCGGCGCGGGCGTCGTCGTGGGCTTAGCTACGGGAACAACAGAGCGTGGCTGGAGGCCCGACTGGGGCTGTGGACACTAACCTCCCCCCACCCCGTCCCGCACCTTTGCTCAAGGGGGCGCCTCTTCCCGGTTTTCCACTGGAGGAGCGATAGACCGCCGCCCGCGCCGCACTCTGCACTCAGGGCAGGGGAGACCGGGTGGGGACCTTCCGGATTCGCGCTGACACCTTCGCGGCGGCCGCGGTGTCCGGCTGCGTCCTGGGCACACCGGAGCGCACCCGGCGCCTCGGACGGGAATGCAGGAGCCCGCTCCTCTCCACCTAGCCTCTCCCCAGGGCTCAGCCAGCAACTTTGTGGGCTTGGGTTGATATCCTCATTTTACTGACGAGCAAGTGAAGGCTCACAGAATTTACGTAACTTGCCTAGGACCACGCAAGCACCTAAACTCGAGACCCAAAAAGCCATTTTCAGTCCCTACCCAGCCGCACTTTAGCCTCAGTTTCCTCGTCTGTGAAATGGGAACAGTATCTAAGTAGCCCCCAGGGCCCTAAGAGGCTCCAAAGCGGGGCCTCCCGTGAAAGACGGGTTCAGAGGTGAGCCCCAAACCCCACACCGAGAGGTGCCCCGCTCCCAGCGCCCGGACCTGGCAGGAAGACGGGCACGAAGGGGCTGAAGTACATTATTGAGTTGCTCAGGATGGAGCAGAAATAGTAGCCTTGGTCCTCCTCGCGGAAGCGGCGCAGGGTGAGGCCGAAGACGCTGTCCTGGGCCCTCTCGCCTAAGAACTGGTCGGTGTCCAGCCCCTCGGCCGTCTTGATCCGGCCTTTGCTGATATACATCAGGAATTTGGGGCTGGCGGCAGGTTCGCGCCCCTGGTAGAGCCACGAGCAGCCCGATCCATAGTTGGACAGCCGCACCTCGCAGCGCAGGTCCACCCTCTGGCCCAGTTGCCCCTGCACGTCCGGCGGCGTCATCCGGAACGAGTTCGACCCGAGGGCCAGCGCGGCGTCTGCAGGGGGCAGGCGGCGAGGCTGAGCCGGAGCCCCGCGCCCCCCCCGCCCCCCGCCTTTCCCAAGGGTCGCAAACTCACGGAGCAGTAGGGCCAGCGGCAGGAGCAGGGCGGTCACCGGCGAGGCCATGGCGCGCTCCCCGGCGCGGTTCAGCTCGAAGCTCCCTCGCGACCCGAGGCGCGCAGAAGCGGAGGGGATGCAGAGGGGGAAGTTGCGCCCTTGGGCCGGCCACGGAGCCCGATTTCGCATTCGGAGGATGTGATGTCACCCGAAGCCTCGTCAGGAGAGAGTCGCCCTTCTTTTCGCGGTTGTCACTTTTCAGCCCAGGGAGGGGGCTGGGGTCCGTGAATGGAGGCCGTCGAGGCAGTCTTGCGGGGCATCTCCGGGCAGTTGAGAACTGCGAGTTTGAGGATGAGGAAAACGGCTTGGAAGGACCCTTGGAAATGGCTCCTTTGTGGGAGACACAGAGGACCAAGAGGCTGGAGTAAGCAGGAAAGTGGGGAGGAGTGTTCACTTCCTTTGCCCTCACTCCAAGTGTCTCTGGCGCTGTCACCTTGGGGCTTTTTGTCTGCAAAATGGGCACGGAGGGCTGAGAAGGAAGAGGAGTTAGTGGCTTGCCCACTTCTCGGGCAGGGTAGTCCGGGTGTTCACCGAGGGCAGACCTTCTCCCTTCCACTGAGGAGCCTTTCATGGGGCAGCAGCCACCTGAGCCTTGTGTGGGGCTGGCAGACCTCTGCTGACCACACACTTGGGGCTTCCCCCAGCCGCTACACCTCACCACACAGCCTCATCCCTTCTTGGGGCCACACCAGTCTCTCTCTCCCGGCCGGTCCTCCAGCCGCCGTGCTGTGATCATTATTCTCATAAAGGGGATCTAATAGTGACCCTCCTGCAGCCTCCCATGACCTGCAGGACTGGGTGGAAGCTCAGCCCTAGCTTGGCTCAGAGCCTTTGGGGACTGGCTCCTTCCAGCCTCTGCCCAGTCCCCTGCAGCTGCATTCTCACAGGACTTCAGGTTATCTAAACTCGGGGCTCCTCTTGCCTTTGCTGTTCCCTTGGCCTGGAATGCCGTTCTGTGTAAGCGCTAGGGCCAGCTCAGGCGCTGTGGGACTTGGACCTCCTTTCTCTGCATCCCCAGCTCTGGGTGCTCGGCAGGGACGTGTGTACAGCCTGGGTGAATGCTTGGGCAGTTTGCCCTCTCTGGCCCTGGCACACACGTGTCCCCTTCCTTTTTGTCTATTGCTGTCCTGAAACCTTCCAGCCCCAGGGGGTGCCCTCCTCTCATTTCTTCAGGGTTCCCAGGTCTTCCCACTTTGAATCCTATAGTGGGTGCCCTTTATGCTGCTGCTTGATGCTAGAGTTAAGCCACCTGGCATCATCTGTTCCGTGTGTCTGCCCACCTGTGAATTCGGCCCAGACCATGTGCCAGACACCCCCAGATGTCACATCACAGCTTGGGCCGAGCTGTTTGCAGCATTGCACTCTCCTCATGGGGTCTGAACTTAAGTGTTGAATAGGCTTTTTAAAATTATTACTTTGATATCAGTACCCCCCCACCCCCACCCTTCTTGAAGCATCCAAGGTGCTTACTCTAACTTGGAACATTTAACATTTTATATTTGGAAACTTTTTTAAAGTGTTTTTTAAATTACAAGAGTTATATATTCTTGAAAAACTTCAGACAACACAAAAAAGAATACCGGGAAAGTTCTCTGTCTCAACTCTCCTCACCATCTTCCCTTCTCCAGAGAAAGCCGCTGTTAGAGTTGAGTGTGTCCCTCAAATATTATCTGTGCATAAACAGATGTTTATACATTGTTTAGACACATGTGGTTGTACTTTGTATATATTTTTTGCAACTTACCTTTCTTATCTAAGAGTAGAAGAAGAAAAGCTTGTCACGCTAGCACACGTAGATCTATCCCATTCCTCCAGATGGATGCCTTTTACATGGGTATTCCATAATTTAGCTTTCCTATTAATGGACATTTAAGCAGTTTCTCAATTTTTGCAATTACTAGCAAGGCTGTAGTAGATACAATGTATCTGTACATTGTATTTGTAACATTGAAGACTGGCACCAGTACTTGTCACCTTTTCAAATGGAAGATGAGGGAGGTTGGGGAAGAAAAACTCTTTGTAATGATGGTTATGACTGTGATACACAGCAGTGGATCCCCTGGTATATAGATCTATGCATATGTGTGAGTGTGCCTATGCGTGTGTGTATCCCTGGTTGTGTAGACACAGTTCTGTCCCTTAACTCATATGAATGAGGGTGAAAAGGAAACAGCCATGTCTAGACAGGCCACCAACACGGCAATCCTTGTTTTAGGTATTTTCTCATTTTGCTTCTCTGTTCCCACTGCAGGAGGAGAGTCAAATGGCCCTGCTGGCCAAAGGATACCATCGGGAGGGTAGGAAAGAGGATGACCAGCCCTGAAAGTATCCCTCACCCTGGGGAGGAAGCATCAGAGGGGCACCAGAGGCAACCTGCAGATACTTGGATCTTGGGAACCAGGTCCCTGAGTATGATGATGGACAGATTATGGGGTGCAATGCTTGAAAATAGAGTAGTCCCATCTCAGTCTCCCAGAAGTGAGCTGCAGCTGGCTTGGAGTCCTTCCAGCTTTGCACCGAAAAAAAAAAAAATGTCAGCCTTAGGGGTGGCAGCCCCTTTGTACAGAGACTGATGGGGGGGGGGGACGGTGGCATGTCAAACCCACCAAGGAGGCTTTGTGACCCCAATGATATTTTTCACAGCATGCGGTGGAGTCTCAAGGTAACCACAATGACATCCTCCCTGCAGAAGGCAGGAGAGCAGATGCAATTGTGCAAGTTCTGAGGATGCTTGCTTGCTGTAGGAGCAGGTGTGCAGAGGGCTGGGTGGGGCCGGGCCGTCACTGCCAGGTAAGCTCCTACATCCCACACTGTGGCACTCCTGAGGGATGGTGTGAAGAAATGAGAACAACCGTATTCCATCAAGCAAGCCCCTTATTTTTAAAAAATCCAGAGAGAGACAGGATAAGAGAGTTACCAGTCTCTATGCTGAATTTAAGCAGGTCTTTGTTTTTCTCAAGGTGTTTGTTCTTAAAACATTGAAATAAAATAATTTTAATTTATATGAATTAAAGACATATTCAGAATGCATAGCTGGGCAGGGCAGTGGTGGTAAAGTAATTAGCGCTCTGTGCCACAGTTCCTAAGACGCCGCCTCAGGGACAGCCTGGAATCACGGCTGTGGAAGTGGCCTGCTGTCTCCCTCTGCCTATCCAGGTCTATGGAGATCTTACTGTCTCTTTGGAAGGAGTTAACTTATTTGAGCCTAGAAAATCTTCTCAACTCTAGAGTTATCAGGGCCTTGCTTTATCTCAATCATAAATACTTGTTAATTCTTTCTCACTTCTGTCACTCCCACTTTCCTCCACCTTGGGACCTCCAAGTTCGTCTAGGCTACTGTCATCTCTTGCCTGGACTTTTGCAGTGGTCTCCTAACCGGCCACCCTACTTCTACTCTGGTCCCTTCCAGTGCTTCTGGTCTCTCCCAGTGAAAATCTCGTCCTGCTGACCTCCTGCTTCTACCCTAAGGACTTCCCGTAGTCCCTAGGAGAACATGCGAATGCTGCCTGGCCCTGCACACTGCGCTCTGCAGCCCCATCTCCATCCTCTCCTGCTCGTCTTCTTTGCACCTCCTAGGCTTGGCGTCTCTCCGTTTCTCAAAGGGTCCCTGCTTCTTTCTACCTCAGTGCCATTCGAGCATGCTATTCCCTCAGCCTGGAATGTTCTCAGTTCTGCTCTCTGCTCAGTAAACTCCTCTTCCTCAACACCCAGCTAAAGCATCTCTTCCCTGTGGAGCTCAGCCCTTTGCCCCCTTCCACTTTCAGGCAGTGTAGAAGACATCCTTTGCATCACCTGGCCCTTGGGCTTCCCTGGACTGGAGCACAGCAATGGTTGGTCTTCTCATCCAGCTTGAGCACCAGACTCTTGGTCTCTTGAGGAAGAGACTTTGTCTTGTTCATTTTTATACTATGGTGCCTAACAGAGGGCATGGCATGTACTTGGTCTTCAAGAAACCCTTGTTTGGTAAAAGCTAACTGAAGGCAAGAGCAGATCAGAGGAGGTAGAGATAGTTCTTTTCAGGTAAGTGTGGTCAGGAAAGGCTTTAAAAGTGATTGATTTGGAGATAAGGTAAGAATTAAGAAAGAGGTTGGTTAGAATGAGGCATTCAACTTCTGGTCAAGATGGTGCTGATACCACGCTTTAATATGAGGCAGTGATAGGACTGAAAGTAGAAGAAGGAAGAGGAGGAAGGGGAGAAGGTAGATGCATTCCAAAGCAAGGTAAATATTGTTGTGGATGTAGTCGTGGGACCAGGGTTGAAATCAGGGGCTGGCTTGCTGGGGTCTGTTCTTGGGTGTGGGTCTTGAGGGTCCTTCTTGGTGCAGAGGCACCAAGGGTTTGACTCCTTCAGCTAACAGGGTCCGAAAGTGTTTCACCTGTGGAGAGAGCCTGGAGCCAGGCTTGGGTCAGGATTTCTCTTGGTAAAAGCCTGGAGAAAGCTGTGTGCATCTCCAGAGTCATGGCTCCTATGGGGCTGCTCCCCTACAGTGATGGGAGGAGAAGTCAGAGACTGGAGCTGCTTGATCCCCAAGGTCACCACTGGACAGGAGCCCAGCGCCACCAGTATAAGGCCTGGTTCTAACTGGGGGCCGTGGAAAGTCAGAGGTTACCAAAACCCCAGAAAGATGGAGTGTAAAGAGAGAGAGAGATTTTAAAAATTCCCATTCAAGATGAACCTATGTACACACTCAAAATCCAAAAAATACATAAAGAAATTTAACTAAAATTGAGATGGGAATTCACTCTAAAAGAGATGTAAATTATGGGACAATTGAAAAAGTGTTTAAAATAAAAAGAACAAGAGTGTGTAGCAAATGCAGAAATTAAACAAGAACAACTGACTATGATAAATACTGAGCATACTGGAAATGAAAACTCTAGACATAAACTAGGATACACTCTAGATTGGACATAGTTGAAGGGATAGTTAGCAAAATGGAAGCTAGCATTGAGGAATTCACAGAGAATGCAATGCAGGGAGATAAAGATAGAAGCAATATGAAAAGCTGTTGCGATGTGGACCAGCACTTTGAAATGTTTAATGGGATTTCAGAAAGGAGAATAAAAGGAATGTGGAGAAGGAATATTAGAAGAGATCATGGCTGAAAATTTACCATAATTAAAGACACAGTGCTCAGATCAAAAGTGCTCTCAGAGTACCAACTAGGGTAAATAAAAATATATCCATCTCTGAACATACCAAAGTGAACCACAAGACATCACGAGCCAAGAGAGAAAGGCATCCTAGGAGGCCAGAAAAAGTTGGGACGATGTTTGAAATATGTATGAGGAAGGCTTAGTCACAGCTTGGACGGGGTAGAGAGAGTAAGAAGCTGACCTGTGTTGGGGAAAAACCCACATGTCTGTTGACAACTTGTGATTTAAGCTGTGAGAGTGGGGATGATAGCAAAGGGAGGTGGTATAGAGGGGAGGAGCAGAAGAGGGTATCGAACCTTTAGGGAAGGTCCACATTTATGGAGAGGGAAGAAGACATCGGCACAGAATCCAGGTGGTATAGGAAATTCAGGACGGGGCTTGAGAAGGTGGAAAGGCTTCAAGCGGAGGTGGCTGCTGCACGTTTGGGCTCTAAGGGAGATATGGGAGGGCATTCAAGTTTGGGACTGTGAGCCTGGCAGGAAGAGATTCCTATGCCCGGTGCGTGACCCACATACGATACCCACTCCCACATGTTTGTCACTGGGGGATGAGAAGAGAAGAAGACTGGTGGTAAGGAGGAAGGCTGAGGAGGGAGGGTAGGATCGGTGGGGAGTTGTGGGAGTCGTGTCGGATGCGGTGACGTTGATGTGTGGACTTCATTCATTGTTCACTCATTTAAATGATTCTTCCATTCACTCTTTTTTTAAGGTATGAAAGCATTTGAACACAGAAGAATATAGCAACACCCATATGCTCCCCAGAAAACACCCCTCAGAACGAGTAAGTGTTAGCATTTTGTCATATTTGTCTCAGATGAATGTTACAGGTACAATTGTACCCCCCAAGCCCCTGTCTCCTCCCGAGAAGCAACATTTGGGTCTTTATGTATCAATTATGAAAGAAGGATGTTAAATTTCCAACTATGATTCTGGATTTGTCTATTTCTCCCTTTAATTCTGTCAATTTTTTGCCTCATATATTGAAGCTTTGTTATTGGTGCATACACATTTAGGAGTGGTCTTTCTTTTTCTTTTTTTTTGTGGGGAAGATCAGCCCCGAGCTGACATCCATGCCAATCCTCCTCTTTTTGCTGAGGAAGACTGGCCCTGGGCTGACATCCATGCCCATCTTCCTCCACTTAATGTGGGACGCCGCCACAACATGGCCTGACAAGCGGTGCATCAGTGCAGGCCCGGATCCCAACCCCTGGCTGCCAGCAGCGGAACGCGCACTTAACTGCCAGGGCACGGTGCCGGCCCCAGGAGTGGTCTGTCTTCTTGATGAATTTACCTTTTTACCATCATGAAATGTCCCTCCTTATCTCTGGTAATACTTTGTTTTGAAGTCGAGTTTGATATTCGTATGGCCATCCAGCTTTCTTATGCTTTCTCTTTGCGTGATGTATCTTTTTCTATCCTATTACTTTCAACTCGCCCCTCTCTGTTTTAATACCTTTACTATGTATGTACGTCTGTATTAACTGTATATAATATTATTTTTTGAGAATGTCTAATATATAGAAACGTTATTGTATTGTATGTATTTGGGTTTGACTTACGCTGAGACATATAGATTTAGTTCATTTTAAATGCTGTATCGTAGTATTATCTTGTGAATATATTGCAGTACAGTGGTCCTCAAACCAGGGTATTCTTACCCATGAGGGTACACAGAGACTGTCCTTGGGGATACACATAATTTTAAGAGGCTCGTTTTCCAGATCCTTGACTCCCACTGGTCCTTTTTCCTAAGATGGATCTGCCCAAGAACAAATGTGTGTGCCTGGTCTTCACGCTGATTCTCCTTCCCCGCCTCCCCTTTCAAGATTGCTCATTTCCTGCTTTAAAACAGAAAGGCAGACCTCCCACCCGCCTGTACCTTATTGGAGTGCAGTGCCCAAGAGGTGCAAAACCATCTGGGCAGCAATCAAAGGGAAACACCCAAATATTTTTCATTTCATGTCTGTTCCCTTAGGAATTGCCAAAGAATGTATTTCTCCTGAGGAGCGTCCCTGAGATCCTGGCAAAGAGAGCATCTGGGGAAATGTTGGAGGTGAAGCCTCATCACTCTACCCACCTCTCTATTGTAGGGCTGGAGTTCAGAAGCCACACAGTTATTATGGGATACATGTTAACGTTTGTTAGCATTGCAAAAGGAATCAGACTTCTTTTTTTAACAGAAAGTAAGTCTGATTTGCTAATTGGTTCGACTTTGACGACTGGCTTTGCCAATGAGGTTGGTTGGCAGTATTTTTACTTTCCATTTTCTAAGTTTTGACGAAAACAAAGTTTAAAGCCTATGATAAGCTAAAAACATTTTATCAAAATATTGTTTTGGTAAACGGACAGAGAGAACAGTTTGGTGGTCACTGGGGGAAGGGGGTTGGGAGTGGGCACAAGGGGTGAAGGGGCGCATTTATATGGTGACCGACAAGTAATAATGTACAACTGAAATTTCACAATGTTATAAACTATTATGACATCAATAAAAAATATTTTTTGGTAAATTTGTATTGAAATAAAAAATAATTCTGTTTCCACAACCCTTTCCTAAGTTCATCAGTGTAGGCAATTGCTTTCAGGTGAGGAACAGTGCAGTCGATAGCTACTTGGTAGATTTTAGTAAAGGCTATTTTAGTGGGCTTCCAGAAACTGGAAATAACTCCAGAAGGAAATAACTCTAAAGATGATAACCAAGCCACATGCAGGTCAGTGGTTCCCAAGCCCTTGCTTTCAACACAATCGAAAGAAGACCTACTAGAGTTGGCAAATGTTATGGGTTGAATTGTGTCCTCCCAAAACTCCAGTGCGGAAGTCCTAACCTCCAGTATCTCAGAATGTGATCTTATTTGGAGATCGAGTTTTTACAGAAGTAATCAAGTTGAAATGAGATCATTAGAGTGGGCTCTAATCCAATATAACTGGTGACCTTATAAAAAGGGGAAATTTGGACAGAAATACATACCCAGAGAGAATATTAGGTGAAAATAAAGGCAGAGATTGGGGTCATAGGACCCCAAAGATGGCCAGCAACAGACCAGAAGTTAGGAGAGAGGCATGGAACAGATTCTTCCTCACAGCCTTCAGAAGGAACTAACTCAGCAAAATCTTGATCTTGGACTTCTAGCTTCCAGAACTGTGAGACAGCACATTTTTGTTGTGTAAGCCACACAGTTTATGGTACTTTGTTACAGCAGCCCTAGAAACGAATACAGCAACTAATAGATCATTAAAATTGCCTTTGATGATAGCTCACTGTTGTGGTATTCTTTTGTTTGTTTGTTTGTTTTTGTGTCTTTGTTGGTTTTTTTTTTGGTGAGGAAGATTGGCCCTGAGCTAACATCTGTGGCAGTCTTTATCTGTTTTGTATGTGGGATGCCACCACAGCATGGCTTGATGAGCAGTGTGTAGGTCTGTGCCCGGGATCCAAACCCGTGAACCCCGGCCTGCCAAAGTGGAATGTGCAAAATTAACCACTATGCCACTGGGCCAGCTCCTGTGGTATTCTTTTCTTGCCAAAAAATTTGGAAAAAGTTAAAAGATCTAGTGACTCTGCTATAACAAAACCAACTATTTATGGAAACAATATTTCTCAGTGCTTACATTGTATGAAAAAACAAAACAATAGGAAAATAATTGATGCTGAACTTTGTTTCATTCTAGCAATGAGTAACATTATCCTGTAAGTTCATTAACTAATTGGGCCCTATCCATCTCATTAAGAGCTAGATTTCTCCTCAAAGTCACTTTTTAATGAAACTTCCTATTTTTAGATAATTATAGATTGACATTGCAGTTACAAGAAGAGTACAGAGAGATCCCATATACCAGTCGCCCAGTTTCTCCCAATGGTAACATCTTGCTTAATTATAGTACAATATCACCAAAGGTTACTTTTTATGTTTAATAATTAATTTTCAAGATTTATAATTTATCTATGTTATTTTTGAACAATTGTGCACTACTAATAGTTGTAATGATGGCATAATCTAAATAAATTTTCAATACTTAGAAATTTTTGGTTACAGGAAATTAAAATTTCAATTTATATACTTTCTTGGTAGCGAAGTATGATCGATAAAAGATCTTCAAGCATAAGAACATATTATATTAGAATAAACTTCTATGGAGGAAGTGGGATAGAATTTGTAGGTTTGAAGAGAAAAAGGAATGATGAAAATTTCCAAAAGTTATAGAAGAACTTGTTCTTGTGTTTTCAAAATGGGTGATGGTTGAAATAAAATCGATGCATTATTTATATTCTATCAGAAACAATTAAAAAGAGTGATGTACAGGTTTTATTTTAAATTATTAATCCTTATAAAACATCAGAAATTATATGCTGTACAACCATTTATGATGAAAAATGTTTGATGTCAAATTAAAACTGAATGAAGGAGTACACCCACTTTCATAGCAGCATTATTCACAAAAGCTAAAATGTGGAATCTACCCAGGTGTCCATTGATGGATTAATGGATAAGCAAAATGTGGTGTATACATACAACGGAATATTATTCAGCCTTAAAAAGGAAGGAAATTTTGACATATACTACAACATAGATGAACCTTGAGGACCTTGTGCTAAGTGAAACAAGACAATCACAAAAAGGCAAATAATGTGTGATTCTAATTATCTGAGGTAGAGAAGTCAAAATCTAGAGAAAGAAAGTACAATGGTGGTTGCCAGGGGCTGGGGGGATAGGGAATGGGGAGTTATAGAGTTTCAGTTTATAGAGTTTCAGTTTTACAAGATGAGAAGAGTTCTGGAGATGGATAATGGGGATGGTTACACAACAACGTGAATGTACTTAACGTCACTGAACTGTACACTTAAAAATGGTCATGATGGTAAATATTTTATGTGTATTTTACCACAAGAAAAAAATTTTTCTCAAATGTGCGAGTGAGTATATAGTCTTTCATATTTTGGGAAGAAACCAGAACAATGAGATTTGATGACAGCTGCCACCGTTTATTTATCCATTCCTTTGTGGACGGAACTTTAGGCTGTTTCCAGTTTTTGCATTATAAACAATGCTACGGCAAATAACCTTGTACATATTCCCTAGTGTCCACGTACAAGATTTTCTCTAGGGTGTTGAATGAAGAAGAAGGAATGAAGAGGAACGACTTAAGGAGGATGCTGACCTTGAGAGGAATGACTGACTTGAAGCATATGCTTCTCTTCAACCCCCATAGCTATTGGCAAATTTCTCTTCAAAGTGATGGTACTAGTTTATACTCATACCAGCTGTGGATGAGTTTCCGTTTACCCATACGCTTTATAATTTTTGGTATTGTCAGTCTTTTCCATTCTGCTAATCTGATAAGTGTAAGTTGGTATCTCAGTGTTGTTTAAACTTACATCCCCCTAATCAAGGTTGAGATTGAGCATCTTGTCACAAATTGGCCATTCAGTTTATCCTTCTGCAAAGCGTCTGCGTTCTTTGCTCACTGCTCTGTTGGGCGTCAACAATGTTTAAGCAACTTCCACACACCAGGTACCGTCTGTGCCTTCCAGAACTCACATTACTTAAAATACAAATTTTATTGGTGCTTAGAGAACCTGATTTCTTTCCAACCAATTGTGTACTACTAATTTCAACAACCAAATGAGGCTTCAGCTCTTTTAGTTTGCAGGCCGTCCTGAGACCTGTTGTATTCACAGTTAAGGCTCTGGTAAAAAACACTGTGAGGCAAAACAAACCTATCAAAAATTTCTTTATCTTTCCTTTTTTTGTGAGATAATTTGTTGTCTTGAAACAGTTTACCCAAGACAGAAACTTTGAAAAGTCAGTGGAAATTTTTCTTTTTACACAAGATGATTATTAATTCTTTATTGGGGCACTGGCCAAGGATCCATGAAGTAACCTCAACTCAGCCATAAAGCTTTTCACTCTCATGTTTTATAAACTGTGACCTTGCTGGTGGGAAGCCCCCCTGTGCAACTTTATGAGGGCATCTGAGCGATTCTCTTTGGTTATCTGTGGGGTGAGCTGTGGAAGCCAGAGGACGCAAATGGCAACATCGCAAGAGGGGAGGGCAATTGTTTCCATCAGCTTAACCACCAGAGCCTGAGGGTGGGCGGAAAAGGCTCCAACTCATCCTGTAGCACAGTGACCCATTTACCAGAGTTTTCTCATCTTGGAAGAGGAGGAGGAGAGGCATGGACCTGGAGAGAGGAAGGCAGAAAAGGCGGAGCTTGGGAAGGAAAGACAAGGAGAAGCCAAGGGCTTTCTCCTCCCTTCCTCCGGCTCCTCCTCCCTCTCTCTCTTTTGCTGGGGGCAGAATGAAGGGCATTGGAGGGTTTCTCAGGATGGTTTGCACCTTCTCAGTTCAGCAGGAAGGAGAGAAATGAGCTGCTTCTTCCACACTTCAGACACTGAGGTAAACTGTCCATCGGAAAGGTTCCTACCTGTGCCCAGAGGCAGAGCCATGAAACAGGATCTCGTCCCCGCCCCCCATAGTCAGCTTCTTACTTGGACTGTGGAGAATGTGTTTCCGTGACGCCCCACGAGGCTGTGCAGTGGAGAGGAGCTGCCTGGAGCCCGGGCGCAGGTCTGGTTTGCAGTCGGTGTCCTGCACCATGGCCTGCCGCTGTCCTGGGCGCAGATGCCTGCTCTGCAGGTCCCAGCGCGGAGGGACACCACAGCAGTGGGGACAGACAAAGGAACACGTGATGCCACGATAAGGGTGCCAGGATGTGGTGGGTGCAGCGAGGACAGGCGCACAGGGAGCCCAGCCAACCCGCCACCCTCAGCATGGGGGAGGGGGGACTGGGAGGACGACCAGGGCGACTCTAGCCGGCTGTGCCTAAACTCAGTTTTAAAGGAGGCGAGGACGCAGGGGTGGTGGGCCAGGGCTGGGGAGCGGGGCTGAAGGCACGGCAGTTGCCAGGGCACAATGGCCGGAAGCAGTGTGGTGTGTCCGGGGGAGCCAGCCCCAACCAGGCCGGTTGAGGCAGCGTTGATGCTGGAGAGGAGGTGGGGGCCGGCTCACTGCCGCG
This sequence comes from Diceros bicornis minor, assembly GCF_020826845.1. Lineage (NCBI taxonomy): Eukaryota > Metazoa > Chordata > Mammalia > Perissodactyla > Rhinocerotidae > Diceros > Diceros bicornis. Next base: position 3,255,335 of record NC_080751.1, on the reverse strand, counting down.
GCTGTCGGGAGCTTTCATTCCCTTCCCTTCTCAGGAGCTCATCTGTGCAACTCTCTGGGCCAGCCTCGGCAGAGGTCTAAAATATCCACCCTGGTTGATCAAGGCCCGGATCCCCCCCTTCATTACTCACAGGAATTTATTTTTCTGTGCACAGCAAGCCCCTGATCAGAGGCGGCCAGCACATTTCCTCCTCTTACCCCAGAAAGCAGTGGCCCCTAGCGAGGGTCAGGTCCTGGCCTTACGGGGCTGCGCCCACAGGGCACAGAGCTCAGCGCAGCACCGAGGCGGACACTGGGGTGCCCGAGTGGGGTGGGCAGGACCCCGGGGTGGGGGAAAGAGCAAGAAGCCGCCTGAGGACCCCTGGCCGGGGGAGGAGAGAGAGGGGATCTAGGATTGGAGTTGGAAGTGAACTCAGAGAAGATTCGGTCCGACACATTTATTTTATAGAGGGAGAAAAACGGAGGCCCAGGGAGCATTTTGCTACAAGTAACTCAGGAGGCCCCGACTGGGCTGGGACTAGCAGCCCAGGACACTCCCCACCACGCCCGAGCCTTGAATAAAATCTAACGCCGCGCTGGGTCCAGCAGGGAGCGATGTTGATCTAGTTTGGGCTCGGTTGGGGGTGGGGTAGGGAGGGAATCCGAATTCAGTCCGCGCGTGACCACAAGCAAAACTGAAGCAGGTGCACGTTCCCTGCTCGGCACCCGGTGCCCAGCCCTGTTCAACGTCGCTGTGGCTCAGGCCCTCGCCTTTCTCAGTACCCCCACCAGACTCCCAAGAGTTACCTGTCCTATTACAGTCCCCTCAAGTTCTACTTTTCTTTGGCGACCAAGATTATTGGGGTTGGGGGGTGGGGGTGGGCGGCGGGATTTGCATTTTGACAGACGATCAAATGCTGGTAAAAGGTGGAATTTCTGGCCCAAGATAGAACGGGGAGATATTTCGGCTAGACTCCTAACCTCCCCCAATCCTTCAACATCTACCAATTAGTCCTAAGCCATCTGTGCAGTGCATCATCCGTAGAAATAGCTAGAATGTCAAAGCTTTTAATGGTGGATAGGTGTCCCCAGTTTAGGAACCTGTCTTCTTTGGGCCAGGCTGGGAGTTCGCCCAACTCTCCTTCTCTCGCTTGTCAAAAAAACGAAAAGGCACCGACTGGAGATCTTGGGGGACCAGACTGGAGATCCTGGGCAGTCCTGGGCGCCGGGAACCCCACCCGGGGTGACCTGGCCGCTGTCTGCTGGTCCCCTGGCGGGAACAGCTCTGCCGGGGGTCCTCCCGCTAGCTCATCCGGACCTGCAGCCCCGAGAAGGGGCCCTGGGGCCGGGGGCAGGGGGAGGTGGAGGTGGAGGGGAGCAACCGGCAGGAAGCTGACGGGGTCGCAGGGCTCGGGGATGTCCTGGGGCAGGCGGAGCGTCCGGGCCCCGGTCTCCGGCGCAGGACGCGGAGGTCGCTGTGCAGAGAAAGGTCCGCGCGGCGGGTCCCCCCTGGCGCGGCTGCGCTCGGGCGGGTCTGGGGAGAGGAAAGCATGCGAGCGCTAAGGTGGGAGGTTGCAGGAGCCGGGGCCCCTCCGAGGTTCCTTTGGCGTGTTCACGGATTTCATTCCGCTCTTGGTTTTCGTTTACCTGCAAGGCACAGCCCCGCGCTGGCCCTGGCGGTGCTTGGAACCGGGGCCCCTTGGTCAAAACGTGTCCTGCTCTCCGCCACTAACAAGCCGTTAGGCCCACCCTGTTTCTTCTGGCGATGTGAATCATCATTTTTGGTTGTTCATGCGAGTCTTGAGCTGATCAGATGCAGCACTGGGAGTGCGGTGCTTGGGCGGAGTGGGTGCCTGGGCCCTGCACTGAATTTGTGACTTTAGCAAATCCCGAAATCCCTCTCTGCCTCAGATGTGTACAATTAATATTTAACCGAAAAAAACTGCTGTCTTTTTTTTTAGGCTAAAAATATTTTGGAAAATATAAAAGAACTATAATTACACCGCATTTTGTGTATTTATTTTGTGGGTTTTCTTTTGCCTTTTTCGGTTCGAATTCTATACCTATGTATTTTTAATTTTTTTCCCATCATTGTCATCATATTTCCTATTCGTATTTCCAGCCTACTTTAAAAAATTTTTAAATCATACATGTTTCTCTTATAACATGTTCTTTACGAATCTCCCTCATATCTGCATACTGTTAGGCTCAATTTGCCCGATTAGTTGGACATTTAGGACCTATCTACTTTTTCATTATGTTACAGTGATTTCTAAGTAGTATGTAATTTCAATTTTTATTTCTTAGTTACTCTAAGAGTTCATAAAAGGTGTTACAATTTTTGAAGTGGATAGATTTTTCCCATTTGCTTATAATTTTATTGCCCTGTGGTCTGAGAATGTGGCTTGTATTTACGCTTTTTGGAATTTATTGAGCTTTTGATTGATGGTTGATTTTGTAAATAACTTTAGGCATAGTTTTGAATGAATGATTGAGTACAAAATTCCTGTAGATCGAGCTTAAAGATATTATCCATACCTGCTATGTTCTTTATTTTTATCTACTTCGTCTGTTAATTTCTGAAAGAGTTGTAAGTTTTCAAAATATGTTTGTGGTTTTACGATTTCCTTTTTATATTTCTAACAGTTCATGCTTTATATATATTTTTTATTTAAAAATTTTTTCGACAACAACAAACACATAGTCACAGAGATTAGATTGGTGGTTACCAGAGGGGAAGGGGGGAGCGAGAAGGATGAAAGGGGTGACAGGGCACGTGTGTGTGGTGATGGATGGTAAGTAGTCTTTGGGTGGGGAACATGATGTAGTCTACACAGAAACTGAAATGTAATGATGTATACCTAAAAATTTATATAATGTTATAAACCAATGTTACCTCAATAAAAAAATAAAATAAAATAAATTATATAGTCAAAAAAGTTTTTTTCCAGCTTTATTGAGATATAATTGACATATAACATTGTGTAAGTTTGAGGCATACAACAATCATAATGATTTGATATATGTATGTATTGCAAAATGGTTACCACAATAAGATTAGTTAACACATCTACCACCTCACGTAGTTACGTTTGTCTGTGTGTGTTGAGAACATTTAAGATCTACTCCATTAGCAACTTTCAAACATACGATAAAGTATTGTTAACTATAGCCGCCATACTGTACATTACATTCCCAGAACTTATTCATCTCATAGCTGGAAAATTTGTACACTTTGACTATTTTATTTCCATATCTTAAAGTGATATTTTGAAGTGTAAAACCACATGGCTGTTAAGATGATAAAAAAATATGTTGGCATATATATCTTTTTCCACATTTTGAATTATTTTCTTGGTCTGGATTTTCAGAAGGAAATGGCCTAGAAAGCCAAAGTGGCCTCTTAAGGATTTGACAAATGCAGACTATTGGCTGTCACGTGAGAGTGCTCTCTTCACTGAACCCTGGTCTGCCCTCGGTATAAAAAAGAACAATGGGTGAACTTTTTTTTTTTTTAGTTTATAAACATTGAATAAATTTTTTTTTAAAAAAAAACAACAAAAAACAAGGCAGTGTTACTTTGAGAGAGGTAAGAAATGGGGATAATTTTTTAAATGTGCTTTGATTTTTGAGGTTGACTTTTGTTTCTGTAGGTCTGATAATCAGACAAAGACAATACAAAGAAAGAAAATTACAGGCCAATATCGCTGATGAACATTGATGCAAAAATCCTCAACAAAATATTGGCAAACCGAATACAACAATATATTAAAAAGATCATACACCATGATCAAGTGGGATTTATACCAGAGACGCAGGGATGGTTCAACATCCGCAAATCAATCAACGTGATACATCACATCAACAAAACAAAGAATAAAAACCACATGATCATCTCAATAGATGCAGAGAAGGCATTTGACAAGATACAACATCCATTTATGATAAAAACTCTCAATAAAATGGGAATAGAAGGAAAGTACCTCAACATAATAAAGGCCATATATGACAAACCCACAGCTAACATCATACTCAACGGGGAAAGACTGAAAGCCATTCCTCTGAGAACAGGAACGAGGCAGGGCTGCCCACTCTCACCACTCCTGTTCAACATAGTACTGGAGGTTTTGGCCAGAGCAATTAGGCAAGGAAAAGGAATAAAAGGAATCCAAATAGGTAACGAAGAAGTGAAACTCTCACTATTTGCAGATGACATGATTGTATATATAGAAAACCCTAAAGAATCTGTTGGAAAACTATTAGAAACAATCAACAACTACAGCAAAGTTGCAGGGTACAAAATCAATCTACAAAAATCAGTTGCATTTCTGTATGCTAATAATGAACTAACAGAAAGAGAGCTCAAAAAGATAATACCATTTACAATTGCATCAAAAAGAATAAAATACCTAGGAATAAATCTTACCAAGGAGGTGAAGGACCTATACAATGAGAACTACAAGACATTATTGAGGGAAATCCACGATGACATAAAGAAATGGAAAGATATCCCATGCACGTGGATTGGAAGAATAAACATAGTTAAAATGTCTATATTACCTAAAGCAATCTACAGATTCAATGCAATCCCAATCAGAATCCCAATGACATTCTTCACAGAAATAGAAAAAAGAATACTAAAATTTATATGGGGCAACAAAAGACCCCGAATAGCTAAAGAAATCCTAAAGAAAAAGAACAAAGCAGGAGGCATCACAATTCCTGACTTCAAAACATACTACAAAGCAATAGTAATCAAAACAGCATGGTACTGGTACAAAAACAGACACACAGATCAATGGAACAGAATTGAAAGCCCAGAAATAAAACCACACATATACGGACAGCTAATTTTCGACAAAGGTGCTAAGAACATGCAATGGAGAAAGGAAAGTCTCTTCAATAAATGGTGTTGGGAAAACTGGACAGCCACATGCAAAAGAATGAAAGTGGACCATGTGCTATCGCCATTCACAAAAATTAACTCAAAATGGATCAAAGACCCGAAGGTGAGACCTGAAACTATAAAACTCATAGAAGAAAATATAGGCAACACACTATTTGACATTGGTTTTAAAGGAATCTTTTCGGATGACATGCCTACCCAGACTAGGGAAACTAAAGAAAAAATAAACAAGTGGGACTTTATCAGATTAAAGAGCTTTTATAAGACAAATGAAACCAGAATCAAGATGAACAGACAACCAACCAGCTGGGAGAGAATATTTGCAAAACATACATCTGACAAGGGGTTGATCTCCATAATATATAAAGAACTCACACAATTGAACAACAAAAAAACAAACAACCCGATCAAAAAATGGGCAGAGGAAATGAACAGACACTTCTCCAAGGAAGATATACAGATGGCCAATAGGCACATGAAAAGATGCTCAACATCACTAATCATCAGGGAAATGCAAATCAAAACAACACTAAGATATCACCTCACGCCCGTTAGAATGGCTATAATCACCAAGACAAAAAACAACAAATGTTGGAGAGGATGTGGAGAAACAGGAACCCTCATACACAGCTGGTGGGAATGCAAATTGGTGCAGCCTCTATGGAAAACGGTATGGAGATTCCTCAAAGAATTAAAAATAGAGATGCCCTATGATCCAGCCATCCCACTGCTGGGAATCTATCCAACGCACCTGAAATCAACAATCCAAAGAGGCTTATGCACCCCTATGTTCATTGCAGCATTATTCACCATAGTCAAGAAGTGGAAGCAACCTAAGTGTCCCTCGACTGATGATTGGATTAAGAAAATGTGGTATATATATACAATGGAATACTACTCAGCCATAAAAAAAGACAAAATCGTCCCATTTGCAACAACATGGATGGGCCTGGAGCGTATTATGTTAAGTGAAATAAGCCAGAAACAGAAAGACAAACACCGTATGATCTCACTCATATGTGGAATGTAAACCAACACATGGACAGAGAAAACTGGACTGTGGTTACCAGGGCAGTGGGGGTGGGGGGTGGGCACAAGGGGTGAAGGGAGTCATATATGTGGTGATGGACAAACAAAAATGTACAACCCAAAATTTCACAATGTTAGAAACCATTAAAACATCAATAAAAAAAAAAACAACAAAAATCAAGGCAGTGTTACTTTGAGAGAGGTAAGAAATGGGGATAATTTTTTAAATGTGCTTTGATTTTTGAGGTTGACTTTTGTTTCTGTAGGTCTGATAATCAGTGGAATTTTCTTTCTTCTATATAGATTGCCCTTGTCCTTTTGCCCTTCTGTTTTCTAACCTTTAACTAGAAGAGGTTAATCTTTTCTGGTTCTTATATTGTAGGAATTACGTTTATGTTTATTCTGCAAAACACCTTACTGAAAAAGAAAAAATCCAGCCCGTCAAACCAGATACCTGAAATTGACCCTGACTGACTCTCTCTCTGCCGCCCCTGGACTTGAACAGATCTTTCAGTGTGGCACACAGAGCAGATAGGGGTCTTGTGGGGACTAAAGCTTAGACAACTTTGGGGAGAGGGGCAGGGGGGTGTGAAGTCGAGGGGAGTAAGGGTGGGGGAGGGGGAGCCTTCTTTAACTTTTTTTTAGAGTGCTGAGATTGTAGGATAATTGGGCTGAAATATGGGGATAAGTGATGCCCAGTGAAATTACATGATTTTCCTGGGATTGATAGATTCCTGTTTCAATTTCCCTCAGATAAAAAGACTGTGGTGGGAAGGGATGGGGGGTAAGGCGTGAGGAGCTGGAGTCCTTTGCTTTTTTTCAGGACTAAGAAAGAGGAGGAATGGCCGTATGCATTTACATACAGTATTCCTTTAGTATCCTTTTAATGTCCCTGCCATCAGTAGAGATGACCTCTCTTTCATTTCTGATATTAGTCATTTGTGTCTTCTCTCCTTTTTTCTTGGTTAGCCTGGCTAGAGATTTGTCAGTTTTATTGATCTTTTCTAAGAACCAGCTTTTAGTTTGATTTTCTCTATTGTTCCCCTGTTTTTCAATTTCATTGATTTCTGCTCTAATTTCTATTATTTCTTTTCTTCTCCTTGCTTTAGGCTTAAATTCTGCTTCCTTCTCTCATTTCCTAAGGTGGGAGCTTAGAGTATTGATTTTAGGTCTTCCTTCCTTTTAAATATATGCATTTAATGTTGTAAATTTCTCTCTAAGCACTGCTTTTGCTGCATCCCACAAATTTGACAAGCTGTGTTTTCATTTTCACTTAGTTCAAAATATTTTTAAATTTCTCTTGAGACTTATTCTTTGACCCATGTGTTATTTAGAAGTATGTTGGTTAATCTCCAAATATTTGGGAATTGTCTAGATATCTTTCTGTTATTGATTTCTAGTTTAATTCCATTGTGGTCTGAGAACATATTTTGTATGATTTCTATTCTTTTAATTTTGTTAAGCTGTGTGTTATGGCCCAGAATGTGGTCTGTTTTGGTCAATGTTCCATGTGAGCTTGGGAAGAATGTGTATTCTGGTGTTGTCTGATGGAGGGTTTTATAAATATCAGTTAAATCATGTTGGTTGATAGTGCTGTTCAGGTCAATTAACTCATTACAGATTTTCTGCCTGCTGGATCTATCAGTTACTTAGTGTTGAAATATCCAACCATAACAGTGGATTTGTCTATTTTTCCTTGCAGTCCTGTCGGTTTTTGTGTCACATATCTTGATGCTCTGTTGTTAGGTGCATACGTTAAGGGTTGTTAAGTCTTCTTGGAGAATTGATCCCTTTAATATTATGTAATACCCCTTTTCCTCCCTGATAATTTTCCTTGTTCTGAAGTCTGCCCTGTCTGAAATTAATATAACTACTTTAGCCTAGCCTTAGGATGATATCGCTTTCTCCATCCCTTTACAACCCATCTGAGTCTTTATACTTAAAGTAAGTTTCTTGTAGACAAATATGTTTGGGTCTTGTTCTTTTATTCTCTGACAATCTCTGTCTTTTAGTTGGTGTATTTAGACCATTCACATTTAAAGTGATTATTGATGTAGTTGGATTAATATCTATCACGTTCATAACTGTTTTCTAGTTCTTGCACTTGTTCTTCGCTTCCTTTTTCTCCCTGCTCCATCCATCTAAATAACTATTTATCAATGTTTTTCTAGCTCTTGCCTGAGCAACATCATTTCTAGCTCTGTGTGCTTCCTCACACCTGTAGCAATGAAGCACATACAAAATCGTTCATGCAGCACTGCCTTATAAAGTGAATTTTGGGAGAAAACCCAATGTTCATCAATATGTCAGTGGGAATTTAAATTATGGTTCACTGACACAAAGGAATACTATGCAGCAGTTAAAAGTAAGCCAATATATTCGTATGTCCTGGAATAAAACAAATTCCAACACATATTGTTAAGTGAAAAAATGAGGTGCAGAACAATATATGCATTGTGATTCTTTTATGTAAAAATTATATGTCTGTGTGTAAATGCACAGAAAAAGCTCTGGTATTATACAAACTGATATGATGGTGGATTTGGGAAATCAAAGAACTATTAGTTACATTTTTGTTTCTCACAAAATTGTGTTCATAAGATTTTTATTAAGCTTTAAAAAAAGGAAAGGAGCTTGAAAGTGCTTTTCCTCTTAAGGAGAAGGTTGCCTGACAGAAGCAGCTTTCTCTAACCTCAGCATTTGGGCTGCTCATCTGACATGGGGGCACCATACCCGTGGTGATCCAGTGCCGGAGATGCAGGCAGCAAAGATGTTCCGAGTGCTTGCCAATCGCAATGCTGCCCTCTCCCCCATTCTCTAGGACTTTGGGTAAGTTTATTCAAGATGGACACTCTGTAGTTCACAAGGACGGGGGCATTGTTCAGCAGGACCAAGTGAGAGCCTCCTAGGATTCGGGGTAGTGGTGGCAGAAAAGGCTCTGGGGGTGGGGTGCTGGAGGACCCCTGATGGTAAAGGGAAGGAATATGGTGAAAGCGTGAAAGATCCACTCACATGGACCTGTGCTTCTTGCCCATGATTCTCAGGGACTCAGGGGCCAAGCAGCTTTGGTGAGGTCACAGCACTGCTGTGGTTTCCAGGCAGGCCTCAAGAGACAGGGACTACTGAAATACCTTCTCCTCGAGGCCCTGCAAAAGACAAGAGAGCCTCAATACACTGGGTCGGTGACAATCTGTTGGCTACTTGCTAAGGAATGACGGATAATTTTTCTCTGTGACTCAGTTAACCAGTCAGATGTTGTATCAACTTAAACATAGACAGAGCCAGGATTATAGCATTCAACAGGCCTAGGGTTACAACTGGATCCAGCCTCATTGAATTCAGGACATTGAACCCAGAAAACTCTGTTTCTGTTTCTTCTGAATTCTCCTCAGAAAGAGGAAATCACACACACAGAATCACTTATTGTAATTAGGCACCAAAGTAAACAAGTTAATCTCATTTGGGGAAGTGGGGTGAGGGTTTCACCTTTCCCTCTTGGGCATTGCATTGGATTTTATTACTGTGGTTAATCAAGGGGAATTTCAGTAGCAGATTAGTTCCCTGCCATTTAGAATCAAGGATGTAAGGGTCTATGTCTGTAAGAGCCGTCCTTATGCCTTTAAAATCTCTCCCAGCACAGTTGTGAGGTGGGTTGATGCTGTCATCTTGTGTTGGAAGACAAGTTGGTCTGTCCCAAATGTAAGTGAGTTTGTTCTGATGGAAACTTCCTCTCAGAGGTACATTATATTGGACATGAAGACTCAACGTCAAGATGTCAGTTTTCCCCAGTTAATATACAGATTCAGTGTACTCAAAATGTCAGACACACTTTCTTGACAAGCTAATTATAAAATTCGTATGTAAGTATAGGGGACCAAAAATAGCTAAGATAATTTTGCTGAAGGGTAAGGGGGCATCCACTTTTTCAAATATCATGATTCATAAACTGTAGTAATTTAAACAGTAATAGACCAATAGAAGACATTAGATGGCCCAGAAAAGATCTATATGAAAATGTCAGAGGTAGCTGTACACATTAGCGGGTAAAGGATTCAGTCCGTGGTGCTGCAACCATTGGCTTTCCATGTGGGAAAAATGTAAAACTTGACCTCTATCTTAAACCGTTCACAGAAGTATATCCCAGGAAGAATAGAGACTAAGTGTGAAAAGTAAAGCTTTAAAATTTTTTGAAAAATATTTTTTTCTTGTGACATAGGGTAAGGGCAGAAACTCTTGATCAAGACATAAAAGCACAAACCATGAAGGTCTGATGATATGTTACCATATTAAAATTGTAGAAGAATGTAGAACAAAACCCAGTAAGTGCAAAGTTAAAGAACAGGTCTCAGATTAGGAAAAGATATTTGCAATGCACAGAAGCAACAAAGGATCGTATACATAATATGTAAGACTATTACAAATTAATAAGATAAAAACAAATAATTAAAAATGAGCAAAGTACATGATCCATCCAATACACAAATAAAAAGACACTAAACCTTACTTGAATAAGGGAAGTGCAAATTAAAACAACTGATATCACTTCATACATACCCAGATTAGCAAAAATTAACAAGACTAATAACATCAATTATGAGTGAGGAAACGGCCAAAGAACTTTTATGCAAAGTTGATGGGAACGTAAATTGGTACCACCACTTTGGAGACAATTTGGCAATGTCTGGTAAAAATAAAGATGCTCACCATTTTCCCAACCCCTGGACCCCAGCACCTTCATTTCTAGGTTCATCACTCAGAGAGACTCTGTAGTATAAGAACGTTCACGGAAGCACAAAGAACAGAAACTGGAAATTTGCGATAATAAAAATTGGAAACAATCTAAATATCCAACAATAGAAAAATGGATAAATAAATGGTGATAAATTAAATAACCCAATGAATGAACTAGATCCACAGGCATTAACACGGATAAATCTCAAAAATGTAATGTTGAATGAAATAAGCAAATTTCTAAAGAATACATACAATCTGACATCATTTACAAAAAATAAAATTACATGCAAAATAATGCTATATATTTTTATTATTGTATTATTATTTATAAGTATTACAAGTATAAAAATATAAAAGTATTAAAAAAAAAACAGGCAGAAGCCACAAACTTCAGGAGAGGGATTGCCTTGGGGGTGGGCGGTGGTGGAGGATGGAAAGGAAGTGAAGAAGGTACTAACATTTTATTTCTTGAAATAAAAAATGGAAAGCAAATTTGGCAAAACGTTAAATTTTCTAATCTGACAGTAGGTATCTGGCCGTATATTATATGACTTTCAGTACTCTTATTTATCTATTTTTATTGAGGTATAATTGACATATAACATTATATTAGTTTCAGGCATACAACATAATGATTCAATATTTGTATATACTGACAAATGATCACCACAAGTCTAGTTAACATCTGTCCCCATATGTAGTTACAAACTTTTTTTTCTTGTGATGAGGACTTTTAAGATTTATTCTCTTAGTAACTTTCAAATATGCAATACGGTATTATTAACTGTAGTCACCATGTGGTACATTAAATCCCCAGTACTTTTCTTTATATTTGACATATTTCATAATTTAAAACAAAAATTTAAAAACTCTGTCCTCTTTAGAAGGTTAATAAAATAATTACATGTAATGAGCACCTGCTGTGTTCCAGGCACTGTTTAGAGTACTGGAACTTCCAAAGTTAAACATCCTTTACCCAGCCTTGAGTAAGGGTGAGATTTAGGCTATTCAAAAACAGCCAGGCAAGTCATGTATCTGATAAGGGGTTAATATCCAAAATATATAAAGAACTCAATAGAAAAAACAAACAATCCTGTTAAAAAATGGGCAGAGAGGGCCGGCCCCGTGGCTTAGCGGTTAAGTGCGTGCGCTCCGCTGCTGGCAGCCTGGGTTCGGATCCCGGGCGCACACTGACGCACTGCTTCTCCGGCCATGCTGAGGCCATGTCCCACATACAGCAACTAGAAGGATGTGCAACTATGACATACAACTATCTACTGGGGCTTTGGGGGGAAAAAAAAAATGGGCAGAGAAACTGAATAGACATTTTTCCAAAGAAGACATACGCGTGGCCAACAGGTACCTGAAAGGATGCTCAACATCACTAATTATCGGGGAAACGCAAATCAAAACCACAATGAGATATCACCTCACATCTGTTAGAATGGCTATCATCAAAAAGACAAGAGATAACAAGTGTTGGTGAGGAAGTAGAGAAAAGGGAACACTTGTGTGCTGTCAGTGGGAAAGTAAATTGCTGCAGCCACTGTGTATGATGATTCCTCAAAAAATTAAAAATAGAACTACCATATGATTCAGCGATTCCACTTCTGGGTATATATCCAAAGGAAATGAAATCACTATCTCAAAGAGATATCTACATCCTCATGTTCATTGCAGCATTATGTATAATAGCTAAGATAGGGCCAAGTGCCCATCAACAAATGGATGGATAAAGAAAATGTGGTATATATATACAATGGAATATCATTCAGCCATATAGAAGAAGGAAATCCTGTTGTTTGTGACAACATAGATGGACCTTGAGGGTATTATGCTAAACGAAATCTGTCCAAAAGAGAAAGACAAATACTGTATGATTTCATTTACATGGAGTCTAAAAAAAACTGAACTCAGAAACAGAGAACAGATTGGTGGTTGCTAGAGGCAGGGGGTGGGAAGTAGAGGAAATGAGTGAAGGTCAAAAGGTACAAACTTCCAGTTATAAGATAAATAAGTCCTGGCTCCTGGGAAGCACTGGCAGGTGGGAGCTTTCTTACTCTTAATCGTCTTGTGGTGAGGAAGCAAATGGGGTCTTGTCCTGTCAGACATCCTCGAGTTAAGATCACAATGGGGCTCCTTCACGCCCTGGCCCAGGCTGGGATGCAGGGCAAGTTGGGGCCCCCTGCAGCAGGCCTGAAAGCAGGTGGAGGGATTGTTTTTAAGCCAATGTAGACCCTCAAGTGGAACATGTTCCCTCTCAGGGCAAACCCCTTCAGAGCTCTTAGAAAATCACAGTTTCATTTTTAGCAAGACCCTGCCGCAGTGGGGAAAAGCCCCCACAGTAACCAGTCCTCTCCAAAGGGGGAGGCCTCTGGGTGGGGCTGTGCCTGTTCCGGGCCGGCTGCTTCCTGCACCCTTCCCTTCTCCCCGCCTAATTCCTTAGCTCCATCCTGTCCTGCCGTCTTCATTCTTTTGGCTTTTCCAGCCCCGCTCCTCTCTCATTTTGGAGGGCTGGTGCAGCCTTGGGCACTGCTTTCAGGTTCTGGATCATCTGTCTGCCCGGGGCCTGGGTGAGGAGCCTCTGCCCAACAGCCGCAGTGCAGCCTCCTTTGCTGTCTCCCTGAGCAACTCTGTGCAATTCTGTACTTAGATTACCACTTCCGAATAAGCCTGCCCTGATATGCCCCCAGGCACTCGGCAGAGATGAACCAGGTCCCCTAGATAGGGTTTGAGTTCCTGCCGTTTTTATAGCATAAGCTATGTGCTTTAGCTCTATAAACACAGCAGGCAGGTCCTTGACTACAGGGAAAGATGTTCCACTTGGGAAACACAGAGTTTTAAAATGCTGCATTCTTCCAAGTCACGGTCCATGAAAGAAATAATTGATAAACTGGAGTTCATGAAAATTAAAAACTTCTGCTCTGCTAAGGCACTGTCAAGAGAGTAATAAGACAAGCCACAGACCGGAAGAAAATATCTGCAAAAGACACATCTGATAAAGGACTGTTATCCAAAATATACAAAGGACTCTTAAAACTCAACAATAAGAAAAGAAACAACCCAATTAAAAAATGGGCCAAAAATCTTAAGACACCTCATCGAAGAAGATATACAGACGGCAAATACACATAGGAAGAGATGCTCCACATCATATGTCATCAGAGAAATGTAAATTAAAACAATAATGAGATACCACTACACACCTACTAGAATAGCCAAAATCCGAAAAACTGACAACACCAAATGCTGACAAGGATGTGGAGTAACAGAAACTCTCAACCATTGCTGGTGGGAATGCGAAATGGTACCGCTACTTTGGAAGACAGTTTGCCGGTTTGCCGGTTTCTTACAAAACTAAGCATCCTCTTATCATACGATCCAGCAATCATCCTCCTTGGTATTTACCCAAAGGAGTTGAAAACTTATTTCCACATGAAAACCTGCACACAGATGTTTCTAGCAGCTTTATTCATAATTGCCAAGTTGGAAGCAACCAAGATGTCCTTCAGTAGGTGAATGGATAAAGTGTGGTACATCCAATCAAAGGAATATTATTCAGTGCTAAAAAGAAATGTGCTATCAAGCCATGAAAAGACATGGAGGCACCTCAAATGCATATTACTAAGTGAAAAAAGCCAATCTGAAAAGGCTACATATATGATTCCCATTATTTGACATTCTGGAAAAGGCAAAACTATGGAGACAGTAAAAATACTGGGGATTGGGGGGAGGGAGAGATGAATAGGCAGACACAGAGGATTTTTAGGGCAGTGAAACTACCCTGTATGATACCATACTGATGGATACGTGTCATTATACATTTGTCCCAATCCGTAGACTGTACAACACCCAGAGCGAATCCTAATGTCAACTATGGGCTTTGAGTGATGATGATGTATCAGTGTAGGTTTATCAGTTGTAACAAATGTACCACTCTGGCGGGAGATGTTGATAATGGGGGAGGCTATGCGTGTGTGGGAGGCAGGGGGTATATGAGAAATCTTTGTACCTTCCTTTCAATTTTGCTGTGAACCTAAAATTGCTCTTAAAAAACAAAGCCTTTAAAAAAAATGTGGCAATCTTCCAATACAAAATTATGTCTGCGCTGAAAAAGTATTTCCCACCTATAACCCAGGATGGAAAAAAAAAGGTGATACCTATTGTGGGTGAGAGTGGCGTAAAACTGGCACCTGCTGGTGGGCTGGAAAACAATTTGATACCACGTATTAAAAGCTATAAAAATGTTTATACCCATATGCTCAGTAATTCCAATCTGGAAAATTTCTCTAGTGGATGTAATCTTAGACTTGGCACAATAGGGTCTGAACAGAGATGTTAAATGTGGGAAGCAATCAAAATGTTCAGAAGTAAAGGATTATTTAAGTAAACTATGGTAATCCATTCAATACATTAATTGTTAAAATTACGAAGTGTTATAATTATGAAAACTATGTATGAACAAGGAAAATGCTTATGGTATACTTTATAAAAACATACATTCAGCAAGATTACAACTGTGTAAACAATGTTTAAAAAATATTAGAAGAAAATACATCAAGATACCTTTCTCTCGTTCTTTTTTCTAGTTTCTAAATTTCTGCAACGTATATTACCGCAATTATATTACTTTTACAAATGGAAGACTTAAAAATAACTCACTTCTCTTCTAGGGGAGCGACGCTCAGTGCAAAGCCACACTCTGCCCCAGAAAAAGCCTGCAGAACTGGACTTGTTTCTTTTGGGGGCCGAATCGAGAAGTGTGTGTCACTTTTTGCCCCATATTGTCTGTGCCATTTATTCTCATAATTCTCCAGTTTAGTATGTTTATATCTTTCTCCACAATGATTAATTTTTTTAAATTGTGGTAAAACATATATAACATAAAATTTACCATTTTAGCCATTTTTAAGTGTATGGTTCAGTGGCAGTAAGTACATTCAGACTGCTCTTGCAGCCATCACCACCATCCTTCTCCAGAACTTTTTCAACTTCCTGAACTGAAACTCTATACCCTTTAAACACTAACTCCCCATTTCCTCTTCCCCCAGTTCCTGGCAACCACCATTCTGCTTTCGGTCTCCATGAATTTGACTGCTCTGGGTACCACATATAAGTGAAATCACACAGTATTTGTCCTTTTTCCACGATCACTTTTAAAGCTCTCTGAGGATAAGGACCAAGCCCCTGATTTGTTTTCATTTTAAATGTAGTGCTTATTTGCTCCTTTATTTAACATTTATTGTGCTGGGCAGAGGGCTAAGCAACGCTCAGGAGGCACGTGTGCTCTCCCAGGCTGACAGTGTAGTGGGACAGAGACAACAAGGCAAAAGAGAGGGGAAAGAAGACCAGAGTGTGAGAAGTGTGAAAGTGTGGTGACAGAGAACCCCACGGGGCCTTCTGGACAGTCTAAGCGTTTGTAGGATGAATGGGAGAGTGGTCCGGGAGGAAAGCTGAGGAGGAGCTGGGGGGTCCAGGCAGAGGGAGGGGGGCACAGAGCCTGAGGAGGGAAGGGCCTTCATGCGGTGTTTGTGAGTGTGAGTGTGAGTGTGTGCGCACGTGAGTGTGTGTGTGTGCAGGGGTCCTGGGGAGATGGCAGGCCTGGGGCGACTGAGGAGAGAGCAGGAGTGTATCCTAGGTGCTGCGGGGAGCTGTGGGGGGATCCTCTTCTCCCCGCCTGCTTTGAGAGGAGGGAAGCACACAGAGGGCTTGGCTGAGCACACAACCAGGATGAGGAACAAATGCTAATCCCTCCTGCTGGGCACTGACTCTGCCACACTCTGCACCTGCATGACCTCATGGGCCAGGTACCAAGAAGCCCCATTTCTCAGACACCAAGGCCGAGGCACAGATCAATGCAGCCGCTTACACAGCTAGAGCCGGCTAAGTGGGCACAGCCCACGCCCGGAACTACTGCTTTGCTCTGTGTCTTTGTGCACAGCCCGGTGGCTGTGTGCACAGTGTCTGGCTATGGCAGGGAGCAGTGATCTCCAGTTTGTAGGAGTGGAAACTGAGGCTGAGGGATGAGAAGCCACCTCCCCAAGGTCAAGGAGCAAGTAAGTGAATGAAGAGCGAACATGTGATTGAATGAACAAGCAAATGAAAAAAGAAAAGGTCTGACTCCATCCCCTGCCCCCATTTCCTCCCAGGGTCCTGGGAGGGGGCTTTTCATGGCACTGCTGGGTCCGGGGAAGATAGAGGGGGCCCTGCGGGTAGAGGAGGGGAGGTGGGGGGGAGCAGGGCCCACCACAGAAGATGAAAAGAAGATTCTAGTCTCTCCAGAGCACACTTGAGTGTGCTTTCTTGTGCTTCTTTCCTAAAGCCTTGTCTTGACCTTACTTACTGTAAATGCAATGTTATGTCCCGTTTTTCCTTTATTTATTGCATAAACATTCTCTGAGTCTCTTACAAAATCTTTATGACTACAATTTTTAAGCTTTGAATAATTGTCTACTGAGTAAATGGACTAGAATTTATTAAAATTCCCTCCTATTGTCAATCATTTAGGTCGTTTTCAATATTTCTAAAATACATAAATAATGCTATTACATAATGCTAATAACAGTGAGAGTAATAATTCCTGAGGATTAATCTCCAGACTGGGTTTCAAAGGCCTGAGCAGTTTCTTTGGGCCCTGCCGGTTTTGACCCTCCACAGTGCCCAGGGCAGCTGTGGCCACGCTGAAGAGGCCAGGGACAGAACTGGGCTGACACCGCATCTGTGTTTGTAAGTGAACCTGTGTGTCCTGTCCCAAGCAGCAGGGTAGGCGTGGGGGGCGCTGCTGGAGGGGGAAGGGCTGCCCTACATAATGTCCCCACATAAAAGGCGCAGGTGCACAGCTAGGACCCAGGGAGGTGGCAGCTCTGCCTGACTCCCCCTGCTTGTGGGGGGCGATTGTCTCCCTCAAGCATCCCCCTAAACCCTCCCTGGGCCATTCCCTTTAACTTCCTAGGGAAGGACTCCAGGGTACAGCGATTCTTGCATGTTTTGATCTGACCCCATTTGAAGCGCAGTCCCGGAGTCTGTAACGGCCGCAGCAAACCCCAACACGCAAAGACAGAGGCTTGTGGCTGGCCTGCGGTTGCTGTGATCACGCTGGAGTCAGAGAACGGCTGCCTGGCAGGCGTCACCCAGAGACGTCCCAGGTGGGAAAAGCCCTGAGCTAGCTACATGTCCTTGGGCTCCAGGAGAGACCCCAGCCCCGGGAGCCTGGGCTCAGCCTCCTATTGGCTAATGCCCGTGGACCAGACACTTCTGGGAAGAAACCAACAGAAAATGTTTCCAGAAGCAACAAGGGAGAAGAAAAGTGCTGTGACCCATTCTTGGCTGCCACCTCCAAGTCTGAGTAGTCAGCAAACCATAACCAGGGGTGTGGGAGCTTCCCAGAAAGGGCCACTTCCTCCCTAGCTGCTCACCTCCTGCCCATGCACCTCACCCCTTTATTGCCGTTACCTGACTGTATCAGGCTGCCTGACTCAGCATGTGTCCGTCAGCCACCCCGAAAGACACATCGTGGAGAGCAGCCGAAGACCGTGTCCTCGGGGAGGGGACACGAGGCCCAGTTCAGCCATGAACAGGGGCACGTACCTGAATGTGTGGACATCGACGGCTGGAGCTCTTGGAGGAAAACATCCAAGACAAGTCCCCCAAGCTTTGATAAGTCTGTAGACCAAGCAGGCTAGGCACCCGTGGTTTTAGGTGGTTTTTTAGAAAGTCTCATTTGTGTCGTATTGATGTACCCTTGAAAACCTGGGAGGAAGTGTGGTCGTGTGGGGGAGCGCTGTGCAGGCAACACGAAGGCCTGTGTTTGTCCTCTTAGCTCTACCCCTGTTGTCAGAGGAGACCATCTGGGCCACAGGAGTGAGGGGCGGCCACACCTGCCCAATGGCTAGGCGGCAACACCTCCCCAGTTGTGTGTGAGAGTGATGGAGTTATAAAGCCAATGTGCTCATGCCAATTAACAAAACAAAAGAGTGACTCTAAAATGGTGACTTTCTTGCAAACAATGGAATATGCTGAGAATCTGTGACATGTGTGGGTTTGTAAATGAAGAGGAAACAGGAATCGTTGATCAATTCATAACGACACCATTGAAAGCTGCAGTGGTTCTGGGCCAGGGGGCACCAACTGACGTGCTGGAAAAGCGGATGCCCCAGGAAGGGCGGTGATGCAACTGAGCATATCGCCTGAGCCCTGTCCTGTGGAAAGAACCCTAACTCGCCTTCTTAACTTTCTTTGTATGTGTGGCTGCTGGGTATGAAGTGTGGCAATTAAAAATAGCCAGTTCTTTAAAAAAAGTAGAGCAGGTTCAAGATTATTCCTATAAAACTCGCTCGCATTGTAGTAGACTTCTTGGGCTAGAAAGGGATGGAGTGACAGCCGGCACACTGGGAACTGGCCATGGAAATGGTCACATGTGGACATCACTGTGAATTTTGTGGCAGCAAAAAGGTTGTCTTGGTGCATTAGTCATTCAAAACTGCAGCCAAGTGTAAGCCATTGAGTAGGCTTGCTTTTGAGGGGTTCTTGGAAGCTTGCAGGGACTTCCTTTGAGAAAAAACACTTTCTGGTAGAATTAGTTAAATGTGAAGCGGATGCCAGAGAATGTGAGTTCCATGTCACAGGAGGTGTTTAAATGTGGAGTGGACAAGGACTTGGCAGAGTTGTCATAAAGTGTGTTCAAGCATTATTTTGGAAGCTGAATTAGATAGACTTTAAGTTCCTTCCCAACATAGAGATCTATAATTCTAAAGGATCAGATTTTACCAGTTGCAAAGATTTTTAAGTTTTAGTTGTGGTTTGCTGCTGCTTCAGCCACAACTAGAGTAGAGAAAGAGCCCACAGGACGGTTTATATGTTGGGATCATGAACTCTGGGCCTTTATATAGTGATAAGACTAGGCAAACCTGAGCAGGACCTAAGATTAAACTGCTCTGGCTCCTGTCCCCATGGGGTGGGTCAGGGGACAGGGCATCTTACCAGGTATCATTGGGTGGTGGTGTTTGGATAAAGTCCTATCTCCACCGTTTGCTTTCCTGCCTGGTGTATTGATGGAGCTTTGGCTTATTGTCCTGCTCGTAAAATGGCGAGAGTGTGTACGTGCATAAAGGGTTAACTGAGAGAAAGCGGGTAAAACAGTACAGTGCCAAGTACACAGCAAATGCTTAATAAATGGAGGTGGTGGCTGGAAGTGAGGGTGAATGTCAATAAACAGCGTTTGAAGATATGAACATCTGGTCACTTTAACCTTCTAGTAAGATTGGATGTAGGCAACCTTCTCTGAAAACAAGTAGAAATGTGTGCATGTGTGTGCGTGTGTGTGGTCAGACCCACAGACAACTTTTTAAAATAGATGTATGAAGTAGATAATCTCATTTATATTTAGGGAATTTTAAGTTTATTTTTATTGTTTGTTATTTGATGATTATTTTTTTCTCTCAAAGGAGATTTTGCAGCTGCAGGAGATGCTGTGGTTGAGCTGGCTTCTGAAGTTCAGTTGCCTTTTGGCTGGTCCTGGATGCAGAAAAGTGCAACTCACAGGGCAGGTAAAGATGGCGAGCCCGGGATATCCGGAGCCAACGCGTGAGTGTGAAGTTCTGTTTAAGTGTGTTTTAAATAGTTATAGACTTTAAACATCATTTTCTTATTATTAAAATCATGCATCTTTTTAGAAAAAATCTAGGATATAGCAAAGCAAAGAGGAGGAGAAGAAAATAGTCACACAGTCCTCTCTCAGAGATACAACGGCAACCTCTGCTGTATCACCGTCCAGATTCTCTCCCTCTTAAAATTGGGGCCGTACTCTAAAGGTTCTAATAATATTTCATCACTTTTTTAAAACAGTACTTCTTTTCATGTCATTATATATTCTCCTCACATATTTTTTTTCAAAATTGAGATTGCTTTATCGTTTTGTCTGGCTATAAGTGTACCACACAGGTGGAAGTAACGCACATGGGTAAACCAGAAGGTAAAAATCACCTGTAGCCTGCCTCCCCCCCGGCCCCCATAACAATCAGAGCTCACGTTTTGGCAGATACTCTGACTATTTTTTCTAACACATGTTTCTCACACACAGATAATTCACCTCCCCTCCGAGACTGAGTTCATATAACATCTAGTGTTTTATAACCTCCTTTTCAAATTTAAAAATACATTGTGAATATCCTTCCAGTGATTAACCATTCTTGCACAGCATTATTTTAATGGCTCTCATTACACTGTATGGATGTATTCTGATTTATTTCATTGGTGGATACTTAGGTTTTTAGCATGTTTTCAATACGCTCATGATAATGTCGTGCGTGACTTTGCTGTTAATAATCCTTGTGCATAACCATAAGAACCTTTTCATGGTAAATTTGTAGAAATGGAATTTCTGGGTCAAAATAATGTACACAACTTGAAGGCTCTTGACACACACATTATGAAATCGCCCTTCACAGTGGAGGCACCAGTCTGCACTTGCAGCAACGGAGTACGACTAGGCTCCTTATCAGCCCTCCCGTCTGCCCGAAATATTATAGTCTGGTCTAAGCTGGTAAAATGCATTCGAAAAATGCATTCCTTTTTTTGTTTATTTGTTGTTTAAACAACTTCAAACTATATTAGAAACAAGTTTGTGTTTAGTTTTTGTTAGAGTTTATTATTCATTAAATTACTGGTCTTCTGGTTTCTTTCTTCCAGTATATTTTTTAAAACATTCACTTATTTAAACCACTTGGAATTTGTTTTGGTGTAAGATGTGAAGGGCCCAGCACCTTTTATTATATAATCCATTTTTTCCCCACGGATGTGAATGCTGCTTGTATCATGTAATCCATATATTCTAATGGGATCTATTCTTTTTTTTTTTTTTTTTTGTGAGGAAGACCAGCCCTAAGCTAACATCCACGCCAATCCTCCTCTTTTTTGCTGAGGAAGACTGGCCCTGGGCTAACATCCGTGCCCATCTTCCTCCACTTTATATGGGACGCCGCCACAGCGTGGCCTGACAAGCGGTGCATCTGTGCGCGCCCGGGATCTGAACCCCGGGCCGCCAGCAACGGAGCACATGAACTTAACGGCTACGCGATGGGGCCTGCCCCTAATGGGGTCTATTCTTGTATCACTTTATTTTAATCACTGGAATCAGTGATTGTAAATGGACCAGTATGTATCTAGTTGTTGATAGTCCCATTGGGAAGGAGAGGCTCTTACTTTTGAGAGAGAAAATCTTTCTGATTCTAAAAAGATGGGTAAGTCACATTCCTCCCTCTCTGCAATTTTCCCCTCTGCTAGGACATAAAGATGGGAAAGGCAGGACATCACAGTGAGGAAGCAGGAATCCGGAATTCAGGACATGGCCGACAAGAAACCAAGCTTGTGAGAAAACTTACTCTCCTCCTGCCACAGGGCCGGGGGGGCGGGGGGTGGTCACAATAAAAATTGAAGATCAGCCTCAGGGATTCTGACACTTTGAGACGTCAGCCAAGTTCTGCGACCCTGATAAGAAATTAAAACCTAAGAGTTTGGGGAGGTGAAGGAAGTACTGTTCTCAATATTTTAGAAAAAAAATAAAAATAATCCACAGAGTCACGCCTCAGTAAGTCAATAACCTCGTTTTACCTATGCTTGAAATGCTATTTTTTCAAGTGTAGGAACTAATAAATATGTTTAGCTACTGTAATAACAAACTCTACTCTGTAGAACAAAGTATAAATGAGGGGAAATTGTGCTCTCTCATCTAACCGTACTTCTGAGCAGCCTGTGTGTTCACACTGCGAACCCTCAGCCGCAACAGCACAGTGTGTCTGGGGTGGTGAACTGTAATTTGAGGCAAATATAGACAAGAAAATAAGTTACCTGGAGTGAATGGAAAACTAAAACTATAAAGTGAGAGGCGATATCATACCAAATAAGATGAAGGACACAGGATAAAGTTTCCGTGCACAGTAGTCCCAAGCGAGCCGGCCAGAGGGGAAAACAGCAGTTGCTGTGCCCGTACCGTACACGCCGCCGTTTCTTCCCCACTCTCCGCTCCGTTGTGGGTTTGCCCTTATTTACTGCTCCCCTTGTGTGTATAGCTTTGTAAGCCGCCCCCAATCCTTCTTGAAATTAGGCCATGGAAGAATAAATAAAAATATTGATTCCTAGGTGCTTTCTGATGTATTGAAGTTGAATTTTAACAGTCAAGTTAATTAATAAAAATAAAAGGAGGACTACTTTTGTTTTAATCTCATTGCTTAAACGGAACTAGTTCCTTTTCCAGGGGGACTTTTGCTTTTTAACACTCCTGGCTGATGTTGGCAGTCAGGGGGGCATCCTGACTCCCACATGAGCATCATTTTGTGTACTCACACAGTCATATACGCTCAGCTATGGACAGGTATACAGTTTTCTGCAGGTTACTCCTTGCTTTACAAAAATAGGATCATATTGTAAATACTTCCCTGCATCCAGCTTTTCCTCCCTGAGGATTCCCGGCAAGCTTACCGAGTTATTCTTTTAAGTCATTCTTTTGATAGCTGCATCATATTTTAGGGCATGTATAGAACACAGTTTACTTAGTGATTCCCTATTGATGAACTTGGGTTGTTTCCAGTTTTTATCTTGCCCAAACAAAATTGAAATAATGATCTTCGTATATTTATTCTTATGTAATAATGCTTTTACTTCATAGGGGACATATGCCTAGCAGTGCTGAGTATGTGATTTGTATTAGACGTTACTAGATATTGCCAAACTGTATTCCAAAGGGCTATAGAGTCTCAAAATCCCATCAGCAGCCCCTGAGAGTGCCCTGTCCACATCCTCTCCAGCAGGGAGTGATGTCACTCTTTTACATTTTCACCCAGCCAGCGACATTGGTATGCAAATGACAGATTTCTGTTTTTATGGAAATCTCATGCAATGAAGATGAAATTTTGGTGTCTAGATCGTGGCAGGAGATTGCAAACATGTGAATCAACCTTCTTCTCTTAAACACACAGACACAGCAAAATGTCTTAAGTTAGTTTGGACACTAAAAGCAGCGTAGGGAAGAGGGTGGGGAAATTTCGAGTTAACATCAGCAGGGTCTGTCCAGGCTCAACTACAGGACAGCTGTCCATTGAAAGGCCCTGTACGTCACAATGGTCAGGAATAGTTTACAAAGCAAACATCCCACCCCCACCTCACCTGCCACACACAGGGCACACTCGCTCTGAAATGACACAGAAAAAATCCCAATAGGATCATTCCCTCTTCCGCTGATAAGCCCCTATGTGCTGCATAGGATGGCAGATTCCGGACAGGAGAAGATGTGAAGAACCGTTAGAGCAAGAACTGGCTCCCATGAGGCCCGGCGAGCCTTTCTTCTCAGCTCCTTCGAACCCCACACTGCAAGATGGGCCACAAGAGACGGGATTCTGAGTTTCTGGGGAGGTGGGCTTCGAGCAGGGGCCAAGAAAGGACTTCCACAAAGGCCTGCTTGTCTCGTGGAAGTCACCTTTCCTCCCCATTCCCAAAACAAAGCATCAGCATTGATGTAGAGAAGAGGATGAGAAAGGAGGAAGGGACGACTCAAGCTCCGGCTTCTCTCCCCGCCCGGAGGCTCGGTGCTCTGCAGCCGGTCCACTCTCTCGTGCTGGACGAGCCTCCTGTTGCTCTTTGCTCCCCACGCCCCCGAGCTCGGCTGAGGCCTGGAGTGGGGTGAGGGTGAGGAACGGGAGTCAGGGCCTCCCCTCTGCCTGGCCTGCTCCCACCCAGCCAACAGGTCTAGCCAAGCAGCGAGTCTGTGGCCACAGGCTGCTGACGGGGTGCCGGGGAGGGGTGTGTTGGGGAAGATGGGCCTCCGCCTCTCTGCTAACACTTCAAATCTTCTCCTCTTAGCTTTGCACCCAGCCACAGAGACCTCTACAAAATCTACTGTGAGAGGCTGCAAACTCTTCCATCAGTGGAGCACAACTTTGTATGAAGGGGCAATGCATGCCTTCTGCCTGTGCTAACGCCGTTGGGGTATTGACCTGTTCACTTGTTTATCCTCTGTCCAGGGCTGGCACTAGGGTGGGGCGAGTGAGGCACTGAGGGTACTCGTTCTTGGAGTCACACAAGTGCCAGCCTGTGTCTGTGTCCCCTAAGATGACGTAAGGCCATGGAGTTCGGGACAGTGTCTGTCTGTGCTGAATGCATGTTAGTGCCAAGGACACATTAGGTGCTAAATTAATGTCTGATTTGTTGAGCTGTGTTCTCCAAGGTTCTTGTCAACCGTACTTGGCAGAGTAAACATTCAGAAGTGTGGATAAGTCGAGTCCTCACAGCCTTGAGGAGCCCAGAAAGGCTGGGCTGGGGAGCAGCAGGACAGGCGGTGAGAGGGGCGCTGAGGGAAGGCAGTGCTCCAGCTCACTAGCACACTAGCACGGGAGCAGCCTGCTCGTGGGAGCCCGAGGACCTCCTAGATGAGCCTTCTCGCCTCGTTCATTTATTCATTTAGACTCTGGCTTGGGAATGCTGACCGTTTATGCAGGTGGCAGGGCAGGGCCAGAGGGCTCCTGTAGGCCTTGGTACCCCCAGGAGATGAGGGATTGGCTAGAAAGGAGGTAAGCAGTCAGTGCCATGAGCAAGACACGAGCCCTGGAGGGTTGGGCTGTCTGTCCTGGCCACCCCTAGTCCTGCACAGGGCCAGCCGGGCACACAGAAGGTGCCCCAAATAAATATACTTGAACTGGCTGCAAGAAGCCTAAGGAAGAGGCACAAACTGCAGAGAGAGGGGCAGGGTGATTAGTTCACTCGTAAGTGAGGGACAGGACGCGAGATGGTCTGCAACTAAAAATATATGAAAAGAAATGTAGGCAGTTTCCGTTCAAATTTAGAAGCCTAAGCTAAGCTCTAGGGTGGGTACTCAAGCGGAAAAGGAGTAAATGAATGGAAAGAACCACGATCCCGATAGTCAATGACACCGCGCGGGAGCAGAAGTGCCTTTTTCACACTTGTGCTTTAGCTTGATAAGAATCACACATGTCATGCCTTTCTCTGTGAATCCCAGACCGATGTGGTGTTGGGGAATATAGCTTCCTCCTGTTTGAGTCGACACATTGTTATGTGCCCTGGAGGACTCCAGGAACCAGTGACTCATGGCCACCGAGGAGTGTCAGTGACGCATCTGAGGAGGTTTCCCAAGAAGTGACAGAGGAAATCTCTTTGGTCCTCCACAGTTGGAAAGGCCTCTGAAGACAGGGCTCTTTCTCTCTTTCCCTTTGACTGAGTGGTAGATTCGGATCAGCGTCTCAGCCCACATGGGCCGGGGATCACTTTCTGAAAACAAGTTGCCCACTTCCTACAGGTAGAGACACAAGCTGCTGGCGGGGGTGAGGATGAGTAAGGATGAAAGGAAGCGGGTGGTGGAGGAGCCCCCTTCCTCCTTTGAACTCAGCCCTGCTGGGCGCCACACCTGCAGGCTGGTGGCCAGAATTCTCCACCCTTGCTTCCCGCAGAGAGGAAGGGAGGGGAGGAAACAGCACTGCTCCCAGACCCTCCTGTCTATGGTCATTGTAGGCCCACAGCAAGACTGAGAGGGAGATACTACGGTGCGCCCATTTCTCAGGAGAGAACTGACGCTCACAGAGTTATGTAGCTTGCCGTAGTAGAATCATAGTAGAATTAGGCCCTGCTGTCTGGCTGCCTCAGCATGTGTCACAATGATTTCCATTGTACAGATTTTTTTATCGTAATTTATGACCAAATCTCTCATTGATGGATATTTAAGCTGATTCCAATATTTTATTATTACAATGACCAGAGCCTCTTTTAAAAGAGGCTGTTTCTTTTTTTCCCAAACTTTTAATTGTTTTTTCCCCCCTAATTACAAAAACATTACATGATTATTGTAAAAATTCACACAACACAAAAATGTACAATACAGAAATGGAAATTCCCCAGAGTAACTGCCATTAACAGCTTGGAGTATATCCTTCCAGACCTTTTCCTATGCATATATAGACAAATATGTCTAAAGGCCTTGATATATTATTAGAGAAAAAAATAAAATTTGCAGAATAATAAGATTCAATTTTCTATAGTCTATATCTTATACATTATATATTTTATAAGATTTCAACTTTATGTTTAAAAAAATGCAGGCAGAAAAAGTCTGGAAGCACAAGAGACTTTCAAATACTAATTTTACACATTTCTGCAATGTTCTGTACTTGGATTTTTAAAATATCTCTTTATTGAAGTATAATCTGTATCTATTTCCATATTTATATATGAAAGTTGACATTTCATGAGTATACAGCTCAATGACTTTTCACAAACTGAATACACCCATGTAACCAGCTCCCAGATGGAGAAGCAGAACCTGATGACCCCCGTACCTCATGCTCCCTCTAACCATCACCCCGCACCAAGGGTGACCATATCCTGACTACTAACATGTATTTGTTTTGCCTGTTTTTATCTGTGCTTGAATTTTAACAATGACCATGTATTGCCTTTAAAATGAGAATAACCAACACAGATGTTAAAATATATGCAGACGTGGTGGCCATCATTTGATGCCAGCATATACAGAGCTAGCTCATTCCTTAACAGCTGCATGCAGTCTCTTCTATCGCAATTGACCTAACTGGCTCCTTCTGATGGACATTTGGATTGTTTCCAATTTTTGGCTAATAAACAGCACTACAAGGAACAATTTCATTCATATTTCTTTGTGCATGTCACTTTGAGACGTGTTTCTTTAGGATAAATGCCTACAAGTGGAATTGTTGGGCAATAGACAGCTAGATTAAAAACAATTTTTGTGTGTGCATATTCTGCAATAATGGCCCTCCAGAAAGTAGCAAATGCTCAGTTCCTTCTTTAAAACCAAAGTCAGGTGCTGGGTGCAGACCTCCTCACCGCAGCCCTCGCCGCCAACAGCCAAGCTGGCTCCAGCTCCCTGGGCAGACAAGCCAAGCCTGCCTCGCTGGGCAGGTGCCTGTGCACAGAAAACAGACCGAGGAGCACACACACCCCCCCGGGGCCCCTCAACCTCACCCGGTGTGAACTTGCAAACAACTAAACACAATTGCAAAGATAGCAGCAGAAAGATGCTGTTAAATAGTATAGCCTGTAGTGGGATGAGGGGCTCTGAGGCCTGTTCTGACACCCGCTGCGGACTGGGTGTGGGCTTCAGGGAGGGCAGGCTGCTCAGCCGGGCCTTAGTCTCTCATCATGAAATGGGACATCTCGAAGCAAGGAGCCTGCCTTAAAAGTGATCCTTGGAGGAGTCTGGTCCATGCTACCTTGGCCCTTTCTCCCAGCCCCCAGCCTTGGGAGGCAGTGGGTCCTGTTGTCCCAACAGCTGATGGGCAGAAAGCATTTGCTTCTCTTGAGCACCTCCCGAATCTAGGCCCTCCTAACTGCCACCCACCACACCAGTGCTGCTGCGCCCTTCGACTCCACAGGCGGCATCTCAGATGCCCGGAGACAGTCACACTGCCCCTTCTTCACATTCTGTGGCTGCCAGAGGCTTCTAAACAAGCCTAGTTTGCCATTGCCTTTCTTAAATTGCACCCCTCCACCCTGGGCTGGCCAGGAAAAGCAGGTGGGACTCTCTTCTCCTATGACCTGGCCATTAGGCTTCTGCTAATCCAGCCTAAGGTTGCATCCTTTTTTGCCTCAATAGCCCTTACGTTGCTAAAGCCCAGAGTGGGGAGCTGCGATACGATCTAGGGACTTTTGCCATCTCGACTCCCCTCTCCAGCTCAGCGTTTTCTCCATGCATTTTCCTTCTCTGACTGTCAAAACTGAGAGACAGTAAAAAAATTAATGGACACGTGACAGAGACCCTGATGCCTTTCACCTTCTCTTTGGTGCACGGTCACCAGCCTTGTGGCCTCCTGGGAGTGGGCCAGAGAGGGTCGGCCCCTGAGACACCTCTTGCCTGGTTCTGGGTGTGCTGGCCTTCTCTCCAGGCCTTCTCTAAACCTGTGACATGAACAAATGTTGTGGGGGCAAATGAGGAGCTTGGATGCAAAATGAGGACATGCACATTTTATCCTTGTTATTTCTTTTCAACTGAGCATCAACACCTTTGCCCTACAGATGGAGTTTTGTGCTTTTACATCACAGGAGCCATATGCCTCTTTCACTCAGGACTTTATTTTTACAACCAACACATTTTTATGAAAAGAACAGAAAACAAGAGAAGAAACACACAAGTCATGGGAGTGTAGAAGTGAACGCCGAGGAACTTCCTCATGGGAGATAAAAGTGACCTCCTGCTC
Source organism: Diceros bicornis minor (assembly GCF_020826845.1). Taxonomy (NCBI): domain Eukaryota; kingdom Metazoa; phylum Chordata; class Mammalia; order Perissodactyla; family Rhinocerotidae; genus Diceros; species Diceros bicornis. The sequence continues at coordinate 3,226,458 of NC_080751.1, read as the reverse complement.
CCAAAACCACAAGTTTCCAGCCCCAAAGGAGGTCCTCAGAAACTGAAACGACCGTAGGAGCCAGGTCAGCCCCTCCTTGGATGCCTCACTTCCAATCTGAGTCTGCTCTGTGGTGCTCTCTGTGAGGATGGTCAGGCCAGCCTGTGAAGACCAGAGGGGAGCCATCCCAGCACCACCCCATGAGAGACTCAGGTCTCAGCGTCACTGCCCTGCCCAGGCAAAGCAACTTGCAAGAGGGTGGCTTGACAGCCAACACCAACGGTCCTAGCCTAGCCCAGGGTGAGTACAGGAGCCGGAAGTGGTGTCCTGGGCAGCATTTCGTACTCAGTCCTCCAGTACATCTTGTGAGTTGCAGAAAGTGCTCTGGGGTTCTGAAGCTTCTTTCTAAGATTCCCCATGACCACCTAACAAGTTGCTCCCGTGCGTGAGGCCCACAGAAAGACCATGCAGCAGTTAAAGCAAGCAGTTTCAGCAGGTCGGTGAAATTTCCATGGTTCAGTGTGTCCCTTCTCCCTCGTTATTCCTGATCTCCCTCGTTACTGACTGATGTATTTTTGCAGCAGGACACCAAAAGTGTGTTCTCTGCTCACTTGTAAAACCTGAAAACAACAGCAAGTTGTGAAACCACTTATTTTCAGGCAAATGATATTGAACTTCCTGTAACAGGGACAAATGGCACATGAGGATGCAGCGCTCCCCTCCCAGTAAGTAGCCTGGGGTCAAGAGTTTTCTGTCACTATGTTTTTAAGACTCATCTTAGTCATTAAAAAAAATTAAAAAGCTCAAAAAACGCAGGCCTAAGAACTTGAGCTTTGAATAGTGTTACTTCCTGCAGTACCCTCTAAGATAAGCTGTTCACAAACGCACGCCAAGGGGCCAGAAGGTGGCCTGAGGATGGGGTGACTTTCTGAGGACAGTTAGAGGCTGGGGAGTGTCTGCCCCAAATCGCGACTTGAGTTCAGAACAGCTGATCTGTGAGGCTCAACGATTATTTCACGCACACCTGGATCATGACAGCAAAATCAGAGGTGGTTTTCAAACACTTTTTTAAGCCACAAACCCTTTTGTTCAACGACATCTTACTAGTAAGTGTAACTACAGGCAAGAAATGAGAGCAGAACTGTTCAAAATGAAGAGAGCGAGGGGGCTAGAGCCCACCTATGGCCACCCCAGCCTTTTCCCCACCTGAGCTGATCCTCAGAACCCCTGGAGTTGCCAAAGCATCAAGTCCTGCATCTAGCTCCTCCAAAACTGGCATCAAATCACTGGGGAACAAGTTAAAATGAAGCATGGAGTGGGGGGCAGAATCACCGGGGAACAAGTTAAAATGAGGGGGACTCATTCCCCATAAAAGGTCACTGTGGGGAAGATGTTGAACAGAACATTCTGGAGGTCTAGGCTTAGACAAATATACTCAAGTTACTGTCTCTTAAGTAGGGGGTAGTTTCTAAATCCAGCACATAAGATGAAAATTGCACACAATCAAAATTATCATTGAAAATTGCCCATAAAATACTGCAGGTAGGTTTAAGCAACTATACACACAAATATAATGTATAAATAATGTAGACATATAGAGAGTTTATATGGAAATTATAATTTTAGAATATTTAAAAATATATTTTGTTTCTTGGTTGTTGGGCTCATAGAGATGACTCTCATAAGTGACAAGAGTGTGTGGTTCAACTCCATGGGACCAGGGGCCGAGCACGTTATGGGTATTACCCCAGTAAGTCCTCACAATAGCCATGAGGTTGTACTGTTATCTCATTTTGCAGATGAGGCATCAGAGGCTCAGAGAGGTGAAGTGACTCGCCTTCAGTCACATGGTTGGTGAGTGGCAGACAGGATTCAAACCCAGATCTGCCTTACGCCGAGACAGAGCTCTTAAGCACAAAGCCCTGTTGCATCTAGAAGCAGGGGCTTTCTTTTTTTCCAAACACCTCTATATGGAGGGGATTCTAATTAACGAGCTAGGTAGATGTGAAACAGTCTCTATTTTGAGGACAAAAAAGCATTTCAAGAACACTGCCTGTGGCCCAGCTGGGGTCTGGACACCCTAAAGGCTGGGAGCAGCCAGGAGCCTTTAGCCTCTCACAGCCTCATGGATTCTGCTGGTGCTTACACAGCTCAGGGGGCCTAGAAAGCGAGTGCTTTTTAGCCCCTGTGTCTGTGTGACTCAGCTGGTCAGTTTGCCAACTCCAGGGACCTAGGTGGGGTCAAGCTTGACACCCAACACTGGGTGTTGGATTCCACTGCTGGTGGAAGACACCGGCCTTGGGGTGAACTGACTTGTCTTCGAATCCAATTCTGCTCTTTACTGTTCCAAACACGTTGAGCAAGTCTTTCAGTCGACTGGTCTGTAAAAATAACCCTCCTATGTCACACAAGACCAGGTTGAATGAAATAGTGGGTAGGAAAGAGGTTGGGATACCCTACCACATCCTATGCATGCAAGAGTGGATTGTTATCATCAAGAGAGCTAAGAGCTAAATCTTCCCATACTTGAAATACACATAAACGACTAATTGGTTTGGTGTTTTTTTTGCTTAGGTGATCTCTTTTCCTGAACTCTATCACCCCATCTCTTTATACGGTCTATGAATTTTGGAGGTGGCCTCTGGCTTTGGCTCCTTGCAGTGGAGGCAGTGAGCAACAGCAGGGGCTGAGGAAGCCAGGACCACACCCAGGGCCGCTGCACAGGCACTTACTGTTTGACGAGGCGAAGCCGGGCTCTCCTCTGCAGGCCTGGAAGAAGAAAACAAGACCACCAGTTGGCTGGGCTGTGGGCCACTGACACCAAGCCCCAGAGAGTGAGGAGGGTGACCGGAGGGGCAGCTAGCACCTCAGGCCACTTCCCTGCCAGGCTCCGCTCCAGCTTCACATGGTTCAACTCCCTTCACGCTCACAGCAAACTTGTGAGTTGGATACTACTCTTATTATCTCCATTTTTTTATATGGGGAAACTGAGGCACAGAGTGAGTGCGTTACTGAGTAACTTGCCCAAAGGCATGCAGCTAGTAAGTGGTAAAGACGGAATTCAGGCTCAGTTAATCTACTCCAGTCTGCGTGTCCTTAAACATGCTATCTTGCCCTTCACAGCAGGTCAGGAATGAGCGGTCACACAGACAAGTGGTCTTAAACTAGAACATGTGTATTTGGGGGATATGCAAGGTTCCCCATTGGGATGTAGGGAGGAAATATGAGCATGTGTATTTACATGTTTATCCCATCCTTTATCAATTTTTATTTTTGAAGCACATGTAATAACATACATAATATATTAAACAAATAAATATAGCTAATTACATTAGTTTTGTAATTTTTAAGTTTTTTACAGATGAGGTCCTTGATCAAAAAAGTTTGCCGATCACTGAACTTTAATGGGCTTCTTAGAATGGGGGAAATAGATCCTTTTGTGGGTGGCAATTGTATGCAAAAATGTGTGCATGATGCATTTTTCTGGGGAGAGGGTCCATAATTGTTATCATATGTTCAAAGCGGTCTGCAACCTATAAAAGAGCCACCGATCTAGGCCATGCCCGTGCCGGCCACCCCCTCCTATTTTACAGAAGCCCAGGGAGGGTAAGTGACTCACTCAAGGTGGCACAGGTGAGCAGAGAGCCCACGGCAGAGCCTGGGGCTCTGGAGTCTTGGGCAGCCATGAGGGCCTCCCCTGCAGCTCCCCTAGGGGCCCGTAGAAGGAGAGGATCCTCCCTGCAGAGTGGCTGGGAGCGGCAGCCATCTCTGAGTTTCCCTGCAGCCTCACAGAAGAGGAGGATTTCTAGTTTCCGTGAAGATAACCCAAACCCCACCACAATCTCTTCTGTGCACTGCTTCTATCCCAGCTGCTCATGGGAGTCCCACTTACTGAGCACATACATGCCGGGCACTTTGGGGAGGACTTTACAAAGCAGCCCTGGGAGGTAGGTAATACGGTTACCCCTGGGTGAGGCAGCTGAGGCTCAGAGGGGCCAGGGCAGGTGCCCACGGTACTAGATCAGGGAGCAGCAGAGCTGGACTCAAAGCCAGATCAGACTCCAGAGACAGGCTGGTTTCTGACCCCTGCAGCATGGCCTTGGGCCAAGAATCATCTCTGGAACTACCACGGGCTCTGAGGGGTGAGGTGGGGGCAAACTTTCACCAGGCTGCCATCTTCTCTGCTCCTCTAGAGAAGGAAGGACCCTCAGAGATACCTCCAACAGCAAAACGGGTCGCATGATGGCCCAAGAAGGCAAAACTTACAGTGTGTATGGATGGCCACACCCAAGGACATCAGCAAAACCAGGACACCAGCCGCCAGCAGGCCGAGGGTGATGGGGCCGCATGACAGGCCTGGAAAAGGCACACATATCGACATTTGAGACATGCAGATAAAAACAAAGGGAAAAATCAACTGGAAGCCCCACCTCCCAGAGAATACCATGGTTTGCATATTTCCTTCTAGTTTTTTTCCTAGACACTTGAGATAATTTTATATACAAAATTTCATATCCGACATCCAAATTTTAAAAAAATTAATTAAACTCAGGAGCTATTTCTGTTCAGAGGAGATAGACAATTTTCTTGCCTGGTAATGGGATTTTTACTATTTATTTTTAAAACTTTTATTTGAATTTCACAAGAACTAGCTGAATATATTTTCATTGTAAAAGATTCAAGAATATGGTTAGAGTGCACCTTGGCATCCTCGCTCCTTCACAGAAGTAACTGCCATTGTTAACTTGGTATCTTTCTCTTTGCATTTACACACAGGTATTTTACATGGACTCATACAGTTTTTTGTTTTTAGAAAAAATACAGTGGCTTATGCTGTACAAATTGTTCTGCAGCTGTGTTTTTCCTTCGCTTAAACATTCCAGCACATTTTTTTTTTTTTTCTACCAGAGTAACATCTGAAGTAGGGATGTACCATGGATTATTTAGCCATCAACGGACATTTTGTTTGTTTCCTTTGTTTTACATATAACTCGGCAGAGAACATCCTGGTATATTTCTCCTTATGCAAGAGTCTGCCTGAAGCCAATATCGAAAAAGGAAATTACTAAACCATAGACTATGTCCATTTAAAATTGTAATAGATACTGTCAAATGCCTTCCAAGAAGGCAGCACTGATTTCCATTCCTCACCACCAATCATGCACCCTGCCGACCCTTGATATTATCAGAGATTTTAGATTTTGCCAGTCCAGTGCGTGAAAAATGATATTTCACTTCAATTCCCTGATAACCTGTCAGCTTCAGCCTAATTTTCATATATTGGCCACTTGGGTGATTTTTCTTTCATGAGTTGCCTGTTTGTTCCTTTGCCCATTTTGTGTGCTATCTAAACAGCAGAGTTTACATTATTAATGCCCCAAATCCTTCTCTGACACCCTTCGTGCCCCTGTGGCTGGTTCCTGTGAGTAGCTGAGGGGCAGACCTAGGACCCCTGGGTGAAAAGAGCAAGGCTGATGATTTGGGCTCAAGGTTAAAAAAATTAGAAAGAGTTTTGGATGTCTGGGAAGGGAGAGAATATTTACCGAATACCTATTATTGCCAAATACAGAACTAACTGCAAACTTCCATCTCGTGAGGAAGGAAGTTATTACTATCATTTTTCTCTCTCATTTTACATTTCAGAAAAACCAACATTCAAAGAGTTAAATTACATGCCCAGCATCCTCCAGCTTCTGAAAGGCAGGGCCGCTCCCACCATGACAGCTTGAGGGCATGAGAGGTAGCGGAGGGGATGGAGGGGCTGCTCCACAGGAAGGAGCCGGCCACCGCCAAGGCTGGATGGTGTGATGTGGAGAGGAGATTCCTGAACTGAGTAGAAGGCTGGGTGAGGCCCTGGAAAGTCCTTCCCACCTCTGAGATGCAAGAGTTTCTATCTGCCTCCCTCTCATCTCCTCCACGTTCTTCCACCCTGAATGAACCTTGAAAACACGATGCGAAGTGAAAGAAGCAGACATGAAAGACCACATATTATATGATTCCATTTATAAGAAATGTCCAGAAGAGGCAAATCTATAGATACGGAAAGCAGATAAGTGGTTGCCAGGGGCCAGGGTGGGGATGGAGACTAGCTGTACACATGCACAAGGGAGCCTGTTGGGGTGATGGAAATGTTCTAAAACGAGATCGTGGTGATGGTTGTATAACTTGGGGAATCTACTAAAAATCATTGAGTTGTATGCTTAAAATGGGCGAATTTTGTGATGTGCAAATTCTACCTCGATGGTGGAGGTGGGCACAGGCTGAAGGCCCCTTCCTTCTGGTGGCGAGGCAGGTCAGGGGAGGCTTCCTGAGGAGTGGTCATAACTGGAGGCCCGAGACACAGCTACAGGTCCACGGCGAAGCACGATCACCTGCCCAAAATGTGACTCCAGGAAAAGCTGCTGCTTCTAATAAAGGCGGCGAAAAGCCTGCATGGGCAGGGAGCCAGCGGCCAAAGCCACACCAGTGACACCCGGCCCGGTCTTCCTCACCTTGCTTGGGTCTCAGGATGTCCTGAGGTCTGGATCTCACCACACTGCTCCTGAGACAGTGGGTTAGAAATTGTCCCCCAGCACCTCTCAGTGTCGTCTCAAGGGACAGCCATAAGCCTTAGGGAGCAGGCCCCTCGATGGCAGCCCTATGCGTTTCATTCACGATTACAAGCTTTGAGCTCTGTCTGGGTGCCCCATCGAGCTGAGTGCCTTGTATATAGTATCGCATTTAATTCTGTCTTCCCTTTAGCCAGGTAAACATCCTCATTTTACAGATGAAGAAACTGAGGTTCAGAGAGGCTGAATCACTTGCCCAAGTCACACACTATAGGCAGTGGTAGACCGGGATTCACACTGAGGTCTGGCTGACTTACCACTAGGCTATACTGCCTCATGGCCCCCACCCCTCAGCGCAGCCTCCATCTAGCCCCCTCTGGTCACCTTAACACACATCCTGGTTATTCTTAATAACCTACTAATGTTGGATTTGCATTTTACGTTGGGATTTTACTAAGGGTTGATATCAGAAATGATGCAAGAAATTCAAAGACCTTTTTTCCCATCATTTATAAAAGTGTTACTGAATTCACTATCATTCAGTGGTCCTGACATCAGGATGAACAGAGCAGATTTCTTCTAGAATTTAGTGCCGGAATGAAGGCTTTGATGCCTGGGATTGTTTCTTTATATCAATGTGACGGGGGGTGTTGGTGGTGCCATGTAACCTGGAGTATCCCCTTTGCTTCAGCTGGGTTTGCTTGCTCCTCCGGTGCCACAGCACAGACTCAGTTTTTGTGTTTTCATCTTAATGGCTCTACAGTCATGCGTCGCTCAACAACGGGGATACATTCTGAGAAATGCATCATTAGGCCCTTTCACCATTGTGCGAACATCATAGAGTGTACTTCCACAAACCTAGTGGTATAGCCTACTACACACTTAGGCTGTATGGTACTAATCTTATGGGACCACTGTTGCATATGCGATCCGCTGTTGACTGAAACGTTGTTATATGTTGCATGACTGCATCGTATTTGCCTTTTGTGTCCTTTTTCTGTTGTACCCTGCCTGAAATCCTTTAGCCGAAGTCGTGGGGCATAAATATTTTATAAAATGAGGTCATTCTGTTCTCCACCTTTATGATCCCCAACATTTTGCCCTCCTGGACATGGGTTCTGATTTTCTTTTTACTGTGACCTCATGTGACAGCTTCCCTCTCCCATCCCCTAGATCCTGTTAGATGCCTCTCCCCAGACTCTTTCTGGGACTTTCTATATTTTTTAAGACAAAGCAACCCAGCAGCATGAGGCAGCTTTGATGTGGCGGCTTGTGGTTTGTTCTATGGGAAGGAGCAGGTGGCACTTTCTGTTTGTCACCAGTAACTTTTAGGGGACAGAGGTCAGTATTTTTCCAGAAGCACATTTGACTGATGGCTTAAAGGAAAGTGTGTGTGTGTGCGCGCGCGCGCGTGTGTGTGTGTACTCCAGTTGTGGTGGCTGGTGCTTATAGCACAGAGGCGAGTTTGTTCACTCATTAACAAACATATATGAAGCACATACTGTGTGTTAGGTCCTCTGTTAGGGATCAAAACTGGGAAAGCCTAAAGTGCTGCTCCTTTGGGTTGGGTTTTTTGTTTATTTGTTTGTCAATAGCTTTATTCAGATATAATCTACATACCATAAAGTTGACCTGTTTAAAGTGCATAATTTAATGGGTTTTAGTATATTCACAGAGTTGTACAACCATCACTACAATCTAATTCTAGAACATTTTCATCCCCCCGAAAAGAAATCCTGTACCATTAGCAGTCACTCTCCATTCCTTCCCCACTCGCAGCCTTAGGCAACCACTAATCTACTTTCTGTGTCTATGAATGTCAAATTATGGACATTTCATATCAATAGGATCATATAATACAGTAGCCCCCTTATCCGCAGTTTTGCTTTCTGTGGTTTCAGTTACTCACGGTCAACTGCAGTCTGAAAATATTAAATGGAAAATTCCAGAAATAAACAATTCATAAGTTTTGAATTGCACGCTGTTCTGAGTAGTGTGATAAAATCTTGCACCTTCCCACTTTGTCCCACCCTTTGTCCAGCAAATCCATGCTGTATATGCTACCCTGCTCGCTCATTTGTCACTTAGTAGATCAGTTATCAGATCGACTGCTGTGGTATCACAGTGCTTGTGTTCAAGAAATCCTTATTTTACTTAATAATGGCCCCAAAGCACAAGAGCAGTGATGCTAGCAATTCAGACATGCCAAAGAGAAATTATTGTTCTTCGTCTCTTACTGTGCCTAATTTATAAATTAAACTTTATCATAGGTATGTATGCATAGGAAAAAACAAAGTGTATATAAGTTTTGGTACTATCCGTGGTTTCAGGCATCCACTGGGGGTCATGGAACGTATCCCCCTCACATAAGGGGGGACTACTGTATATGGTCTTTTGTGACTAGCTTCTTCTACTGCATAATATTTTTTGTGTGTGTGTGTGAGGAAGATCAGCCCTGAGCTAACATCTGTGCTAATCCTTCTCTTTTTGCTGAGGAAGACCAGCTCTGAGCTAACATGTATTGCCAATCCTCCTCTTTGTTTTATTCCCCCAAAGCCCCAGTAGATAGTTGTATGTCATAGCTGCACATCCTTCTAGTTGCTGTATGTGGGATGCGGCCTCAGCCTGGCCAGAGAAGCGGTGCGTCGGTGCGCGCCTGGGATCTGAACCCGGGCAGCCAGCAGTGGAGCATGCGCACTTAACCGCTAAGCCATGGGGCCGGCCCACTGCATAATATTTTCAAGATCCATCCACGCTGTAGCACGTGTCAGTACTTCATTCTTGATCATGGCCAAATAATATTCAATTGTATGGATATTCCATATTTTGTTAAGTCATTCATCAGTTGGTGGACATTTGAGTTGTTTTTACTTTTTGGCTGTTATGAATAATGCTGCTAGGAGCATTTGTGAGCAAGTTTTGGGTGGACGTATCCTTCATTAAATTTTGTCCTGTGGCGATTTGCGAGTGTGTCCCCCACTAGACTGCGAGCTGCTGAGGACAGCACTGCTGTCATGTTCAGCTTCCCTTCTGACCCCAGCTCAGGGCCAGAGAAACAGGCTAGAGAGTCCAGACTTAGGAAGGGCTTATGGAAGGAAGGAAGGAGGGGAGTGAGTGGGACTGTCTGCTGCGCTTCTGAGAGTCCAGGGGGAGGAGAGAACTCACCCTTCTGGGTCACCGGGTTTGGCTGCCGGCACACTTTAGGCTTCTTGGGGGTGGGCTTCTTGGTGGGCGGTGCAGTGGTGGGAAAGACGTCAACTGTGGAAAGCAAGTAAGACACATATCTTAGCCAGGTACACAGCAGGTCGACTCAGAGACAAAGCGTAAAGCCGCCGTCTTACCTCCAGGCACTAAGGTCCTACGACTGCTCCCTAGGCTGCTGTGGGGCTTGACGGCCACAGAGCAAAGAATTTGTGATCTGCCTCCCCAACTCTCAGACCTGTCTGAGGACCCAGGGATGGGGTCAGCTTGGCGTCCCGGAGAGAGAGGGGCTCTGGAGCCACACAGATCTGAACAGAGCCCCAGCACCCCTGATTAACCACTGTGTGACTTGGGGCAAGTCCTGTCACTTCTCTGTGTCTCAGTTTTCCCATCTGCTGAAATACAGATGGCTCCCATCTCCATCTTGGGGTTGTTGTGAGAATTAAAGAGGACGGTGTGCCCAACAAAGCATGCAGTAGACATGCCTCCACCTGGCTGAAGACCTTGCGGTAAATAAAGCTGGAGTCCCCAAGCCCTTGGCATGACCAGCCTCTCAGCCCACCTGCCTATCTCTAAGTGAGGAGAGGAAGCCCGTAGAAAGGAGGTGGGTGCCCTTTTCTGTATGTACAATATCATGCAGGCTGCATATTTTAGGACTTATTTTCCTTCTCAGGTGTCTTTAAAAATCATATACAACCAGAGGTAGAGAGACCTTTAGTCTGGTCTCAACCTTTAGTTTCAAAGTTGAATGCCAGCAATGTGAGGGGCTGTCCCCAAGGCCCCACAGTGGAAAGGGCTCCCCACAGTCAGGAGCCCCCTCCTGACTCCTGGGTAGGTCACTCCTCTCTTTCATTCTTATCCAGTGTCACATGCTGCAGTGCTGGAATAGGGCAGTAGGACAAGCATACAGAGCAGAAGGCGACTCTGAGGCTCTGAGGTGCTGAGGAACCAGGTGCCACTGAATCCAGCTCTTGCCTCTGCGGGTCAAGGAAAGACTTTTCACTGAAATGATTTTCTGCAAAATGGGAGAGGGAATAGGATGGCAACATGAACTTAAACTCCAGGTCAGCAGACAGGGAGGGGCAGCCAAAAAATTGGTCACTTTGGGGCTGCATCTTCCATATAACAAGTGGACACTTTGGCCCCTCACCACCCTGAGCCTCCTCCGGACAGTGACAACACGCTCTGCTCTGCCTGCTTCATGAGGCTCCTGGGAAGAACCAACTCACGAGAATTCACACCAAGCTCCCACCATGTGCTACTGACAGCGCCAGGCGCCTCAGCTTAAGTTTACTGAACCCAACAGCTTTTCGGACAGGCACTGCGGTCCCCATTTTATCCCCGAGGAAGCCTAGGCTCAGAGAGCTGAAACAACTTGCCCAAAGTTCGAGAGGCAGTAAACAGCAGAGCCAGGATCTGAGCCAAAAGACTCTGATTCTAGGCTCTCACGACACCATGCTGCCTCAGGGGCAGGTGTTTTTTCACAGAAAGTTAAGCACATCAGGTCAACCCAAGGCCCTTGGTCATCAGTGCTGAGGGAAACTAGTGTAAAAGGAAAAACAACATTAGCTATAGTGCTCTGAGGGCGTGCAAGGAGCCTGCCCTCTGCTAGCAGTGTCGCAGCATTCTAGTATCTCCTTCAGGCCTCAGGGCCTAGAAGTGTTCACTCCCTCCTCCCTTCACACGAGGAGGCACGGAGGTCTCTCAGCTGGTCAGTGGTGAGCCTGCAAGAGAGCTGGCTCTATGGGACCTCAGGGCCTTGGCTTCTTGCCCAAAGCCTGGTCCCCTTCATTCCTCCTGACCCTCCCCCTGCCTCAAATCTCCCCTTTCTCTCCTCTTTGAAAGGGACGGGTCTTTTGAGCCCATGGTGTGCTTAAAGGGCCTGAGAAAGGCCCTGTCTTTCCCCAAATACTTTCTCTACCATCCAGGCCTCCTCCTTTAAAATGCACTGACCTTCCGGCAGGAGAGTGGGCTCTGGCTCTGGATACCCCGCCCCTGAGAGATGCTATGGTTGCAAGGACACGCCTGGGGAGGGACTGCCCCTCCTGGGGAGCAGGGCAGCATGAGGGGCTTGGAAATATCAGAGCCAGGTGTGAGTGGGTGGTGGTGGAGGTGGGGGGAAGCTTCTGAAAACCAGTTTTTTTATTTCACCATGCACCTTTCTCAGCCCCTGAAATCTCATGAGTGGGAAGATATAGTGCTTATAGAGACAAAAACAATAAACCAAACCAAAACCCCAAACCCAAAAAAGCCCAATTTTCAATAGAGGAATCAGTTGACAGCCCCGGAGGGATGCCTTGGCTTCTTGCCCAGAGCTCTCAGCCCTCAGCCCCCGCCACCTGATTCAAGACCTGGGGCTGGTGAGATGTGACAGGGCATCAGTCTGCTTTTGTCTTCCTAATTGTGCTGCTGTCCCCAGCTGTCCCTGCACCTCCCACGCCGACTGGTCTAATTCCTGGGGGTCCCCTTGTCACTCTCAAGGCCCCTAGCCTGAGAAGAACCCAGGGGAATGGGAAGCGAGACAGTGGGAGGCGGCAGCGGGTTGGCCCCGGTCATGGGCTAACCCGGGAGGGGGCTAAAGGCAGACGTGGGCCTTGGAGAATTTCTGCCCTCACACCCTTGATAGCTTCAGCCTCACTGTCTGACACGGCAGCCACTCGCCACACACGCTACTGGGCACGTGAAACACGGCCAGTCTGACTCGGATGTGCTGTATGTGTAGAATACTCATTACACTTACTATGAAAAGGGAATATAAAATACTTCAGCAATACTTTTTATACCAAATATGTGTTGAAATGATAATATTGTTGATAAATTGGGTTAAGTAAAATACATTATTTAAACTGATTTCACCTCTTTCTTTTTACTTTTTTTAAGGTGGCTATTAGAAAATTTTAAATTACATCTGTGGTTTGCAATGTATTTCTGCTGGACATACTGATTTAACTCACGAGGAGCTGCAGCTTCTAAGGGCTGGAGGGCCCGTGGAGGTCATCAGCAGCCCTGAGACACAGATGAGAACACTGAGGCCCAGACAGGGGAGCGACCAACCCAAAGGCACACAGTGAATTTGCAGCTGGGCTTGTGGTCCCATCTCCAGAAGCCCTGCAACTCCGGGTGTGGGTTCGAGCCACAGGCCCCCATGCAGCATGTGAGGGCACCTGCCTCCACTGCCCTAGAAATGCTCTCGCTGGGTATGTCCAGGCAGTGAGGACCTCTTTCCCCATGTGCACACTCAGAGGGGATTTCTGAGACCACTGTCAGGCCTGCAGACTCAGCCCAATCCAGTTGCAGCCTCAGGTGGACCTGATGTGGCTGAAAGACAGTGCTTCCCTGGCCCCATAAGCAGCAGTGATGCAGTGCTGGCCCAGTGCATAGTGCTTAAGTTCACGTGCTCCACTTTGGTGGCCCAGGGTTCACGGATTCAGATCCCAGGTGCGGACCTACACATTGCTCACCAAGCCATGCTGTGGCGGCATCCCACATACAAAATAGAGGAAGATTGGCACAGATGTTAGCTCAGGGCCAATCTTCCTCACCAAAAAAGAAAATTAAAAAAAAAAAAGAAGCAGTGGTGCTTCTAAGCATTCCATCTACAATGGGAATGATAACCCTCCTAGGGTGGTTGGCAGCATTAAGTGAGATAATTACATTAAACACTTGCATGTGCTTGGCCCTGGGTAAGTCTCAAAATGTATTTTCTGTTACTATTAGCCACAGTGTTATTGCTCACGGCCCCTGTCCCCTCCTGTAGAATGGGGTTTGCTGACAGTGGGGGCAGCCCTGGTGCCTGGCATGCACCTGGCACACAGTAGGTGCTCAATGCTCATTGAGCCAGATTCTTACCCACACTCAGCTCAGTTCCCTTCCCGAAGGTCAGCTCGGGGGTCCCGATGGTCATGCAGAAGTAGATGCCACTGTCTGCAGGCTTCACACGTGCGAGATTGAGAACGTACTTGGATGCATCCTGAAACACAGTCAGCTTCTCCTGCTGCACCTTCTCGCCATACACAGTCTTTTTCGTGGTGTCCCAGAAGGCCAGGAACTCAAGGTGACTGTGTGCGCTTGGGGCCTGGCGCTGTCTCAGCCAGTAGATGCGCACAGTAGTGTGGTAGGTTTTGGCTTCACAAGTCAGTACCGCTGTTTGGTTAGTCTGAACCATTATGGACGCAGGGGCCTGCTGGAGCACCGAGCTGCTGTGGAGAGCTACAAGAAGCAGAAGGAGCGGCGACTTTCAGCGCATTTTCCTGGCCACAGTTGTGGGGCATCAGAGTCCCTGAGTTGAGTATCAAAGGAAAAGCCTAGAAGAACCTGCCCAGCTGCAGGTTCAGGGGGCTGTGTTAAATGCAGCTGGTGGCTCCTGGACTCAGAGCTCGAGCACCCCATCTCCCAGGAGATCATTTGCAAGGCAGTGTTTGCTATGCCTGGCTTTACAGAGGGGACGGGGAGAGAGCGGCCATTTGTTGATGGCATGCTTATCTGCCTGGCTCTTTGCATAAATTATCTCAATCCAGTCTCCAACTTACTTGGGGTTTTTATCCCCATTACACAGATGAGGAAACTGAGGCATGAAGTTATTTGTTCAAAGTCCCACTTATAGCTAGTAAGTGACCTGGGATTCAAACTTAAGCATTCAAAGTCTGAGGTCAAGCCCGGTTGCCTTTCATCTTGGCCAGCTGCCACTCCATGTACAGACCTTCACTAGGCAAGCAGCTGAAGGAGACCCAGCGCAGGCTGGGAGAGGAGCTCAGAACCACAGGCAGAGCACAGGGCCCGTCTGGCCAGTCTAAAAGAGGGCCAGCCACCCTTTCTGGACAGTGCCGATAACCAGCAAGAGGAACTCACTGGCCGCTGATAGGCACAATTACAGCCCATCACTCCCCAACCCAGCAACTGATAAGTCACTGGATCCCCATTCCTGAGTGGAAGGACAGACACCCCAGAAGCAGGGCTGGGAGTTCATTTTAGTCTCAGATGGGAAGCACTGGCAAGTAGGGGCTTGTTTACGGAGAACTAGATCAGAACTCACAGACCTGGCCTTGAACCCAGCCTCTGCCCCGTGCCAGTTGTGGGACCTCAGGCAAGTCGTGGAGCCTGTCTCCTCCCTGTAAAAGGAGGGCGGCCTGGCGCCGTTGTCCTGCCTGCCTCTGGGGATTAGAATGGCCGAGAAAGCTCACTGCAAACTAGAGACCACTATACACAGGTAAATTATCCTCTATGTATCTCCCATCTTGGGGGTTTTTACCACAGCCAATGAAATCTTAAGGAGAAGGATTAGAACAGGTCCTTTACAGCCAAGCCCACGAAGGCGCCAACAAACCAAATCTGACCTGGTGAGCTTTTCATTTTAGCTGTGGGGCAGAGACCCAGGAGCAGCGAGGCATAGAGAGGACACAGACCTGGGTGGGCAGAGGGGGTGTGTGTGTGTGGCATGTATGTGTGTGTGTGTGTGTGTGTGTGCGCGTGTCCCCAAGCAGAGCCTGCTTGCTGAGTTAGGGGCCCATATTCACAATCCTGAGTGTACTTGCGACTCAGGCTTCCTGGCCCCAGAGGGGCCTTCTCTAACACTGATGGGATGAGCTTAAACTTTCTGACTCCACGCACAGACCACTCTGAGCTTCCACTTGCATCAAGAATGAAATGGTACCTGGGGCCCAAGTGGCTGCTGGGCCTTCCCTTTTCTCCCCAAACACCATGCTGCCTTCTCAGTGGAGCAGACGTTCTTCATTGTTCTGGGTCCCTGATCTCTTGGGGCAGATGACGAGAATCGATAATGCCAATATTTACTGAGCTGTGCTGAGCACAGTGCGTGCATTATCTCATTTAATCCTCCCCAAGTCCTGTGGGGGGAGATACTGTTGTACACCCATTTTATACATGAGGAAACAGAGGCTCAGGAAGGCAAAGGACATACCCAAGGTCACACAACCTGTATGCGGTGGGTTCAGATTCCAACCCAGGCCCGGGATGCCAGGACCTGAGCTTTGAGCCACTCCCTGAAGCGAGGAAACCTGTGATCCCCTCCTGGACGGCAGTCAAGTGCTCATGTGCACGCAGTGGGGCCGCAAATACACAGACTCCCAAAGCCCTTCCGAGAAAGCCCAGAAGTGACTCCTTGAGGGGTAACGGGGTCAGAAGGGGCCCGGGCTGCTTGTGTAGTGCCCCCTCCTGCATCTCGGCATGAAGACTTCCTGGCTGACACACCCTGGTCTCTCTCGGGCCCACTTGCTTTTCAGCCCCTGGAGACCGAACACCGCGCTGTGGCTGAGCCCCTCCTATGTGCCGGACACAGAGCCAGTCCCGGCCACACATGTGGTCTCATTTGATTTGTTTGATCCTCTCAGTAACCCAGTGATTCCATTCTCAGAGGGACCTGCTGGTTCTAAAATGATCGGCATAACTTTAGTCGCTTTGAGTGGCCTGGACTAGCTTCTGCTTCAAATGTTGTTGAGCTCCCTGCGTCAGAGCCTGGGCTGGCAGGCCTTGTCACCCCCTGGCAGGATGACTGGCTTTGCGGTTTTGGGGCAAGAGAGTAATCAGCCACAGGTTACTGGGCAGTTGGGGTGTGGAGGGCTTCTTCCAAGAGGCAGTCTGGCTGGGCTTAGCCCCAGGGACAGTCTAGATTCCCCTGCCTTCCAACTCCAGCACCGCTTGTTCCTAGAGCCACACTGCACACACACCCAGCCTCAGGGAACACTGGGGAAACAGGGGACCCACCGGAGTTCTCTGCCATACCTGTCTGAGAACTGGCAATAGCCTGGTGTTTGGCCAGTTGTACTACAAATACTTCCCCGGAAGTAATAAAAATGTGTGTACAGAACCCTGGGCCCAGTGTGGGGCACCAGAGCCAGAACTGGGCCCCTGGCACCTTCCTGGGGGCACATCCTTGAGGGGACCCTGGACAAGCACATTTTTCCTTCCTCTCTGGACCTCCCTCTTCCTCTTTTCTTCTTTCCTATCTCTTCCCTTCTTCCGTCCTTCCCTCCCCGTCTCTGCTCCCCTCCTCCTCCCTCTCCCTCCCCCTCTCTGCCTCCCCTCCTGCTAGGTCCAGGTTTTTGGGCAAAGGTGGCCTCCGTCCTGGGGCTCGTGAGACCGCTGAGGTAGTGAGCTCCCCAGGAGAAGTGTCCTTTCCACCCTCAGGGGCTGTGCCTGCCGCGCCGCCTCCCGGTGGCCCCGCAGCCCCGGCTCTGGGCTCTGCATCCTACCGGGACAGCCTTTTCTAAACTCCACCGGTCAGGCTCCTCCCGGGGCCAGCGCAGACCTCCCGCCCCGGCCCCGCGCGCCCCGCGCGTGCCCCCGCCTTACCTGCGAGCTGCGCGGCGAAGAGGAGCCAGAGCCGCGGCTGCATGTTGGCGCGCCGGGGACACCTGGTCCCAGCCGGGCTCGGCCGAGACAGGCCCGGGTCGGGTGGGTGGGGAGCGGGACCGGGCGGGGCAGCTCGGGGGCGCGGTGGGTAGCGCGGAGGGAGGGACCTGGCGGGTAGGGGCGGGAGTCTTCTTGTGAGGACGGCAAGGTCTCCGCCCTCATCCTCCCCGCATTTCGAAAGTCTTGGCTGCGTTTCCAAGGAGCCCACTAGAACCCCCTACTTTCCAGTAAGGAGGTGACAGCGCTGTCCTGCGCCAAGCAATTGCACGTGTGCGATCGCTGCCTGCCTTGGGAGGTGGTCAGAACGGGGTCGTGGCTCCAGGTGACAGTTGAGGCAACTGAGGCTCAGAAGGGTCAGGATGCTCAAGGTCCCACAGCAGTGCATGGTGGACCCTAACTCCGATCGCTTCCTTTCTTTCTGAGTAGTTATGGAGAGCCTCCTGGGTGCCCCGGGCTCAGCGGGACCTGGAGTGACCAAGACCTGGGGAAGGTGAGCTGGGCGCTTGGGGCCCCCAACCCTGCCTGGGGGTGGGGCAAAGCCAGACCTAGACCTTCAGAGTCCTGAAGAGCTGAGAAGATTAGGGTGCTCCCCCTACCCTCCACACACATGAAATTCCTGATAAAATAGCACTAAAACGGGAAATGAGCAGATCATTAAAGATGCCTGCTTTGAAGCTGTGTGAGTGTGTGTGTGTGTGCTCATGCTCGCCCTGCGTTCCTGCTCTGCAGGTGCCCTGCAGCTCTGTCTGCCTGTTGTGCAACCCAGCCCTGGCCACGGGGACTTGTCCCGGTAGTCTTCCTGTTCAAATGGGGGTTAGCAGAAGAAGGGGTCTGGGGGACAGCGTTCCAAGGAGAACTGGGTTTGTGGAGGGAGCCTGGCTGTGGGAGGAGGCCACAATATCAGCAAGGACCTAGACACGCAGGCTCTGTGCCTAAGAGCTTGGAGTTTATCTAAGAGGGGATGGAATGTCACTGGAGGTCTAAAGCAGGCAGTGGGGCAGGGACACTGCCACCTTCAGTGTCCAAAGCCAATATCCTTTCCATCCCAGTCCTGCCCCGGCTCCTTCGCCCACTGCTGGTGATGGGCACTGCTGAGCTGGGTTGAAGAGTTCAGAGTCACTAAAGGGGAAGGAGCATGTTCTGAGTGTGAGGTCAGAGTCTCCCTCCATATTTTCGTTGTTCCCAGGAGCAACTGCGGAGGCTGAACATACACAGAGCAGACAGCACTGGGGAGACCACACACTAGTGTGAGCTTTTTTTGTTTGTTTGTTTTGCTGAGGAAGATTGGCCCTGAGCTAACATCTGCGCCAATCTTCCTCCCCTTTGTACGTGGGACACCGCCACAGCATGGCTGGGGAGTGAAGTAGGTCTGTGCCCGGGATCTGAACCCATGAACCCTGGCCACTGAAGCGGAGCCTGCGGAACTTTAATCAGTTGGCCACGGGGCCAGGCCCTTTTTTTTTTTAATTGAAGTGAAATTCACATAACACAAAATTAACCATTTTGTTTTATTTATTTATTTATTTTGTGAGGAAGACCAGCCTTGAGCTAACATCCAATGCCAATCCGCCTCTTTTTTTTTTTTGCTGAGGAAGACTGGCCCTGGGCTAACATCCATGCCCATCTTCCTCCACTTTATATGGGACGCCGCCACAGGATGGCTTAACAAGCGGTGCGTCGGTGCCCGCCCGGGAACCGAACTGGCGAACCCCGGGCTGCCGCAGTGGAGCGCGCGCACTTAACCGCTTGCGCCACCTAGCCGGCCCCGAACCATTTTAAAGTGTACAATCAAGTGGTATTTAGTACAATCACAAGGTTGTGCAATCACTACCTCTATCTAATTCCAAAACTCTATCAAAATTCCAAAACATTTTATCTCCAAAAGAAATCCCTGTACCCATCAAGCAGTCATCCTCTATTGTCCCCTCTCCCCAAATCCTGATCACCACTAATCTTCATTTTTGTCTTTATGGACTTACCTATTCTGGACATTTCATATAAATGGAATCATACAATATGTGGCCTTTTGTGTCTGGCTTCTTTCACTTAGCATAATGTTTTTGAGGTTCATCCATGTTATAGCATGTATTAGTACTTTATACCCTTTTATAGCTGAGTAATATTCTGTCACATGTATATACCATATTTTCTTTATCCACTCATCTATTAATGGAGATTGAGTTGTTTCTACCTTTTGGCTATAGTGAATAATGTTGCTATAAACATTCTTGTACAAGTATGTATTTGAGTACTTGTTTTCAGTTCTTTTGGGTATATACCTAGGAGTGAAATTGCTGGGTCATAAGGTAATTCCATGTTTAGCTTTTTGAGGAACTGCCCAAGTGTTTCCCACAGCAGCTGTGCCCTTTTGGCTTCCCACCAACAACGTATGAGGGTTCCATTTCCCTACTTCCTCACCATCACTTGTTACTTTCCTTTTTTTTTTTTTTTTTAATCCATCCTTGTGGCTGTGAAGTGATATTTTACTGTGGTTTTGATTTGCATTTCCCTAATGACTAATGATGTTAAATATCTTTTCATGTGCTTCTTGGCCATTTGTATTTCTTCTTTCTATGTCTATTCAAATCCTTTACCCACTTTTTATTTATTTATTTATTTATTTATTTATTGCTGAGGAAGATTCGCCCTGAGCTAATATCCGCTGCCAGTCTCCCTCTTTTTGTATGTGAGCTGCCACCACAGCATGGCCACTGACAGATGAGTGGTGTAGGCCCCCGCCCTGGAACTGAACCTGGGCTGCCGAAGCGGAGCACACTGAACTTAACCACTAGGCCACTGGGGCTGGTCCCTTTACCCATTTTAAAAACTGGGTTGTCTTTTTGTTGTGAGTTATAAGAGTTCTTTATATATTCTGGACACTAGACCATTCTCAGATATATGATTTGGAAATATTTTCTCAATATTACTGTTGGTTGTCTTTTCACTTTGTTTATAATGTCTGTTAATGCACAAGACTTTTTAATTTTGATGAAGTCCACTTTATCTATTTTTCTTTTGTTGATCATGCTTCTGGTGCCATATCTCAGAATTCATTGATAAATCCAAGGTCATTAAGATTTACCTCGATGCTTTCTTCTAAGAGTTTTATAGTTCTAGCTCTTATATTTCAATTGTTGATCCATTTTGAGTTTTTTTTTTTCTTTTGCGAGGAAGATTGGCCCTGAGCTAACATCTGCCAATCCTCCTCGTTTTTTGCTGAGGAAGACTGGCCCTGGGCTAACATCCATGCCCATCTTCCTCCACTTTATATGGGACGCCACCACAGTATGGCTTGACAAGTCGTGCATCGGTGCACGCCAGGGATCCGAACCGGCAAACCCCGGGCCGCCCCAGCAGAGCGTGCACACTTAACCACTTGTGCCACCGGGCTGGTCCCTTGAGTTCATTTTATACATGGTGTGAGGTAGGGGTCCAACTTCATTCTTTTGCATGTGGATATCAAATGGTCCTGGCATCATTTGTTGAAGAGACTCTTCTTCTTCCATTGAATATTCTCTGCACCCTTATTGAAAATCAATTTACCATAGATGGACTATTTCTAGACTCTCAGTTCTATTCCATTGATCTATATGTCTATCCTTATGCCAGCAGCACACTCTTTTGATTAGGTGTGATGGTCAATTTTATGTCAACGTGACTAGGCCACAGTTGCCCAGATATTTGATTAAACATTATTTCTGGGAGTGTCTGTGACATTGTTTCTGGAAGAGATTAGCATTTGAATTAATGGACTGAGTAAAGTGAATGGCCCTCCCCAATGTGAGTGAGTATCATCCAATCCGTTGAGGGTCTGAGTAGAAGAAAAAGGTGGAGGAAAGTTGGATTACCCTCCCTCTGCCTGTCTGCTTGAGCTGGGACATCAATCTTCACTTGCCCTCAGTACTCCTGCTTCTCAGGCCTTTGGAATCAGACAGGAATCTACATGATTGGCCCTCAGCTCTGAGGCCTTTGAACAACACCACTGGCTTTCCTGGGTCTCCAGCCTGCAGACAGCAGTTCATGGGACTTCTCAGGTTCCATAATTGCATGAGCCAATACCTTATAATAAATCTCCTGTATATATCTCCTATTGGTTCCGTTTCTCTGGAGAACCCTGACTATAGCATATAGCTTTGAGATAAGTTTTAAAATTGGGAAGTGTGAGTTGTCCAACTTTGTTCTTCTTTTTTAATATTGTTTTAACTGTCTGGGGCTCCTTACATTTCTTTATGAATTTGAGAATCAACTTTTCGATTTCTGCAAAAAAGGTTCTTGAATTTTGACAGGGATTGCATTGAATTTGTAGATTGCTTTGGGTAGTATCGCCATCTTAACAATATCAAGTTTTCCAATCCGTGAACACAGGATACCTTTCCATTTATTTAGGTCTTCTTTAATTTCCTTCAGCAGTGTTTTGTAGCTTTCAGTGTGTAAGTCTTTCACTTTCTTGGGTAATTCATTCTTTGTTATTTTATTCTTTTGGATACTTTTGTAAATGGAACTGTTTTCTTAATTTCTTTTTTAGATTGTCCATTGCTGGTGTATAGAAACACAACTGATTTTTGTGTGTTGATCTTGTACCCTGCAATTTTGCTGAGTTTGTTTATGAGCTCATTTTTGTGTGTGGATTCTTTGAGATTTTCTATATTTGGATTATGCCATCTCAGAGTAGAGATAGTTTCACTTTTTCCTTTCCAATTTGGATGCCTTTTATTCCTTTTTCTTATCTAATTGCTCTGGTAAAACTATCTGTATAATGTCAAATAACAGTGGTGAAAACAGGCATCCTTGTCTTATTCCCGATCACAGGGGAAAAGCTTTCAGTCTTTCATCATTGGGTATAATGTTGGCTATGGCTTTTCATAAGTGTATTTTCTCATGTTGAGGAAGTTCCCATCTATTGCTAGTTTTCTGAGTGTTTTTACCATGAAAGAGTGTTGAATCTTGTCAAATGCCTTTTCTGCTTCAATTGAGATGATCTTGTGGTTTTTTTTTCCCTTCATGGTGTATTATGTTGATTGATTTTCTTATGTTGAACCACCCTTGCATTCCTAATTCCCATTTGGTCATGATGTGTAATCTTTATAATACATGGTTGGATCCAGTTTGCTAATATTTTGTTGAGGATTTCTGCATTGATCTTCACAAGGAATATTGGTCTATAGTGTGATATTTGTACAAAATTAACCCCTGAGCTGCTTTGGCCTGTGAAGATTTTTAGATCTGTAGCCATTCCTGTGCTGTAGTCAGTGAGGCAGAGGCATCAATGGCTGTAAATCATCTAAGCTGAACCACCTTTCCAGTTTTACTATCCACCCTCTGCAAGCTATACTGCATCTAGAAAAGCATTCTTGTCTCTCATACCATTCATTCAACAAACATGTAGTGAGAGTCTTCTCAGCCCTATGCTTAGCCCTGGGACACCAAGGTGTGTGGGAGCCAGTCCCTGACCGTGAGGAGCTGAATTGCATGACTGACACATGCGAGTTGCCAGACAATTACAATTACAGTTAGTTCAAGCACCACGTCACCCATTAACTCCCACACTAAAAGTCAACAATTTGGATGCTTACCTGCCCTGAGTCCTCTGTCCCTGATCCTTCTCTACCGGTCATACCTGGTGGAGAGTCACAGGTGAGGAAGGCAGGGGTGGTGTTGGGAAAGAGCAAGGGATTCACCTGCCACTCACCATCTGGGTAACTTTGGGACATTAACTCAATTTTGTGAGCCCTGGTCTTCTCAATTGTAAACTGGAAATAATGATCCTAACACCATGGTGTTATAGCGATGTAGACCTGTGAACTTTACAATAAAGAACTTTCAGTCACGTTAGGGAGCTCAGATAATGTGAGGTGCATCTGAAACAGCCACACACACATTAACCAAGTGGTTATTGCTTCCAGGTTAAACAAAACCAGCCTGGACCCTCCTAGAAAGCTCACACCATTCAGCCTAAAAACTTTTCCAACCTCCATACCCTGCTTTAGATATAACTATCCGTAAATTCTTACAAAAAGTTCCCCCCAGATTACTCCTTATTTAAATCTTCACCTTACTTCAACCCCCAAAATGTTAGCTTGTGATTGAAATAATAAGCCATGGTTTAGGCTGATGTTTCCCACCCTCTAGCCATTCATGCCTCTAGTTTATTTTTTCCAGAGCTGCATCCTAAGACTGCATTTTCTTTAAACTGACTTAAAAAAAAAGCTTGAGTAAATTTATTTAAAAAAAATCTAATAACACATGCCATAAATAGAAGGTAACTGTTAAATACAGTGCAAGCAAAAGCTGAAGACAGCAGGGGAGATGAACAGTCCTAGAGAGGGTGTAAAGACACCTTAGCACTGAGTGGAGATTTCATCCTTGCAGAGCTCCAAGAGGGAAGGAGAACTGAAAAGTGAGCACCCTTCTCCCTGTGTCATGTGCTGTTATTTGTGCACTGCCTGAAGTAACGTTTGGAAACAAAGGTGGGTGGGAAGGGCAGTGGTCAGACCTCAGAGGACCTTGGCTGGGATCACTCCTTGGCCCTTCCAGTTCCTGAGGTCTTGATTTCCTCATTTGATAAACGGGGATAAGATACCAGCCTTGCCTGTCTCACTGGATTGTCTTCAGGGACTTGATTTTAAAATGTGTTCAACTGAACTCGCAGAGGCTAAGCCAGGCTTTCTTAGAGGGAACAGGAACCTATGGGAGGGGGCACATTTTGTAAATTTATGGGGGCCCATGTTGATTGTCTCAATGTTTGGGTAGGGAGAGCGAGCTGCTGGCATTTAGTAGATGGGGACTAAGGATGCCAGAAGTTCTACAAGTGTGGGATGGTACCAAACAGCAAACAACGAATACTCTCACAGCCTGCAAGACTCTCATAGTCCTTCCAGACCTAGTCCAGGTGAGTTACCTGCTCATCATGAGCCAAGCCCAGAAGCGAGCTCCACTTTACACATCCACGAAGCTTCCTACTTTCCTTCCTTTCTTTGTATCTCATTCTCTGATTTTCTTTAGTGCCTAGAACAATGACTGGAATTCAGTATTTGTTAACTAAATGAATAGGTAAATGCCTAGTTTCCTATTGGGTTGTTTGTATTTTCTTATTAATTGGTAGAAGCTATTTATCTATTAGAGCTATGTCATCAGGGCCAAATCAGGAGACAAACCATACCAGTAATTTAAACAGAGAAAACTAAATATAAAGAATTTTTAACCAGTAAAAGGTGGTTAACTACCAAAGAGGGTACAAGAAGACTCCGAGGCAGGGACTGGCAAAATTTTTGGTAAAGGGCCAGGCAGTAAATATCTTAGGCTTTGTGGAATAAGAGGCACGATCGAGGATATTATGTAGGTTCTTATATAACAACACAGAAAACAAATTTTCACAACCTTTGTATTGATAAAATTAAAAATATAATAATTATTGCATACAAGCTTTGGAATAAAGTTCTTTAATGAGAAGAATGGGATCCATTTTATTGGGGTAACATTTCTTTTCGTTGGGGTTCAAATGTAACAATCATTCTTAGATGGAGGGCAGTACAGAAACAGGCAGAGAGAGGGCTGGATCTGACCTGCAGGTCCAGGTTGCCCACCCTGGACCTTCGAGAGAGGGTGAACATGGAAGGAACTGAGACGCTTGGAAGAGGGGCTCCCCACGAGACTGAGATTCAGATCTCTGCAGAGAGAATGTGCCTGCCGCAGGTCACACAGTCCACCCGTGACAAAGTAATATGTCAGGGGGCATGAGCTGCAGCTACGTCACCCACACAAGGACACAGACTTGCTGCCACGGAAAACTGGCAAACCTGGGAAAAAGAAGGGAAGTCCCTCCCGCTCCCAGTTTACGGTGTCCCTCCAGCGCCCTCTACTGGCGGAGACTAATATCAAGCCCGCGGGCCAAGGAGACAGGTCTACAGGGTCCAGTCTCATGAAGCAGGGCAAAGAAGCCGCTTGGAGCTAAGAGGCAATAATTTGATAACCGGCACAAGAGATTTTAACATAGACTGTTGCAAATATTTTTTCCCAATCTGTTGCTTGCCTTTAAAAAATTCATTGAAAAGGTAATAGTCTCATATAGTACAAAATTGAAAATAGAAATGTACACTTTGAGAAGTTAGTCTGCCTGCCACCTCTGTCCCCACCCTCAGTACTTGCCCCCCAGAGCCCACAGTTATCAGTGTATTGAGCATCTTTCTGGAGCTGTTCTATGCATATGTACAATGCTTATTGTTAATTTTTTTTTAAAATTACAACAAAAACTTCTGTTATACACAGATTTTAAAAGTTTCTGCAATTACAGCTATTATTTTTTCTCTTGTTTTATGGCTCCTGGCTAATGTGTCTTATTTAGAAAGGCCATTCATACTCCAAGATTAAAAACAATTTTCCTGTATTTTTTCCAATATTTTTATTTTTAGTTTTTGCATTTATATCTTAAAACGATCTGGGTTTTTATATTTGAACAGAGTCTGAGATAGGGATCTAATTTTATTTTCTTCAAAGTAATGGCCACAGAATCGCTCCAATGTCATTTAATCCAGCCTTTCCTGCGGATGCAAATCATTTAATATCGGGGCCCCAGATCCCCAACGTTAGTAACAACTGCCGAGGATGGCTTCATCCCACAAGTCCCTCTCCTGCGGGCTCTCTTGGCCAGGTTGCTTCTTCTCTCTATTGGACCTTCTTCCCTCCTTTGTGGTGGCCCGATCTTGGCGGCTCTTCTTGCTGTATTTGGGCGTCTCTGCACCGCCTGGCTCTACCTGGGCCTTTCTCCTGTTCTCTTTGTGGGAATCTGCGCGGTGCTTCCTCTTCCGCTCAACCTGTTCCTCCTCGCCTTGTCTTCCTCCTCCCTCCTTCCTGGACCGTCTCCTCTGGCTTCGGTCATGATCTCGTGCCTGATGGACGCGGGTGGGTTCCTCTGAGAGGTGGCTGGTGTCTTCTCTGCATTGTGCTGCATGGGGGCCGGTGGTCTTTCCTTGCACAGGTGGACTTGGAAACCATGGGTTTTTGAAGAAATGGTCATGATTTTTCTGACTGTGGTTTAGAGATTCCAGTCTTCGTCTGGAGTGATGAATTTTGGACCATGGGGGTGACTGGCTTTCCACTGTTCTCAGCCTTTGGTAAGAACTGGGGAACCTGTGGGAGCTCCGGAAGAGACTCTGCTCCAGCATTAGAGGTCTGGGTGCAGCGTGGCCCTGTTCTCTGCACGCAGAGTCTTCTGTCACCTTTCTAAAGCAAAGCTCTGGTTGTAATCCTCTGGCTTTCTGCTTTCTAATATAATCCTCAAGTTCATGTTGAAAAGAGTCATGAGCCATAGAGTTTTCCATTATATTGACTATGGATGAATCTCTGCTAGGGAAGAGGGAGGAAAAATTTTCTGTTAAATGTATTGTTTTGCTATGATGTATTCTTTGTCCTTAAAAAGATCAGGCTTTCAAATTTCTAGTGGAAATTATGTTCATATACTGTAAATACCATGTAGCCACTAAAACACTGTAAATTTGAAGATCTAGAAATATATAATAAACGTATAAAATTTATCAGTGGTTGGGTTTGGGGATTTCTTACTTAATTGTACTTTGTGATTTTTTTCCCATAAATACTATTACTTGTGTAATAAAAATAAGAAAACCAAGTCGTTTTAAGAAAACAATAAAAGAACATCAAGCAACTAAATTAAACTAAAATCATTCATAAGTTCTACAAAAACAGAACTGGCTAGTCCCAGTGCTTATGTGCCAAGAAATAGGGATCATCAAACATTCTTTCACTTACACACTATGTGTATGTATATATAATCTCATAGCTGGGGTTACAGAGCAGAGAAAGACATCACTTATGGTGTTCAGATCTGGACCTATTGTCATTCCTGTTTTACAAACGAGGAAACTGCGTTACAGAGAGTTTAAATAACTTCCTGAGGTCGCACAGCCAGAAAGTGAAAGAGCCAAGACGTGAACCCAGGCGGAGACAGTCCAAAGCCGGTTGCTCAGCCTCTCCAGTGTTGGTACCAACCGTACAGGCGTCGTGATGACTGAAAGAGTGAGGACAGATGGAGGGCTTGGAATGGCGCTGGCTACAGAGCAACTGCTCTGTGGCTGTTAGCTATTAATATCCTCATTAGGACGGTGGAATGGCGGCCAGCAGCACTTACTATGTTACTGGTGGTCTATTCTGAGAACTTGTCTCTATTTTACTTTATTGCTTTTGTCTTTCCATTTAATAAAAAAAAAAAATATGTGTTTGTGCTAAAAATTAAAAAACAAATCACAGCAGCAATATACACTGTAAAATCAAATTCCCTGGTTTCACCCTCCAGAGATAACTACTGGGTACATCACTGCATTACTGCAGACTTTCATCTAAACTCTGATCCAAGCGGTGTGAGGTCAGATTGTACATGCTGGTTTGCGACTCAGCTTTTCTTCCCAAACAATGTATTTGCACCCATCTTCTATTTCACTGCACAAAGGATCTACCTCTTTTTTTAAGAGGATTGCTTGGTGTGACAGAACAGGTGTGGACCATGATTTAAAAACAAATCGAACCCTGCAAACCTAGGCGGCTCCTAGTTTTTAGCTCTGGCCAACAAAGCAGCCGTGTTTTGCAAAAACCAAGTGCCCTAAACTTGCATGGCTATAGGGCGTGGCTGCACAGTGCTGGCCCAGAGGTGGGGCTGCGGGGTCAGGGCCCTCATCCTTGGGAAGGTCTGGCCGGTCTGACTCTAAAATGTTATTCGTCAGGAGGAAAATATCCTCCCCTAAATAGAAACTTAAGTGAGACTGATTTTTCCAGGAGAGGGGTTCAGTTTTTTTTGCGGAGGGTTTTAATTTGATTCTGGATTCTGGTGAGGTGAAATGGAATTTTGGAGAGGCCCCAGGTCACTTCCTCCATATGGAAGGATGAGGAAGGATGAGGAAGAGTGAAAACACAGACAACAAGGGATTTGTTAGAATGGAACGGTGGTTAAGAGCCCAGGGCGCCCAGCCTGAGAGAAGCAGGTGCCAGAGTGCAGAGACAGGGTGCCCTTGTCTGGGAGGACTCGCCCACAGGCACAGGTGGGGCTGGGTTTCCGCACCCCCGCTCCTGGTCTGAGTGCCTTTGGACAGGTCACAACCGGGCATTGCAGCCAGGCGGTCACTCACTCGTGGGTTGACTTGCACAACTGTCTCACCGTCTCAGGGTCTCAGTTTCCTCGTGTGTAGCGCACCCTGTGGTGTGAGGTACAGACTGGTGTGATACTGTATGGTCTCTGCTGCCTGCCCGTGACAGATGATCACTGAGCACGTACCCTGAGCCAGTGCTGTGCTTGGCACTGGGCACATGTGTGGACTAAACAGACATGTTCTCTGCTCTGGGAAAGCTTTCAGTCTTGTGAGATGGCTGGACAATAAACACCCTCCCCCAATATGCAAAACAGCCATGACAAGAGCTGTAACTTACTAAACACCCTGGGGTTTACCCACTGCTCTCCGTCCTGGCTGCCACCTCCCCGACCCAAGCACAGCAAATCAGCCTTCATCCACCATGACCCACCCTTTGAGCCATGCTCTAGGAAGCAGCCAGAGAAATCTTTTTAAAGTCAATCTGATTATGTCTCCTCCAGCCCTGGGTTTCCTATTGTTCTAAGATAGTCCTTAACAAGTCCCGCAGGCCATTCACTTCTGGCCTCTACCTGTTCCTCAGCCCCCAAGCGCCACAACTGCCGCCCCCCATTTTTCCAGCCTCCGCATAAAATCCAGCTCCCTCAGGCCCGGGGACCTCTGCTCAGGAGGTTCCGGGAGTCTCCACCCCCAGCCTCTTACTTCATCAACTTCTACCCTTTCTTCATAGTCTGCTAGGTTGTCACCTCTGTGCCCACTTCCTCAGCCTCATCTTGCCTCTCAGCTTTGTTTTCTTAGTTGGATGCCCTATATTAAGAAGATCATGACTACACTATAGAGTACAAAACAAAACTGGCAAGAAAACATCCAGCTGCAATCAAGTTCTCTAAGGCATTTCCTTCAGCTTAGGGCTTTCCCCACAGACCCAGGAGATTCCAGTCCGCTATTCTCCAAGGGAACTTGTGGGAAGTTTGGGGAGCTTCCTCTTCCTGCAGGCTTTCTATCCATTGATGCCCGTCCTTCCTTCCATTGCTCAGACCGGAACCACAGGAGACCCCGCTGCCCCTCTCTCACACTGCACAGGCAGCACCAGCAGCAGGTCCCACTTTCCAAACACATCCAGAATTGGCCACTTCTCTCCACCCAAACTGCTCCTGCACCATGTTTCTGCCGAATCAGGGCTCTCACCTCTTAACTGGTCTCCCAGCTCCTGCTTGCTGTCTATTTTCAAACCAGCAGCCAGAATAATCCTTTCAAGGCTGTGTAATCCTGGCTACTAATGTCACTCCTCTGGCTCTAAATCCATCAGGTTTCCTCCCTCACTCAGAAGGAAGCCCAAATCCCCAATGTGCCTACAAGCCCCAGACCCTAGTGGCTGTCCCACTGTCCTGAGGTCTCGGGTCTCTCCCCCTGCTCCTCCCTTCTCTGGCTGGAAGGGAATGCGCAGGCACACACCTGGGCTCCCAGCCTTTGTGCTGCTCTGTCCCTAAGCCTGTGTATCCCCACGGGAAGATGCCTCCTTCCTACACCTTAGTTGGAATGTCACCTTTTCACAGTTTTGACGGCGCCCCCAACCCTTCGGACACCCTAGGCCTCTTCCCTGCTTTATTTTTCTCCATGGCACTTGCCATCACCTAACAAAGGGCTTCGAGATATTGTTAAAATTCTGATGCTGATTCAGTGGGCCTGGGGTGGGCACTGAGATTTTGCATTTCTACCGACCTCCCAGGTGATGGTGCTGCTGCTGTACCTGGACCACACTTTGAGTAGCAAGAATCTAACGTACAACTTAATTTATAAATTTGGTCTATTTTCCATCTCACCACACTTGAATATAAGTTCCTCACCAAGCAGATTCCTTATTTGCTGCTGTCTCATTATCATATCAAATTGTGCTTGACATAAAGTAGATGCTTAATAAATACTTGCTGAATGAATAAATGAGTGAAGAAAGGCCCTGATCTCTCTTGACACCTCACCTCTGCATGTTCATGTCCACTAGGAGCCCCAGATCCAAGAAGTCCTACCTGCCTCAGCCGTGCTTCCCACCCAGTCACCTCTGTTTGTACCTCAGCCATCTTCCCTCCCAACTAGCATTCCAAAGACCGCCAAACATTTGAGCAAAAGAGAAACCCGTTTGGTTCACCTCTTACCTGGAGTCACCTCCATGCACTAGTTTATGAGGAAAGTTCCCACAAACAGATGGAGCCCTCACCTCTGAAGCCTCTAAGTCTTTGGGGTGGTGTAAGCAGAAGGCCTGTGGCCACAGAGGGC
This sequence comes from Diceros bicornis minor, assembly GCF_020826845.1. Lineage (NCBI taxonomy): Eukaryota > Metazoa > Chordata > Mammalia > Perissodactyla > Rhinocerotidae > Diceros > Diceros bicornis. The sequence goes on along the minus strand of NC_080751.1, from coordinate 3,195,995 downwards.
AGAGGCTCACCTGGCTAGAACCTCAAAGGGGAGCAAGGTGCACTAGTGCCGGTGGAAGTCTTACCCTGAGCTCCAGCAGAAGAATCCCAGCTACCCCGCTGGTCAGACTTCTCCGCCAGGCCCCTGGAAGCAGGGAAGCAGGAAGCCACGCCCCTTCCTTCGTCTCAGGCTTTTGGTCTGTAGATCTCATCAGCCCACAGCTCCGGGGTCTCAGGAGAAACAAATCCAATCACAGTGTTCAGGGTGATTCAGGAAAACTTAAACTCATCATCCTGGAACACAATCGGTCTATAACCTAATCAATATTTTTATATCCTGTTTGAAGAGCTTATTTTGAAAAAAATTTTAATAAAACACACTGTTCTTAAATTGTAAAATATAGGACACGTAGAAATGTGCACAACACAAAAATCTACAACACAATGATGTATCATAAAGGAAAAGTCTACTGAACCACCATTTGGATCAGGAACTAGAACACTGCCTGCACCCCAGAAGGCTGGCTCCCTTCCCTCTTAGTCTTAACTTCTCCGCTTGTCCCCATTAGCTTGATTTTTATGGTAATCTCGTCCTTGCATTTTATAGTTTATCACCTAAGTATAAATCTCAAAATATGATAGTTTGTTTTGACTGTTTTTTGGTTTGAACCTTATACAAATGGAATCATACAGCATTGCACTTCTTTTGTTCAATGTACTTCTGAATTTCACCACAGTGTGTTCATTTTCATGGCTGTATGGTATTCCATTCTATGGAAAAACATATGTACATAGACACAAAATCACAGATCATTTATTCATTCATGGGCATTGTGAATGTTTCCAGTCCAGGGTCATTTTAAACAACATTGTCATGGATATTCTTATGTATATCTCCTGATACACAGAAGCCTGCATTACTACAGACTTTTTGCCTAGGAGTGAAATTTCCATGTTACACAGCATTGCATATTCAGCTTTATCAGACATAGTAACACCAAATGTTTTTCAAAAGAGGTTCTACCAATTTAAATCCTCCTCTAGAAGTGTTGGAGCATAAGCGAGCATAAGTGAGGCCATCTTGTTAACTAAATGACCCCAGCCCCTCCTCTGTGTGACTACTCGCTGCTCTGCACGTACTCCAAAAAATTCACAAGCTCTTCCGGTTTATGGCCTCCACTTACGTATGTACTCCCCTATAGCTTGGTAAATTAAAAACTTTGTTCTATGAGTTTCTCTCCAGGAACAGGCTGACCACAGGTGGGAAACACACCTCGGGGTATCCATCACAGCTGACAGAAGAATGGAACAATGTGATGCCTGGAGCCCGTCACACCTGGAGACCAACATCCCTGGACCCCCTCCTCACTGCCCATTTTCCCTATAAAACTGCCTCAAGATTCTGTAATCTTTGAAGATGGGTCTTTGAGACGTTAGTCACCTGTCTTCCGATTTGCCAGCTGATCTAATTAAACTTCATTTCTTGATCTCTAACTCGTTGTGATTAATTGGCTCAGCTGGAGGTGAGCAGAGTGAGCCCATTGCTCAGTATCAGGAGCGCTTCCCATTTTCTCCAACACTCGGAGTTGTGAGACCTTCAATTTTGTATCTATTCGTAATAATTAAAATACATAGGCATTTCCCTGTTTACAATAATACCGAGTACCTTTCCTAATAGCTACTGGCCATATGAATTTTCTCTTTTGTGAAGTACTGGTCGGGATCTCTTGAACATTTTCTGTTGTACTGTTTGCAATTTCCTTATCTATATTCTGCAAATGAGCCCTTTGCTGGGTCTACGTGTATGAGATCTCCCACTCTTTGCCTTGCATTTTCATTCTCTTGACAGTATCTTTTGATGGAGAGACTTTCTTAATTTTAATGTTGTCAAACCTAGCAATTAAACTTATAGAGTTAGTGCTTTTATGTGTCATATTTAAGACATATTTTCCTAACCCTTGAGTGAGGTTTCCCCACCTCAGCACTACTGACATTTTGGGTTAGGTAACTCTTTGTTGTAGAGCTTGTCCTGTACATTGCAGGATGTTTAGCAGCACCCCTGGCCTCTACCCACTCGATGCCGGTAGCAACCCTCTTCCCCAAGTCATGACAACAAAGAATGCCTCCAGACATTGCCAAATATCCCCTGGGGGGCAATATTGTCCCTGGTTGAGAACCACTGCCATAGATCATGAAGATATATTCTCATACGATATCTTGTAAAAGCTTCATGGATGTATGATTCAACTAGAATTGATTTTTGTGCAACCTGTGAGGCAGGCATCCTACTTCATTTGTTTTCCCATGTAGACACCACATTTTCTCAACATGATTTATTGAAAAGTCTATCTTCCTCACTGCGTTGAAGTGCTGCCTTTATTCTTAATCCAATGTCCATCTCTTCATGAAACTGAGCAGAAGAGGTTAAAAAATCTTCCCTGGGCTGGAAGAAGAGAGCAAAACTTTGAGATAAGCTTTGCTTAATTGCAGCTGTGCATATTCAGCACCATCAACTGTTGTTTAAAACTGACCAAGTCTCTCTGTCCCTCCTCAGTACATGAGTGAGCTGTCTCTCCCGGGAAGTCGAGGTCCAGACATCAAGATCTGGCCTCACAAGGCCACCGCAGGCTGAAGGTGAAAACTAACCAGAAAAGTCCAGACAGTGGACCCAGCACACGCTCTCCTCCCCTCCCTGAGACCCCAGCACATGCTCCCCTTCCCCTCCCTGAGACCCCAGCACATGCTCCCCTTCCCCTCCCTGAGACCCCAGCACACGCTCCCTCTCCCCTCCCTGAAACCCCAGCACACGCTCCCCCTCCCCACCCCAGCACACGCTCTCCAACCCAACCTTTAAAATTCCCTTGCCTCCCATCTTTCGGGGAGAGGGGACAAATTTGAGAGCTCTCATCTCCTGGCTGATGTCACCCGAAATAAAAACTCTTTCCTTGCCATAAGCCTGGCGTTCTAGTTTTATTTGGCCCCTCTTGTGTGGCGGGTAAGGAACCTGGGTATGTATCCGGTACCATTCATGGTTCTGTTTCTGGGTTCAGTTTCTATCTTTGCACCAATACCACTCTGTCTTAATTACCATAGTTTCATAAGTCTTTATAGCTGCTAGAGCAAATCCTCCCCCTATCTTTTCCTTATTCAAGTATGTCTTGATTACTGGCATTTTGTTTTCCATATAAATTTTAAATTTGGCTCATCAATTTCCAAAAACACTTGCAATTCTGCTTGGGATTCACTGAATATATAGATCAGTTTGAGGAGACCTGACATCTTTCCAATATTACACCTTTCCATATATGGACAATGGTTTATGTCTCCATTTACTCAGGTGTTCTTTATTATTTTGTGTTCCCTGAGGACAGAATTTGTCCACTAAACCTCTCCAAGTCACAGAATCATGAAAGGCCAGAACTTGTAAGTCCTAGGCCCAATGCCACAAGTGATGCTTGTGAAATTTGTGGGTTTGCTTACTTATTTACATCAGGCTTCATTTCAAGCAGCTTTGAGACAGTTTACAAAGATAAGGACTTTATTAAAAGAATATTTACAATGTGAAGAAAGTTGAGAGAAAGGAAGATAAGGTGGGTCCAATTCTAACACTAATTCTGACGTGTTTTCTCCCCTCACTACCAAGCAGTTAACTCAATTCTGACACTTTTCTACCTGGAGATAGCATCAGATCCCACAGGTGAAGGGCTCAGTCCTACAAGACTGCCCCCCCAACTTCAGATGCTAGTCAAAAGCCCAGGTTATCACCTGTGCTTCTGACTGACCAGCTATAGACCCTCCTAGGGTTGGGTTAATTTGCTACAGTGGCTCACAGAACTCAGAGAAATATTTTACTTACTAGATCACCGGTTTACTATAAAAGGATATAACTCAGGAACAGCCAAATGGAATAGATACATATGGCAAGGTCTGTGGGAAGGGGCTCAGAGCTTCCATCCTGTCTCAGAGTCCACCACTGTCCCCAAATCTCCATGTGTTCTCCAACCTGGAAGTTCTCTGAACACTGTCTTTTGGGTTTTCACGGAAGCTTCATTACATAGGCATGATTGATTAGCCATTGGTGATTGAACTCAATCACCAACCCTTCTCCCCTCCCCAGAGGTCAGAGGGTGGGACTGAAAGTTCCAACTCTTTAATCACATGGGTGGCTCCACTGGCAACTGGCCCCTAACCTTAGGTGCTTTCCAAAAGTCACCTCATTAACATGACAAAAGACCCCTTTCTTGCTCTCAATACATGGGAAATTCCAAGGGTTTTAGGAGCTCTGTGCCAGGAACAAGGACGAAGACCAAATAAATATTTCTTATAAATCACAATATCACAGTGGGAGAAATAAGATGAGGCAGAGGATGGAGGCCCCTGCACTGCCTGGTCCAGTAGCCGCCCAGCCTTTGCAGGATCGTCGCCTGTGTTCAGCATGTCACGGGCACCAACTTCACCTTTGAGCAGCTCTGACTCTTAGGCTCTAGCACTATGAAATTTCACACCTTATCATAGGCTCCCTAATGTTGTGCTCTAATTATTTGATATTCTGATTCAATTAATATGTATAGCATGGTACTGGCACATTTCATCTTCAAATAATCTCCTGAGGTGAGATCTTTTTTTTTTAATTCCCATTTTTAAGATGAAGAAAATGAAGGCCTTAAAGAGGTTAAGTGACCTCTGCCACCTATAGTAATCTGAGCATGTTCAACTCTATCTTCTGATTCTGAGGCTAATGCCTGCCCTCACTCCATTCTACCTCCCCATACTGGGTAGGGTTCTCCCCCTGCTGTTTTATGAACTCTGGGCACTGGGAAGGTATGTAATAAACAAGGCTGGCGCTAGTTATTGACTATCAGACAAGCTGAAGAAAAAGCAGGGGCCGGCTCAGGAATCACCTCTTGATGATGTTGCCTAGGTGTAGATGTTGAGTGTAGATGTCAGAATGGATATTCTTGCTGTTATGGGACAACCCTGCTCCACCACAACTCCTGAAGGCTCTTCCAGTGTGAAATAAACCTCGTTGTGGAGCATTTATAAACCAAAGATATCACTTTTTCACTTACTTGGTGCATTCTTTCATTTCTTTCTTTCGAGGAAGATTGGCCCTGAGCTAACAACTGTTGCCAATCTTCCTCCTTTTTCCTTTTTTCTCCCCAAAACCTCAGTAGATGGTTGTATGGCATGGTTGTACATCCTTCTAGTTCTATGTGGGACGCTGCCTCAGCATGGCTTGACAAGTGGTGTGTAAATCCGCGCCCAAGATCCCAACCAGGAACCCTGGGCACTGGAAGCCCAGTGCGCAAACTCAACCGCTAGGCCAGCTGGCTGGCCCCTACTTGATGCATTATTTCCACAGCTCTCTCTTGTCCCCCGAGCTGTCCCTATATCTATAGATTCACTCACTTCCCTGAAAGTTCAAATAACCAAGTAAAGCGGGAACAAGTACTGCATACTTCCCATTTCCACATCTCTTTTGAGGGTCCGTTGGTATAAAACTTTCTCGTGTTGGTTTACAACCGGGTGAGGCGAGGCTGCTGCACAGCTTCTCTTTTGAAAAGAACCACACAGTTAGATTTCCCTAACTATCCCTTCCTCAGTGGGCAACTCAAGGTTTTCCCTGTCTTCCTTCCACATTACCATAACGTACTGAAGGATGATATAAACCCACATCCCTAAACAGTAGAAGAATGATGCAAAGGCCCCACACTTTCAGCAAGGGCTGTACCTTTGAGCCCTTACTAGAAAATACATTTGTAGAAAAGTAACTTTATTTACCCAAATACATCAACAGACTCTATAGAGAAAAACCTTTCAATCCAGAAAGTGACACCATCTCCACCTTAAAGGCAAGTATAGTAAAAGCACTTGTCACCTTAATATTTCATACACACTCTACCTCTACAAGAGCTTACACAGTCCACGAGACACAGAGACCCCACTCCAGCTCTTCACTCAAACCCCCACTTGACGTTACGTTTTCAAACAGAAACACATATAATCGTAACCTGATAAACCCACATAGAACGCTAGCCGAACCGTGAAGGGGCTCTCGAAGGCCTTCCTTCTTTCACTCATCTTGACTTCACGGTGAGAAACCTCACTCTGGGTCTACATCTCACCTTTCTTATGTAGATATTATATGGAAAACATTGCCCTCTTTCCCAGACACTTGGGTTCGCCTTTGGTTCGCTCGTGCCTTTTCGCCTCCTCTCTCGCGCCGGTCTCCCCGGGGCCGCAGCGCCGGCTCATTTGCACGCCCCGCCCATCCCCGCCCCGGGGGCGTGGCCCACACCCGGCCGCAGCCGGGAACGCCGCCTCTGTAGGCGAAGCGCGTGTGGGAAGCTAGAGAGCGACCCCAAAGCGGGGGCACACACGGGTTTTGCCCAGAACTGAAGGGAATTTGGGGTTGGGTGGTGGCCAGAGTGGGGAACGAGGCTGTCGCGGGCAGCGCGGTCAGAACTCACCTGGAGAAAGTGTGTGGGGGTGTCACTAGTATGAATTAGTGCTAGAGAACAGGGTGGCCTCGCGGGCCTCGCTGGGAGAGCAGACGAGCCGCGCGGGGGAAGGCAGGGCTGCGGGGGCCGAGGGGGCCTCTCGGGAGCCGCGGAGGGGATTGTAGCCTCGGGACCGGCGGTCATTCCCCGCTCCGCCCTCACCCGCGGACGGCCTTGGGCGGGAAGGGAAATGTCGAGGGAGAAGCCAGGCAAGGGGGAGGAACTCACAGGGGCTGGGGTCGGGCCTTTCCAGATGCGGGGAGGAGGGCCCCGTGAGGCGGAGCCTGCTGCTTGGCTCCATTCTCCCCAGTTGGAAGGGGACCTTCGAGGCCGCTTTTTCTGTCTGGAAACCGTCTGTTACCCCCTTTCCTATCAGACCAAGACTATAACCTCACCTTTCACGGCCCTAGAGTTCCGTGCCCACCGTCTCTGCGTGTTGTCGCATACACCCGGAGGCCGGTGACTCCCTCCTTCCCTTCAAGGTCTGTGGTTAACTCGTTTCCTCACCCTTGGCCCCTCCAGGAAGCCCCTTGACCCCCTGGAGTCCAGCCAGCACCTATCTGCCAGGTGCCCGTCCCCCATCACACCTCCTCCTGGATTCCATCCCAGCTCCCTAAAGGGGCGGGGTTCAAACCTCAGACCTGCAAGGAGACAGGGCTGGGCTCCATCGTAACCCTGGACAAATTATTAATCTCTCTGAGTCTCACCTTTCTTCCATGTAACTTGGCGGGAGCAGTGGCAGTTCCCTTTATAGTGGCGGTGGGGATGAGATGTACAAGGATGCTCAGTGTCTGCCACGAGCCAAGGTCCACTGACTAGAGACTCTGGTCTTTAGACAATCCGTGATACATTTGGGTATCCATCCTGCCTGTGCGAGTTGTCCTTTTCTTTGGTGTGTTTTCCGCAGAGGTCCATACTTGATGCTCCTGGAGGAACCAGCCAAGTCACTGAGTGCCCGGCATCCATCGTTTCCGGGGAGATGGGTGGGGGCAGGGAAGAGCCTAGAGTGAACTCCCCCCCCCAACCCCCAGTGATTAGCGCTGTGATCTGGGGCATGCACCTTCATATCTTGGCCTCTGTTGCCCTGTTCTTCCAGTTCTTTCACATGCTCCCCTCTGGCATTCTAGATATGAGGACCGGCTTACCAAGTACTAAAGCAGTGTGCTTCAGCCTGAGGGCTGCCCCCATTCCAGGATGCGGAGGTTGGTTGTTTTTATTAGGTTGAATATTTATGCTGTGCCAAGCACTTCACCTATATTCTCTCATTTAATCCTCAAAATAGCTCTCCAAGGGTAATTATCTCCATTTTACAAATGAAAAAATTCAGACTCAGAGAGATTAAGAAACTCACCTAAAATCATGTAGTGTATAAGTTAGTTTGGACTGCATCATAATACCCAACAACTTATTTAAAACAGCAAAGACTTATTTCTCACCATTTTGTAAGTTGGCTGGGCTGGCTCAGTGGGGCCTGGATGGCCAAGGTGCCTTGTATCTGGCTGGGAGGAATTCAATGTCAGCTGGGTGATGGGGACATGATCAGGAGTCTCTCATTATTCAGCAGGGCTTGTGTAAAAATGGCTGAGTTCCAAAAGTAGCCTGAGGGTAAGCACAGGCACTTGCCAAATCCAGCTTGCATCATATTTGCTGTTCTTCCATTGGCCGAAGTGGGTCACACTGGCAAGCACAGCAGTATGTGGGGGGACACGAAGGGGTGGGTAGATACAGAGAGGGAGAATTATTGCTGCCATTTTCCCCAAGTTACATACATAACTTGTAAGTGTACCACTGGAATTCTAAAACAAATGTGTCAAATTTGAAAGTTCAAAACTGCCTTGGAGTTATTGCCCAGGATCTGGGAATCCAGAACACTCCATGCATTGCCTAAGTCAACAACATTTTGTGCATATGCCTGCAACTGTTTTGCAAATGTATACACATATTAATAAACATTAACAAACACAAATTATGGTTTTAAATGTTTGTTCTGCTTCATTCCTTGTGTTTTCTTCTTTAGAGACTCCAAGTATATTTGGATCTCCTTTGCTTATCTTTTATCTTTATCACCTTCTCACAAGTCTTTTGTATTATTTTCTTTACTTTTGTTGGATTATCTTCATTATTCTCCTTTCTACCCTTTATTTCCTTGTTCTTTCCATGGTGTCTATACTCTCCTGTATTCCTTTTATTTCTGAAATGATTTTTTTCTTTTACTAATTTTTTCCTGTGTTTGTCAGGGTCATTGTTTAGTAACCATGTCTGGCTTAAATTTGATGCTCAATGAATATTTTTGACTGAAAAATATAATTACTTTTTCTTTACGGCACTACAATGTATTTTCCCTGCAATTAATAATTGTCTTTCAGTTCCATAGTTGTCTGGCCATTTTGTTTCAGAATTCTTGTCTGCTTTATGCGTGTTTCTCAAAGCTTTGTTTTCTTAATTCTCTTTCAGCCTTGCTTGAAGTGTTAGGTTAGAGTTTTCATCTGCTTTGTGTCTGCATTTTTCTGGTGTCTTCTTGTCAAAACACTTTATAGTTCATTCTTCTCTTGTAACACTTTGTATGTGGCTAGATCATATTCTCCTCCTCCTTTCCAAAGTTTAAATGAAATGAGTTAACCTGGACTACCGGGAGGACATTTCTGTGGAGAGGGGAATGTCCTAGGGTACCTTTCCCAGCTTCAGGGCTTGAGGGCTCCCTGTTTGTTATCGTGAAGGGCTCAAAGTCTGGCGACTTCTCTGCCTCTCAGAGCTAAGCCTGGTTCAGAAAAGTTTTTATGCTCTATTTTCTACAAGCCTACAGGTCTAGCCTGCTAAGGTGGTATTCTCACTTCAGATGTTGTATTTTGCTGTTACAGTACTTTCTGAGCTCTGCTTTATCTGAGACCCTCCCCTGCTCCCTACTATTTGAATCTTCTCTTTCCCTTACCCCCAGTGTTACTTCCCTGCTCAATTTGGTTTCTCAACCTAGCAGTTTTCTTTTCAGGCAAGGCTTTGTCCTTCTGGAAGGCAATATTTGCTGGATACTTCTGAAATCCTCAGGGTTTAGATGACCATAACACCATTTGATCTCTTGGTGCTTCTGCTGCCAGTTTTGCACCCACCAACTCAGAACCTGTGATGACACCTTCCAGTTTTGCGGTTCTTCTCATAACTATTTGTCCTGTTTGGTACAGGGATAAATGATGATTTGGGACAGGGTGGTGGAAATGAAGATGGACAGAATTGGACAGTAGGAGAGATAATTTGGCAATACAACCAGGAGAAATTACTGATGGGTCTGATGTAGGAGAGGAAGGGTCAAGTGTGATGTTAGTGGATTTTGGCTTGGACAACTGAGTTGGTGCCATTATTCACAGAGATGGGAAAGAATGACTAGCGATTAGGGAAACAAGTGCTCTTTTGGGGTTCTAAACGGAAAGATCATCAAAGGGAGTTGGATATAAGTCTAGAACTCAGGGGAAAGATCTGGTCTCAAGATAGAAATATACAAGTCATCAACTGTTTTAGTCAGTTTGGGCTGCAATAACAAACTACCATAGACTGAATGGCTGAGCTAGCTTTCTGGCTTCTTCTTATAAGGGCACTAATTCTATTCATGAGGGTTCTACCCTCATGATCTAATTATCTCCCAAAGGTCCCAACTCCTAACACCACCACATTGGGGATTAGATTTCAACATATGAATTGAGGGAGGGGAACACACATTCAGTCCACGACATCAACATACAGGTAAATCTAAAGACATGGATCTGAATGAGCTCACTTAGGATGTGCAATTAGAAAGAGTGGTGGTCTAGCACTGATCCCTGATGCAATATACATGATGCATTTAGAGGTGGGTGGAAGAGGGACCAGTAGAGGAGATCATGAGGAGGAGGAGCTTTGGAGGTAGGGAAAATCAGAATACTGGAAGCCGAGAGAGGAGTATTTCAAGGAAGAGGGACTGACCAACCAGATGGAAGCTGCTGAGAGGCTGAACTGAATACAAATAAAAAACCTTCATTGGATTTGACACCATGGAGGTCATTGGAAATCCCGACAGGAGCAGCCTCAGAGGAATGGTAGGGACAGAACCTGGATTAGAACAGGTGGAGGAGAGCATGAGAGGCGAGTAAGTATAGACAAATTTAGATGTGAAAGAGAAAGGAGATAGCTGAAAGAGGATGCAGCGGGTCAAGAGAGTTTTTGTTATTTTGTTTTTTGAAGCAGGGAAACAGAAGCATGTTTGCATACTAATGGAATAATCCAGTAAAGGAGGAGAGGTTTGTGGTGCAGGAGAGAGATGAAGTCCTTGAGAAGGTAAAAGGGTCTAGGATCCAGTGCATGAGGGGAGGGATTTGTCTTTAATAAGAGCAGGGACACCTTTATTGTAACAGGAGGGAAGACAGAGAACAGAGTACATGAGGGAAGTTTATAGATCTGGTGGAAGGACAATGAGTAAGTTCCCCTCTGAAGGCTTCTACCTTCTCACTGGAGGGTGAGGTGAAGTCATTGGCTGAGAGAAATGGGGCCTACATGGGAGGCATTAGGAAGGGGAAGGTTTGGGGAGAAAAGAGAGAATATAAGACAGACATCTCCGAGATTGGGAAATTTACTAGGGAAACTCGATGGATTGGAGGTTTATGGTCATTAGTTTAAAATAAAATGAGTCACCTACCCTCTCTTCCTTCCTCCTCCCCTTCTTTCCTTCTTCGCTATTTGGGGCCCAGTGAGGTAGGAGGCTAGGCAGGTGATGACCAGAGAGGGGTCAGGACTGAGTAAGGCAGCAGCCCAGCAAGCACAGAGAGACTAGTTACATGCAAGAAGATTGAAGGAGGGGCATAAAAAATATATATATAAATATAAATGATAAAATATATATATGATAAAAATAATTTTATCAAAATAATTTTAAAGTTAATATTATAATAGACATGTAAGCACATTGTAGAATGCAGAGAGAATTTTCATGTCACAGAATCTTGTTGTTATCCAAAGCATTTGAGACGCCAGTCCTTCTAGTCATATTTGATAATGAGGAAAATGAAGTTCAGTGACTTCCCCAAAGTCACATAACAACTTGATGGCATAACTGAGACTAGAATCCTGGGATTCAGAATCTCAGCATCATTCTTTCTACAAGAAAATAGTGATGCTCAAATACTTGATATGCTTGTCATAAAAGAGGGGATTATAAGAACAAAAAGATCAGTTAGGAAAGAATAATCTAACGGAATTTTATTTCTTATAAATTCTGCTCTTCAATTTCAAGCATTTGGAAAAATTGTGGTCACTCATAGATTTCTATCCTAAAAACTGGGTTTAAATATGAATATGCAAGGTATAGTAGATATGGAATTTTTACAATTGTAAGGTGTGACTTACCCAAAAGATCTTGTCTCTTAAGTACAAACTGCTCAATTATTGCTCTTCCAAAAGAAAATTATCATTGAATGGGAACAGATCATTGACAGAGAACAACAAAATGCAGAAATTAGAACAATTTATTATAAACATTTGCAGAATATAAACTGATTTTGTATAAAGATTCTTTGAAACTTTTAAAACTATAGGTAACCTATAGTTTTAAAATAAAATAATTATTATTAATCATTATTATTATAATGTATTTCATTTTCCACTTTCCAATCTAGAAAATACACTGCAAGTTAGATCTAACAAAGGAAAAAAAAATCAATCTAAATTGCCTCATAGAGAAAACTAATGAATATGAAAATACCCCACACCAAACTATAACAAACCCAAACAAGAAATAGATTCTGCAAAGCCCATTAATCCTCCAATTTAAAATAAATGACCTCCTGAGAAAAAAATACTTCCACCATCATAGCAATTTGATGAATAAAAGCAGAGCTACTCTCATGAAGAGAAATTACATTATATGTAAGAACAATGTAATAATGCTTTTAGAAAATGAGGAAAAGTAGGGGCCGGCCCAGAGGCGTAGTAGCTAGGTGCGCGCACTCCGCTGCAGCAGCCCTGGGTTCGCAGGCTTGGATCCCAGCGCTCACCGATGCACTGCTTGTCAAGCTATGCTGTGGTGGCGTCCCATATAAAGTAGAGGAAGATGGGCACTGATGTTAGCCCAAGGCCAATCTTCCTCAGCAAAAAGAGGAAGATTGGCAACAGATGTTAGCTCAGAGCTAATCTTTCTCACAAAAAAAAAAAAAAATGAGGAAAAGTAATTTCTATGTTGGAGAGTAAACATACTAAATACTTTCTGTTCACTTGGCCTTTGTTAGAAGTTAAAATACCTGTTCACATGCGAAAAGTGATATGAACATGAACATCATAAAACCAAGGTCCTCAACTATTTTTTCAATTTAACCTCAGGAGAACCAACTCAAGAGATTCAAAATCCAAGGATAGACTGGTCCCAAAGCATTTCCTCCTCTGTTCTTTCTTTGCCTTCTTCCTTTTTCTCTTTTCTATGCTTACGTTCCTCTTTCTTAGAGGCTACATCTTGACTTTTTTTCTCCTTTCGATTCTTAAGCTTTTGTGTACTGACCCTGACTGTTTCTACCTCTTTTTTGTTTCTTTGGATGCTCTTGTGTTTGTCTGAATCTATTTCCTCACAACTTTTTTCCCTCTTATGCTTGGGCCGCTCCTCCTTTGGTTTTTCTCTGTCTTCCTCTGGGTGCCTTTTTCTCTTCTGATGTATCTGTTTATGACTGGCTTGATGGGCATTGGAACTGTTTTCTGAGGAGAGGTGTTTGTAACCAGATTCTACCTTGTATGAGCTACAATTATTATACTCTTGCTGACTAAGGTTCAGGGGTACTGGTTTTTCTGAGAAACAGTCCCTGGTGAATTGACAGCAGGTCAGGGAGTCTAGTCTCCACCTGCTGTCATGAGCTGGTAGCCACTGAGCTAACCGGTTTTCCACTGTTTGTGAAATAGTGCATGATCTTGGGTAGGTCTGGACAGTTTCAGATGGGAGTTTTTGATCAAACATTCTATACCTGGGTCTGGAATCAACCTCTTCTTTGTACCCACATGTTTCCAAATAGTCTTCTCTCATCTTTCTGAAACAAGTCTTTGGCTCTAAGCCTCTGGCTTTCTGCACTTTGATATAATCTTCAAGTTCATCTTGAAAAGAGTCATATGTCTTCTTTGAATGCTTCATCAGGTTAACAACAAGGGATTCTCTGTAGAGAAGATGGGAGAAAACTCTTCTTACTAGATTATTTTATTCTGAATATTTCCTTTGCTCTTGAAGAGAGCTTCGAAAAAGAAAACAAAGAAGCCCAAACAAATTAAAACATAATTCAGCATCAAAGTTAAATATCAAGACACTATATGCCAAAAAAAAGAGCATGAGGATAGTCAAATATCTCCCAGGCCACTCACAAGTAATTTTATCTTTCTCAGAAGTGGGATGAAGAGGGAAGAAAGGGCTGACATACAGGATTCTGTTGTAGGGCTAAAAATGTAAGGAATGTAGGGATGTGTGGTACACATCCATGGTGGGTGGCCTGAGCTAAATGTTCAGGTATTTTCTAAAGCTCTGATTAATCAGTTTCTTGTATATTGTTTTCTAAGAGAAGTAACAGAACCATACAGAAGTAATTTCATCTTTAAAATCTTCAGTTTACTCAAATAATATAAAATAAACATACATACTCACCTGACTAGAATACTGTAAGACTTAATAATAAAAGGATGTTTATAAAGTGGTTTGGGAATGCTGGAAATTAGAAAGTCAGCTACAAGATAAAACTACTCTTAGGTATAGGGCATGAGGGAAGATGAGGGAACAGAGATCCATATCTTCTGTACAGGGCTTAGATTTCATTCTGCTGCTTCTGATTGGTGAAAAAAGCATTCTAGAATGCCTTCTGGTTTGTGCTTTCTCTATTAAAGTTCACATGCGAAAGAAGGAGGGTCAAGGGAGAAAATGGAGGTAAAAGCTGAGAGGGGGTAGGATTGATACAGAGAAAAGTTTCAGAAGGAATGTAAAGTAGAGATACAGTTTTTGTTGGCTTGTTTGATTCTTTTTTGGGGGGGCCAGCACTATTTCTGATTCTCTTTCTTTCTCCTACCTCATCTCTTGCATTAGTAGCAACTTAGCAGAAAATGTACTTACTATGAGATGATAATGCCCTAGATATTTTTGGTGATATATTTTATCTCCAAAAATTAGGAGGTAGCATAACCCATGTAGAAATGAATATTTCTTCCATTTAACAGAAACAAATAAGCCTGACATAGCATTTTATTTATTTATTTATTTATTTTTGGTGAGGAAGATTGGCCTTGAGCAACATCTGTGCCCATCTTCCTCCACTTTGCACGTGGGACACCACCACAGCATGGCTTAACGAGCAGTGCATCAGTCCATGCCCGGGATTCGAACCTGCGAACCCCAGGCCACTGAAGCGGAGCGTGCAAACCCAACCACTATGCCACTGGGCCGGCCCTGATATAGCATTCTAGAGTCACTAATGATCAGCTATCTTTTCTGGAAATTTGAGATTAAAAATAAAGTCTAAATGAAGCCTAATTTGGTGAGTCAGAAAATGTAGCTGCTATTTAACTTAAATATTATAAAAATTCTGACTAGAATAATGTAACAAATATATGATTAAACATGGGCAAAAGATTTAAATAGACACTTCAGAAAAGAATATATACAAATGGCCAATAAACACATGAAAAGACATCATTAGTCATCAAGTCAACACCAATTAAAATCACAATGAGATACCACCATGCACTCACTAGAATGACTGAAATTAAAAAGACTGACAACACCAGTGTTGGTGAGGATGATGAACAACTGGAATTTTCACACATTGCTGATAGGGATATAAAATGGTATAATCACTTGGAAAACAGTTTGGCAGTTTCAGAGGAGGTTCAACATACACCTACCATATGATCCAGTTATTCCACTCCTAGATATTTATCCAAGAGAAAAGGAAATATATGTCCATACAAAGCCTTATACATGAATGTTCATAGCAGTTTTATTTGTAAAAGCCCCAGAAAGGAAAAAACCCAAATGTTGAACAACAGGTGAATGGATAAACCAAATAGTCATGAGTCACAATGACAGGGATATGTTCTGAGAAATAAGTCATTAGGCTATTTGGTTGTCATGTGAACATCACAGAGTGTACTTAACGTAAACCTAGGTGGTATAGCCTGCTACACACCTAGGCTGTATGGTACTAATCTTATAGGACCACTGTCGTTTATGGGGTCTGTTGTTGATTGAAACGTCGTTATGTGGTGCATGACTGTAGCGGTATATCCATACAATGGAATACTATCAGTGGTAAAAAGAAATGAACTACTGATACACTCAACAACATGGATGAATCTCAAAATAATTATGCTGAGTGAAAGAAGCCTGACAAAAGAGTACGTAATATATGATTCTATTTACATAATACTCTAGAAAATGCAAACTAATCTATAGTAACAGTGGTTGCTTGGGGATGAAGCAGGAAGAGGTGGGAAGGAGCAACTATAAAGGGCACTTTTTGGGTTTGGATATGTTTATCTTGATTATGGTGATCATTTTATGGGTATATACATCTGTCAAAACCCATCAAATTGAATACTTTAAATAAAAACTCACTAAAAGATTAAAAAGACGTTGATAATTGTTGAAACTGGATGATGGGTACATGAGGGTTCATTATACTATTTTCTCTACTTTTATATTTGAAAAATTTTAATAAAAAGATTTTAGACAAAATATATTATAGCCACTAGGATGGCTCTAATAAAAAAGACAGATGATATTAAGTATTAGCAAAGATGTGGAAAAATTCGAAACTTCATTCATTGCTGGTAGGAATGTAAAATGATGCAGCTACTTCGGAAAACAGTTTGGCAGTTCCTCAAAATGTTAAACATAGAGTTACTCTATGATCTGGCAATTTCACTCCTAGGTATATACCCAAGAGAACTGAAAACCTATGTCCACACAAAAACTTGTACATGAATGTTCATAGTAGCATTATTTAGAACAGCTAAAAAGTAGAAACAACTCAATGACCATCAACTGATGAATGGCTAAATAAAATGTGGTATATTCACACAATGGAATATTATTCAGCAATAATAAGGAATTAAGTACTGATACACAGTACAACGTGGATGAACGTTGAACACATGCTAACTGATGAAAGAGGCCAGTCCCAAAAGACCACAGATGGTGCAGAGATCAATAAAGAGGTGAATGGAACCTTACCCTTATCAGGCTGAGAACTTGGTGGAGAAATCTTATCATATTCATCCATTAATCGGTTCAGTTTTCTAACATGAACTTTCCCCAAATAGTGAGAATGTGCAATAACTGAGGAGCTAAAAAAATGAAGCAGAGATTACAAAATCTATTTTTGTCCAATACTCCACTCCCAGTCACCTGCAACCAAGCACAATCTTGTTATAAAGATTAAATAATTCAAAGTTTAGAATTACATCATCAGCATAGATCAATCATCTGAAAATTAACAAAATCCATCTCAATTTCTTATCATTTTGCTTTCTGTAAATCTCAAGTAAAGCTAACTTTTTGAGCAGGTATTTTACCCTGGAAAAATAAATAATATTTTGTCTATTTTAGAAAAAGTGACCCCAAATTTACACCTTTAAATTTGAAGGTAGCACTCGTGATTTTTAATATATTTAGTCTGAACTAAGAGTTTAAGAATAGTTTCACTTGCTTTCAAATCAAAGTATCAGCTTCAGTAGAAATAATCCTATGATTTAGAAGGCTTTTATTTTCAACCTACCTCATAATGTGAAATCCTTCGTGGTTCAAACTACATCACTACTCCACATACGTCTTTTACAAAAGGTATCTGTAAAAGTTCACTCTTTGTTCATTCAATGTGGTATCTATGAATAAAATAGATGGAGGTGAGAAAGAAGATCATATTAAACATTTAAGGTAATATTTTCAATCTTCAACTAGATATCATTTCCATATACCATGTCAAATCTTAATTTCCTAAGTGCTTGCAAGGCTTTAGTACTAGCTTTTTGATCATTAGAATGAAATTTTAGTATGAAAACACTTAGTAAGCCTCTAATATTTAATGTGGTAATATATTTTTATTTAGTCCAGAAAATGCCATTCTGAAGGAGAAGTTACTGGGGGACGAGTAGGAGTCTGAACTTTATGGAAATGATCTGGGGTACCAGTATTGAACAAGGCTGGGCTAAGAAATCCAGCCTTGGCATTTTCTGTTTTACAGCAGACAATCTCAAGAAATGCAGTCTACTTTAAGATAGTCACTGATTCTAGCTATACCACTAATGTCCCCTGAGAATCACATGGAGGAACCACAAACCACCTTTACCCGTGGTAGGCAACTGTCCTCCTCAGGTGGTACAAACATGACCACAAGCAAGCCTCACTAAACAAGGCTCAGACAAGCCACTCAAAGCTACAAAATATATATTACTTTGTAATTAAAAACTCCATAAAAATTTAATTTAAAGGTTCTATAGGATATCTTCAAATTAAGCTTAATTTTCAGTACCAGTGTTATGATTAAAAAGGTTTGCTTAAGTGCTTGCGCTCCACTGCTGGTGGCCTGGGGTTCGGATCCCGGGCGCGCACTGAGGCACCACTTCTCTGGCCATGCTGAGGCCGCGTCCCACACACAGCAACTAGAAGGATGTCCAGCTATGACATACAACTATCTACTGGGGCTTTGGGGGGAAAAAATAAATAAATAAAATCTAAAAAAAAAAAAAAAAAAAAAAAAAAAAAAAAAAAAAAAAAGAACTTCCCTTGATTCAGAATTAATAACCATGGGGCCGGCCCGGTGGCGCAAGTGGTTGGGTGCGCGCGCTCCGCTGCGGCGGCCCGGGGTTCGCTGGTTCGGATCCCGGGCGCGCACCGACGCACTGCTTGGTAAGCCATGCTGTGGCGGCGTCCCATATAAAGTGGAGGAAGATAGGCACAGATGTTAGCCCAGGGCCGTCTTCCTCAGCAAAAAAAAAAAAAAAAAAAAAGAGGAGGATTGGCTGATGTTAGCTCAGGGCTGATCTACTCACCAAAAAAAAAAAAAAAAAAAAAAAAAAGAATTAATAACCATAATCTGACTATGACAATGTGACATTGATTTTTCTATTAAAATTTTTTTTAAATAATTTTATTTATTTATTTTTTCCCCCAAAGCCCCAGTAGATAGTTGTATGCCACAGCTGCACATCCTTCTAGTAGCTGTATATGGGACGTGGCCTCAGCATGGCCGGAGAAGCGGTGCGTCGGTGCTCGCCCGGGATCCGAACCCCGCCTGCCGACGGCAGAGCGCGCGCACTTAACCGCTAAGCCACGGGGCCGGCCCTAAAAATTTTTAATAATAGGTAAATTTTGTCTTTTCATGACAACCAAAACTTAGTACAGATGGGAAGTTTACTGAAGAATAGTCATTTAGAAGCTCAAGATATCTTAAAATAGAACAATGATTTTCCTCCTGGTTCAACCCTTAATACCAGATTTCCCATTTTTAAAAGTCAATGTTTTGAGCTGACACTGAGGCAAGAAACTTGGAGTCACCTTTAACTCCTTCACCCACCAAACTCTTACTTTATTTTTCTTTATCTCTATTAAATAGTATCAAATTCCCAAGCTCAAAATCTCAGCCATTTTTCTCCCTATCAAGTCCTGACTCATGTCAATTCTAGCTTTATAATGTTTTTTCAAAGCTATCCCATCATTTTTCAAGTCCCATAACAACACGTAGTTCAAGTTCTCCATGCCTTTAGGCTTTATTAAACTTTATCACTATTAATTGAGTTTTGTCTTCAGGGTACTATGGTGGGTACTTTGGGGTGAGATAGGGAAAAAAAGAGATGAATATTTACTGACTACTGTATGCCAAACAAGATAATAGATTATTCTTTCAGTCTTTTACCTCTGGTAAGGTAAGTGGAATTTCTCACATTTTGAAGATTAAGACATCAGGATTCAAAGAAATTAAAATAACTTGCCACATGTGTTAACTGATAGAGCTGGATCTTAAACTTATATTTACATAGCTGTTTTACACATTGGGAATTATAAATAAGTGAACAAGGCAATTTCTAATATCAAGGAATTTACAATTTTGTAAAAATGATATGCAAAGAACTATAATGCAGGACAAAAACATGTTAAGTGCCTCAGACATAGGACGGTACAATGTCTTCTTGCTGAAGGGGTTTGGGGAACGCTTTGTGGAGAATGGATTTGGACTGATCCTTAGGAGATGAGTAAAATTTACAGAAAAAATGAGTGAAGGAAGGGTATTCTGGAGGAGGGAAGGATATTAGAAAAGGCATATCTGCTTTAGATAAAACAAGATATGCATGAAGGTAGTGAAAGACAGCACTGTAGAGGTGGAATGGGGCCAGTTCATAATAGGCCTTATTTGGCCATTTGGGTTTAATTCTGCAGTCAACAGGGGAAGAAAAGAGACTCAAAATGGGGATATGGGTTAGGAGAGTGTTGCATGAAAGAGATTATTGGGCTGAACCAGAAGAGTGGTAGTGGGAATGGAAAAGAAGAATTTAAGAGACATTCGACAAGTGGAATCAAATGAATTTGTGATAGCTGGGGAGAGAGCAGGTGGAAGAAGAGAAGAGAAGCACAGACAACTCTAAGGCTTTGATCCTGGGTAAAGTTGTTACCTTTGTCAGAGAGGATAACGAAGAGAAAGAGTTACTATTATTATTATTGCTGTTTTTATTATTTCCTGGAAGGAGGGAAGTAGGGAGTGGAATGGAGAAGCATAGTGTTCAAAAAGATGGTGAATTTGATTTTGGAATAAATTCAGCTTCTATCAAAATCATAATATCTTTCACATCTGTCCTTTCCTTTCCTCTAACCCATTCCTCTATGTGTTTAATTCCTCTATGTGAAACTGTGTTTAAATAACTTGCAGATGTTCCATATACCTTGAAATTCCTTACAAATTAAGATTACAAATTAACATAGTTGGGCACTTGAACTAATTGTATATGTACCAAACTTCCATGAACATGGTGGGCAACGGGAACCATTAGAGAAAAGAAAGAAGGGTAGTAAATTCTAGGTGTTGTCGAAATCTTCCCTCAAAAAGTTTTTATGCTACCTCTATTCCATCTGCATAGTGAATACTATTTACTCATTACAAAGCTTGTAGCATTCTACAGTTTGAAGAATGCAGACTTCAATTATTGTGGAGTAGAGTGAAATTATCATTTTCCCTGACCTGGAAACTATTTCCATTCTTACCATTTTATTTAGCTTAGCTTTTTTTTTTTTTTCAGTAAGTGTCATATTACAGATTTCTATTGACCTTGTAATTGCTAAAATCCTAGAGGTAGCATCTCTCCTCCTACATTGGCCATCTTCTCCCATCTGGTACTTAACGTAACTGATTTCTTTTTCTAAATGCAAGACTTTATACTTCATTTTGTTATGGGTTTAGGCCACCATTCCTATGTATGAAGAGCTTTAAAATTCCAATTCTTTTAATCTTGACATTTGCTATGGTTCCTGTAGTTTTTATATGCATTCAGTCTATGTCGTCATCCATGTCACTGGTGAAAACTTTAAGTAGGACAAGAGCAGGATAATACCTATGGTGTGCTACAAAGAATCCACCCTTTTTCTGCATCTAAAATTGCTCTGTGGTTCATCAGCAATTCATGATTCCAATCAGAAAGATATTTAGAATTTGATAGAATCTGAGTTTATTCCAAAATTAAATTCAGCATCTTTTCAAACACTCAATGCTTTTCCACTCCACTCCCCACTACCCTCCCTTCTTGTGGGTCTGATTATTCAAATCTATTTGTACTAAACAGAAGTCTTATTTTTCCATTTTGTTGATATTTGAAAGATATTATGACATGTCCTCCAAAATTGTAACCATTCTTCCTACAGCAGTGGTTCTCAATCTCAATCATTTTGACCAAATCATTCTATAGGCAGACAAGTGAACTTGTATTGCCAGGAGGTCTAGAGGTTATATAGCCTAAAGAGGCCAATCACAAAAAAACGTATTTCAAGTTTCATGGTTTATTTTAAAAACTGATATAGAAACTTCTTTTATATAAAATGGATGAACTCTAGTTTAAAACATCCCTTTTATATAAAAAAAACCTTTAATTAATCTTTAAATAAAATGTGTCATTTAAACATCAAGTACCTCCTAGCACACTGCTGATTATCTCAAAAACCTCAGGGAAATCTGATTATCTTCACTGAAGAAATATGGTCCCACAACATTCCTCTGCTCTACCAGTAGATCTTTCACAAGAGAAAATGAGACATGGCATCACTTGAGCTTTTAATAAATGCACATCACCTTTTAATGTTCCTTTCAAAGTAATACATTCACAAGCAATCTGTTCTGTAACACTTATCCAGCATTGCCCTTACTATGTACCAGGTACTGTTTAAGCACTTATAAATACTAATTTTATCCTCCTAAGAACTCTATGGCCTAAGTACTATTATTATCTGTATTTTATAGAAGAGGAAACTGAGGCATAGAAAAGTTAAGAAACATGTCCACATGTCTGTGACTGCAGTTAATAAATGACAGAGGCAGTCTGGCTCCAGAATCTGTATTAACTGTTAATGCTCGGCTGCCTTTCTAACTGATGTAAAACTTCTCCGTCCACCTTCTGGAATCCACTCCTCCTCTTTTTAAAGATAGAAACATTTTCTGATCTCCGGGCTTTACACATCTCTCCATTAAAAAAATTAAAAGCAAGCCACAACATGGGAGAAAATATTTTCATCTCATATATTAGACAAAAGACTTATATTTAGAATATATAAAGAATTCATGACTCAATAAGACAAATATAATGTAAAATGGGAAAAGATTTGAACAGATACTTTAGAAAAGAATATATAGAAACAGCCAAGTAAATGTGAAGTAAAACCACAACGAAATACCACTACACCATCACTAGAATGATTAAAATTAAAAGGACTGAAAATACCAAGTGTTGGTAAGGATGTCAAACAACTGGAACTCCCATGCATTGCTAGTTAGAATTTAAAATGGTACTTTACAAAGCAGTTGGACAATTTCTTTAAATGTTAAACATCTACCATACGACCCAGCCATTTCATTCATATGTATTTGCCCAGGAGAAATGAAAACATATGTCCATGCACATAAATGTGCATAGAGGCTGTACATAAATGTTTATAGCAGCTTTATTTGTAATAGCCCAAAACGGAAACAACCCTAATGTCTGTCAACAGGTGAATGGATAAACAAAATGTGGTATATCCATACAATAGAATTAATTACTCAGCAATAAAATTATGAACAAAACAGCAATACATGGATGGATTTCAAAGTCATCATGCTGAGTGAAAGACACAAAAGAGTATACTGTATGATTCTATTTATAAAAAGTTCTAGAAACATAAACTAATCTATAGAGAGCAGATTAGTGGTTGCTGGCAACAGGGGTGGAGAGAGGGAAGGATTATAAAGGTGCATGAGGAAACTTTTTGGGTGGATGGAAATACTTGGCATTTTGTTTCCGATGGTGGTTTCATGGGAGCATACACCTGTTAAAAACTCATTGAACTGTACACTTTAAATATGTGCAGTTTATTGTAAGTAAAATATACCTCAATAAAGTGTACTAGAGGAGCTTAAACATCTATAACGGATGTTTTGGAAAAAGAAATAATTCTACCTTATTAAACTGGATTTTTAAATGTTGGCTTTGTCTACAGAAAGATCATCCATCTAACAAAGGCTGAGTCACCTACGCAGAACGAGTGTCTGTCATATTGTTACTCACCTCATCGCTCGTAGGAGCCAGACATAGGGACTCTGGAGTCAGTTCTGGCACTTATTAGTTGTGTAAGCTTGGTCAAGTTTCTCAGCCTCTCTGTGCCTTACGTTGCTCATCTCTAAAATAGGGATATAACATACACCTCAGAGTTGCTGTGAGCCTTAAGATTAATATACGTTAAGTGCTTAGAAGAGTTTTGGCATATAGCAAGTGCTGTATGAGTGAGCTATTTTTATCGTTATTAAGAATTTCGTCTATTTAACTGACACAGTGAAATGTTCTCTCAACCAATTATTCTAGTAACTACAGAAAACCAAATAAAGGAAAGGTTACATGTAAACAGGGCAGGGGTACCTGACAGCAGTACTTAATTCTTCGTATTTCAAGCTAACTCATGTTTTAGAGGGACTTTTTTTTAACGAAAGCTGAAAGTTGGACTTGATCCTTATTGTCTTTCCTGATTGCTCTGATTTTGAACCAACTCTTTGAAGATTTCAGTTTATGTCCTATGTTAATGTGTGTCATATATACTTTAATATCCCAAAGAGTACAGAATATCAAGCAGAAACACCTAGGGATCCTAGCTATTTTACTAGCTATTTACAGGCTGGTATCAAGTCCCAAGCAAGAAATAGTTTGTCTTAACTCAAACTCATCTGGAGTACTTTTCTTAGATGTATCTTCTAAAACTCTTGTAAAAAATCTAGCAAAATTCTGAAAACTTGATGTTCCTATTTGTACTGCACATACGCCACAAGCCTAGTTATAGATGAACACCCATAATGCCATTTACTTGCTCATTTACTTCCAGGAAAGATACTCATAGTGGGAAGAGAAAGAATACGGAATCTTCTATTTTGGAGAAATGGAACCATGCAGGTTGTCATTCAATAGCTGTACCAGGATTGGTCTTTTTTTTTTTTTTTTTATGAGTAAGAGTGTCCCTGAGCTAACATCTGTTGCCAATCTTCCTCTTTTTGCTTGAGGAAGATTGTTGCTGAGCTAACATCTGTGCCAATCTTCCTCTTTTTGCTTGAGGAAGATTGTCCCTGAGCTAACATCTGTGCCAATCTTCCTCTGTTTTTTGTATGTGGGATGCCACCACAGCATGGCTTGATGTGCTGTGTGTGGGTCCGCACCTGGGATCTGAATCTGTGAACCCTGGGCTGCCAAAGCAGAGTGCGCGAACTTAACCACCTCGCTACTGGGCTGGTCCCACTCTTTTTCATTTCAGTAAAAGTATGTAAAGCTGTAAATTATGTGAAAGTTAAAGTAATAAAAACACTGCACATCAACTAGTGTGTTAAATATGAAACATATGAGTAATTACTCATAATTTAAAACTGTCTAAAAAGAGCTTCATATTTTAATAAAATACTAACAAACACTCTTCCTAATTCTAGACCAATCAGAGAGAACTTATGCCATTCCAACCACCCATCTAAAAATCACAAAACCTGAACTTTTGCATTGTATGAAATATGTTTTTAATCTCAGGTTTGATGAATAAACTGAATTTGAGTGAAAAATTTAATGAAAAATTTCATGCCCCCACAGCACATTATCTGTGTTGAGACATGGCATTTAAACATAATACAGCATAAAGGTTTTTTTTAAATGTTTGTTAAATATCTTTTATCTTCAAAGAAAAGAATCTTTGAGCAAAATTAGGATATTAATTTGGTTAGTTTTGGGTGTAAGTAGCTCAATTCGTCCCCTTTAATAAATACACCAAACAAATGACATGGTCCCTTACTTCCTTTTTTTTTGTGAGGAAGATCAGCCCTGAGCTAACATCCATGCCAATCCTCCTCTTTTTGCTGAGGAAGACTGGCCCTGAGGTAACATCTATTGCCAATCCGCCTCCTTTTTTTCCCTTTTTCTCCCCAAAGCCCCGGTAGATAGTTGTATGTCATAGTTGCACATCCTTCTAGTTGCTGTATGTGGGACGCTGCCTCAGCATGGCCCGACAAGTGGTGCGTTGGTGCGTGCCCAGGATCCGAACTCCGGGCCACCAGTAGCGGAGCGCACGCACTTAACCACTAAGCCACGGGGCCAGCCTCCTGGTCCCGTACTTTTGAATCTAATTCACTGAGAAGTATTACGAGATGTTTTCTATCTTTCCATTATTTGCATCTTCTTTCTTTCAGCAATGTTACGTAGCATTCACTGTATTTTCTTAAAGTTATCCAAAAGTATTTTATGTTTTTTGATGCAATAATAAATAGTATTTTTAAAAATCTCAATTTCTAATTGCTTGTTGCTAACATTTAGAAATACTATTGATTTTGTATACTGATCTTGTATTTTGTGCCCTTGCTAAACTCATTATTCTAGTAGCCTTTTCTTAGATTCCTTAGGGTTTTCTACATAGATGATCATATCATCTGCAAATAAATACAGTGTTATTTCTTCCTCTGCAATGTGTACACCTTTTATTTCTTTTTCTTGTTTGATTGTACTGATTAGGACCTCCAGTATAATACTGAACGGAAATGGTAAGAATGGACATCCTTGCTTTGTTCCTGCTCTTGAGTTTTGCAATCTTTTAATACCATTATAATCTTAGGAAAGACTAAGCAGAGCACACCATTAAGTTTTAGAAGACTAGGTAACTGATTCTGTTATCTCTGCCAAAGCATATTGTTTTATTCCTTTTTAACCCTGAAGGTCAATCCCATTTAAGGAGTTTTTAGAGACCTTAATTGTGCTAGAAAGACAGCCCTGTACCTGTCA
Organism: Diceros bicornis minor; assembly: GCF_020826845.1. Classification (NCBI taxonomy): domain Eukaryota; kingdom Metazoa; phylum Chordata; class Mammalia; order Perissodactyla; family Rhinocerotidae; genus Diceros; species Diceros bicornis. The sequence goes on along the minus strand of NC_080751.1, from coordinate 3,170,014 downwards.
GCATCATAAATACTCTTAGCTATATTAGTTATTAACTTTGCCTTTCAGGAAATGAGATTAATATCTGATCTATGAGTTTGCCAAGTTCTAGCTATTTCACACTAATAAAACAATCACAAAACTAACTAAGAGTTTATATGTGGCATATTTCCAATGACAGAATGCAAAGGAATTAACAATAATTAATTGGGAGTCTAGTTACACATTTAATATAAAAGTTGTCTTTATTTAAATTAAGTCTTTGAACACCAATAATCATAAGTACTCTATAGCTAGCTAGCTCAAGAAGCATGCTTGTGAAGTTAGTTTTTACTCGGATCCAAGCCAGACATTCTACATCAGAATGCCATCAAATGCATGCCATTCCTCCTAAAGGGTTAGTAAATGTGAATGGGTCTGTAAGAGGCGGGGAAAAAAATCAACGTCCTAACATATATGTGATGAATATAGTAGGGGCAATCTTAAGTTAGTCATTTTAACATGCTTAGCAATATTATCATATTGACACCTAATAAAGGCAATAGATCTGAAACTAACAAATAATCATTAATGTCTCTCCAGACATCCTCCTCACCAACCATTCTTTCCAGGTGCCAACATTAGATCTACAACATAACGTGCTCTGGCGTGCCTATAGCAAATACGTCATGGGCAGAGCATAGATTTGTGCAAAACAATGAACTACTCCTAATATCTCAGGAGTCTGACTAATCCATATTTAAAACTGCATTTTCTCCACTTGCTCTTTTTTTCTAATTTCACTAACATTACCACTGACCTCTTTAAAACGGCTGTGCCTAATTCATCTGTATATCCTTAGCACTGAGCCTAGTACCTGGTACATTAGCAGGAGCTCAATATTTTCTGAATAAATGTAAGGGCTGCTAGCTAAATTTTCTGTCATTTGACTTGAATCTCTGCCAATATCATGAAAACAAAGAAAAACATTTTTAGGCAATTTCTATGTAAATGGGTTAATAATTCAATAAGAAGTCTGAAACGTCCTTCATTCTAATGAGTCCATTTAATTTTTTTTTTTCTTAAAAAGCAGATAAGCAAGAATAGCTTGTTGTGGTTTTGTTTTTACTGATTTGTCAGGAATATCATTACTCGGTGAAAACTTGTTTAATTGTCAAAAATATTTGAGAAACCTCAATGAATGAATTACAAAGTGTCCTGGAAAATCTTATGACACCTTGACCATAAATTCCATGTATATTTCTTTTCATGTAAGTCTGGTCACCGGGTATTTCTCTTTTTGTGATTGAGCGTAATTTCTCAATTTCCTATTTGTAATCTTACACCTTCTGTATCTTTCCTGTTTGCCAATTTTTAATCCTTACTGACTTTTGTTCATTATCAAGCCCAATACAGAGGAGCTCCTCATGAGAGTGTTAACAGCTATAGGTGAAAATGGATTAGCAGATGCTCTTTGAATCAGTTTTCATGGTCTTATCAGGATGAAAGTGAGAGTGGAATTTTAAGAACCAGAAGCATGACAATTCTTTGATACCTTTGGAGGAATTTCCTAACAAAGTTTTCCAAGAAAAAAAATGATATTGGCTAAGTACCAAGCAACATTTTTTTTCTCTTCTTGTTTACGTACTATCTTAATTGGCAACTATTAAAAGCTTTTATACATATCTAAACTAAAAGTATATATTAAGTCCTGCTAGTGTTTTAAATAGTATATCAAATATTTACCATTTGCTAAGTAGCATTTAACTGAACAGTTAATGAAGGATATTTATCTGAAATAAAGTGACAAGAGGTAATTTTTTAGGTAACAAATTATATTTTGTTTTTCATATCCTAGTGAATAGTCTCAAGCCTAAATCAACAGAGATTTCATTACTCTTCGAATGTCATCTGATGAGGTCAATGTTTTATGAACTGCTGTTCTAGTATACAGCCAGGCCATGGAAAGAATATCAATATGAAACTGCAAAATCAGTTCACAATTTTATTTATTTTTTGTGAGGAAGATCAGCCCTGAGCTAACATCTGTGCTAATCCTCCTCTTTTTGCTGAGGAAGACCAACTCTGAGCTAACATCTATTGCCAATCCTCCTCCTTTTTTTCTTCCCCAAAGCCCCAGCAGATAGCTGTACATCCTTCTAGTTTCTGTATGTGGAACGCAGCCTCAGCATGGCCAGACAAGTGGTGTGTTGGTGGAAGCCCAGGATCCGATCCCGGGCCGCAAGTAGCAGAGCATGCGTCCTTAACTGCTAAGCCACGGGGCCGGCCCTCAGTTCACAATTTTAAAGCCATCAAGGACCTGATGGGTTAGTGCCGAGTTCCTCAACCTCAACACTACTCACATTTTGGGTAGGATAATCTTTTGTTGTGGGGGGGCTGCCCTGTGCATTTTAGGATGTTTGCAGCATCTCTGGCCTATACCAAATGGATGCCAATAGCACCTGTGCTCACCACACCCTTCCTTGCCCAGTGGTGAAAACGAAAAATGTCTCCAGACAGTGCCAAATGTTCTCTGGGTGGGAGAATGGGGGTGGGGGTGGGGGGATGGGGGCAAATCACCCTTGGTTGAGAACCACTCAATTGGGCTGGTCCAATTTCCCTCCCTACAGATGAAAAACTCAAAAAAGAAAAGTTTGGGACTTTGAAAATTTGAAAGACAAGTTAGAGACTTAGAGTCATGCAGCTAGTGGAGAAACTAGCACTAAAACCTATTACTAGTCAAGACTCCTATTCTACTATTGTCATCATACCACCTTGAAGTGGTATAGAAAGGTTATTGCTACCATTGTGTGAACTGACACTGTTTAAAGTCTTTAATAACTGCACATATTCAAAGTCATCGCAAAAAATAAACCAAATGCCAAGCCTGATGAAAACCTGTTTTTCCATGAGAAACTGTTTCCAAATCTTCCTGTGATCTGACTATGGGTGCCAAATTGAATTGCAGTCTTGACACCTATAAACTACTCAGCCTTACTTGTTGGTGAGAGGCAGGAAGTTTGGTATGAAGACAAAAGAAATCCAGATTTTATTTTTTTATCTCAGAACAATGACACTAACCCAGACTGATTGAAGACACTAAATCTAGTCTTCCCAAGGTTGCCTTCACTAAGAGACCAAATGGAACGTCATTTAGCTGCAACGAATTTCTAATTTCCATTTTTAGTGAATGAAATTTATATAAAGTGCTTACAAAAATGTTTTAAGAACTTTATAATATTGTAGTACTTTGTCATTCCTCCAAAGTGAAAGGTGTAAAAGATTATGGAATAGCACACAAAAATAGATATATCATGGAAGAGGGTGAAAAGGAAATTATTTTTATGAGGTTATTACATTTATTGATGTCCTTCCAGGAAAAAGGAATCTTAAATTATTCTACAATATTCTGGTTTCCATCTATCACTCTGGAGACAAAAAACATCATCAGGCAACACAGTAAATACTAAAAATTAATTATGAAATTGAAGATGGCTAAATGTTTTACTGAGATCTTCTGCAGTGGGATCAAGCTCCACCCTCTAAAAATCATTTCCAAAACTGGTTTAAAGCCTTATCTCACAGGCCGGAACGAGCAGGCTGTTTGCAGATATATAGTACTTGTAAGAACTCAAACATCTCTTAGATTGAGATGATCAAGAAACAGCTTTTTGTGTTAGGGGCAACGTATGGTGAGAAGTGTAAAAACTCTCCACAGGAACACTCCTTCCAAACCCCTGTACAGAGACTTGACCAAATTTTAACCCGGCCTCTGGGAGCCTAAGGCTGAATCCCTGGGGTGACCCAGCCCCGTCTGGGGCTCCTGTTTGGAAAAGCTCAGGGCTGTCAAAATAAACTGTTTGTCCTAGCCAACACCTAGCCAAAACAGGCCCTGACGTTTCTTTTTTAGAGCATTTACTAAAAAGGGCTTATAATTGTGAAGCCTTCCTACGTCCTTTTGAGATGTCTGTCTGTCTCCTACAACTTTCGAGGACGTGAAAGCCATTCCTTTGAAATGTAATCATCAGGAAGGACAGGGCCGTCTCCCGCCTGTGAGGACAGACTCCTAACTGCCGGTCATCAGGCACAGCTGACCTAATCGCGGTTACAACGCTCGGTAACTTCGCACTTCCCTACCTCGACGCGAACCCCACGTCTCCCTCGTTCCCTCACTTGCCCTTTAAAACGCCCAGTCACTGCGCAAACCGGCGTGGAGCTCGGCTCCTTTCCCTCGGTCAGCAGTCACTGGAGAAAATGTGTCACCGCTCTCAAGTCCGGCTTTGTCATCTCTGACACCGGTAGATACTGGATATATTAAAACTCAGACCGCTATCAAGATAGGCCTGTCAATCCCAGAAGCTTGTTTTACGGGTGTTATCCTCAAAAGGCAAGGAAAACTCTCCAGAGTGACTGCTCGAAAACCTCACCCCCTCTTCTCTTCCCGGAGCCGCCGTGCTATTTCCTTCTTTCTCCAAACGCCTGCCTCCACCTCTCCCTAAGTAGGCCACGTGCAGTCTCTGTTTTCCAGGATGGCGAGTTGCACCCAGCGGAGGTTCACTCCCTTCCACGTCTTGGGCCTTTTCTCTGTCCCCTCAGTCTCGGCGTTTCCTCGTCGAGCCCCCTTCCCTTTCCCTGGCACTCCAGGACCACAGGCTGCTAATGGCCGCCTCTCCGTCCCCCTCAAACCTCAGCGTCCCCAGCACGCTGAGGCGCCCTTTCCGCTCCACACTCCACTTGCGGGCCCCGCGCCCCTTTCCGGGGCGGCGGGCGGTGAGCGGGGAGACTCTGGCCCCGTCCGGGTCGGCCATTTCGCACAGTCGGGGCGCGCCAGGCGGGCTGGGCCGCGGAGCTGAGGGCCTGAAGACGGGGCCGCCCCCGCCGCCGGGCGGGAACTCACCTTCTCTGAGGCAGGGGCGGGCGTCTACAACTACTGTCCCCCTCCCCGCCAACGCCGCCGGCCGGGGGATAGGCCGAGGTGGAGGTGGCGGAGAGGCAGGGACAACCGCTGCCGCCACCGCCGCCTCCGCCGCCAAGCAGGCGGGGCGGGGGGAGGAGGCGGAGACCGGGCTTCCTGAGGGGAAGTCTCCGCCACCACCGGCGGCTGACTGGACGACGCTGACGCCATGGCGGCCAGGCACGCTATTGCGCGTGCGCTAAGTCGCTCTGCTCCCAGAAAACCCCTTTGGCCCCGCCTTCCTGTTTGCTCCGCCCCCTCCGTCCGCCTTTTCCGGGGCTCGGCTCCAACCTAGCTCTTCCTTCTCAGTGCTGTGCGCGCCCGGCACCCTCTCGTTGGAGAAGAGAAAAGGCACGTGGTGCCGCTCACCTCAGGAAAATGAATCTAAAACCAACTTAGAAAAAAAAGTCTGGAAATCTATGGATGCCACCTCCAGAGTATCTGGAAAATACGTCATCTCTTGCTTTATCTTTCTTTCCTTTGCTAGGGCATTTAACACACAGAGTAATCAAAATCCTTGGTCATGATACATTGTCATCCGTGGTCTATAAATGACCGGGCTGGCGGCGTTGGCCGGGAGGGGGGCAGCAGTTGTGGACGCCTGACCCTGCCTCCGAGAAGGTGAGTTCCGGCCCCGGTAGTGAGGGCGGCCCTGTCTTCAGGCCTTCCATTCCGCGGAGAAAAATGACTTTTTCTCTCTCTCCTAATATATGTATATATGCATATGTATACGTGTACACACGCACATACGTACACCTCATTATCTCATTCCTCATCTTCCAAAGAAATCATTACTCTGGTTTGTAGTCATCGTTTCCTTACATATATATCTTTATCACGTACATGTGTGGCTAAATAAAGTTTAGATTGTTTTTGAATTTCATAAGATTTAATGTCTTTCTCTATGCAGTATTCTAGGACTTTTTCACTCAACATGTTGAGGTTCATCCAAGCTGTTGTATATAGGTGTTGAGTGCAATATTCCACCCACTTTCCTGTTGATAGGCATGTCTTCTGGTGCACTGTGCTAGCGTTTCTCTTGGGTATCCTCTCCTTTCCTGTCACATTGCTGTTGTCTAATTTCAGGTTCTCATCATCTTTGTTAGAACCATGGCAATAGCTGTGTAACTAATATTCTTCTTCTGACTTCACAACTCCAGTCTACTCTCCATATAGCTGCCAAACAGTTCTATCTAGAAGTCATCACTGGCTCTCCACTGTCTGTTGAGGAAGTCAAATGTGAGTTCTACCTGGCTTCTGTGTACCTCCCTGATCTCATTATCTTCCTATTGCTCTCACCTCCCCACTCTGCTTTCATTTTATGATTCAGCGACATTAAACATTTACTGATTCCTGTAAGTATCAAGCTATTGCATAACTCAACTTATTGTATATGCTGGTCCCTCTTCCTGGAATGTGCTCTTTCTAATTCCTAATGAACTCCTCCGCAGAAATAAACACTATCCTGAATTCAGCATTTCTCATTCCCATACGTTTCTTTATAATTTTACTACATATGTACGTATCCTTAAGTAACATGAAGTATTGCTTTGTGTGATTTAAAACTTTACATAAATGTTATTATACATACTGTTTATTCCTTTGCAATTTGTTTTTTCACTCACCGTTATTTTTTTATATTAACACATGCTGAGATGTGAGGTTCTAATTCATTCACTTTAACAGCTCTATGACATTCCATTATATGAATATGCCATGAGCTATCCATTCTCCTATGGATAGATATTGAGTTTATTTTCCATTTTTGCTTTTACAGGCAGTGCTGCTTTGACATTCTTGTGCAGTCTCCTTGTGCATACATGTTAGAGTTTCTCTGGGGGTTATACTTAGGAGATGCTACTGCTTTTTAACTAGGAGGCCTCGATAACACCCACCTCAAAGGGTGTTGTGAAAACATATGAAGTAATGTAAGTAAAACACAATTTCAAGCATTCAAACAGTTATTTTTGCTGTTAGAGTAGCTTTTGAATGTGTATGAAACACTAGGACATAAAAGGCAATAGTCTGGTGCCAGAATGGTAAGCAGAAAAATAATACGTGTGCTTCTGAGGCTCCCTCGATACTCAACAGATTGTACATGACAGCACATGTCGTGCTTTTTCTTTATCTCCACATCTCTGCTCATGCTGTTGTGTCCTTGGGCCTGAAGGACAGGCCTTTGGGCCTCTGGAAGCCTTTCCCCTTTGCCTCCTATATCTCTCTCACCTTCTTTACACACTCTTCTGTAATCCCCTCTAAATGGTCAATGTCTTGAAGACAGGGCCTACATTTTATTCATCTTTGTATCAGGGCACTGAGCATAGTGCTTGATACTGTGCTGATAAATGCATGTGGAGTGAGTGAATTTAGGAATTCTTGGGAGGAAAGCAATTTGCAGCTAAGGACTTCTTGGAGCCAAGGGAAGAAAGATGAAAGCAAGCATACTATTTTAGTAAGAACACAGAGACCAGAGACAGTGTGAGGTTTTGTCAATGATGTAATTATACAGGATTTAATGGACTATTAAGGAGACAACCTGCTCCTGTCATCCTGGAATGTGAGTGCTAGATGTACACGAGAACTTTTTCTTTGATTCTGTCACTCACAGTGATTATGAAATGAATAAATGAATCAGCCGGTGAACCCTGCACTTGGAAGCAGGGAGCTCTTCCTGGCCTATTTAACATTGACAAGCATTAAGCTATTATTAGTCTAAAGCGGGGTTGGCAAATATTTTTTGTAAAAGGCCAGAAAATAAATATTTTTTGGCTTGTGGGCCATATGGTCTTTGTTGCAAATATTCAGCTCTGTTGTTGCAATGTGAAAGAGGCCACAGAAAATAAATAGACAAATGAGTACAGCTGTTTTCTCATAAAATTTTATTTATGGTCACTGAAATTTGAATTTCATATAATTTTCATGTGTCACAAAATATTCTTCTTTTGATTTTCCCCCCAACCATTAAAGAAGTTACAAACTATTCTTAGTTCATGGACCCAAAGCCTTGCTGACCCTTGGCCTAAATGAACCTCAGCTCCAGATATAAAGGAGATCAAATTCGGTGTAAAGGGCTATCTTTTACTAAATCAAGCCTTAGAAACAATTTAAAATCTTGCAGCTCCCTTGATTTGCCACTAGATGGTGGTCCCCGCGGGTGTGTGGTTCAGCTAGCGGGACTTTCAACACAGGCGACGATTGGAGTTTTTCCTGGATTCGGTAGATCGGCTGCCGAAGTATCAACACAGGCACATGAATTGTCCCAGTGATTCAAAACTTATCACAAACCATTACCCTGGGTTTCATTTACATCTTCACCTTCACACTTATTTGTATATCTTCCCTGAATTGCAACATACCCAACTGAAAGGAATACAATCACTCTGTCAAGGCCTCAGATTATTTGCTCAAAGGCTCAGGACAATAATATGAATACAGGCTATGGTTAAAGATTTGGGGGCTGCATTATGGAAGCTAGGAACAGATTCTACCCAAGACGCAGGTTAACAAGTGGAGTTTATATTAAGAGGATACATGAAGCCCACGTCTAAGTCTTGTGATGATTCACTGATAAATCTATCCAAGCAGCCCCCAGTCCTGACCTCTTCATGTCACCTTCTTCTACCCTTAAGGTGTGTGCCTGGGGACCTGGCATTCGCCTTGCTTAGCATATCCTGCAACAGTTGCCTCACACCTTCTGTCGGGTGTGGGAGTACTTGCTAACCATAGAAATGTTCTTGGCTGTGTGTGGGGCCTGAGGTGGGAGGGAAGTTCAGTTGAAACAGAGGGAGATAGAGCTATAGTGGTCCTTCTTGTCATCCTCTTGTCTGGAATCTCCCAACTCAGACCTCTCTCCTTGACTAGGTGTCCTTCGACTTGAGCTGTGTCCGTTTTTCTCCCTTTCTCACCACCTTTATCCATACACACAAAGGAAATAGACTGGATGGCTATTAAAATTATAAACAATGGAAAAAGTTTCCATCTTCTTGGAGCAGAAAAGGGCTCAGCTACAGAAACATTATTGTGAAGGTCTGTAGAGCTCAAGTCTATGATCTTTTCTTTCTTTCTTTTTTTTTTGTGTGTGAAGAAGATTGGTCCTGAGCTAACATCTGCCAATCCTCCTGTTTTTGCTGAGGAAGACTGGCCCTGGGCTAACATCCATGCCCGTCTTCCTCCACTTTATATGGGACACCTGCTACAGCATGGCCTGACAAGCGGTACATTGGTGCGCAGCTGGGATCTGAACCTGCAAACCCCGGGCCGCCACAGCAGAGCTCGTAGACTTAACCACTTATGCCACTGGGCCGGCCCCACAAGTCTGTGATCTTAACCACTACCCACGTTGTCACATGGTTATGTCCACTCTGGCCCCTAGTTTGATCTCTCAGGAAATGCAGAATGAATCTACTTCCATACTTCAATGTCTGAGATTGAAGAAAACTCGCATGTCCTTCCTGAATCTTTTCTTCTTTGGCTGAACATCCCCAGTAGGGCAATAAGAAATCCTTTCAAAGCTCTAGATGTACTTTTCTTGATGTCAAGACTAGCAGTTCTCAATGGAGGCAGTTCCACCACCTAGGGGGCATTTTAGAAATGTGGGGGAACTTTTGGTTGTCACAATGATTGTTGGGTGCTACTGGCATATTGTGGGCAGGGCCAGGGCCACCAAGAAGGATTTGGATACCTGTGGAAAAAAAAAACGGAGGCGGGGGTGTGCAACAAGGGCAGACAGGCAAAAAACTTTTACATAGGATTTTTATTAATTTGCAGTGTAGCAGGGCTCTGTGCCCCCATCCTCATCACCAGCCTGATAATTAGTGCCACCATCCCCTGTCTCATTGATCCTTACCAGAGATGCTAGATGTCCTAGAAAGCAAGGGACAGCCTTATACATTGAAGAATCTCTGCTCATCCCGCACAGCCTCAAATATCCAGATGTGCATTTCAGGTATGTGAAAACCTTGTTTATGATGATCTGAGTCTAGAACTCTGTCTTATATGTAATCATAAAATAGTTTTTGTAAAGTTTTAATATACTGTAAGTTTTTCAGAAATGCAACTTGTTAACTGAAGGAAGATTATACTTTCTTTCAATCAGAACTTGACTAAGAGTTATTTGATGTTTCAGAAAATCATATCACACACAACAATGTCCTGTGTGGTATCTGTGCCCCCAAATCAACCTACATTTACAGCTCTCACTAGCACAGTGATTCTGCTGAGAGGAGCAAACATCTGACCACTTTATCATGTTTTCTAGAGTAGTTGTGCCCAAGCATATGCATAGTGAACACACTGACATATTTAATTTACAGTGCATATATATTATTTTATTATAAGTTAACTTTCATTTTATTTCTCCCTTATTAGGTTAGGTTAGTGTCTTAGACCATTCAGGCAGTAACAAAATACCACAGACTCGGTAGCTTATAAACAACGGAAATTTAGTTCTCACACTTCTGGAAGCTGGAAGTCCTAGATCACAGTGCCAGCACGGTCTGATGAAGGCCCTTTTCTGTGTCGCAGACTTCTTGTTGTATCCTCACATGGTGGCAGAGAAGGGCCTAGTGATCTCTCTGGAGCGTCTTCTATAAGGCACTAATCCCATTCATGAGGATTCCACCATCATAATTTAAGCACCTTCCAAAGGCCTCACCTACTAATACCATCACCTTTGGGGATGAGGATTTCAACATAGGAATTTTGGGGAGGACGTGAACATTTAGACCATAGGAGTTAGTAATTTATGTTTTTTAGTTATGAGCTAGTGAATTATGTATGAATTTCATTTCAGAGTAGCAAAAGGGATGTTATATAATATTTACTATAATGAGAGATAAGTATAGTACTTTATGTGTTAGCTTCCTATTGCTGCTATAACATGTTATCACAAACTTAGTGGCTTAAAATAACACAAATTTATTATCTTACAGTTTGGCCCTTTCCTCCATCTTCAAAGCCAGCAATATAACATCTTCAAGTGTCTCTCTGACTCTTACCCTCTTGCTTCCATTGTCATATCTCCTTCTCTGACTCTGACCTCTCTGCCTTCCTCTAGTAAGGATTCTTGTGGTTTCTTTGAGCCCACTCAGATAATCCAGGGTAATCTTCCCATCTCAAGATCCTTAACTTAATCACATTCACAAAGTCCCTTTTGCCATGTAAGGTAACATTCACACGTCTGGAGATTAGGACCTGGACATCTTTGGGGGCCATTATTCTGTCCACCACACGTTAATAATGTAATACTTGTTGGTCTGATAAGGTTGAGACTCGCAAATATAACTAAAGCACTGGGCTTGATGCTCCCTCTCTCTTTCTGTTCTTGGGGCAGGTAGATTTCTTCCTTGACCTTGGCTTTCACTGGACCTGTTCCAGGGGTACAGTGTCTGGAGAAGAACAGCCTAATCCCTGCCAGGCTGAGCTGCTGGCCCTTGAGGGAAGGCTCTGGTTATTGCAAGGCCTTGAGTTTCCAGGCACTGTGGGTCCAGGCATTCATTTGAAGCTAACCTGGATTAAAGAACTCCTTTTTTTTCTTGGGAGCATGTAATGTTTACTTTTGGGGGCACCCAACTTTAAATGTCTTAAGTTGTTTTGCTCTTTGGGATACATCAGAAGTCACCGAGATATTCTCCAGCTCTAGGGGCTTTGTGTTCTTACCTAAAAATCAGGATACACAGTCTGACGAAGGATTTTCCATCTGCTTCCAAGAGTCAGAGAAGTTTTAGGAGATGCAGTTTGGTTGAAGACAGAATTTCTAGCACATCTTGATAGTTCAGGGAAGATAATGTGATAGAATAAATAAAATATAATAAAATAGTTATCGTTTAATGAGTTCTTTATGAAGTGCCAAGCATGTGCTGTGTCCTTTATACCTATTATCTCGTTCGACCCTTACAGCAATCCAGGGAGGTAGAAGTGATCGCCCTTGTTTTACAGGTTCTAATTCAAAGTCATAGTGGTGGGCTCAGAATTCATATGCAGATCTATCTGGCCCAGAAGCCAGTGCTTGTGAACTCCTACACTCACAGAGATCCAGGGCACCGGGTTCTTGTAAATAGATGTATCCCCAACACTAAAAATGTTGCTTGGAAGATAAGCCAGAGCTCCAGATCTGCAGGAGTTTTTTCAGCTTCAGTGAGAGCTGCCTGGCGTGAAGAATGGTGGCATTTAGTTTGGTGGGGATTTTAGAATTGTCTCTCCAATGTCCTCACTCCTGGGTAAGAAGAAGGACAGAGCACATTGGTATTTTCCTGGCAACAAATACATGTTTAAGGGAGATTTGATACAAAGATAGAAATGGGGATTTTTATTTTCAAGGCCTGCCTTCTGTCTCTACCAGTCTGCCTCCAGCACACCTGCATCCTCAGTGATGCCAAGAGCAGGGAACTCTCAGACGTCCATACCCTGGGTGGGGTCCTGGGGGAGCCCCAGATAGTGTTGGAGAGGAGGAATGCCCCTTGGAGCCTAAATAGTACTGTTATGTAATATGCCAAAGGGGTCAGTTTAGCGTCTGCTGCTCTCTGCGAACAGTCCACCCATGGGAGAGGGAACTGGGGGACAAGGGGCCCATCTCACTTGACAAAGTGCGAGCCTGACTGCTGAAGGATTGCAGAGCAGCACACATCACCTTACCTCTTCTCTTGGACCATTTCAGCTGTCTGCTTTGGATTGACAGAGGCATCTGGCTGCTAAAAATACCCTACTGACCAAGTAAGCGCTCCCTATTCCAACTACAGCTGAGCACAACTGCCATCCAGGACTGAGATTCTTCTTGCAAAGAAACTCTTCAGAAGTGTTCAGGCCCAATCCCAGAACCACACCAGCCCATGGTCATTTTCTGCTCTGTCAGCTTTGCTGGATGATGAATGAGACCCTTCCCAGATCACCGTGCCCTTGCCTGCCCCATCCCTGCCTCTAGGAAAAGTGGTGGAGGGGGAGGTGAGGACCCAGTGTCGAGAGGGGGTAGGGAAGGGGAGGTGCTTGTCCGTTTATAGGCTTGCTCTTTGGGATGCTGAAGGTGTTGAAATAGCAGCCACGACAAGAGACTTGGCTCAGTGTTAAATATCTGCCGTGCTGCCTGAAAGACTGTGCGATGACCATAGAGAGAATGGAGAACGTGGAGGTCTTCACTTCTGAGGGCAAAGGCAGGGGTCTGAAGGCCGCTAAGGAGTTCTGGGCTGCGGACGTCATCTTTGCTGAGCGGGCTTATTCTGCAGTGGTTTTTGACAGGTATGAAATGTGGAGAGTTGCTTTCTTTTCTCCTGTTGGTTGGCTGGTGCCAAACTGTAAAATGCTTTGCTCTCAAAATCACCGGGAAAAGGGATAAAATCCAAGTGACCATTTTTAACAAAATGGCCCTTCTGGCAGCTAACTGTTTTCTAGCGTAAGTTTTTCTGCAAGGAGTCATTGCCAATGTGACTTGCTCTGGTCCCTGGGAGGGTTGTAAAGGTGAGCACAGGCTTTGGGGGCACTTTCTCACCGCAGCAGTGAGCGTCGCTGAGTATGTGTGCTGTGTGTGGTGAGGGTGGAGGGCAAGGAGTGGAAGGTGGGTGTGGTGCTGTGGGAAACGTTTTCTCACAGAAGGCTCCATGTTTTTAGCTTCTTGGATATAATGCATATACTAGCGGATAAAGTAATGGCTGAGACTTTAAAAAAGTAGCTGTAAATACACGAGTAACACTGAAACCCATTTACCTTTGAAAAGTTAGAATATCACCAATGCAGCTGGAACCTCTTTTTACCTTTCCCACCCCCAATCCCAGTCCCCTCTGTCTTTCCTCAGAGGTAATCTGCGTTATGATTTTAATGTGTTTCCTTCTAGAATCTTCTTTTACTATTACATATATATATCTACACTTATCAAAATGTATAGCTGTATTTTTTTTTTTTTTACAGAAACAGCATCATACTTCAGATGTCACTCTAGAACTTGCTCTTTTCACTAAACAACATATTTTTGATATCTGTCCTTATGGGAACTATAAGCCTATAGATACTTCTTTTAAATCCTCAAAGATCTGTTTCTTTTACCCACCTGCAGATCTATCCATGTTGATCCATATACTATATGGATCACCAATTTTAACTGCTATAAATATTCCATCCTATAAATATATGACATTTTATTTATCCATTCCCCTATTGACAGACAATTGATGGTTTCCAATTTTTAGTAAAAATAAACATTTCTGCAATTAAAATTCTTGACCATGAATACTTGTACACGTGTGAGATTCTTCTCTAGGATATATGGCTACAAGAGGAATTGCTGTGCCATAGGCTGGGCTGTTTTCTGTCTTAATGGGTTCTCCAAAGTGGCTCTATTAAATTCATGTTCTCATTTCCCCACAACCCTGTCCATACTGGACTTGTAGTGTTAAATCTTTATTTTTAAAAAACCTACACTGTGATTAAATTATGACAGTGTTCTCTGAGCCCACAGTTGGCATGACCTGCTTGACATTTATGTGGTCTGGATCAAGACGACCTCTCATCATCTAGGCTTTGTGGTTGGCTCACTGTACTGACCATCCTGAGAGTGAGCACTGCTTTTCAGAGATAATTTGATTAGCATTCAAATTCTCTTTTCTTCTTGCCTACCAAGACCTTCAAGGAAAAGGCCGTGAATGGGTACATGGCTGACTACCAACTGAGAAAGATAAGGGGCTCAGGTGACAGTAATAGCTCTTTAGAGGGAGCTTGCCTTACTTTATCAACTTACCTATGTGTGTGTCAGGAGTGGAGGTGAGTGCAGTTAAGGAGTCAGTTGGATTCAGAATTAAGACATAAAAAGCTAGAAACACAGAAACTCTGAACAGTGATCTTAGTGCTGCCACCAAGTTGCCACCTTGTATAGAACACCTCCGTTGGTGCCTCCAATTCCCCAAAAGCCAGTTTCCTTTTCAAGAATGTTTGGAGTTGAGTGGGTTTTCCTTCCATTATAAAAGTAAAGCTTAGGAAGAAAAAATGTATCTTCGCATGAGGACAGTCACTCTTAACGTTGTCGATTTCCTTCCATCTTGTTTTAAAACATAGGTTTCATTTGTTTGTACTACACAAGTGGGATCTTATATAAACTATCATTTTTTGTATTTAATAATTTAGGTGTCTTCTGTGTCACTGTACTCTCTTCATAAACATATTTAAAAGCTGCATGCTCTCCTACCACTCCTTTATGAGTGGACATTTAGGTTGTTTACATGTTTTTGCTACTATAAATAATTCATCATTCATTTGAAGTAATAACTACACAAATAACCTTGTGTACATTGCAGATAAAATGCTACATAAAATGTTATATTATTATTATAATAGTAATAAAGATTAGGATGACTGTGGTAAATAGTCTTTAAAATGATTGAAAAAAATCCAAAAGAGATACTTTTAAGAAGTGATTTACCCACACTTCTCACTGCAAAGATGAGGGGGCTGCTCTTTCTTTGGGTTACCTGAGACAAGCCCAGAGAGGCAACCGGTCCTCGCTCCCATTTTAGGCTCCTGGTGAGATGAAGCTACTATTGTTGAGAAACCTGACGGGGGAGGTAGGACTGAGTCACCCACAAAAGTCACTTTATAAAAGAGGCACATTCTAATCCGTGTTACTGCAAGCCGGGCTTACTGCCCTACCCTCCAAACACAAACGCAAGGAAAGATTTTATTTTCAGTTGAGCACTGCATTAAATGAAAATTAATTCTTTCAAACTATATATGATATGATATACATATAAATCTATATGTATGTGATAACAATAAATGAACATCCATGAAACCACCATCCAACTTCACTAGAATATTCCAAAATGTTTCATCTTCCCTATCTTCCCTATCTGTCCCCTTCCTGCCCCAAAGGTAACTACTACTATGAATTTTATGTTATTTATTCCCCTGCCTTTTGAATAATAGTTTGATTACATGTGTACACATTCCTAAACAATATATAATTTATTTTTATGTTTTGTTCTTGATCTTTTAGACAAAGGTATAGTATTATATGTGGTTTTATGGCACTTGTTTCTTTCACTCAAATGTTTGTTTTATTATTCACCCATTTGGTTTTGTGTAGCTAATAAAATGAATAAACTCTCTGTATGGTTGTGTGGACCACAATTTATTTTTCTGTTCTTCAGCAAGTGGTTGCTATGGACATTTTTGTTTCTATCTCTAGGTAAACAGATACATGAGGTATGAATCCTAGGAGTGGAATTATTGGATCATAATGGATGTGATATTCAGCTTTAAAATATAATACTTCACTGTGTAATGCTGACTTGCAAGTTTGAATTGTGTCTTTGCTAGAATAGACTTAGCATTAACAGCAATTATCCAGGCCCTTATGCTATAGTCCTTAGTTTGGTTAGGATCTCTTTAATTTTGCTGGTTGGAAAAACAGGTGGTCTGTTTAAAAATAAAGGAGCAAGAATAAAGCTGAGACAATCCTTTCAGGCCTGGCAAATATGTAGCACTTGGGCTACCATGATCCCTGACAGACATGGCTAATCAATCAGGCAGTTCTTTCATCTTGAACTCCAACTTGGCCTTTCTACCAGGGTGCTCCAGGCAATGACTACTAGTATTTCAAGGGAAGCCTATTTGCCATCCCTTTTAGGTGTTTTGGTTAGGTGCTGGAAAGGGATGAAGGTGAAGTAGGTGAGTAAGTCTAACTTACCAAGGAATTGTCTTTCACAGACATGGTCTTTTAAAGTGGGTGAGGCCCCACGGGTTGTGGGCGAGCTATTAAAGGTTGCTGTCTGCCGCTCTTGCTCTCTGCTCTGAGGGTTCCCAGTCCTGGGAAGGACAGCAAATGGGAACTCTGCTATACCTTAGCCCCAGTGACCTGCTTGCTTCTACACGAGGTGGGGCTAATCTGGGAATCCATGATGCTGTCTTGTTCAGATATATATATATCTCAGCTAATATTTATATATTAGCTCATTTCAGAAAATTTAGAAATTACAAAAAAATCAAAGTAAGAAAATAAAAATTCTTAGCATTCAGAGAAAATTACTATTAGCATTCTGGTATATCCTTCCAATCATTTTTTGCAAATATTATGCATATAAAATATTTTCTTGATCCTGATGATTTGTAGATGGGGTGGGGGTGGTGGGAGAAATACTACATTAAATGTATACCTTGATCATAAGACGCATCCCTAAATTCAAGATACTAAAATACGGGGGTTGGGGGGGAGTTTATTTTACAATGAAAGGAATATGACACAGTATAGTATTTTGTCAATTTTAGGATAATATTTGATTTTAACATTTCTGAAATCCTGATGTATCCTACAATGTATGGCTCATTATGACTTAATAGGGAGCATTTTTATTGTTTCTTAACGGTAAATAAAAATGATGCATTTAGGGGCCGGCCCGTGGCTTAGCGGTTAAGTGCGCGCGCCCCGCTACTGGCGGCCCCAGTTCAGATCCCAGGCGCGCACAGACACACCGCTTGTCCAGCCGTGCTGAGGCGGCGTCCCACATGCAGCAACTAGAGGGATGTGCAACTATGACATACAACTGTCTACGGGGGCTTCGGGGAGAAAAATGGGGGGAAAAAAAAAGGAGGAAGATTGGCAATAGATGTTAGCTCAGGGCCGGTCTTCCTCAGCAAGAAGAGGAGGATTGGTATGGATGTTAGCTCAGGGCTGATCTTTCTCACACACACACAAAAAAAGATGCATTTAATAATTGACAACATTTTAGATTCACTGTAATGTATACATTTTTTCCTTTCACAAAAGTGAAAGTGTTGTGTAACTTGTTTTTTTTTACTTCACAATATGTTGTGAGCAACTTTCCAAACATTATTGTCCTTATAAACCATTTTTAATGCCTGTATAATATTCCTTTTGTTGACTGTTGTATATCAATTTTACAAGTGCCATATTTTGGGTATCAAGATTGTTTCCTACTTTTCCTAGCAGATCTTTCCATACATCTCTGATTATTTATTAAAGATAAACTCCTAGAAGTATAAATTTTGGATTCAAAAGACATTTTTAAGGCTCTTGATATAGATTTCTCAATCACTCCATCAAAGGGGATCATACCAATTTTTTCCCATAGCAGTATAGCATTTGCCTCCCCATCCCAACTGTGGCCAACGCAGAAATCTATCTTTTACTTTTTTGTATTTTCCAACTTAATCTATAAAAACTTATTTTAGTATTATTTTGTTTTTAATTTTTTTATTATTAGGGAGGTGAAAGGTTTTTTAAAAAATATGTTTATTGGTCATTACATTTCTTCTTTTGTGATTTGTCTATTTTCTCTTGATGCCCTCATTTTTAAATTATGTGTGTAGCTCATTTGTTTTTTACTCCTTAGTGTTCAGGACTTCTAAATTGTTTGAATTCTTTTGTATCGTTTTGGTTTCTTAGCCTTTTTGATTTCAACTCTTTTATAGTCCTCAATTAGTTTTGCCATTCTTTAATTTTTCGTGTTTCTCTTTTATCTTATTTTTAAGAACTATCCATTTTTTATCTTACATGTATCTTTTAAAATGATGTCTAAGCTTTGTTTCTTTCTTTTTCTTTTAGTTTATTTTTATTCCAGTTACTTATTGTCATTGCATTCTTTCATTTTCCTTTTTTAGCTTGTTTAGTTTATTTTATGTCAAATGGAATGAGAAGATAAGGGGCTTTAGTCTTAAGAGTGACTCAGGCCTGCAGCGAGGAGATTAGATCCTCATCTTTTCTCTGCTTGGTCTTGGAAGGACTCCTCAGCCCTCTGAAGTAGAGCCTCCATCTTTTCCAAACTGTAAATCAATCAGTTGATTAACCCAGTGGACCCATGGACAAAGATCCACGGTGCACAATTGATCACAATATGAACAAAATCACATCATCACCATCACCATCACCATCATTATCTTCAAACAATACCCACAATTAATAGATACAGGGCCAAACTGGAATAGATTCAGAAGAATTGACCAGGTGAAGGAATTTGAAGCGTTTCACAGCAACACTGGAGAACTTCTTCTCCTAATAGCCATCTACAAATTAGGACTGTCAGTCATTTGCAAGAAAGGGGGTTCTGAAGTTTTTTTTTTTCAATTGACAGATGAGTGAGAACCAGGCACCTTGCGCAGAAGTTACAGAGTCATATTTCAGGTCAGAATGGGGTGTCGGGGGGAGTGCTAGTCAGAGCTCAAGCCATTTAAGAATTTAGTAGGCGCTGGACACCCTTACCTTTAGAGGCACCACCTTGCAATACATCAAAATGTAGTTTTTGCTTACCACATCTGAATGGATTTTTATAACTTTGTTTTTGAAATTGTTATTAATTTCCATTTTGCATTTTTGTTTTAAAAAATTTTGGAACTATTAAAAGGTGTTATCAGTCCCAAACTTTTTCCTGGGCCACTTACAAACTTGTATGCCCCTGACACTGAGCCTCTGTTGCCTAATGGGTAGAACAAGGCTGTTGGTACTGTCTGGAGATGGAAAGGGCTGTTTCCAAGGTTGTATATTTCTTGGTGATAACTTGGCAGAGATGGCAGAGATGATGTATACACAGAGTCAGGCAATAGAGGGGAATTGGGTCATATGACCCTGAAGATCTCATGCAGCCTGAGATTCTATAGGTTGCATGATTTCTTCTACATGCAGAGGACTCCAGTGCAGCAAGAGAGGGTGCTAGGCTAACATAGGAATGGAGCTTGTTCTGATTATTATTTTATTTTAGCATCAAATTCAAGAAATGGCTCAAGAATGGTGCTTGTGGGTAGTTCTAGGAGCCAAAAATACTATTTGATTATTCCTCTTTAACAGTCCCAGATATCTTGAATTTAGAGTGTATCTAGCCTATGGGTTCCTAACCTGGGTCCGTGGATCCTTAGCTAGCGAAACACCTATAATTGGAAGATCATTTGTGTGGATGTGCATATATGCTTTTTATTTCTGGAGAAAGTTCATAGTTTTCATCACTTTCAAAATGGTGACCAACCCAGAAGAAGGTTGAGACCCATTGAATTTATTCAATCCTCTCTTACAGATGGGGAAACTGAGCCTTAGTGAGGTGAATGGCCTCCCCAAGGTCACACAGGGGTAAGTCATAGGGCAGGACTGAAACTTCTGGGATCCCGTCCAGTCGTCATCTCTCACTGCCTCCCCCTCCACAAGTGGGCCCAATATTGCCGACTTAATTTTCTTTTTTCTTGTCAGTCCAATTAATAGTATTTCGTTGTAATAAAAGAAACAGTATCCATCCATCAATTTCAGAAGAATCAGAATCTGGTGCTGGGGCCTGAGAATGGTTAGATCCAGAAACTCACAGGTAAGAAACAGGAATGTACGTGTGGTTACACAGGAAAAAAAGTGCTTATAATAACAAACCAGTGTATTCGTTTCTTACTGCTGCTGTAACAAGTTACTACAAATTTTAATAGCTTAAACAACACAAATTTATTATCTTACGCACCTGGAAGTCAGAGATCTAAAATTGTTCCACAGAGCTAGGTTTCCTAGACTTTTCTAGCTTCTGCAGGCTGCCTGCATCCCTGACTCTATCTTTAAATCCAGCAGAGTAGCATCATCTTCCCCTCTGACCTCTTGCTTCCTTATTATAAAGACCCTTGTGATTATATTAGGCCCACCCACATTATTCAGGATTACTTCCCCATCTCAAGGGCCTTAATCTTAATTACATCTGTAAAGTCCCTTTTGCCATGTAAAGTAACATATTCACAGGTTCCAGGGATTAGGACGTTGACATTTTGGGGGGGCTATTATTCAGCCTACCACAACCAGTAGTATAAATTTCCTATTAATTCAATTCATCACAAAAGATGTTAAGAAGGAGCAAGGATAGTGGATTTTTTAAAATTGTTCTTTAGATAAAAACTGGTCCAGCTCCTGAATGATTCTGTTTAAGGAGGCGAAAGTGCCCGGGAGATTATGTGCAGTCCTACACCACACAACAAAGTTTCAGTCAATGATGGACTGCATATACGACCGTGGTCCCATGAGATTAGTATCATATGGCCTAGGTGTGTAGTAGACTACACAATCTAGGTTTGCGTAAACACACTATATGACGTTTGAACAACAACGAAATTGCCTACGATGCGTTTCTCAGAACGTGTTCCAGTTGTTAAGCGACATGTGACTGTGTCTAAGTAAGTGGGTAGGGAAAAACAAAGACAAGAACAGGAGAAAAAGCAGAGTACTTTAAAAGAAAATACTGTCAGCCACGCTTTTTTGAAAATTGAACCAGTTATGAGCTTCTTCAGGGCCAGCGGAGACAGCTGGCCTTCAAGCTGGTGTAATTCGATGTGGGCCGGTAGGAATGCCAGGATTAGCCATGGTATATGCACAAACACACGTGTGGCCTTTAATCTGATAACAGCTGGTGGGTGGTGGGGGACAAATGATGCTATAAATGGAAATAATTTAATAAAGGGATTAGAGAAATTCCTGAACAGTTAGTTCAGAAAATGAATGAATAACTGTTTGTTAAAGTATTCAGGTTACAGCCTTAAACATTTGCACTTGATGTTGAAGATAACCACAGTAGGTTTAGAAATATGTCTTTAATTTGATACTTTCAGCTGCAGAGGCAAGACATATTGATATGTCACATGATCTGTTATGAGCTGTATTACTAAGTTTTACTAAATAATCCTTAAATGCAGAAGTTTGGGAATAATTGCCTTTTAAACATAGATTAGCTCAAATGCCAGCTTCTCTGTGTAACGATGTCATCTTTACTCATTTGCAGCTGAAGATGTGTTCTGAGCATGGGAAGTGGGGTTTGATTGCAGCTAGAGCATGGAAAATGTGTACAGGTCTGAGTGCAGTGCGTGAACTTCGTCATGTGAATCGTGGCAGAGAAAATCTTGAGTATTACTATTTTAATAAAAGAGATATTAAAAATAAATAGGCAATCTCTGGGCCTGATCTAAGGAACCAGGACCACCTAACTTCTTATGCCAAGGTATGTAATAGTGCCAACATGAATCCAGCGATGCCCCTCAAGGGTTGACATGAGCCATTTAAAAATGACATTAGGTAGATGGCATGGGGAAAAGAAAATGAGTGTACCAACTCTGGCCATGTTTCTCCTCTCTGCAAAAGCCTTCAGTGACTCCCCTTTGCCTGAAGAATAAGGATGTGCTACCGAGAGTTGGATTCCAGGTCCTCCCTAGTCTGGTCATCTTTCCAAAATTATTTCCCAATATGGTGCATCCTACAAACTCGTCAGCAGCTACTCTTGCCTCCCGTACATGCAGCCCTAACCCCCATGGAAACTTTGACTCATGCCAGTGACCCTCCATGGAAGTACCTGACATTCTTTGAGTGCAAGCTCTGCCCATGTTTAGAGGGTCAGAACAATGCCTCCTCCCCTCTTAGATGTTTGCCTTTCCCAATTCCTCACCTCCCCCACCTCAGTGGGAGTTAGGTCTTCCATCCTTGAACCCTACAGCAGGTTACCAGCACTCCTGGATAGCATGCCTCACCTTACTGACATGTGTTTATATTCCAGCCCAGCCTGGGGACTGCTTGAAGGCAAGGTTGCCTCTTGTTTATCTTAAGGCCGTCTGTCACCTAGCTCCATGCAGAGCACGTAAAGATGCCCAATAAATACTTGTGAAAGGAAGGAAGGGGGAAAGGAAGGGAGAGTGGAAGGAACAAGGAAGGAAGGAGTGAAGGAATTTAAAATATTGTGAAGTTCTCTGGTTACTTGAGTTGAGGGATGGGGTGTTCTTTAAGACACATCCCCTCCCCTTTGAATTTTGAGGGGAGACCTCCTGGCAGGCTGAGAGTTTTTAAGCAGCCCAAAAAGCCAGGACTGTTAGTGTAGGCCTCTCTGGCTGTGTTTTTGGAGGGCTTGTCCACCTTGCAGCGCCTTTTCTTTGCATTTATCTGTCCAGTAACTGGTTATTTCCATACAAGGAGCTGAGCAGCAGCTGCCTTTCCAGCCCTCTTGACTCTGACAGATGACATAACCCAGGACAGGGCCGCAGAGCAAGGAGTGAGTGGGGACCCACTGGCTGGGGCAGGGCCCACTCAGGGCTGCAGGCAAAGCAGGTGAGCTTGGTGGCTTCCTCTGCCTCTGTGCTGGGAGCAGTGCCAGGCATCAGGGGCCCTATGAGAATAATATCCCTGTGGGGATAGTTATCACAACTATCCTAAAGTGTTGCTGCGAAGGTTTAACAATAGAGAATTGCTAAAAACTTCTCTGAAAATTGCAAAGTGTGTGTAAATGGGAGTTAATATCCTCTTTTGGGGACTGGAAAAATGGGACTAGGAAGAGAAATGAGACCTGCTGAAGGTCACCCGGCTAAGCCCGGAATCTTTCTTCTGGAATCCAAAAAGTGGTTTTTAGACTTCATGTCTTTTTGATACTTTCTCTCACTGGGGGAAGTAAAGAAGAGAGGGTATGTCTGTCAAGGAAGTACCCTTGCTCCCCTACAGGGGTTCTCTTCTAGCTGGGAGGCCTTCTTCTCTGCTGGCTGCTTGAGAAATAGTGGATGCTGGAGGAGAGCAGCAGCTCAGAGATCACCTCTCCATGTGACAGGTGGATGGTGGACCAGGCTGACGTCTGCTGAGCGCCCATCCTCTGCCAGGCTCTGAGCTGCTACTTTACACGCTAGTCCATTTAACCCTCAAAATCACCCTGAGAGTGGTGCGATTTTGGAACTTCTTTGTGATTTTCTTGCTTGAATTTTTTAAAATAGTAAATATGTTTCATTAAAAAGTAATAGTCATTAGTCTAAAAGATATGAAGATCTAGGTTTTGCTATTCCCATTTTCACATAAGGAAACGAAGGCTCAGAGAAGTTGGGGTCCTTGCTCAAGGTCACAGAGCCAGTAGATCCTGAAATCAGGAGTTGAACCCAGCCCTGATTAACTCCATGTCTGACCTTCCATAATGCCCATCTGGCCACCAGTGAAGGGAGATGGAGACCAGAAGGACAGGCTTTTTTCTTTTAAACTTCTCATTCCTGCCTTCGTGATATTTCCCTGCATACCCCACAAAAGGAGCAGGATTTAGCTTTTCTCTTATCTCTACGTTCTAGCTACTCAAAGTTGCAACATCAGCATCAACTGGGAACTTGTTAGAAGTGCGGAATCTCAGGCCGCACTGCAGACCTACGGAATTACAACATGAGATTTAACTAGACCTCTGGTGAGGTATGTGCACACTGGAGTTTGAGGAGCCCTGCTCTGCATCAGACCTACTCTCTTCCTTCTTCCCAGTTCCAGCCTCGTGTATGGCTAAGCCTTAACTGCAAGTGAGGTGATGGAGAGGAGAGACAGGTCTGCCTCATCTAGATATAAATTAGGAGATAACTCACAATGCTTCTTGGGTTTCACTAATTTTAAAACTTGCCTCCAGGCCCTAGTAAATTGTAGAATGGAATATAAAACAGGTGTGTGAGCCTGTAGCGATTAGTTTGGTAGTTAACATTTGGAACCCATTATAAGAAAAAAAATCATTTCACACTGATTCACATTTTCCTTTGATGAAAAAAAATTAAAAGTTTATTATAGCAAAGTGATTGTAAAGAATCTCGTGAGACAAAATGATGGTGAGATATTGTAGAACAGGTCTGGAATTGATTCAAGGCCTGATAATTGATTACATAAGTGATTGTTAAGGTCTCTCTATGACCCAGTCTGGGGCCAAGTCTATATTGCAGCTTGGGGCTCTGTCTCCAGCCTTCTCCTGGTCAAAGTGGTTATTAGTGACTTTGAAGACAGGAGGAGCATTCCACTGGAAATTCTTATGGACTTAATATAGCTACAGTTCATGGCAAATAGATTTTTCTGTAATCAGGCTCTGTTAGAAATGTATTTAGTCAGTTAAAGGGAGCCTGGAGGCAAGTGCCAGGACAAATGTATTCTTTCCCTTTGAGCCAAGCTAGGAAAATTTGCCCTAGTGACCTCACAGGCAGTGTGGACTGAGAAGAGGGCAGTGCCAGAAGTCTGCTCCCTGCCACCGCAGTGCAGGCAATAGGGGACATTATCTGCACAGATTTTAAAAACAGTAACAAAACCAACTAAAAGTTGATCTGCTTTTTATTATCACCATGCACCAAGAATTCTAAACAATGTCAGGGATAAAATACTCTTCCACAAAAAAAAATCTACTTTGGTCTAAGTTCAAAACAATTGCTGTTGAGTAAACTTCAGAATAGCACATTTAAAAATTCTTTATCCTTTAATAAACATTGTCTTCTGTCTGGAAGTTAATTCAGAGGGCTCTCAGGTGTATAGTCAGCTCCTAACACTCGTGCACTCAGCGACATGTGTTTATTTTGAGAGTAAGTTCTTAAGGTTCAGAATTGTTCCAGCTTATGTTGGCCACAGTGCCTGTCTCCTATCCCTGTGATACCACATCCTCCTGAGTTTAAGTACATTAGAAATAAGCAGTGATTGTAAAGATGAAGAAACAGAACTTCTGTTATTCTAGGTGGCCAGCTGGAGTTTTTATTTGTATTTAAAATTTAAAACAGTGAGACAGTGTGATAGCTGTGAAGTGTGCTATTTTTGTTTGGTAGATACAAAGTCCAGTTTTCACATGCAATATGTATATGAATGTGAATGTATGTATATAAATAGAAATATGAGGATGTTATACTAGAATATTCTAAAAATATCAGTTTGAGTGTAAAATACTAGAGCAGTTCCAGTGTGGGGTTGTTCTCTGCTGGGTGCCCCTGGAGCAGACAGGCTTGCAGTTCCAAGTGACAAGTTCCAAGTGACAGGCAGCACGATGGTGCTTGCTTCTAACTGTTCCCTCTCCAGGCCATTTCCTGGCTGTCCTCCCTTTCTTTCCTGCCTTGGGTTTGTTTCCTTCTCTGGGTCCTGATAACCCAGAGGTGGGCATCCACTCCTCCTTCCCCTTCCCAACCTAAGACACGTTCTCAGATTTGCAGGCGACGCAAAGCTTAGCATAATGATATAAATGAAGACAATAAAAATCCAAAATGATCTGGTAGTTTCAATCTGCCTTGAAAGCTATCAGATGGGGTAAAGGTGAAGACCCCGCTTTGGGTTAAAAAATTCAATGTCATGAGGAAATTTTGGAGAGTGATGGTTATGTTCATTATCTTGATTGTGGTGGTAGTTTCTTAGGTAGATGCATATGTCAGAGCCTATTAGATTAAACATTTGAAATCTGTGTGGTTTATGTATGTCAATTATACCTCAATAAAGCTGTTTTAAAAGTGCAATGCCATATGGACAAATGAAGGGAGACTTTGACTTGAGAAAGCTCGGGAGGTTCTAGTGACTATATTTGTAATTTGATATTAAATACATGTGAATTTTTTGCTAAAGAAGCTAATGGAAACACAATTTTCAGATCCAAGAAGTGTGAATAGCACCACACTTGGATACTATACTGTTTTGGGCACCATAATTATAAAGTGTTGTGACCCAGCGTCCCACCCTTGAGCGGCCAAGAGACAAGATTTGGAGCCTCTTTGGGATCCCGATTACTTGAGTTCTTCAGCAATCTAGTCCCTGCTAATGAACTTCACATTTCCACCAGAGAATGCGATCCTGACTTGAGACAGATGTGAGAAATTCATAGCTCCCCATCTCTAGGGGTTTGGAGATTCCACTAAATGGTCAGAGTCCTGTGTGAACCCTATATGTTCTGTTCTGCTGGGGCACTCATGACAAATGACCTTCTCAGTACCCGCTGTGGCATAGTTATGAGGGGCTGAGAATTCTGTGCAATCCTAAGTATGTGAGTGTAATTCTACTCTTCCTCTCTCATTAGGAAAGCTTAAGGGAATGCAAGGGAGTGAGGAAGATGTTATTATAGTAATAACCTTGAATCTGCTCTAGCTTATAAATAAGCACTAACCTTTCATGCCCTTGAGTATTTTATGATGAGTAACAAATTACTAGCAATGTGCCTCACAGCAGATGGGACACAGCAGTGTGTTGAGTTGGCCACCCAGAGGCTGAAAACTGCCTGGACTCCAGGAAGCCCAGGACGTAGCTTAGAGCAGTAGCCAGTGCAGTACCCTCAGCTTGGCTTTCTACCTGTCTCCATCTCTTGATGCTGTTCTGGGCCCTTGGGCTGCTCCTTGAGCCTGACGACCTAGCATTAGCCCCTGGATCTTGCTTGATTGCCCTGCTACACTCACCTTCCTTTGGCTTCAGGGACCTGCTGTAGGCACATTGGAGACCCCAATTTCCAGAAACTGTGTTGTACAAGGAACTGTTGAAGGAGCTGGGAGTGTTTGACTTGGAGAAGGGAAATGAAGAGGAAACACAGCAGTAGTCTTCAAATTCATGAAGGACTGATCTGATCAGGCTTGTTCCATTGGACAAGGATCCAGAGGGCCAAAATAGCTTATAGGAGTATGTTTTCCGGGAAGGCAAATTCAAGCTTAACACAAGGAAGAAGTCTGCAACAATTAGGGCTGGCCAACAATGGACTAACTGTTCTTAGAAGCAGTAAACTCTTTCACTATGGGAATCCCACTACGGGGATGGATGCAAGGGATATCTGTACTTATAGGTTCTGTTGAAGATCTTCCTTCAGGCTCAGAATTCTGTGATTCTAAAAGTCCCTGTTTTCTTATACTTTTGAGATCCCTGTTTAGATTGTCAACTCTAACTTGAGTTTACACATCCACTTTCTCCCAGGGAGCTCAGGGCTTCCCTGCATATCGCTAAACTCGTTCTCACTTTTCTGCTTCAGTGGCCAGGATTTCTCTTTCCCACATTGCAGGAGCGTGCAGTTGGGGCCTAGAGATATTGTGAATCACACCAGATTTCACTCATTCTGGGTGTTAGTTTATGTCCTGAAATATGTTTCCTTCACGCTAACCTATGGTCTTTTCTGTTCGAGTGTTGGGTTTAGCAAGGGGAGACACCCGACTCTGATGGGAGCACTAGGAGGCCGGAAGCACAGGGTAAGGAATCTCATCTCCTACATCTCTCTCCCTCACCCGTTGAATGGGCGGGAATTATTCTTCCACATCACTTCTGCTCTCTCTCTGAGCCAGGAGAATACATCAGATAACATCAGTGACATTAGCAACTTTGTAATTCTTACTGTTGCAAAACACACAGAACTATCACATGTATCATAACATGTAGATCTCATTTTGTGTTAAACATATCATGTTTCATGTCCCATTATATTGTAGATAGTTATGATTTTTTATTCTTTGGGGAAAGGGACATTACACTTCAATGATGAGAAGGACACATCACACAAAATGCTCCCTTCCGTGCCACAATACCAATAACCTGTGACTTTTGGCAAGGGGACCTACTTCCTCAGCCTAGAAGAGTTCCTGGGCTCCTCAAGTGTCTTCTCCAATGTGATCTAGGAGTAGTCTGCGCCTCCTCTATCATAGTGCTCCTTATGTTGCATGGTGATCGCAAGTTCAATCGTTCTTCTGGCAACTTGTGGTATTTCCAATGCCTAATACATATAGGTCATAAATCTACACGTGCTGAATTAAATTGAAGAGCTTATATGCAGAGCATAATAGTGTCCCTTATGTTGGGTTCACTTAAAAATATCTACTAAAAGAACAGCTAGAGGGCCGGCCCCATGGCTTAGCGGTTAAGTGCACGCACTCTGCTACTGGCGGCCGGGGTTCGGATCCTGGGCGCGCACCGATGCACTGCTTCTCCGGCCATGCTGAGGCCGCGTCCCACATACAGCAATTAGAAGGATGTGCAGCTATGACATACAACTATCTACTGGGGCTTTGGCGGGGAAGAAAAAAGGAGGAGGATTGGCAATAGATGTTAGCTCAGAGCCGGTCTTCCTCAGCAAAAAGAGGAGGATTAGCAAGGATGTTAGCTCAGGGCTGATCTTCCTCAAAAAAAAGAAAAAAAAAAAGAACAGCTACAGGCAGAAGGGATCTTTGGAAGCCCAAGCCCCTCATTTTGAAAAGTGGGAATCTGAAGCTTGGAAAGACAAGGATGGCCCGCCGAGCCACTACTCGAACCCCAGTCTCCCGACGACTAGGGCAGTGCCATTTCCACTGTGCGCCCCAGTTACGTGTTTTCTCTT
This sequence comes from Diceros bicornis minor, assembly GCF_020826845.1. Classification (NCBI taxonomy): domain Eukaryota; kingdom Metazoa; phylum Chordata; class Mammalia; order Perissodactyla; family Rhinocerotidae; genus Diceros; species Diceros bicornis. The sequence goes on along the minus strand of NC_080751.1, from coordinate 3,141,097 downwards.
TCCATTTCCAGCCTTGTTAACTTTGTGTGCCACACCTGCTTCAAGAGGCAGGAGAAGCTCCACCGCTGCGGGCAGTGCAAGTTTGCCCATTATTGTGACCGCACTTGCCAGAAGGATGCTTGGCTGAACCACAAGAACGAGTGTTCAGCCATCAAGAGATACGGGAAGGTGCCCAACGAGAACATCAGGTCAGAGCCAGGCCCCCGTGGGGCTGCTTGGGATTCCCAAATGTCAGGCTGGGGGTGGAGGCAGTGACAGCATTCCCAGGCCCAAGGAAGCCAGGCTGAGTGCAACTCAAGAAGGAGCCTCGGAGAGGCTGGATTTGGTCTCTTCTGTGCACTCCCTTCAGGTCTAGGAGCCTGTCCAAGAGGGAGAACAGGGTGTCTACAGCAGCAGTTCTAAGCCGCACTCACTGGCTGGGGCTGGCTGCAGATCCATTCTGTGTGGTTCCCTGGTGTTTAATTTCTTTTTTTGGTGAGGAAGATTAGCCCTGAGCTAACATCTGTCACCAATCTTCCTCTTTTTGCTGAGGAAGATTGGCCCTGGGCTAACATCCGTGCCCATCTTCCTCTACTTTATACGTGGAATGCCGCCACAGCATGGCTTGATCAGCGGTGCGTGGGTCTGCACCTGGGATCCCAACCTGCGAACCCCAGGCCGCCTAAGTGGAGCGAGCGAACTTAACCACTATGCTACTGGGCTGGCCTCCTGGTGTTTAATTTTAAAAAAATTGATATGCTAATGTTAAAAAATAGTGAAATTTCACATTAAAAAAATTAATTTTTCTGGCTTCTCTTGGAAAAAAATCTGAAGATTTGGCAAAATGAGCTGGAGCTCAGTAGCAACCCCCCCCCCCTTTAAAAATACAGAGCTTTTCAAGTCATTGCAGCCCTGCCAGTCCCCGTGGCTGTACATGCAGGTCTCTGCACCCATCACCCCCAAGAGGCATTTGCATTTGCAACAATTAGTGGCCTCCCCCAGGGGCCATAACCAGAAATCTCAGGGCCAGTACGTGGGGAGCCCCAGTTCAAGAGCTCCCAAGTCCTGGAGGCCTCTCCAGGTAGAGCCTGATGCTAGGCTGCAGGTAGGAGCTTATGAAGCAGGCAGTGGAGAGCAGAGGCGATGGGGAAGGTGAAGTTGGAAGCATTGTCACTGTGTGTGTAGGGTGTGAAGTTTAAGTACAGAATGGAATCGTCATATCCTGGTAATTTTTAGGAAACTGCAAGATGAAATGGCTCAGTCAGCCTCCCCATCCCCTTTAGTTCCATCTATTGAAATCCTATTTCTTTTTTTTTTTTTGCAATTTTATTTTAATTTTGTAAAAAATTCAGCTTTCAATATAATTGACATAAAATTGTAAGATATTTAAAGTGTACATCATGATGATTTGATATATGTATACATTATGAAAGGATGCCCTCTATCTAGTTAATTAACACATCCATCACCTGACATATTTATCTTTTTCTTTTTTTTGGTGGGAACATTCAAGTTCTACTCTCTTAGCAAATTTCAATTATATAACACAGTGTTATTGACTATAATCGCCATGTTTTACATTAGATTCTCAGACCTTATTTGTCTTATAGCTGAAAGTTTGTACCCTTTTACCAACCTCTCCCTATTTCTCTCACCCCCAGCCCCAGTCAACCATTTTTCTATTCTCTGTTTCTATGAGTTTGATTTTTTTTTTTTAAGATTCCACATCTAAGTAATACTGTGCAGTTCTTATCTTCCTCTGTTGGGCTTGTTTCACTTAGAATAATACTTCAAGGTCCATCTGGGTTGTCTCAAATGGCTGGATTTCCTTCTTTCTCATGGTCGAATAATGTTCCATTGTAAATATATATAGACATCTTCTTTATCCATTCATCCATTGATGGACACTTATGTTGTTTCCATATCTTGGCTATTGTGAATAATGCTGCAATGAACATGGGAGGGCAGATAGCTCTTCGTTATCCTACTTAGTCTTTAAGGCCCAAAGTAAACGTTTCCTCCTGAGATGGGGAGCTCACTCCCTTTATCTTCGTAGTCCAGGTTGGTAGTTTCTTCTGATACTGAGTTGAAATCTGTCACCCATTCATCTTTACTCTCTGAGCTTAGTGACCATTTTCCTAATACTTGGAGGCAGCAGACACCCTACCCGGAGTCTTATTTTCCCCAGTGCTGTCCTGAGCTCCACATGGGGACACCTCAGTTCTTAGGTACCTGGTGCCCCAGCAGGGCATCTCTGCAGAAATAACTGTGTGACCCAAATGAAAGGAGAAAAGGGCCTGTGCTTTGCCAAGAGGGTCCCTCCTCAGGGACTAGATCTGCCTAGGCCACCAGCCCCTCCCGGGTGCCTGGCCAGCAGGCAGTCAGTGAGTGGCAGAGAGTCGCCAGTGTCTCTCAGTCACAGGCTTCGTCTTGTGGGCGTGGGCTGCCTAACAGTGAACAAGGGGCCCTCTCCATCCTCAAGGTGAAGTGCACCCCTCTCTCTCACACTCAAAGCCCTGTGCTCTCCAGGGCTCCCTCCTGTTCCACCTTGCTTCCCCTCCTCTGCCAGAGCCCTCTGCTCCAGCCAGGCCACGCCCCTCCCTGCTTCCTGCACATGCCAAGCCCGTGCCTGCCTCGGGGCCTTTGCTTATACTGTTTCCCCACCCAGATTATCTTCTCCACCTTCTCCATATCTAATCATTAAGGATATGAATAAGTTCATACATGATGTAGACATCCATTACCTCACTTTGTCTTCCAAATTCCCTGTCAGGGAATATTTATTATCCTTACTTTACTTGTCACTGGATAGGTTCGGGGAGGTCCAGTGACTTGCCCAGGGTCACACTGTAAGAAGTGGAAACAGACTTGAACCCAGGTTGTTAGACTCCTTCTCCAGTGCTCGTCTCACTTAGCCATGCTATCAGGAGAGACGCAGGCTGCCCTACCTCACAGTGTCCCCAGGCCCCTTCAGTGGTCTCCTGGACCCCATGTGGCCTGGCCCCTGCACTGCCCTGCACCTTTGTTTGCTCTCCACTCCAGCCACCTTGGCGTTCTTGCTGGTCTGCATCCTGCCGAGCTCATTCCTTCTTCAGGGCCTCTGTGCTCCCTGCTCTTTCCCCATCCACACAGAGCCAGTTCCTCCTGTTCACTCCACTTTCAGCTCGAGTGTCCCTCCTCCGTGTCACCTCCCCGGTCACCTTAGCTTCCCCTCCCCCAGTCACTCTCTATCATGCTAAACCTTATTTTATTTACTGCGTAGCACTTCACACTAGTTTAAATTATCTTTGTGACTTAGGTCTCCCCTACGATAAGAGGCTTCATGATAGAGGAAAGTCCATCTGTCCAGTTCAAAACCGTATCTTGGACCCAACACTGTGCTGGGCGTGCATTAGGCACTTAGTAGGTGTTGAGTGAATGAATGCAGCAGGGCCTCCCTAATCCTGCCCCTCCGCAGGCTGGCGGCACGCATCATGTGGCGGGTGGAGAGAGAAGGCACCGGGCTCACCGAGGGCTGCCTGGTCTCCGTGGACGAGCTGCAGAACCACGTGGAGCACTTTGGGGAGGAGGAGCAGAAGGAGCTGCGGGTGGACGTGGACACTTTCTTGCAGTACTGGCCGCCTCAGAGCCAGCAGTTCAGCATACAGTACATCTCGCACATCTTTGGCGTGGTATGGTTTCTCAGAAAGTGGGGTGGTGGTGGGGGTGGGGTGACAGCTGGGATTGTCCAACTAAGAAGTTTCCAGATGCTTCCAGGTCAGAGTGGGGAGAGGAGGCCAAGAGAAGGACTGGAGGGGGACAGAGGCCTAAAATGAAGAGTTCTCATCCGGATCTCTGTTTTTCTGGCCTTGCTTATGATGAGGTCATTCCTGCCCTAGAAGTCGGCATCCCACACACAGACTATCCATTGTCTCTGAATGGTAGATGTGGATGGTAATTTACCTTCTTGTTTATCTGCACTTTCTTCTTTTTCTGCTCTCCATATTGAAAACAAAGACCCAATCAGTATCCCTCACCCACCAGTCGCTTTGGAAATAAGACCCTTCCTTTTCCCAGATCTGATGGGCGGGATAATGGGAGGCTTGGAGCAGTGCGTGTGGAAGCCAGGGAGAGGAGAGTAAGGGCCTTTTGGAGGGTGCTGCCTGGAGCAACAAAGACAGGCCTCTTGGAGCCATGTGAGTCCAGGAGGTGGGAGTGGGAACCCGCTGGATCAGACTCAGACCTTGGGCTATAGGGGTGGATGTCTTCCATGGGGCAGGCCTGGCCCCTTCTGTGGCACTGGGGAGTGGGCTGAGGAGGGGGGTTATTGTAGTGTGATCGTATGAATTGTAATATGATAACAGCATGATCACACTCAACATCTCCTGAGTCTTCACATATGTCAGTGCTTCTGCTATAGTCAGAGTTCTCCAGAGAAACAGAACCACCAGGATATATATATATATGTATATATGTATATATGGAGAGAGAGAGACAGACAGACAGAGAGAGACAGAGAGAAAGAGATTTATTTTAATGAATAGGCTCTTGCGATTGTGGAGGCTTGGTAAATTCCAAATCTGCCGGTAGGCTGGCAGGCTGGAGATCCAAGGAACAGTTGCAGTTTGAGTCCAAAGGCCATCTGCTAGCAGAATTCCTTCTTGCTCAAGGGAGATCAATCTTTATTCTATTAAGGCCTTCAACTGATTGCACAAGGCCCACCTACATTGTGAAGACTAATCTGCTTTACTCAAAGTTTACCAATTTAAGTGTTAATCTCATCCAAAAAGACACCTTCACAGAAACATACAGAATAATGTTTGACCAAATATCTGGGCACTGCAGCCCAGCCAAGTTGACACGTAAAATTAACCATCATAGCTTCCCATATATTATTTTACGTGATCTTTATAACACAAGGTGAAGTCTGCTTTTACCATTTCTATTTTATAGAACAGAAAACCTAGGCCCAGGGAGGTTACATGACTTTCAAAGGCCACACAGTGAGCTGGTCTCCAAGGAAGGACTAGAAGCAGTTTGTCTGGTGCTAGAGTTGCTTCCCTTAGCGGTTACGCTCCACAGTGCTGGGATGAATGGGTGTAATAGCCCAATCCTGGATATCCCTAAGTCTGTCTGGGGACTACAGCCACAAGATGGCATAATCACCAAAGTTTAGAGCTGAAAGGACTTGTAGAGATCATCTAATCCAACTTATTCAACCTACAGATGGGAAAACCAGGGCTCAGAGAAGAAAGAAATTTGCTCAAGGTAACACAGCTTATTAATGGTACTGAGAAGCTTAACTTCGTGTACTTGCTGAATGTCTGATGAGATTGAATGGAGAAATAGCCAATGTCCTCCAATACCTATAACAAATAGCCATGTGAGTGCAAAAATGTATATTGTAATATATACAGCATGTATTTATATATACAGCAGAAATTTGTATGCAATTATTAATGTATTCTAGGTTAGATTCATTCTTATGCATTTTTCATACCCTGAGAGTAGATATTTGGAATCTGTTTCTATGAAGAAGAACTTATTTTTAAGGAAAAGGAAATCAATTGAGTGCCGCATACGTAATAACCAGCTTGATTTGCCTTGCATTCAGAGATAAACATTAAGTGTTGCACTCATCAGACTTTAAAATTGTGAATAGGTAGTATAAAATATTCACCAGACATAAAATAATCAAAAAAAGATGTCAATTTTCTTTTATGAGCAGCTTTAGAAGTTGAGGGTGGGTAGGCAAAGGAAGCAGGGGAGACACAGACACACGCACACACACATACACACACACACTAAGGGAGAGCAGGGCACGGGGAGAGAAACCAAGACAAATACTGGGGAAGACTTGTGAGATGCAGATACAGGAAAAGCGAGACTTCTCAGAACCAACATTTACATCTTTAGCCTTTTTAGAAGACAGCTACCAAAACTTTCAAGATGGCATTGCATTTTTGGGACTTTCCCATGGTGCTAATCTTGAGGCTCATTTAGAGAACACACAGAGAACAGGAAACTGTTTTGTTTCCAGAGTCTGTAAGCATCTCCAGGATGAGACCAGGTCTTCTATTTTCTTTTAAACTTTCAACAGCTAGGATAGTGTCCTGTCCCGAGTCTATATCCGATAACTGACTCTTTTATCTTTTCCTCTGGGTAGATTAACTGCAATGGTTTCACACTCAGTGACCAGAGAGGCCTGCAGGCAGTGGGTGTGGGCGTCTTCCCCAACCTGGGCTTGGTGAACCATGACTGTTGGCCCAACTGCACCGTCATATTTAACAATGGCAAGTGAGTATGTCTTTAACTGGGGGTGAGGTGATGGGGATGGGGAGACTTTATGGTGTTTTCTCCACTTGACTTAAACCAAAGGCAAACTGTTGAACCTGAACTAGCATGGGTTTCAAATGGGCAGCAAATAGAAATTTCATTCTAGAATAATTGTGGATAGGAGAAAAGTAATGAGGAAGATAGCAAAGAATTCCACATGGGTAATGTATGAGTCTTTGCATGTTTCTTGAGGTTGCCTAGATGTGTTAGATAAGCTTCTAACTACTATTTTAAAACTTGAAGCCTGGGATTATCTTTCTAGGTTCATTGCAGAACAACATCACCTGAGAAGGCACTTGGCAGGAGCATGTATCAGTCAAAGTCTCAGCAGAAATCAGAACGCAAACTCAGGGTTTACCCAAAGAGAATTTAATAAAAGGACAATTTACAGAAGTGTGGGTAGAGTTTAAGAAACTAACAAGGAATGGTGAAGTGTCCAGGGTCTAGCAACAGCTTGAAACCGTTGCCACCCCTAGACTTGGAGGGGCAAGTGGAGGAAGTACTGTTTCTGCAGCTGCAGCAACAAGAGAGGGTCCTTTCCTCTTCCCACCCAACAACTTGGCTGTGCCTGTACAGAAAACTAGCCACTGCTGGAACCCTGGTGAGACAGAGAGGGAGTCAAGAGACTAAATACCCCAACCTCTCTCTCCTCCCACCTTCTGATCTCCCACCATTGACCAAACCCCAACCAGAAGCCATAAGGCAAAGGAACCTGGGTAATGAAGCCCTCAGAGGTCAGCCCTCTTGCCCCCAGATCAGGGGACAGAAGGGCAAAGAACAGATCTTGGGGATGGGGCACAAATGGAGAAGAGTCAGCAAACAGGATGAGCCCCTGGTTGTCCCTGGCTCAGGCTGGGGGGATTTAGGGGAATGGGACCTGAACTATATGATTTCTTTTGCTCTCAGAGACAAGATTTTTATGACAGATTCAAGTTGACTCTGAGCCATCAACAATGAACAGGTTTCCCCAAAAAACTTCCTAGAAACCAAAGACAGTGGTTTCTGATTCTCAGCCAAGAATCAAGCCTAAGCCCCAATATAGCAAGGACTCTGATTTCCATTTTTCTCCTATTTCTAGAAGCAAGGGCCTACATGACACCAGGCCCTTAAGAAATTGGGAAAGTCAGTCAGACAGGGAAGTTTATTTGGGACCCAGATGATAATCTTTTCCCAGCATTTGTGTTTCCTTTCTTAAGCCTCTTGGGGTCACTGGCCTGGACCTCATGGAATCTTCCCTAAAGGGGCTGTTTTCCAGGGTTAGCCTGGTTGGCAGAGAGGATTAAATTCAGCCATATATGAGGCTGGTATTTCTGGATATCACTCCCCTAAGCAGTGGTGACCCAGGGCTCCTCTTGTCACTACATGTAACAGCCACAGGAACCTGGGGACCCTTTCTCCAGAACATCTCTGGTGTCTGCTCTGGCTTCTCTGTATCCGCTAATTTTGAGCAGCCATGTTTTACCTGGGCTTCTAGGCTGTCATGCAAGAGAAGGTGACTTTACAGTCACTGCGTAGCTGTCTGTCATAGTGGAAAGAACACTGGATGTGGTGTTAGGAGCCTAATTCTAACCCCCCAAAATTTTACCTGTTACCTGTGTGACCTAACCAGTCTCCACACGCAGTTCAGATTTTTCCCAAGGTAGACATCAAGAGAGGCAACATTTATTTGTCCAAGATGCTGGTTAGTGGGATAATAATAGCATCCCATACATTTTCTAGCACTCTACTTTTAAATGCACTGTCTCATGACTGTCTCATTACCAGGTTACAGATGAGAACACTGAGGCCCAGGGAAGGGAAGTAACTTGTCCAGGGCTGAGCATCTTTGAATCAGAACCTCTCATTCCAAATCCAGTGCACTTTCCACTGTCCAGGCTGCATCTTTTCAAACTAGCCCAGCTACAAGGGGCTGGGATAGAGGTTGTTGTGATGGCCAAAGCTTTGATTGCATAACCTGAAATGCCATGCACTCTTGCTAGCCCTACAGGATCACCAATGGTAATGATTTCCATTCGGGTGTCTATTTTGTCTTTCAGTCATGAGGCAGTGAAATCCATGTTTCACACCCAGATGAGGTGGGTCAGTCTTTGCAAACATCCCTGCTCCTAGGACCCATCTCCCTCACTTGCCTGGTTTGCTGGGGCCGCCCCTTCCCAAGACTCCCTGGCTGTCCAATCATAATGTCCTTCTGCATCCCAGAGTCTTGTCTTTGCTGAACACTGTATTTCTAATGCATTTATATCAATCATTTGTCCCTCACCCACCCACCACTTGCCATGCCTTTGCTGTACTTTGCTTCCTTTCTTCTCCTTTTTTCACTACTTCTCTTGCTCCTCCAACCTCAAAGCATGACAGTCCCTTCTAGTCCACATCATCTTAGCAAAAGCCTACGTTGTCCCTCTAAACACTGCTTATCATGAAATGAGGACTGTTGACATTACTGACCTACTAAAAGACTGTGTGTTTGTTCATAACCCCCAACTTCTCACTCAGACTGGGTTCTGAAAATAGCACCCATAACTGTGATATTTCTGATAAATATTTATTCATAGTTCTCTGTTTACTGCTTCTGGCCAACTATGATTTAGTGGTTTAGGTTAGATTTTACTTTCAGCTTTTTTTATTGACAACCACATGGTCCCAGATGGGTCTTTTTTTCAGCCTGGGCTTGAAAGTACTTGAAATGGTTTTTGGATTAAGAACAAAACGCTGTGTGGGAGTTTGGGCTCTGGGAACGCAGGGGTAGGAGTGGTTGGTGCATCTGAGTCTGTGTTGGCGTGCATTGCACGTGACTTAGTATGATTCACATCATCTCTTCGGCATTTGGTTCCACATCTGTAGAGCGAAGGTCAAGATGAGAGCGTTTCTAGGGACCTTCCCAGTTCTAAGTCTCTGTGGCTCTGGGCTCTGTTCCTAATTTCTACAATAAATACTTAAATAAATTGCCTACTTGTGGCTCAATTAGCTGAACTATAGAGATGGAAAGGGTCTGGGGTCCAGAATGGAGTGGTGATCACTATTCATCCCATGATCCCCAATTTCAAGTTCGGTAAAATAGGGCATATACCTATATATTTTTTCATATTTAAGTGACTTTAAATTAATTTGGTTTTGAAATTTCTCTAATAGCATTGAAATAATTTAAGATACTCTGAGACCTAGTAAGAATTGGCTTAACCACGATAAGAAGCAAAGCTACTGGAAATCCTAACTCAACTGGCCACTGAATCACTGCTGAATGACAATATGTCACTATGGTGAGCTGCCTCTGTAAAAGGGGCTAGTGGGGGCAGAATTGCTTAGTTACCCCAGCAGGACCAGACGCCAGAGGTCCACACTCAACACTGGCCCAGGAGTTGCTCACATGGAACTATTTAGGATATTAGCAGAGCCTTAAAATCAAGGGCTTTTGTGCTTCTATTTCCTGTGCATTGCAGACCTGAGAGGCAGACTGAAAACAATCAGGCGAGGCTGGTGGTGATGTGGTGAAGTGTGAATGGCACTTGAGTCCTAATCTTGACTCTGTTGCCCAAGTGCTGTGGGACCTTGGGGAAAGTTTCTTCACCTCTTCGGACATCAGCATCCTCATTTGTTTTCAATTTGTTGATCCCCTGGTGCTCAGACATTAGGACTTTAAGCAGAGCTATGGGTAGAATCACCCAGCCTTCCTCTCCCTCTTGCCTTTCATCACATCAGTAACAGCTGCTGCCAAAAATTGGGGTGGGGAAGAAAGCAAAGAAGAAACAAAAGGTGAACAGGCACTTAGATTTTGCAGGCTCCACATGAGTTGTTTTTACGTATAATATTACATTGATTGGGCACGTCAAGGCACCCCACTTTGGGAGGTTTTTTAACTTAGGTGGTCACCTCAGAGTCCTGGATATGCATGTCACTGCCATTCAGCAGCGCTCCCTCGATTGTTGCCTCAGAGCAAGTGGAAGGGGTTGCCTTTGACTGGGACCCTTCTGTGGTGCTGGAATCTTGTCCTGCCTTTCACATGGTTTCTGACTCAGCCTCTCTGAGAGGTAAAAGAAATGACTGTGGACCTCTCAGCAGGTGCTCTCCCCAGCTCTCTGTATCTGCTGCTCACTCCCCAGGTGGCGGTTTCCCGCTGGGCATTGAGGCCCCAGGATCCTGGGGAGATACAGGAGCACAGCTTAGGATCCAGCTCGCAGGGCTCACCACTTTTCTGTAGCTTCTCGCCTTATGGCTGGAGGGCGAATGGCCGAGAGGCCCATGGGCTGGGCTCTGCTTGTTTGGCTTAGCTGCATGTCAGTTCTGCAATGGACTTTTGTCCTCAGCACATTCTGTCCCTGTTACATGGTAAGGTATGTAGTGCTATAGGTAATTGGAGGGTCAGGCCTAGTCTGGAAGGGGACTGAAATGCCATCTGCTCTTGCTAACCACCTTCAACCAGAAAGCCATGTCCCCCAATAAACACAAGAGTGAACAATGCAGCAGGCTAACAGAGCCAGCCTTTGTTTGCCTTCAGTGACCTCCAGGCATAAGTCTCCTCACATAATGTAGGGCTGAACCATGGACTGAAGGTTAAGGTAAGAGGAGACTTATAGTTAAACACAGAACAGGCAAAGACTGTGGGTAACTGAATGTGTGTGTTCCTGAGAGAGCAGTCCCCAAACTAACCAGAAATGACTATTGAGTCTTCTCTTGTTTGGAGTTTCACCTTATTATTTCTTTTATTCCTTCCTTTGTTACAGACAATCAATAGCTAAATGTACAGGGATAATTGCATGTGGAAACTGTGTATGGTTTTACAACCAAGCCCAGCCCTGTACTGGGAGTCTATTTGAGCTGATTCCAGAGCAATTAACTGAATGGAGCAGATTGGATTATTATAATGAGTAGAGCAGAACTATCCAGAAAACTGTTGTTTTCCCTCCCTTTTAGGAGGGAATGGGAGATTTCTCAAGTGCTAGTGGAAGTCGTCGTCTTTGAGACTCAACTCCTTGAACCCTTGAGGAGCACAAATCCCATTCCCACAGCCCTGGATTTGATTTCCTCTTTTCCTTTTACCCTGCTCCAGAATTGAGCTCCGGGCCCTGGGCAAGATCTCAGAAGGAGAGGAGCTGACGGTGTCCTATATCGACTTCCTTAATGTCAGCGAAGAACGCAAGAGGCAGCTGAAGAGGCAGTACTACTTTGACTGCACGTGTGAGCACTGCCAGAAAGGGCTGAAGGATGACCTCTTCCTGGGGGTGAAAGACGACCCCAAGGTACTCGCAGCCCTAATACTGTGGCCACAGTGGCCACCTTCTCCAGGAGCCCGGCAAGGGTGATGTTGCAACTAATCAATGCGCCCTGCCTATTAGTTCCCAGAGGACCAGGCTGTAACCCTTGGGAAGGCCGTATGGGGTGGTGGACAGAGTACTACAAAGAGGTCCCAGCTAGTGTCCTGGTGCCACCACTTGCCAGGTGTTTGTGTTTGAATTTGGGGAAGTTAGTTTTCTCATCTGTAAAGCAGGAAAGATGGCACTCACTTCAAGGGGTTATTATGAGGATTAAATTAAGATGACATATGTAAAGAGTGGCATGTAGAGCAGACACAGTAAATTTTAGTTCCTCTCCTTGCCCCTTTGCAGGTCAAGTAATGCTGAGAATTTCATATATGGAGACCAGATGGGCAAAGAGATTTGTTGTCTGGTTATCACAAAGATATTCCTAGTCCCATGGAAATGGGCAGTGTGGAGATTGGTTAATATACTTAACTCCTGAGAAGCTGTTGCCTGGTTGATGGTGAGACCATTGAGCAGCGGAAGCCTTGCTGAGCAGATGTCAGGAGCTCAACTAAGCTGGGAGAGAGAGCTAAGCTGCCAGGTGGAGTAGCTGATTAAAGCAAAAAGCCAAAAACGAAAGAGTTAGGTCTTTAAAAGAGTTAGGTGATTAAAGTTTTAGCAAGAGGCTAAAACTGGAGGAGGTGCCAACTCCCCCTGTTCCATTTTCCCCCATGGAAATGAGCACTGGTGGAGGGTCAGGTGGATTAGCACAGATGTGGGGGCATCTCACGGCCAAGGGGGCCCAGAACAAAAATCTCCAGCAGCTTTATGGACCCTGAGGTGGTGGTGGGGAGGCGAGGAAGAGGGCGTTGGGGAAGGGCTAGGAGTAGAAAAGTACTGCGTACTGAGTCAGAGTGGGGGAAAGTGTCTTCAAGGTTCTGTCCTCCTCCTCTGTAAGGAGGCCTGGGTAGAGGCCCCTGAAGAAGACTTCAGCTCAAGGCCTCAGATAAAGAGACCTAGGAAGGAAGGCACGTAGGCCAGGAACGCAAATATGCAAAGAGCAGGACCAGCCAGGGGGTCCTGAGTCCTTGACTACAGTTACCTTCAGACTGTGCACCAAGTCTGGTGTGCAGAGGACAGTTGTCCCCACGAGGCCTGCCAGTCAGAGCCTTTGTAGTTGCCTATGGTCAGGTCTGAAAAATTACACGTAGGTTTATAACCACACTCCTCGGGGGAGGCTAACTGAGCGCTTCTATATGATTCACAGCCCACCAGGGCATTTAAATACACAAATATAGTTCTCTTTTTTTTTTTCTGTTTATTGTGGTAACTTTGGTTTATAACGTTGTATCAATTTCAGGTGTACAACATTATACTTCTATTTCTGCATGGATTACATCATGTTCACCACCCAAATACTAATTACAGTCCATCACCACACACATGCGCCTAATTATCGCTTTAGCCTTCCTCCCTCCCCCCTTCCCCTCTGGTAACCACCAATCCAATCTCTGTGTCTATGTGTTTGTGTATTGTTTTATTATCTACTACTTAATGAGTGAGATCATATGGTATTTGACGTTGTCCCTCTGACTTATTTCACTTTGCATAATACCCTCAATGTCCACCCATGTTGTCACAAATGGCTGGATTTCATCGTTTCTTTTTATGGCTGAGTAGTATTCCATTGTGTATATATACCACAACTTCTTTATCCATTCGTCCTTTGATGGGCACTTAGGTTGCTTCCAAGTCTTAGCTATTGTGAATAATGCTGCAATGAACACAGGGGTGCATGTATCTTTACGCATTGGTGTTTTGAAGTTCTTTGGATAAATACCCAGCAGTGGAATAGCTGGATCATATGGTAGTTCTATCCTTGATTTTTTGAGGATCTCCATACTGTTTTCCATAGTGGCTGCACCAGTTTGCACTCCCACCAGCAGTGTGTGAGAGTTCCCTTCTCCACATCCTCTCCAACACATGTTGTTTCCTGTCTTGTTAATTATAGCCATTCTGACGGGCGTGAGGTGATATCTCATTGTAGTTTTGATTTGCATTTCCCTGATAGTTAATGATGTTGAACATCTTTTCATGTGCCTGTTGGCCATCTGTATATCTTCTTTGGAGAAACAAATATACTTCTTAATTAACTTGTGCATCCTATGTATGGCAGAAATTTGCTTCTGGTTAGAGCAAAGGCTACAAGCAAAGGCTGACTTTTAGGTCAGATGGTGGGCTCCTCTTGATTACTTCATTACTCCACCTGTCGGTGCTAACGTTCAGTTATACTATTCCCCCATTGGACTCATCTCTCTCTTTCATTCCCTGGCTATTCTAGACTCTCTCTCTTTTTTTTTTTGCCAATAAAACTTATTTTTATTCTTAATATCTAATATTTTTTACCCTTTGACCAAGCAGTTCTACTTCTAAGAATTTATGCTGTAGATATACTTGCATATGTACACAAAGACATATGTATAAAGAGATACCGTGCTGCAGTGTCGGGAACAACAAAATATTGAATAAAACCTCAATAACCACCAATAGGGAAATATTTAAATTACAAAAATGCCCTGTATTCAGTAAAATTAATGGGTAGATCTTTGTGTACAGATGTAGAATGAGCTCTATTTCTTAACAGAAAAGAATTAAGGGGTCAAACATTGCCATGAGCACTAGTTTGCTAGGGCTGCCATAATAAAGAACCCCAAACTGGGGGCTTACAAAACAGAAATTTATTGTCTCCCAGTTCTGGAGGCTGGAATCCTGAAATCAAGGTGTCAGCAGGGTTGGTTCCTTCTGAGGGCTGTGAGGGAAGGATCTGTTCCAGGCCTCTCTCCTTGACTTGTAGATGGCTGTCTTCTCCGTGTCTCTTCACATTGTCTTCCCTCTCTGCGTGTCTCTTTCTCTTCGCAGGGTATTCTTTTTATAAGGACGCCAGTCCTATTGGATTAAGGGCCTACCCTACTCCAGTAGGACCTCATCTTAACTAATTATATCTGCAATGACCTTATTTCCAAATAAGGTCACATTCTGAGTGCTGGGGGTTAGGACTTCATCATATGAATTAGGGAGATGCAATTCAACCCATAACACTGTATGCTGCCATTTATGAAAATTAAAGGGATACAGGCACTCACACACACGGATCCATGCGCCCACATGTCTGTGCAAGCATTGCTGGTCTTGATACAGACAGAAGTAGGAGGAGGAAGCTGTAAGCAACAGATCAGTGATGCCTGATGTGGAGAAGTTCAGCGTCATCTCTCCCAGGCAGGATACAAAGCAGTTGGGACCCAAGGACTAATATGTTCTTTATAGGAACAAGCCCCTTTTCACAGAATCAAAGGTTTTGTATTCCAGGAAATGTGTACTGGCATGCATGTGAGGCACCGAGCACGGTACCGTAGAAGCTACAGAAAAGAATAAGCTACCGCATCCACGCTCACTTCGACCTTCCAGAACCTGCGGGATAGCCTGTGTCTTATCTGCAAGCCAGCCAGCCTTCCCTCCTGGTGCCTGGCCCTGAGTATTTGTTTCATAACTTGCTCCCACCACTACTTAATTTGTTTGTTACGAGGCCAGACCCTCTTTTCTCCCTTCTAAAATTAAATGAAACAACCATGTAGTCATTTCCCTAAATCTTTCAATGTTTACCTGGCAGTTCCAATAGTTAAGTAGGTGATGTGTGGCCGTTAGTGTCTGTCCTTTCACTTTAGATCAGCTGTTACCAGCTGGTGACAATATCCCCATGTCTTCCAGTCTGAATTGCAGAGTTGGCATCTCGCTTGATATAAAAGATTGATGATTTCTGCTTGAACGTACCTGGATTCAAAGCAAATCTTTCTATTATTTTTATATCAAATTGGATTTCTCTATTAAAATAAATAAATAAAATAAAAATAACTCAACCAAAAAAATTGATCAGGAAAAAATTGAGTATAACTTTAAGGCATAATAAGAGGCCATTATAATGTAGTAGAAAGAATACTGATGAATGTCTGAGCTTGGGCAAGTCTCTTCCTTTCCGGCCTAAGTTTCCTGGTCTGTAAAATGGAGAGTTGGACTAACTTATTAACAGTTCCTTTGAGCTGATCTATCTGTGATGTAGTCACAGTTGCTTTTCTTTCTGTTCCTTAGAATGTTTTATCCCAGCCTGATAAGCCCCACTCAGTACACCAGCCTTTGTGACCCATCCTCAGACTTTCAATTGGTGTGAAAATTCTTCCTGACTCCTTAATATATGTGTACTTAAACCTGGATAAAAACAAAAACCAAATGTTTAAAAAGGAGAAAACAACACCAAAATGTATAACATTCCCCTCAATTGTAGCCTTGGACCCTCCTTGTTTCAGCTGCTTAGGTTTTTCTTTTTCTCTCTCTCCAGTCCTCATCCATAGTTTTGATAACACAAGTGTGCCAATTTTTCAGAGTGGGAGAACCCACATCCCTCTTTCCCTCTCTCAGTCCTCTTCTGGCTCTTCCTCTGCTGGCTTCTCCCCTCCTTCTCTAGTTCTTCTCCCTCCTCCTCTGGCTCCTCCTCCACTGGCATCTCCCCCTCCTCTG